>NC_084802.1:37126050-37790772 GCF_963169125.1 Humulus lupulus
AAGGCTTATACACAATATGAATATTGTTGTCCAAAATCTCTATTACAAGCCTTCTCAATTGCTTGAAGCTTCAACTAAGTATAATGAGATTTGGGATTGAAGAAGCCTTGAAACTCATGCAAGTCAAGCAAACTTGATGAGTTTCTTGGAGAAAACTTTGGTCTTAGAGAACTAGAGAGAGAATGAGTTTTAGAAAGAGCGTTGGAAAGTGTGATCAAGACTTTTCAACTCTAATAACCCATATATATAGTGTAGGCATCATCATTAGTCTAACCAATAGGATTAGAGCATTTAAAACACATCATTTGGAGCATTTTACGTAAACTGTACGACCCTAAAAGACCACCCAGGCGATGCATCGCTTGCATGTAGGCGATACGTCGCTTAGCCCTTCGCATTTAGGCGATGCTACGCCACTTAGGGGGCGACGTATCACCACCCTCTCTGACTTTGGACCACTCCAATAGTCCTAAAATTTCTCAAAATGCTACCAAACTTTTTGGGAATGTTTGGATACCTCATTGTATCACTTTAGATCCATAAAAGTCACTTTTAGATGTCTTCTACACAATCTCATGTTTTCATTTCTCTTTAAGTGAAAACTGTTAAGTGTTTTGCACCTCAACGTGTAAACATCTTAACCATTATATTTAACCAATCTCAACAATCCCTCACTTGGTTAAATATAATCCTCTCTTCTTAGCTTAACAATTTGTGCATAAAATAAAGTATCTTTCGATTTGAACTTTATCTTAGTGAAGGTATTACAAAGCCTTATCGAAGTCACTGGTGTCTTAAAGATTGAACCAAGTACTTCTTAATGATAAAACCGGTAACACGACACACACCTCCACTTGACCATTCATTTTCCCACTTTTCTTGCTTAGCACTCATATACGTGCTCATCCATTTCATGAACTTTCTGGGGAGAAACTCCAACTCCCATGAGAAGCGACACCACCTCTAAGTTCACATAGGTGACGTTCTTACAACATGTTTGCTACCTTTTAGAGATACTTGTTGCACACAACTGAACTTCATTGAAAACCTTAGGCTTAACCCTCACTCGATAGCAACCAACACTAACCATCCTTGGATGGAACTCATGTTTTTGTTAGTGTTGAAATAATTCACCCAATAACTTGTTCTTACCCATTGAACTATTTCCATTGATGTTCACAAGTTTGGAGTTGGGTTACCATTATTGGTGAATATATTATTCTAGGAGTTTTAGTCCCATCCCTTGTGTAGTAGAACTTACTAACCTCTTCGCAAGAGGTTTTGTAAATGGATCTGCTAAGTTCTCACTTGTCTTAACATATGAGATCAATATGATTCCTCCACGAATCAATTGTCTCACATACTCATGTCTTAGACTTATATGTCTAGACTTCCCATTATATACACCATTATATGCTCTAGCCAATGTGGCTTGACTATCACAAAGTATCGAGATCGTCGATACCTCATCCGCGGAAATTGGGATCTCCAACATGAGATCCCTAAGCCACTCAGCCTCTTTGTTGGTTGCTACTAGAGCTATAAATTCGGCCTCCGTGGTTGAGTGTGAAATAGATGTTTGTTTCTTAGAACCCCAAGAAATTGCTCCTCCTCCAAGCATAAACACCCAACCACTTATGGAGAGATTATCTCCTACACTTGATATCCAACTCGCATCGGAATATCCTTCAAGTATCTTCGAGAACTTTGAATATTGAAGGCCTAACTGCTTTGTCCTTTTAAGGTACCCTAGAACTCTCTCAATCGCTTTCCAATGTTCTATACTTGGATTGCTAGTAAACCTACTTAGTTTATTAACCGCATATGCAATATCCGCCCTTGTACACTGAACGACGTACATTAGACTCCCTAATGCACTTGCATACTCAAGTTGAGCCACTGCTCTACCATTATTCTTTTCAAGCTTTATGCTTGAATCGAATGGTGTATTTGCCTCTTTGATTTTATGATGACTAAACTTGTCAAGCACTTTCTCAACATAGTGTTCTTGACTTAAGGCATAACCCCCACTATTTTTTCTCACTTTTATACCCAAGATGGTATCAACCTCTCCAAGGTCTTTCATCTTGAAAGTGGAAGATAGAAACCTCTTCGTTTCCATTATGCCTCTCATATCATTACTAAAAATCAACATATCATCAACATATAGATACACCAAGATGACATAGTCATCACAAGTCTTAGAGTATAAGCACTTGTCCGCATTATTGTGTCTAAACCCATCTGAAATTATGGCTTTATCAAATTTCTCATGCCATTTTTTCGGTGCTTGCTTTAAACCATATAATGATTTAACAAGCTTACACACTTTATGTTCATTTCCCCTTAGAACAAAACCCTATGGTTGTTCCATATAAATCTCATCATCGAGATCTCTATTTAGGAATGCCGTTTTGACATCCATTTGATGAACATAAATGTTATATATTGATGACAAGACAAATAATACTCTTATAGTGGTTGTCCAAGGAACCAGAGCATACGTGTCAAAATAATTGGCTCCTTCCTTTTGTTTAAACATTTTGGCTACTAGTCTTGCCTTGAAGGTTTGTAATGTGCCATCGGTGTTATGTTTCCTCCAAAATACCCACTTGCACCCAATTGGTTTTGAACCTTGTGGAAGGTCTACCAATTCCCATGTGTGGTTTGAAATAATTGAATCCATCTCATCATTTATTGCCTCCTTCCGAAAAGCGAAGTCTCTCGGGGATCATCCTCAACTTGAAGAGCCATATGAAATTTCCATGTGACTTCTTCAAGGTTTCCCTCTACTAGGTAGAGTGTCTCCACTTGAGAACATGTATCATTTGATCTCAATTCTGTAAGCCTTTGGCTTCTCCGAGGCAATATAGGTTGCTCATCAACCGTTTGATCTTTCTCTTTAAGAGATTCTCCAACACTTATGGGTTCTTGAGAACTGCTCTCACAATATAACATATTCTCAAATAACTCCATTTCTCTCGATTCAATTATCACATTAGACTCCAAGCCTAATAGCCTATAGGTCTTGCTATTTGAGGCATAGCCAACAAATGAACACTTTACGACCCTTAGACCCAACTTGGTCCTTTTAGGCTCCGTGCTCTTGCAATAAGCAAGGCACCCCCACACTTTAAGATAGCCTAGGTTAGGCTTCTTTCCTCTCCATAACTCATATGGAGACACGTTGTTATTTTTCATAGGAATTTGATTCAATCTATGACACGCAGCAAGCAAGGCTTCACCCCACAAATTATAACACAATTTAGCATGTAAAAGCATAGAGTTAATCATCTCAAGATAAGTCATATTCTTTCTTTCAGCTGTTCCATTTTGTTGTGGAGTATGGTGCAGTGCATTCATGTATAATATCATGTTGTTCACAAAACACATTGAAATCATTTGAAAAGTATTCACCACCTCTATCACTTCTAAGAGTCTTTATTTTCCTTTCCAATTGATTTTCTACTTTAACTTTATAGATTTTAAATGCATTAAATGTCTCATCCTTACTCTTAAGAAAATACACATAAGTATATCTAGAGCAATCATCTATAAAAGTCATGAAGTATCTATTTCCTCCTCTAGTCAACATGTCATTCATTTCACATAAATCACTATGTATTAAATCTAGCAAGTTTGAACATTTATCAACACTTGGAAAATGTTTCTTTACCATTTTAGATTTAACACATAATTCAAAATTATCATGCTCATTCACATCACAATTAATCAATCCACATTTAACAACTCTTTTAATTATGTTATAACCTATATGAGCAAGTCTATTATGCCACAAAGTAATAGAATTATAATTAATCACATTGCAAGATTTAGATGTTATATCATTATTGTCACTATCAAGAGCACAAAGTTTGATCATTCCATCACATGTATAACCCTTTCCCACAAAAGTGTCCAACTTAGTCAAAGTGAGTTTACCAAATTCAAACTCCATTTTGATACCGGATTTACTCAATAGACTTCCACTCATAATGTTTCTAGTCATATCGGGAACATAGAAAACATTAATTAGGGTCATTTTCTTTCTATTTGTGAAGAAGACATCAATGCAACCCCTTCCAAGTACCTTGGATCTCTTTTCATTTCCCATTTGGACTTCAAGTCCCACCTTTGCACTTTCAAAGTTTTTGAAAAGAGTTTTATCATAGGTTGCATGAATGGTGGCACAAGTATCATACCACCATCCTTGTACCTTTCCTTGGATTGCATTAACTTCACTCAAGGTTGCAATGATCTCAACATCAATTGCATTGATATGTTCACCTTCTCTTAAGGTTGCATTAGTCTTGTTATCCCAAAAATCAGAAGTAAATGACATGGCAAGCATTAATTACACATGGCTGACACCTGGAAGAATCTGTGTTCGACTATCGACCAGGAAAGCACCCCCGTGTCATATGATCGGTTTCTCCATACGACCAGCCTGGTCGTACGTACATTATACGCTGAGAAGATCTTAAGCAGTTATGATGGAATCCGAAATTATCTCCCATGATTTCTTGAGTATCCGATTATTTAGGAAATAATATCTGTAACAAATCAATGTAAATCTTCCCTGAGCTTATAAATAGAAGAGGAGGGCTCAGGGAAGAGGATCGATCTTTTTTCTTCTTTTCTGACTTCTAGATCACTGGAGATTAGAGTTATCAAATTAATCATATTGTATTGTTCTTCAGAAGTTGGTGAAACTCATTGAACCCTAGTTCTTTGATCACTCCTTTTGATCTCACATCAATAACAATCTAAGTGGATGTAGGTTATTACCAGATCCTGGGGCCGAACTACTATAAAATATCGTGTTCTTATTATTTTCGTCATCACATTCTTTTCAACGCATTCATCCACATCAAGCGTATTTTGACTCCGTGTCAGTTTCCCAAAATCAGGGTCAACATTCTGGTGCTTTCATTGAGAGCTTGGTATATCACCGTTGAGAAAACCAATGGCGAAAACTACGAGGAAAACTGGGCAGGCGGCCGCCGCTGCACCATCAAACCCGCCTCCTCCTCCTCCTGCAAGCGTGGCTGAGGATGAGCCGCATTTGGACTTTGAGGAGGAGGAAATGGATGACGCAACGCTAAAAAGTACTATGGGGGCGTTGCACGAAGAGCTGGCCAATCTAAGGGCTAGCCAAGAAAGTACTGCCGAAATCATGGCACGGCAGCAGCAGGAAATTAAACGGCAGCGCTTGGAGTTAAGCGAGAGGCAGGCGGAGATGGACCGTCGCCAGAGCAAAGCCATGGCAGCCCTCGAGGCAGCCTTGCAATTGGCTAGGAATCAAGTTGCACCTGCCTCGCAGCCTGATCAGCCTACGAATGGGCCAACGCAAAGGGGTCCTAATCCTAGCCCACCTATCCAACCCTCGAGTCCGCAAATGTAACGCCCTGGATAACCAAGACCGTTACACTGTGTGTTTGAAATAGTGCAAGACTTGCTAATCAAGTCATTTAGTTTAAACTGTGTATCTAATGACACAAAGGATTAGGTTAAACAGAATTTGATTATAAACGATTAAACTTTATTGAAAACAGACGTTTATTATAAGGGATCCCAAATCAGGGTTTAAATAACGTAAATACAAAATTCTTAATTACAAATAAATGACCAAGCCACTCTAATGGAAAAATATACGTTTTAGGCTCCCGTTCCTGTACAAATCCTCGACCGTGGTGGCCGAGCAGCTGACAATGTACACCTCGCCCCCAGAGCTCTCCAACCCATGGCCAACTTACCTTACCTGCACCATGTAGCACCCGTGAGCCGAAGCCCAGTAAGAAAACATAATATCATATCATAACAGTATTAACAGCTAAACAGTTCACAGAGCATAATCCAATAATCACAAAGCATTACTCAGTTCTTTCAAGCCATTATGTCCATTCAAGACAACACACTGGTCAATAATCAATAATCCAGCTCCAGATACTCATTAAGTCATAGACAATATTCTACAACAGATATTCAGCACATACATTCAGATTCAAGACACAATCAATCACATAATACACTCATACCACATAATATCCAGGGCCGACGACTTAGGCCGCACCCTCTGTTTAACCCACTGACTCCGGCCCGCTCAAACCGAGCTCAATGCATAATAAGCTGTCCTCGGATACCAGTGTCCGAGCCGCGCCCTATGCGCAAGTGTGGATTTCGGCACCCTTAGGCCATTACCACATGTCCCCGTGGCATAATACCACCTTATGACATTCATACCATTATAGGGAACGCTTAGTCCCAACATATTCACATGGTGTATCACAATCACATAACAATACATTCAAATATAGGGAACACTTAGTCCCGTCCTATCCACATACACAGGTTCAGTTTTCTTGCCTTAAATCCAAATGCTTTAATTAGAGAGGACGACCCCCGAGCACGATCCATTCCCGAGCCCTAGCTTATCACCTAGTCACAACCAAGATAATGAATTCCATTAATACTCGGATATAGGTTTCTGGATATAAAACTAACTCCCGGGCAACCGAATTCCACCAAGCACAGTGGTGAAACCAATCCCAAGCACACTAGACTACCTCCCCGTGCTTAAAACCCTAAAAAACTCATGTGTGCAACCAAGGGCTGCGGCCCTTCTCCAAAATAGAGCCAACACCACACTTGAAGGGGACACGCGCCGCGGCCCTTGCTTTGGGCACCGCGGCGCTTGCCTTTGGCTGAGCCTTCCTGGCTCCTTTGCAAGCTAGGGCCGCAGCGCTCTAGAACAGAGTCGCGGCCCTTCCCGTCGAACCCAGAATTTCCACCATTTTCAACCTCCAAACCTTAACCAAAACCATCCCAAAGCTCCCTATTTCCATATCAATCATTCCCAACACTTTTAAGACAACTTTAACATCATGATTCAACAGGAAACCCAATCTAAAACTCATTGCAATCCATGTTTCAATCTCTGAAACTCAAGAACATCAAACACCATAACCAACCATTCAAAACTCAGATTTAAACTTCTAAATCATAAATTAAAGTTTACCTTTTCAGCTGAACCCCTTTTCTAAGCAGAATCCCAGCTAGTTCCCAAGTTTCTAGCTTCAATTCCACCTTAAACATCAAAATTACAATTATCTTACTACTTAGAAAACTCAGAGTTTCTAACCTCAAAAACACAGTTTGATTCTCACCTTGGCTTTGATTAAATTTTCCCTGGATAATCCTTGAGCTAAGCTTTTAAATCCCCACTGAAATCCTCTGAAATCCCAGCCTAAATCCTTCAAATTTTCTCTGTTTTCCTTGTGTTTTTCTTAGTTTTCTTGAGAGAGAGGAGGGAGAGAGAGAGTAAGAGTCGGTCTAATATTTCCTTCCACTAGCTTCTGTTTTAATTAAGTCTATCCTTTATCCCGTTAAGTCAATCCTGAGCCTCGGGGTGCCGGAAACGTCCCCGAGGGCAAAATGGTAAAATTCCCCAACATTCCCACCTAGAATTCCTAACCTCAAATATATCTCCATATATTTATTTTCATAACCCGATAGTCTAAATAATTACCCGATACCTATAATATCCCTGACTTATCCAAAGCCAACTATTAAGCCCCGTTGTGACTTTCCCCGCTACCTGCTCCCTAGGATCGCCTCGTGCCGCTAATTACAAACGCACACACCTGTACATGCACATATATTTATCCATCTATCCACATAATAATGTGGTCTCAACAATTATCACACACATTCACATTTATGCCCTAACGGGCCAAGATTACCATTATGCCTTACCAGCCAGACAGGGCGCGCATACTTATTCAATACCCATTTCACACTTTCTTACCATTAATTCTCTTAACCTCCAATTATGCCCTCCCGGCACACTAATCAAGGCCCTTAAGCCTTATTAGTAATTTTGGGTCGTTACAGCAAAGGCCCGAATAGCCTCAGGTGCCCCATGATGATGTCCCACTGGACCCTGAGGCACAGCCTCCATCCCAAGCTGATCGCGGAAATCCCCCACATGAGAGGCATAATAGGACCAGGCATCAGCCTCGCAGTCCTAGACGCCATAGGGGCGACGAGCCGAACCTTCCGAACAGAGGACAACATCCTCCTAGTAACAGGAGGAACTCAGAGTTAGGCTCTACGGTCCGAGGCCCCCCACGGCATGATAATGCATGGGGACCCAACGACCAACGTAGGCCACCCTCTAACACTCAGGACGTTTCAGCCCGGGAGGGAAATCGAGGGAACAGTCGATCTCATCATAACCAGTCATGATTCAGAGATGGCAATGGTTATGATGAAGCTGATTCCGGCAGAGGAAATGCCGGTCGGAGGAATGAAGAAAGAGGTGAAAACAGGAATCAGCCACCTCAGGATGACCAACCTGGCAGACGGGACGCTGGGGGGCAACCCAGGCAAAATAACGTCTTCAACCGGCTCGGAGCTAGCGAGCAGCGGAGAAGAGACGAGGATTTGAGAGATGTGCTCAATGATCGCCGTGAGCGACATGGCGAGAACATCCCCCCAGCAACAGAGGCTACAGCGATTCCTGTCGCTGTGCAGGCCCAGATAGATGCCCTCAACCAAGCGGTGCAACAGCTGGTCGGGGGAAGAACATCTTACATCGACCACGACAGGAGGAAAGGCACTCCTTTCATCTAGAGGATAGCTATGGCAGAGAATCCTAGCAAGTTTAAAATGCCTACGCTCCCGAACTTTGATGGGTACGGTGATCCGGTGTCTTACGTCAATAAGTTTGAGATACAAATGGACATTCAGAAAGTGTCCAAAGATGCTCGGTGCAGAATCTTCCCTGCAACACTTTCTGATGTCGCGTGGGAGTGGTTTTTCAAGTTCCCTCTTGCAAGTATAGTTTCCTAGGAGATGTTCGTAAGAGAGTTTTACGGACAATTCTACGCAGGTCGTGTGCATTCGACCGAGGCAAACCAGCTGGTTGAAATACGCCAGCAGGATGGAGAGCCATTGAAGGACTACATCCAGCGCTTTATGCGAGCAGCAGCTGGAGCAAAAACAGTGGGGGACGAAGGCAAAATGATGGCCATAACCGCAGGGGTTAGGCGTCGCACCCCTCTCTGGAAAAGTCTCCGAAAATATGGGGTTAGAACTACCCAGGAGTTCTTGGACAGGGCTGATCGTTACATCAAGCTCGAAGATGCCATTGCCGACGATGGAAAGTCTCCAGGCAAGGATAAGAAGGCTGCCGAGCCCGCCAAAGCTGCCAATGGGTCTAGGCCTAACAGCAAAGGCAATAGGAACGGCAACGGCAATGGCAAGAATGGTGGAAAACGGCCACACAATGAGCCTTCCACCTCTGACAATAAACGAGCCAAGGGTAACCGTTATGAACCTCGGTTCACTAACTATACTGCCCTAATTGAGTCTCGGGGAGAGGTTTATCAGGCCATGAGTTCCAGTGTGCCTTATAAGAAGCCTGCCCCCATTCGAAAGGACATTTCGAAAAGAGACACTACCAAGTTCTGTCGTTATCATAACGACTACGGACATGATACCAACGAATGCAACCAGCTGAAGGATGAGATCGAGTTCCTTATTAGACAAGGACACTTAAGAAGATACGTACGGGCCTCGGGAAATTCCCAACGAGAAGCTCCAGGTGGCAACGAGCAAGTGCCCACACACCAACGCTCGCCACCTTTGTAGCCTGCCCCCGTGACTGGCACATTGTTAACCATCTGTGGAGGCCCGCACCTCGCGGGAAACAGCGGAAAGGCTAGAGAACGATATGCTCGGACTCTGCGCCACGACCAGGACATCGAGATGATGACTGTGGAGGACCGCGCGCCAAAAAAGGCTCGATCAGAAGAAGGTGAGATAACCTTCTCTGATAGCGATGCCCAACATGTCCGATTCCCACATTCCGATCCGCTGGTCGTGGATGTCCAAATGGCCAACATGATGGTGAAGAGAGTGCTGGTTGATACAGGAAGTTTGGTGAATATCCTGTATAAGTCTTCGCTGGAATGCATGAAGTTGTCCGTTAAGGACCTGGAGCCCTGCAACCAGACAATACACGGCTACTCTGGTGAGGGACTTGCCCCCGCCGGATCAATCAGACTACCGGTGACGACAGGTACAGCGCCTGCTACCAGGACATTACTCGCTACTTTTATAGTAGTTGATTGTCCTTCGGCGTACAATGCCATCATTGGGAGGCCTATACTGGTTGATCTACGGGCCGTCACCTCCATGTGGCACTTAGCCATGAAATTTCCGACAGACGCAGGGGTAGGACGCATGTTGGGAAACCAGAGGGAGGCCAGAGAGTGCTACAACGCCTCAATCACGAAGGCAAAAAAGGGAACATCAAAGAGCACTACCTCAAATAGGTTGCAGATAGCAATTGATGCACCAGCCCAATCCGGTGATGAGGTCACCAAATAGGGTGTTGCCCAAAGTAAGGATAGAGGTTTAGATCCTCTCTTTGGGGATTTTGAAGAGAACGTTGGACCCGTCAAGGACCTGGAAGAGGTCCAACTCGAAGACAAAGACCTAACCAGAGTCGTGAAGGTCGGGAAAAACCTAGAACAAACCACGAAGCAGGCACTGGTGGAATTTTTGCAGAAGAACCAGGAAGTCTTTGCCTAGTCGCACAAAGACATGCCTGGGATAGACCCTGCAGTTATCAGCCATGTCCTGAACATAGACAAGACTTTTCCACCCGTGCAACAAAAAAGAAGGCTGCTCGATAAAGATTGATCGAGATCCTTAAAAGAAGAAGTAGAGAGGTTAAAGGAGAATGGGTTCATCAGGGTAGCGTTTTATCCATCGTGGGTCTCCAATCCAGTGCTGGTTCCCAAGCCCAACGGCAAATGGCGAACCTGCGTGGATTTTACAGACCTCAATAAAGCCTGCCCAAAGGATTGCTTCCCACTCCCAAGAATCGACCAGTTGGTCGATGCTACTGCAGGACACGAGATCCTCTCCTTCATGGATGCATATTCGGGCTACAATCAGATTAGCATGCATCCCCCCGACGAGGATCACACCAGCTTTCGGACCGATACGGGCTTATACTGTTATAAAGTAATGCCCTTCGGATTGAAAAACGCAGGTGCGACTTACCAGCGGTTAGTTAACCACATGTTTAAAGAATTGATCAGGGTAAACATGGAGGTATACGTGGATGACATGCTGGTAAAGTCCAAAAAGGCAGAAGGACATGTGAAGGATTTACAAGAATGTTTCGATGTATTGAACAAGTACCAGATGAAACTAAATCCTCTCAAATGTTCCTTTGGAGTTAGATCAGGGAAGTTTTTGGGTTTCATTGTAAATTCAAGAGGAATCGAGGCCAACCCCGAAAAGATAAAAGCCCTGATCGACATGAAATCGCCAGAAAAGATCAAAGATGTACAAAGTTTAACCGGGAGGATTGCAGCCCTAAGTAGATTTATTTCAAAATCAACAGACAAGTGCGTCCCTTTTTTCAATCTACTTAGGGGCAATAAGAAATTTGCATGGACGGAAGATTGCGAGCAAGCTTTTCAGGCCTTGAAGGCCCGCATGGCACAGCCTCCTATTTTATCAAAGCCAATCAAAGGAGAAATTTTGTTCATTTACCTGGCGATCACTGAAGTTGCTGCTAGTGCGGTACTAGTACGAGAGGAGGAGGGCGTACAAAAAGCAGTGTACTATATAAGCAAGAGATTGATCGGAGTAGAACTGCGATATCCTCCCATCGAGAGGTTAGCATACTATTTAATCTTGGCCTCGAGGAAGCTACGTCCTTACTTTCAAGCCCACCCTTTCACAGTTTTAACTGACCAGCCCCTTCGGCAAGTCTTCCAAAAACCAGAGGCGGCTGGGCGTTTACTAAAATGGGCAGTCGAACTAGGGCAATTCGATATCGCATATTCACCGTGAGCAGCAGTAAAGGGACAAGTCTTGGTTGATCTTATTGCAGAGTTCACCGAACTCCCAGACAGCGAGCAGTGCGAGCAGCCTAGTGTGCCTGAGCCCCAAGATGAAACTCCTTCGTGGAAGTTATTCACGGACGGGTCGTCCAACGAATCCCACGCAGGAGCAGGAGTGATATTGATAACGCCGGAAGGGCATCGATTTCACTGCGCCATTAGATTCGATTTCACCGCGTCAAATAATGAAGCCAAATACGAAGCACTCCTCGCTGGGTTGAGAATGGCGAAAGATATGAGCATAAAGACGCTTGATATTTACAGTGATTCACAGTTGGTCGTGAATCAAATTCTTGGGGAATATCAAGCACGAGGCCTAAAGATGGTGGCCTACTTGAATAAAACCAAAGACCTGCCAGCCTAGTTCACAAAGTATACCCTCCAGCAAATACCGCGGGATCAGAATTCGAATGCAGATGCTTTAGCCAAACTCGCGAGCACGAAAGATGCTGATACTTTGAACATTGTGCCAGTAGAAAGATTGAGTGGGCCAAGCATACGAGCAATAGAAGCCAGTATGGAAATCCGAATGGGAGATACATGGATGGTGCCTTACTTGGAGTATCTAACAGATGGTGTGCTACCAACAGATAGAAACAAAGCCAGAACTCTACAAAGGTAGGCTGCTAGGTACATACTGGTCGATGGTGTTATGTACAGAAAAGGATATTCAATGCCATTACTCAGGTGCATTACACCAGAAAAAGCTAAGGAGCTCATGAAAGAGGTACATGGAGGTTTCTGCGGAGACCACGCTGGGGGGAAAAGTTTGGCAAAAAATATTCTAAGGCAAGGTTACTTCTGGCCGACTATGAACGAAGATTCAATGGAGTTTGTACGAAAATGCGATAAATGTCAAAAGTTCTCCAAAATTCCACGAGCAGCTCCAAATGAGTTAAAACAGATGCAGAGTCCGTGGCCTTTTGCAATATGGGGGATAGATTTGATTGGATCCCTGCCAACCGGAAAGGGCGGAGTGAAATACTCAGTTGTGGCAGTTGACTACTTCACCAAATGGGCCGAAGTTGAACCACTCGCTACCATAACGGCCAAGAAAGTTCTCGACTTTGTCATCAAGAACATTGTTTGCCGCTATGGTTTGCCTCGGAAGATTGTTTCAGACAACGGAACCCAATTTGATAGCGACTTATTCACCGACTTCTGCGAAACGCACGGGATTATCAAAAGCTTTTCTTCAGTTGCGCATCCACAAGCAAACGGGCAAGTCGAGGCTGTGAACAAAACTCTTAAGGACACCCTGAAGAAGAGGCTTGAAGACGCTAAAGGAGCATGGCCAGAGCAGCTGCCTGAGGTCCTCTGGTCGTACAGAACTTCTCACCGAACGGCGACAGGTCATACCCCATTTTCCTTAGCCTACGGATATGAGGCCATGTTACCTGTCGAGTTAGATCCCCCCTCACATCGACGCATAACATACGACCAGGACCAGAACAGCCAACTGATGATGGAGTCCCTAGACTCAATTGACGAAATACGAGAAAAAGCCCAACTCCGAGTAGCTGCGTACCAGCAAAAGGTTGCTCGGTACTTTAACTCGAAAGTGAAAGAAAGTAAATTCAACGTCGGTGACTTGGTACTACGACGAGTTTTCTTGAACACCCGCGACCCCACTGCTGGAGTACTCGGACCCAATTGGGAAGAATCGCACCAGATTGAAGAAGTCCTTCACCCGGGCACCTACAAACTTGCATGCCTAAACGGAGATCTTGTTCCACGCTATTGGAATGGAGAACACCTGCGCAAGTATTATCAGTAAATAGCCCTTTTTAAAGGACTGGCTTGTATTAAATTTTACTTTTTACAAGTTTTGAAAAAAAAAGGGTTAGCCACGTTGTATGGCTAATCTCTTATAAATGTAAGATCCTTTTTTAGGATCACTCGTAAAGACATGATTAGTCCATTTTTAATACGAGATTATAAGGGACTGTGCGCAGCCAGTCATTCTTGCCAACCTTTGTAAATTTATTTTTACAAGTATTTGTTCATTACGTGTGTTGTTTTGCTGTATTACAAGTGTTAAATTTTGCAACGAGCAGTAATGTTCGCACAGGTCGTGGTCAAGGCAAGTGACCGAGGACCTAAAGCTCCTCGATCACTTGGGGGGCATATAAGGTACATCGATAGCAAAGCATACCATGAGGTATGTAAACACATGAACAAAATAAGTGAAAGCATGCTACGGTACTTAGAGCATTTTTTCAAAAATTTATGTTTTGTAAAATCAAAAATAAGTACTATGCTAAGTTTGGTCATGCAAACAGGTATTATAATAAAAGAAACATTATAATATCATAAAGGCAATCGTTTACACCGCGAGCATTGGTGCTCGGATGTAAATATGAAATTAAAAGGAAAAGACCTTTACACCGCGAGCACTACTGCTTGGATGTAATTGTTCAAGCATAAGTAAAAAAGCTGCCCTCGCAACAATAAAAGAAAAAAAATTGTCTTTACAAAAAGACCCGTGGGCCATAAAAGCTGAAAAAAATAATAAGAAATATTAATTTTGCTGGGGAGCAGGAGGGTCCTCTGGGTTAGGAGCATTCTGATCAGCCGGAGGTCCAGCCGCAGCATCAGCAGCAAGGGTTTTGGCCTTGGCTCTCTCTTCCGCCTCCAACCGAGCAGCGCACTGCGCCATCAGCGTCCTTTGCAGCCGCTCGAAGAGATAGTTAATGTTGGCCTCCCAATTGTGCTTCCAGAAGTCGTAGAAGCAAAGGAAGGTGGCTTCCTTGTACTTCTTCAGAGTTTTGGCACTATCCTCCTCGAGCTCGCGCACCCGCTCCTCAAGCTTCTTTGCCTCATCCCTGCTGGCGGTCAGATCGAGAGTGAGTTGCTTACACTCTTGGGTGTGGAGTATGGAATGCTCCCTCCATGTGTGCCGCTCATCGATGGCTTTCTTCAGAGCCCCTTGAATTTCCTGAAGCTCCTGGGTGAGGGTGGCTTGGACCTCACATAGCTGTTCATTTAGCTTGGACAGCTCCTTGTTTTCCTCGAGCAGCTTTTGCTTCTCATCCTTGAGTGCTTGCTTAGCCTGAGTAAGCCTAGAGTCAAAGTTCTGTCCGTGAGAAACCAACGCCCCGGTACGGCGCCAGCCAGCAGTCAGAGACAGCAGTCCCTGAAAACAAAAAATGAAAAAGTAAGGAATAGAAGTCAGAATAAATGATGAAACAACAGAAATTGACTTACGCTGACTATTTCATTCAACCCTCGGTTGATGATTTGATCGACCTCCATCGAGGCAGTTTCATTGATGGTGGCCTGGCTGCGCCTGTGCTTCAAGAGCTTATAAATTCTCTCCCTGGCCGACCCGACCACAAGGCTGGACAGAGAGCCTTCAGACAAGTTGTCCAGAGTCTCTCTACCAGCGGCCCTAGAAGAGGGCTGCCGATTCTCAGGCACAGGCGACGACTGTTCGGTGGGAGGCAGAGGTGTCGTATTCTCCTTAGAAGGGCCGGCGCCGGGAGCATCCTCTGTTCGAGCCTTCTTTGAGGGAGTTTTACTGCTTTCTCCTCGAGCCCTTTTGCTGTCCTTCAGGACAGAAGCAGCAGCAGCGGTTTGGTAATGCTCTAAGAATTCCTCAGAGTCCATACCTGCACAAAGGAAAACAATTCGAACAGTTAGATTAGAGGATCACGAGGAGCAGAGATCGAAGTGAAAGGATTACAAGTAAAATACCCAAGCTACACCTACTGGTTGTAACATTATCTACTGAACTACCTAGTTCCTGGAAGAAATCTGAGTTTAAAGAAGGGGCGTTCCTAAAGTTGCCATCCCCATCAAATAGATGGGAAGGAATTGGCAGATTATAAAAAAATGAGAATGATATACCGTTTACTTCCGACGAGTCGTCAGACTGTTCGGTAGGCTCAACAGCCTTTTGTTTCCCCTTGCCCTTGGGGACCGACGGTTCTACTGCTTGGTGGGAAACAGCAGGTTCCCTTATTGTAACCCCAGTTGGCCTCCTTTTAGGAGGAGGCGCCTGAGGTTGCTGCTCGGGTCCCTGCTCAGGTCCCACATCAGCGTGAACACCACCCGCCGCGGGTTCGCTGGTCGCAGGTTGAGAGCCCTTAAGGCCAGCCAACCTAAGGTTAACCTCATTGATCAAGTTTTTTACACTCTTAGCAGCATTTGACATACTGGCTAAGAGTGCTACCCTCGACTCCATTCCTAGAGTGGGGGTCGGGCGTAACCATGAACCTGGAACACAATGGAACAGTGAAGTATTACGACAAGAAAGATTTAAAACGCAGGAACTACCATTTAAAGGATCATTATTTTCCTTACCTCCTCAGGTGAAGGCCAGATTGTCCGCGGCGATGTCGGGCGTAAGGAAGTACTCCATATGATACTTCCCCACGTTGGAGATATGAGTGGTCTCGGATAGAAAGGTGCATCCGGTCTCCTGGTGGAAAAAATGGAAAAACCCCGTACCATCTTGGTTGGGGTTGGACTTGAGATCAAACAGATAATTGACCTCGTGAGGAGAAGGGGCTGGCCATTTCTTGAGTTTATAAAGAATATAGAGCGCGGCCAGCATCCTATACCCGTTCGGGGTAATTTGAAAAGGGGCCACCCCAAAGTAGTTTGCCACCCCTTGGAAAAATGAATGAAGAGGCAGGGTGGCACCCGCCTCAATATGGTATCTCGACCAGGCGCTATAAGCCCCCCCTGGCAGGTTGGCTCGCTGGTCGATGGAAGGTCTGACTAGGGTTATCCCCGTCAGATTGTACTTATTTAAATAGTTGCTGATCATGCGAATTGTCACCGTACTTGGGGATACCACGTGCCACTCGACAGCCGGCTGGTCGGCATGGCGAGGATGGGCACGCCCCTGAACTTCGGTTTCAGGAGGGAATTCTCCTCGACCACTGGTCGAGGGGGCATCAGCAGGAGGTTGACTTGGAGAAGAAGGGTTGCGTCTTTTTCTGGCCTTAGTTTTTGTTCTGGCCATTTTCTGGGTAGGAGCTGGTGGAGGAGTTGGGTTAGAACGTGAAAATGGAATTACTGGAATTAGCGTGGATGGATTCTCTTCGCCTTCGAGTAGTTGGGCTAAGAGTTCGTCTTTGATAGGTCTTTCTCCCCCCCAAGGGTCTTGCATATGAACTGCAAACAGACAATGGAGGAGATAAGACACAATCCGCGAAGTAGTGTTGGGAAGTTGGGATAACGTTGTTCGTGCCTAAATAGCCAACAGCATCCTAATCCTACACTAACTTCAACGTGGGTAGCTTAAAAGACGGATAAAATCGAAAAAGGAAGGAAAAACGTTTTCTGAAAAGAACTTTTTTCGACCTCTGAAGGGCGGGAAAAAATTTCGGTTTTTTTCGCCTAACTTAAAGATTGAATCTTTCGTCAACTTAACGTCCCAAATCAGAGATTCTATCTACCAAAGTATTGACCTAACCTATACAAGGCATAAAGACGCACTTTTACCAAATATTAGGCGGTTTATACCAAAAACCCTATTCAAGAACGCAGACATATCAGAGCATAAAAACGGCATGCATGGCGTAATAAAGAGCTTAAAAGATGGAATCCTAACCTAAGAGAAGAAGGAGACTCGGAAGAAAATGAAGACTCGAACTGGAAAACATTTGGCTAGGCGTCGGACTGATATTCGGAGCTCTGAACTCTGGTGCAAGTTCTTGAGAATATTGGCGAAAATGGTGAATAAAAATTTTCTTAATGGGAAAGAAAAGTTTATTTATAGGGATTGAGGGTATGGCAGAAAGGTGGTAATCATAATTTCCCACTTTCGAAATGTGGGGAAGTGTATAAGCCATCAAAAGTTTCTTTTTGGAAACCGAAAAGGCTTAATTAGACATAATTATATCATGGTTTTCAAAAACGCACGGGGGTTCTAACAAACATCATGGGGATATGAACGGTTGATCCCTTAAGTTTCTTTATCGCTGGTCGCACTAAACAAACTTGGGGGGCAAATGTTATCCCAAAAATCAGAAGTAAATGACATGGCAAGCATTAATTACACATGGCTGACACCTGGAAGAATCTGTGTTCGAATATCGACCAGGAAAGCACCCCCGTGTCATACGATCGGTTTCTCCATACGACCAGCCTGGTCGTACGTACATTATATGCGGAGAAGATCTTAAGCAGTTATGATGGAATCCGAAATTATCTCCCATGATTTCCTGAGTATTCGATTATTTAGGAAATAATATCTGTAACAAATCAATGTAAATCTTCCCTGAGCTTATAAATAGAAGAGGAGGGCTCAGGGAAGATGATCGATCTTTTTTCTTCTTTTCTGACTTCTAGATCGCTGGAGATTAGAGTTATCAAATTAATCATATTGTATTGTTCTTCAGAAGTTGGTGAAACTCATTGAACCCTAGTTCTTTGATCACTCCTTTTGATCTCACATCAATAACAATCTAAGTGGATGTAGGTTATTACCAGATCCTGGGGCCGAACCACTATAAAATATCGTGTTCTTATTATTTTCGTCATCACGTTCTTTTCAACGCATTCATCCACATCAAGCGTATTTTGACTCCGTGTCAGTTGCCCAAAATCAAGGTCAACAAGTCTCATCACTACATGCATGAACCATGTCAATTCTCTTTGGGTTATCATACATTCCTCATCGAATGCATTAATTCAATTAAGGTCACAAAGATCTCATCATAAATTGTATTGACCTTAATCTCATTATGGTTAATTTTACAATTTTCATATCTCACATGATGATCAATAACTTTACAAACAAAACAAGTACAACAATAACCCTTGAATTGTTTATTAACATTCACCATTATACTCTTAATATAAACAATAATCTCAAACTCACAAAAATATGGCAGCAAACACATTTCATTCAAATTCTTGAAATCTACACATTTAAAAATAAGGAACTTAATGATACCAATCTCCTTAAGCATGTAATCTCATTGAGTTGTCTCATCCTTTGTTGATGAAGACCTTGAATCCATATCCATATTCATGTAGAGCATTTCCATATAGAACTTTCTTTGATCTTTCATGGTGATGTATCCAACACAAACCAAATCTTGAAACAAGGATTTGAAGGTTGTAGAAGATGAGCCAATTTCCCCCATTGCTGATTATGCAAAACACAAAATGAAAGTAATTAGAATTAGAGATTTTGATTGTTGGGAATATATGGTTTTACTCTTTGCAAATCAACAATAAATTATGATAATAATGCAATATTCCAAACCCTAGATGTTGATCTAGATTCAAATTCAAAGTATGAAGGCAATTCTTGATAATCAAATAAACAAGTTCATGATATGAATGTTAATCTTGAATATAATGAACTAAATGATGATAATATGAATTTAGATACTGTAAATGTGGAATTTTTTCCTTGTGAATTCTATTCACAAGTGAAGCTCTATACTACGAGACATCTTGAAAGGGCATCGCGTGATGGTGAGGGAGTTGGGGTAAGAGAGTCACCCTCACTAGGCGAGGGACTTCGGCCACTTGCCAAGCTTCACCCTCGCTATGCGAAGGTCCCCAGCTGGCCATCCGCGTGCGCCCCATTCCAGCAGGCATCAAGCCTCGTCCACACTCGGAGGAAGAACGTCAGCCTCGCTATGCGAGGGTGAGGGCTGTGTTGAGGTGTCCGTGCTCCTAGCCTCGCGACGCTGCACCTCAGAGGAAGAACGTCAGCCTCGCTATGCGAGGGTGAGGTCTGTGTTGAGGTATCCGTGTTCCTAGCCTCGCGACGCTGCGCTCAGAAGGAGGAGAGGCAGCCTCGCTATGCAAGGGTGAGGGGTGTGTTGAGGTACCCGTGCTCCTAGCCTCGTGTCTATGCGATCCGCATAGGCCGGCCCTGACCCTCGGCACCTCGACTTCTCAGGACATGCATAGGATGAAGCCTCCTTGGCACAGGCATGAGATCACTTAGGGGAATCTTGTTGATATGCCAAACGAACATGGAGCATTGAACGGGAATTGATGAGGAGCACCGAGTACGGAACACGTGCGCTGACACGGGGTGTACGATTATGGAGAGAACAGAGGCACGACCCTATGATCTGCGTCTGAGGAGTAGTGGCGGTACGGACCTGTACGAAGAGTGGTGAGACCACTTGGACACCCCCGACCATGCGCCAGAGCCGACAGTACTATGTCCAAGGCCACGACTCTGACACCATCAGGGTAGACACCACTACGCCCTGAGCCACTACTTTATCAGAGTACCTATGTACGTCCCAGTGGTCTGGGACTTGTTTGTATCCTGGGCCAATAGAGCCTCCCCTATAAATAGGCTCCAACCCCTCAGGCTAGGGGGTTGGAAAACTGAATGTAAAAATGAGACTTATGAAATATATGCTTCTGGTTCTCATGCTTTCCTGAGTTTTCTCCTGTTGTTTAGAGTGCTTTCTATCTAATTCATGGCTTCTTATAGTATAGAGATTGAAGTTTTCTAACCATCAATCGTTGACGAGTTCTTACCGTCAACAGTTTGGCGCCGTCTGTGGGAACGTAAGCACCAAGCTACTGTTCTTCCATTACTTCCGGCAAGGAGAAATGTCAAGACGTTCGGAGCGACTCAGGGAGCCTCGAGAGGTGGAGGTCCACCTTACCAGAGTCCAACTGAAGGCCTCCATGATGGAGCCACCTCCACCCCGAGACGCAGAGCCCCCAAGGGACCCTAAGGTTCACGATAATGACAGGGAGGCCTCGTCACCGGCCTCCCCGCCTGGTGGGAATCCTCCAAGGACAACTACTGTAACACTCGGGAATGCCAACGAGTTCCCTCCTCCTAAACCACTACAGGAACCGAACTCCGGCCGGCAAGACCCGGGTCCCTCGACGGGTAGACATGATAAGCAACCCCGGGTCCATTCCGTGAGCTCGAGTTCTAAATCTCGTTTCTATGAAGAGGAGATTCATGAACTGCACCGTAAAAACCAAAGACTGGAGACTACCCTGGAGAACATGCAGGAGGTGCTAAATGGCCTGGTGCAAGGAAAGTCGAATGTGACCCTGCCCAAGAGGGAAGAGAAGGGTCGGGAAACCACTGTCCCAGTAGGCGACGAGAGGACCAGGCACTCCACCAGTAACACCCCTAGGAGAGAAAGGCCGAAGTCGGAGGGTGAGCCAGTGATATCTAAGACGCAAGGAGATGCTCCAGAGACCCGGGGAGAAGTGGGAACTATTTTCGGAGGTCCGGGGTTTGGAGGGGACTCCCGCAGAGGACGAGATCGGTATGCTAGAGAAGCCAGGCGAAGTCCACCACCCTGTGTCATGAGTTTGGAACAACGACCCCCGAAAAGCTTCAAGGGAGAAAACGATTCGATCACCTTCACTGAGGAGGACGCGCGGGGGGTACACTTTCCCCACAATGATCCGCTGGTGTTGACAGTTCAATTGGCGAACATGCGTGTGCATCGAGTCCTAGTGGACAACGGGAGCTCAGTGGACATCCTATATCGCCCTGCTTTGGAAAAGATGGGACTGGGCATTCGTCATCTGAAACCCTGCCAGTCGTCCCTATACGGATTCACAGGGGACTCAGTACAACCCCTTGGAATGATCGAACTGACACTTACCATGGGGGAGCAACCCCGACAGACTACAGTCATGTCTAACTTTGTTGTAGTAGATTGTGCATCAGCTTTCAACGCGGTATTGGGGAGACCCTCCCTGAAAGAGTTGAAAGCCATAACTTCAATATATCACTTGGTTGTCAAGTTCCCGACTCCAGGAGGGGTCGCAAGTATGAAGGGAGAACAGAAGGAGGCGAGGGAGTGTTACAACACCTCACTCCGCACGCCTGTAAAGCCGCGAGAGCCAATGGCCATGGTGGTACATGAGGCGCTATGTATGCCCACAGGGGGTCCACAGGAGCTGGACCCTCGGGTCGTGGATGAGTCAAGAGCAGCACCAGTGGAAGAAGTAGAGGAGGTTACAGTGACGGAAGAACCCTTAAGGAAATTGAAGATAGGGAGGAGCCTGCAAGGTGACGTGAAGGAGGAATTGATGAAATTTTTGAAAGATAATCTAGACGTGTTTGCATGGAGTCATGAGGACATGGTGGGCATAGACCCCAGCGTGATGTGCCACCACCTGAACATCTCCCCAGAAGCAAGGCCCGTCAGGCAAAAGAGGCGGGCGCTAGACCCAACGAGATACGCAGCATTAAAGGAAGAGGTCGACAAGTTGAAGGCCAACGGGTTCATCCGTGAGTCTTTCTACCCTGTGTGGGTATCAAACCCAGTACTCGTGCCGAAGCCAAATGGGAAGTGGAGAACTTGCGTCGATTTCACGAACTTGAATAAAGCTTGTCCTAAGGACAGCTTCCCACTTCCCAGGATAGATCAGCTAGTAGACGCGACAGCAGGACATGAGTTACTAAGTTTCATGGACGCCTACTCAGGATACAACCAAATCCCAATGAACCCGGCAGATGAAGAGCACACATCATTCATTACAGACAAAGGGCTCTACTGTTACAAGGTGATGCCCTTCGGGCTCAAAAACGCAGGGGCCACCTATCAGAGGCTGGTGAATAAAATGTTCGCCAATCAGATAGGAAGGAATATGGAGGTGTATGTGGATGACATGTTAGTGAAGACCAAAGAAGCAACGGAGCTCAACAAAGACCTTGGTGAGATGTTTGACACGCTAAGGAAATACCGGATGAAGTTGAACCCAGTCAAGTGCACCTTCGGGGTATCCTCAGGAAAATTCTTGGGCTTCATGGTCAATTCCAGGGGCATCGAATCCAATTCTGACAAGATAAAGGCACTAATAGAGATGAGCTCGCCGAAGAATAAAAAGGAGGTGCAGTGCCTAACGGGAAGGGTAGCGGCCCTTAACAGGTTTATCTCCAGGTCCACTGACAAGTGCCTCCCATTCTTTGACATCCTCAAAGGGAGCAAAAAGTTCGCTTGGGATGAAAGATGCGAGGAAGCATTGTCAAGCTGAAAGAGCACCTGGGGAAGCCACCCCTGTTGGCAAAGCCAGAGAAGGGCGAGAAGCTGTACCTGTACTTAGCAGTGTCTGAGCATGCCATCAGTGCAGCTTTGGTTAAGGGAGAGAAGAAGCAACAACAACCTGTATATTATATCAGCAAGCGTTTGGTGGACGCAGAGAGCCGGTATCCAGAGATCGAAAAATTGGCCTATGCGCTAGTGGTGGCTTCGAGAAAGTTGAGGCCTTACTTCCATGCACATACAATTGAAGTCCTAACAGATAGTCCGTTGAGACAGGTCTTACATAAGCCTGAGACTTTGGGAAGACTAATGAAATGGTCGATCGAACTAAGTCAATTTGATATTGTATACACTCCAAGGGCCTCCATCAATGGACAGGTGCTGGCAGATTTTATAGTAGAGCTCACCCATCAGCTGAATGAAAGAAGGAGTGAAGGAGGGGAGTTGTCTGTTATGGAGGAAGAACTAGGAGGTGTAGAGGAGTGGAGTTTGCACGTTGATGGGGCGTCAAATGAAGGAGGATCAAGAGCGGGCATCATGATGACCGGGCCCGAGGGACATAGAATGTATTGCGCAATCCGATTTGGGTTTGAGGCCTCCAATAATGAGGCAGAGTACGAGGCGCTCTTAGCTGGCCTGCGTTTGGCCCAGGAACTGAGAGTGACGCGCCTTCAAATCTTCAGCGACTCTCAGTTGGTGGTATGCCAAGTAAAGGGAGAATACCAGGCAAGGGGACCCAAGATGGCAGCATACTTGGAGAGGGTGAAGGGCTATTTGGGGTGGTTGGTGGCATATACTATAGAGCAAATCCCCAGAGAAAAGAACACCCATGCCGATGCACTCGCAAAGCTAGCATCCACCAAGGATAGTGATGTCTTGGAATCAATACCCGTGGAGTACTTACCAAAACCCAGCATCGAGGGCGCAGACGTGCACATGATTAGCGTCCCAAGGGAATCATGGACCGAGCCAATCAAGAGGTACCTGGAAGAAGGAACCTTGCCTGCGGATAAAAACGAATCCCGGAGATTGGTGTACAAGGCCGCAAGATACACCCTGGTAAATGGGGTCCTTTACAAAAGAGGATTCTCAATGCCACTCCTGCGGTGTGTAGAAGAAGAGGAGGCGTTGAAGGTGTTACAGGAGATACATGAGGGAGAGTGCGGCAACCACGAGAGCGGACCCTCCACGGCTAGGAAGGCCATGAGACAAGGATACTACTGGCCTTCCATGGAGAGAGATGCGCATGACTTTGCCACGAAATGCGACAAATGCCAGAGGCACGCCAATTACCCTCGGAAACCTCCAAGCGAACTGACCAGCATGACCAGCCCCTGGCCCTTCGCTATCTGGGGAATAGACTTAATCGGCGATCTTCCTACAGGCAGGGGTGGAGCGAAGTACGCAGTGGTGGCGGTGGATTATTTCACTAAGTGGGTAGAAGCGGAACCCCTTGTGAAGATAACCGCCAAGCACATCACCTCTTTCGTCAACAAATTCATTGTGTGTCGATATGGAGTACCCTACAAGATTATTTCCGACAATGGTACCCAGTTCGAGGGAGGAGCTTTCGATGAATATTGTAAGGAAAGAGGCATAAGGAGGAGCTTCTCCGCGGTTGTGCACCCCTAGGCCAATGGGCAAGTGGAGGCCATCAACAGGGTCCTTAAGAAGAACCTAAAGACAAAGCTGGAAAAGATGAAGGGAGCCTATCTGATTGGCGATATCCTTACAAGTAATCAAAGTGCACCAACGGACATGGATCACCCAGCAATACCACCAGAGCATAGGGAGTGTAGCATTAATATGAGTCTACCAAGAAGCCTAAAGACTTCCCAATAGACTGGGGGGCAAGTGTGAATGCCAAAAATTGACCAGAGCCATTGTCAACACTCAAGAGAAAAATTGAGGGTTACCCTCAATTAGCCTCGGGCAAGCAAAGCAGCCCAATACCTTGCCCCACGCGAGACCCATGTCGCATAGAAGCCCTTAGCGAAAATGCCCAAAAGGACCTAAGGGGCCTCGTTGTGCAAGGCTGCCCTTCCCCCGCGCATGCCTGGCAAGGCATCAAGGGTCTCACTATGCGAGGCTACCCTTCCCCCGCATGCACCTGCCAAGGCCACAAGGGTCTCACTATGCGAGGCTGCCCTTCCCTCGCATGCGAGGCTACCCTTCCCCCGCGCATGCCTGGCAAGGCATCAAGGGTCTCACTATGCGAGGCTACCCTTCCCCCGCATGCGAGGCTACCCTTCCCCAGCATGCGCCTGCCAAGGCCACAAGGGTCTCACTATGCGAGGCTACCCTTCCCCCGCATGCGAGAGTACCCTTCCCCTGCATGCGCCTGCCAAGGCCACAAGGGTCTCTGCGAGGCTACCCTTCCCCCGCATGCGAGGCTACCCTTCCCCCGCATGCGCCTGCCAAGGCCACAAGGGTCTCACTATGCGAGGCTGCCCTTCCCCCGCATGCGCCTGCCAAGGCCACAAGGGTCTCACAATGCGAGGCTGCCCTCACCCGGGCGCCTCGCGACCCAGATGCGTGCCAATGCCTCGCACAGCAAGACACACCTCACCACGCTAGGCACCAAGGGTCTTGCCTTGTGATACCCATCCCCATGCCTCGTGAATGCCCAAGTCATGCCTGGATACTCGCTTAGGCACCAAGGGTCTTGCCTTGTGAGACCCATCCCCAAGCCTCGTACATACCTATTTCCAGGCCTCCTACCTGGAGGTAAGGACGGGATAAAAGAAGTATGGATCGACACTTACTAAAATATAAAGAAACCTAGAGAAGATATTTATGTAAAGGGGACCACTAGGGATGAGATAAATGTACAAGCACGGGATGTTCAACCCTGAAAAAGGGCAAAGGCATGACTCTGACATCTGTGTCCTACAAGTAGTGGAGGTATAGATTTGTACAGAGAGTGGAAGCACTACATGCATACCTCTGACTATGTACTAGGCCGACACCATAACCTTCTGCTCCACCACAACTTGTGCCACTACCCTGAAAATGTACCTATGCACAATCTTGTCCCCTGGGACCACAATGTATGAGGAGCCATTAGAGCTCCAGTATAAATAGATCATCACCCCTCTAGAAAAGGGGTTGGAAAAATTGATTGTATGCTAAGGCTGTTAAGTAATATACAATTTCGACTCCATTGGAGTTCTACATATTTACTCTTTCAAGTTTTCTCCATCTTCTTCTGAGATACCTTTGGCAATATAGTCTTAGTTTCCTAACCTTATATCGTTGACGAGATTTCACCGTCAACAGATACATTAAATCATCAATACTAACAATGAATAATATAATAGAATTACAAAATACAAGATTAGGGTTAGAGAGATATAACATTTATATTGAGCAACTTGAACCTTCAACTTGGGGGACTTCTAAGGTTTATACACAATATGAATATTGTTGTCCAAAATCTCTATTCCAAGTCTTCCCAATTGCTTGAAGCTTCAACTAAGTAGAATGAGATTTGAGATTGAACAAGCCTTGAAACTTAAGAAAGTCAAGCAAACTTGATGAGTTTCTTTGAGAAAACTTTGGTCTTAAAGAGCTAGAGAGAGAATGAGTTTTAAAGAGAGAGTTGGAAAGTGTGATCAAGATTTTTTGTAACGCCCTACTACCCAGGGACCGTAATACTGTGTATTTTAAATAGTGCTAAACTAGATAAATGAGTCATTTGGCTATAATCGTGTAGATAAACATGATTAACGGTTTAGGGTTAAAATATTTGGTCAAAGACAGAAACGTTTCACTAAAACGTTTTCAGTATACATGGGATCTCAAAATATATTTAAAAGGTTAATTACAATAAAAGAGTTATAACCAGTCGACCTAAGCGGAAAAATAGAGTTTAACCTTAGTTCCTCTTTAAACCCTCACCCGTGATGGTCGAGCAGCCGCATATGTACACATCGTCACCTGAGCTCTCCAACTCAAGGATGGTCCAGCTTTCTTTTCCTTTTACCTGCACCACATAGCACCCGTGAGCCGAGGCTCAACAAGAAAACTTAAACATGCTCATAAGCAATTAATAACATGTTACCAAATCATAATAAGCATGCTTAGCAATAATAACCATACTCATGCATGCAGGCAAGTACATATAAATGATTATGGAATCATTCTGGCTCAACGCCGTAGGATATGGGACTAATGAGTCACCCTGGGGCCCTGTCCTATGTATAACCAGCTTTGGAGCTAATCTAGCGTACATGGCGCTAAGTTGTCTCCGACCAATAGATCGATCAAACGTAAGATGCGCTCCTGGTTAGGCTGGATAATATGGACCAACGCTTAGCGCGGTATCCCCCTACTTGACTTAATAAGTCAATGCCTTACGACCAACATTTAGTGTGTTAATGTCGTTCTTGACTAATAAGTCAATGCTTTACAACCAGCACTCGCTATGCTAATGTCGTCCTTGACTAATAAGTCAATACTAGGATATGTGACTATTAAGTCACCTCAGGTCTCTTAGCCATATCCTCTATATAAGCATACCTGGCGCTGACCAGCACTCAACGTGCTAAGGTCATTCATGACTAATAAGTCAATGCTAGGATATGTGACTATTAAGTCACCTCAGGTCTCTTAGCCATATCCTCTGTATAAGCATACCTAGCGCTGACCAGCACTCAACGTGCTAAGGTCATTCTTGACTAATAAGTCAATGCTAGGATATGTAACTATTAAGTCACCTCAGATCTCTTAGCCATATCCAATGTATAAGAGTACATGGCGTTGACTAGCACTCAACGTGCTAAGGCCGTTCTTGACTAATAAGTCAATGCTAGGATATGTGACTATTAATTCACCCCGGGTCCCATAGCCCTATCCTTTGTATAAGCGTACTTGACGCTTCTGGTTCGCCTAACCAAAACGATCAGCACTCAACGCTATTGTTGCCCTTGATTGATAAGTCAATGCCTTTATACCAGCGCTCAGTGCTATTGCCGATCTTGACTGATAAGTCAATGCTTTATGACCAACGCTCAGTGTTATTGTCATCCTTGACTAATAAGTCAAGCCTTTCTCAATAAGATAATGCAAACAAGCATATATCATATGTCAAATATCCAGATATAAAGCATTCAACATGCTTAATCAATAATCACAAGCATAATCATAATCATGCATCCATGTACCATATACTGGGTGCAGTTTTCTTACCTTTGGTCCAAGCACATGTTACCAATAAATGATCATTGAGCATGATCCTGATTCTGAACCTCTAGCGATAATCTAGTCACAACCATAATATAGAATCCCATAAAAAATGAGTAAATAAAGGCTTTCGAACCGAGTTCTAGCCTCTGGGACGTCGAATCCTACCAAACCGGGTAGTAGGATCGATCCCGAGTCCTTAGATTTAAGTTCCCATGACTAAAAACACAACCTGGCCAAAAATTCTCAGGCAGGTCGCGACCTAGTCCTGGGGGTCGCGGCGCGCCTTCCAAACAGACAGCCCTTTGCCTGGGCTTCAGAATGCGGGTCGCGACTTGCCCTCTAGAGTCACGGCATAGCCCCCAGGCAAAACCCCTCCTGGTCTTGGGTTCACACAGGTCGCAGCGCCCAAGAACAATGCTGCGACCTAACTCGAACCCATCCATTTTCTCCATTTTTCCCATCTCAAAATCCTCCAAAAACCTGCCCGAACTTATCCAAATCCCCAAAACAAAGTTCCCAAACATCTCAATGGCCCAAAACCATCAAAACCCAAGTCCCAAACCATTCAAAAATTCTTCAAAACATAAAATCCAATGAAAGCTTAAAAACTCAAAAATTCAAAACTTAAAGCTTGGATTACCTCTTATTGAGTTGTTTCCCAGCTAAATCATCTATCTAGCTTCTAATCTTTCCTAGAATCGTCATGTCTCTAACCTTGCTTAAATCTGAGTTCTAAAACTCGAGTTTCCTTCAAAAATGCTAACGGGCGTCAAATGAACGAACAACAGAGAGATAGAACGTACCGAACGTTCTTTTTATTTACGACAGGTTACTTTGGGCTTAAGTAACCTCAAGCAAATCCCAATGCTCGGGGTCCCGAAAACGCCCCCCGGGGTAAAATAGTCAAAATTCCCAGAATTACCTCCTGATCTCATTAACTCTCTATATATCATCAAATATTCATTTCCAATACCCAGTATCTCGGTAATGTATTGAATACTCAACATACCCATTAACTCACACCGAGTCAAATATGGGTCTGGTTGTGACTTTCCCACTAGCTTGCTCCCTAGGATCGTCTCGTGCCGAGTAACCCAAATATATCCACATAATAATGTGGTCTCACATATATATCACATACATGCCAAATATACCCATAACGGGTCAAATTACGAAAATTTCCCTTTTAATCAGAAATGGACCCACATGCATATTTAATACACCAAAACATGCATATCAAGTCATATTATAATATAACTCATATAATCACATATTGATACACATATATATCACATAATTTCCATAATTTTCCATCCTAGCCCCCTAATTAAGGTCCTAAGCCTTATTAGGTAATTTGGGACATTAAAACTATCCCCTCCTTACAGGAATTTCATCCTCAAAATTTTATCTGAATAGCCCAGAATATAGATCCCGCATATCTGATTCCAGTTCCCAGGTCACTCCCTCGACCTTACTGTTTATGTATAATACCATAACCAAAGGTATAACTTTGTTTCTCAGAACCCTGTTCTTTCTGTCTCATATCCAGACTAGTTGTTCCTCACAGGATAATTCAGTCTCCAATTCCAGATCCTTATAACTCAACACATGAGTTATGTCTAACATATGTTTCCTCAATAATCCTCTCAACTACCTCATAACCCAATTACTTTTTCTCTCACCCATCTCATCCCAGTGAATGGTGATCTATACTTCCTACCCTACAACATCTCATAAGGTGCCCCTCCAATAACTGGATAACTCTCTCTCTGATTTGCCATCAGTCTGAGGATAATAAGCTGTACTGAACTCCAGCTTTATACTCATCGCTTTCTATAACTTTCCCCAAAACTTGGAAGTAAAGATAGGGTTCCTATCCATCAGGATAGACCTCAAAGTCCCAAAAAGGCATATTATCTCTCTCTCACAGAGAGATCTGCATACTGGTCAACTGTATTATGCATCCTTACTGATAAAAAATGAGTTGACTTCAAGTATTGATCCATAATAATCCGAACTGAGTCACACTGGCCCACTATCCTGGGCAACCCCATCACGAAATCCATCGTGATGTCCTCCCACTACCACTTTGGAATACTCAAAGGCTATAATGGCCTTACTGGTTTCTAATACTCTACCTCGACCTGCTAATAGGTTTGGCACTTTGCCACGTACTCAATTACGTCCCTCTTCATCCCAAGCCACCAACATAAAGCTTTCAGATCCAGGTACAGCTTCACGGTGCTTAGATGTAGAGAAAAAGGGGTAGTATAAGATTCATCCAGAATCTTCTATCTAATCCAAGTGTCCATCGGATCCCAAGTCCAATCCTTATACCTCCATAAACTCATACCTAACACTGCATAATCCTTAGTTGATTCAGCTAAGACATTTCCCCTCAATCCTTCCCATATGTGGGTGACTCAACTGCTTTCCTTTGATTTTCTCTAAAAGAGTAAACTTAAGCATAACGTTGGCCAACTAGTCCACCAATAACTCTACTCTAGTTCTGGTTATATCCTTCAACTAACACGATGCATAGGCAATCACCTTTTTTGTCAATGAGGTTACAATCCTCGAGAATTCTTCCACAAAACACATGTAATACCCTGCCCATCCAAGGAAACTCCTGACCTCTGAGGCGTTCCTTGGCCTTGGCCAATCTCTAACTAAGAGTACATTGCAATATCGTCGATAAGGACGATCACAAATCCAATTCAAATAGTCCTTGAATACCATGTTCATCTAATCCATCAAAACAAGTAGGCATTAGTCAAACCCAAAAGACATGAATCAGCACTCCTAGTGCCCATATCTGATGTAGAAGGCAGTCTTCTGCATAACCCTTCTCCCTGATCCTCAGCTGGTAATGACCAGCTAGAAGATCTACCTTGGAGAATACTATCTTACTCAATCATTGAACCTTTAGTTCATACAGCTCTGCTGAAGCCGTTCAATACAATGCCCTAGACCTGGTTTCATCCCTGGCACCAACATAATCACCATTCTATCTCTTTGTGTAAAGGTAACCCTGATAAATCCCCTGTAAAATATCCAGAAACTCACAGATTAATCCAATTTGTCCTGGTCCCACTGACACGACCTGAGTGGTATCCACCACACTACCTAGGAGTCCTATGCATCCCCTACAATAGGTCCCTAACTCTAAGTACAGATGTCATAAGTATATACGGTCCATGCACAATGCCACTAGATACAGGGTTTCTCAACCTCAAGTGCAAGGGTTACTATAATTTCCTTGCAATCTATCATTGCCCCGTACTTGGCTAACCAATTCATATCGGGATCATATCAAAGTCAATCATAACCAACTCTATCAAGTCAACTGATGAGTCCATTCTAACCATAACCTAACCCATCTCTTAAAATTACCAATAGAGTACCACATTATCATCACAACATAACCATGTAATATGCATATCAAGTCTTTCTCTCTCTTAAATGCAACAAAACAAAGAGTAACATGGCACCAGAACCAATCAACATAATACAAAAATCAGAATTAGGAAACTGACCTGCCACTACTGAGGAACCAGCCTCAGTCTCAGTCTTAGTCTCCGACCCTGACTACGTCAGAGCGAACACTCGAGCTGGAGTCGAGCTGTCCGCCCCTTTGGCTCATCCTTCCTTAGCTTTAGGCAATCTCTCTTGAGGTGCCCAATCATCCTACATAAGAAACATGCCTTTGCTTGGCATTCTCCCAGATGACGTCTCTTACACCAAGTGCATTCTGTGTAGACTTTCCAATACTCATCCTCACCGTGATGGTCTATCTGAGCACTTCGGAACCCTTTTTCTAATCTAGAGGTATCGAATACATTGATAACTTTTCTTTCCTGATCACTAGGGCCTCTGCCCCTACCTGGTCCAATAAACGGAGGTATCACTGTCTGAGCTCCGCGCTCTCATGCACTCTCCCTCCATATCTCATTTCTTGTGCCCTCGGCAACAAGAGCCCTCCCTACCACCTGAGCATAGGTAGATATTGTTGGGAATTGTGCCCTAAAAGCATATGTAGTAGACATTGTTTTAAGAAATAAATAAATAAATTGAATTTGTTATGCATATATTTTATGGACCATATTATTCTGTGATAATATTAAGTAAATATCTGAAAAATTCCTAAGTTCATATATGTGATCTTAACCACGTATTGGTATGGGAGGATTGTATTTGAGATAAATGAACTTGAATAGTTCGCAGTAAAATAAAGTTATGGAATCTTTAGATTAATTACTGCAAGTATAGTCCACTAGTATTATGAATACATGCGATCTAGATCCAGATTACTAATGTAGTATGACACTTTAGTGAAGGTACTTTATATATTAGAGAATATATAGAACTGGACCAAATATGTTTATTAATACTTAGTTAAATACTGTTTCGAAGTATTAATTAAATATATCAACTGATGATCATATATACAAATAGATCTTAATCCTGAAGTTACTATGAACTCCTATTTATGTTATATGAGTTCTTTGATTCACTCGTTAGGGTTTGTCCGAATGATCAGGCTAGAAACTTTTGTTTTGAGAACTCACTAATGTAAATGGTTGGGGACATAGTATACAGATAAGGAATCTATACCTTCTCGCAAGAGATTGAATAATGGTTCTCTTAAGGGTTGACTTTTGGGACCGAAAGGTTATTGAGCTCAAATTCATAATTTGGTTATGAATTAACCTTCACTAGTAAAGTCGGTAGTACTTAAGGAAACAAGATATAATTAAATGGGTAAAACGATAATATTATTCCCAGTTAATTATGAACCATTATTAGAGGGTTAATTTGTATGTAATGATTATATCAATGGACGCTTTATTGTTATAAAGTACTCGGTAAATGAAATGTCTATAATTACAAGTGTGCAGTCTCATATTTATAGTGGAGTAATCATGAGATTAATAAATTAAGATGATTTAATTAAAGAGTTTAATTAATAATCACAAATTTTTTGGAGTTTTAAATTATAGGTCCCCACAGCGGCTCTATCAACACTATTCAAGGCAAGAGTTTATATAAAGGGTAAAATGGTAAAATGACATATTTAAGAAGAAATTTGTTCTTCGGGTCAAATATGCAATTAAGTGATAATAGTGATTAATTAATTAATTACAAATTAGTTGTAATTATCAAAATTAATTAATAATTAATTATTGTGTAATTTTCAAAATTATATATAAATAATTAATTATAATTTTCAAAATTATAATAAAATAAATATTAAATTTTTCGAAATTAAAATTAGTTTTAATTATTTAGTAGAATTAATTAAATATCTTTATTTGAATGGGAGATAATAATCTGATAAGTTCAAATTGGATTTGAATTTAAAAGATTAATATTTATTCAAATAATTAATTATATGTGATAATTAATTAAAAAGATAGTAGATTCAAATTTGAATTAATTATCAAGTTATTGGATTTTATCTGATAATGTAGTTTGAATAAATAATTGTGGAAAAAAAATCTTGGACCCTATTTTGTAGGGAGCTACACGTACCAAGGAGTCCGAGGGACTCACTTGGGCGTGTAACACAATAAAATGTCAAGATTGGATTTTTCACTTCTATTTAATTAATTAATGGATAAGTCAAAAGTTAGTTTTGATGTTGACATTATTAAAATAATTAAATAATGGTTGAGAAAATAAATCCCCCTATTTTATGGGGTACTGCACGACACACACAGTCTTTAGACTGTGTGTGGCGTGCAGCTATAGAAATCAGGGATTGAATTTTTTCACTTTTATTTATTTAATTAATTAATTAATGAAAAATTCAAAAATATAGTTTTGATATTTTCATTAATAAGATAATTAATTAATTAAAAGATAAATTGTAATTGGTTACATATTTATTTTTTAAATTTAAAATATTTTCTATATAAGTTAGACTTATCAAAAAATAACCATATACTCAATTATTCGCTCTAAAAGAAAAGAACGATATTTTCCATCTCTCATTGAAAAAGTTACAGAGCAAATCTCAGGCCTATTCTCTTGATCTCATGTGTTGAGTACGTCAAGTTGAATAAAAAATATACCATCCTTTATTCTCTAAGTGCCCACACACTTCTTGAGGTGTAGAGAACGTTGTGGAAGATCTTGATGTGAGTACCTGGGAGCAGCTTGGATAGGAAGATCGTTTATTTTACGAAAAGATAACAAGGACACTTGATAGGCATCAAGAGGTATGTTCTTTATTCTTTTATTTTTTATGATTAATGTAATGTATGTATATTAATGGATCCACATATTTAAAAGTAGTTTAAATATGTTACAACATTTTTGTTGTACACTGGGCCAACCCATCACACAATTCCGCTGCGTATTAGGAAACTTGTTCCTAACAAAGATTTCATGTACTGGGGCAATTCTAACGCCCTGAGCTATTCTGAGATTCAATCCCTGGATAAAACGCTCCTCCCGAGCCACATCCGTGGGTATCATATCAAAAGCAAACTTGGCCAACCCATCGAATTTGTTAACATACTCGGTTACTGTTGCATTTCCCCAAACTAGGTTCAGAAATTAATTTTTCGTAGCAGTCTTAACTGCATCATAGTAATATCTTACATTAAACAACTGCTTAAATTCTTTCCAGTTCATTGCAGTTGTATCTCGTGTCTGGGATACCACTTCCCACCACGTTCGAACATCTTCCCGCAACACACATATATAGCACAGATCACCCTATCGTGACCTACCACCCCATACTATCGAGGATGGAACTGATCATGCCCATCCATTGCTCAACTCTGAATGGATCTACGCCTCCCTCAAAAACTAGAGGGTAAAATTCCTGAAATCTTCCACATAGAAATTCCCACTTGTTCTCAATCCTAGGCTGAGCCAATACTGGTGCCACTCCTGGCATAACAAAGGAAGATGTGTTCCCCTGATCTCTTCCTCTTGCCTTTGCAATCCTAATTGGATATCTGTAAACACCTGCTGCCAATTTTGAGGGCCAGGCAGAGGGCTCAGGCACTAGCTGTAATTCCCAGCCTCGGTATAACCACCACCAGGTCCCATTAACTACCTTGGGTTCATAACCTCTGATCTAGTCTGCAATCAATAACTTGACCCATCAAGCATGATGAGCACATTAACAAGCCTTCCCCCATGGGAACAATCACACAACACCACATTCACATACCATTGTAGTGCTAAAAACATGCCCATAACATTCATGCATCAATCCATAACTCCTGCTCTTTCCAACATACATACCATGCTCTCAGCCCCGGCATGGTAATAACACATTCATATATTCACTGAGCAGGTAATCACATAATCATCACATAATCATATCAATAATCAAGGGCTAGGCCCTATCAGAATCTCATGCTTCCTAATAAGGCATGCATGTAAAGCATTTACATCCTATTTAAGTTGTTAAACACATAACCACATAAATAGTTACCATACCCTGAGTGGAACTTGCCCTTAGTGACAAGTGTACATGCCCAGCTTGTCTTTAAGAACCCTTAACCTTGGCTCGCTCTAATACCAAGTTGTAACCCCTACTACCCAGGGACCGTTACACCGTGTATTTTAAATAGTGCTAAACTCGATAAACGTGTCATTTGGCTATATTCGGGTAGCTAAATGTGATTAACGGTTTAGGGTTAAAAAATTTGGTCAAAGATACAAACGTTTCACTAAAAAATTTACTGTATACATGGGATCCCAAAATACATTTAAAAGGTTAACTAAAATAAAAGAGTTACAACCACCCGACCTAAGCAGCAAAATAAGGTTTAACCCTAGTTCCTCTTTAAACCCTCAACCGTGGTGGTCGAGCAGCCACATATGTACACATCATCAACTAAGCTCTCCAACTCAAGGATGGACCAGCTTTCTTTTCCCTTTACCTGCACCACATAGCACCTGTGAGTCGAGGCTCAATAAGAAAACTTAAACATGTTCATAAGCAATTAATAACATGTTACCAAATCATAATAAGCATGCCTAGAAATAATAACCATACTCATGCATGCAGACAAGTACAGATAAATGATTATGGAATCATTCTGGCTCAACGCCCTAGGATATGGGACTAATGAGTCACCATGGGGTCCTGTGCCCTGTTTGTATAACAAGCTTTAGAGCTGATCTAGCGTACTTAGGGCTAAGTTGTCTCCGACCAATAGATCGGTCAAGCGTATGATGTGCTCCTGGTTAGGCTAGATAATATGGACCATCGCTTAGCGCAGTATCGCCCTACTTAACCTAATAAGTCAATGCCTTACGACCAATATTCCGTGTGTTAATGTCATCCTTGACTAATAAGTCAATGCTTTACAACCAGCACTCGCTGTGCTAATGTCGCCCTTGACTAATAAGTCAATACTAGGATATGTGACTATTAAGTCACCTCAGGTCTCTTATCCATATCCTCTATATAAGTGTACTTGACGCTAACCAGCACTCAACGTGCTAAGGTTGTTCTTGACTAATAAGTTAATGCTAGGATATGTGACTATTAAGTCACCTTAGGTCTCTTAGCCATATCCTATGTATAAGCGTACCTGGTGCTGACCAGCACTCAACGTGCTAAGGCCGTTCTTGACTAATAAGTCAATGCTAGGTTATGTGACTATTAAGTCACCCCGGGTCCCTTAGCCCTATCCTCTATATAAGCGTACTTGATGCTTCTGGTTTGCCTAACTAAAACGACCAGTGATATTGCCGCCCTTCACTGATAAGTCAATGCCTTTTGACCAGTGCTCAGCGCTATTGCCAACCTTGACTCATAAGTCAATGCTTTATGACCAGCGATCAGCATTACTGTCGTCCTTGACTAATAAGTCAAGCCTTTCTCAATAAGATAATACAAACAAGCATATATCATATGTCAAATATCCAGATATAAAGCATTCCGCATGCTTAATCAATAATCACAAGCATAATCATAATCATGCATCCATGTACCACATATTGGGTGCAGTTTTCTTACCTTTGGTCCAAGCACATGTTACCAATAAATGATCGTCGAGCATGATCTTGATTTTGAACCTCTGGCGATAATCTAGTCATAACCATAATATATAATCTCGTAAAAAAATGAGTAAATAAAGGCTTTCGAACCGAGTCCTAGCCTCCGGGATGTCGAATCCTACCAAACCGGGTAGTAGGATCGATCCCGAGCCCTTAGATTTAAATTCCCACGACTAAAAACACAACCTAGCCAAAAATTCTCAAGCAGGTCGCGACCTAGTTCTGGGGGTCGCGGCGTGCCTTCCAGACAGACAACCCTCTGCCTGGGCTTCAAGACGTGGGTCGCGACTTGCCCCCTAGAGTTGCGACGCACCCCCCAGGAAGAATCCCTCCTGGTCTTGGGTTCACATAGGTCGCGGCGGCCAAGAACAAGGCTGCGACCCAACTCGAACCTAGCCATTTTCTCTGTTTTTCCAATCTCAAAATCCTCCAAAAACCTACCTGAACATATCCCAATGCTCAAACATCTCAATGGCCTAAAACCATCAAAACCCAAGTCCCAAACCATTCAAAAACTCCTCAAAATATAAAATCCAATTAAAGCTTAAAAACTCAAAAATTCAAAACTTAAAGATTGGATTACCTCTTATTGATTTGTTTCCCAACTATATCATCTGTCTAGCTTCTAATCTTTCCTCGAATCGTTGTCTCTAACCTTGCTTGAATCTGAGTCTTAAAACTCGAGTTTCCTTCGAAAATGCTAACGGGAGTCAAATGAACGAACAGGAGAGAGATAGAACGTACTGAACGTTCTTTTTATTTCTGACAAGTTACTTCGGGCTTAAGTAACCTCAAGCAAATCCCAATGCTCGGGGTCCCAAAAACGCCCCCCGGGGTAAAATAGTCAAAATTCCCAGAATTACCTCCTGATCTCATTAACTCTCAATATATCATCAAATAATCATTTCCAATACCTAGTATCCCAGTAATGTATTAAATACTCAATATACTTATTAACTCACACTGAGTCAAATATGGGTCCTGTTGTGACTTTCCCACTAGCTTGCTCCCTAGGATCGTCTCGTGCCGAGTAACCCAAATATATCCATATAGTAATGTGGTCCCACACATATATCACATATATACCAAATATACCCATAACGGGCCAAATTACGAAAATTGCCCTTTTAATCAGAAATGGGCCCACATGCATATTTAATACACCAAAACATGCATATCAAGTCATATTACAATAGAACCCACATAATCACATACTGATACACATATATATATCACATAATTTCCATAATTTTCCATCCTAGCCCCCTAATCAAGGCCCTAAGCCTTATTAGGTAATTTGGGACGTTATATTTTTCAACTCTAATAACCCATATATATAGTGTAGGCAACATCACTAGTCTAACCAATAGGATTATAGCATTTAAAACACATCCTTTGGAGAATTTTACGTAAACTATACAACCCTCGAAGATTTCCCAGGCGATGCATCCCTTACTAGCAGGCGATGGGGCTTTTGAAGCGTGTCGCATTTAGGCAATGTTACACCACTTAGGGGGCGACGTATCGCCACCCTCTCTGACTTTGAACCACTCTAATGGTCCTAAAATTCTCCAAATGCCACCAAAATTTTTGGGAATGTTTGGATACCTCATTGTATCACTTTAGACCCACAAAAGTCACTTTTAGATGTCTTCTACACAATCTCATGTTTTCACTTCTCTTTAAGTGAAAATCGTTAAGTGTTTTGCACCTCAACGTGTAAACATCTTAACCATTACACTACACTTGCATATGCCAATTGAGCCATCACTCTTCCCTCATTCTTTTCAAACTTCATGTTTGAATCGAATGGTGTATTTGCCTCTTTGATTTTGAGATGACTAAATTTGTCAAGCACTTTCTCGAAATAGTGGGTTTGACTCAATACAAAACCCTCATTATTCCTTCTAACTTTGATACCTAGAATGGTATCCACCTCGCTAAGGTCCTTCAATATAAAGTTAAAATATAGAAACATCTTCGTTTCCATTATTCCTCTCATGTCATTACTCAAAATCAACATATCATTACATATAGACACACTAATATGACATAGTCATCACAAGTCTTAGAGTATAAGCACTTGTTCGCATTGTTGTGTCTAAATCCATATGAAATAATGACTTTATCAAACTTCTCATGTCATTGTTTGGATCTTGTTTCATACCATATAATGATTTGACAAGCCTACACACTTTATGTTGATTTCCTTGAAGAACAAAACCCTCTGGTTGTGTAACGACCCAAAATTACTAATAGGGCTTAAGGGCCTTGATTAGTGTGTCGGGAGGGCATAATTGGTTTATGTGTGATTTACATTATTAAATGCTTGATTATGTGATAAGGATGCTTATATGATTATATGGATATATGAGATGCATGACTATGAGTATTAGTATGCATGTAGGCCCTACTTAGCTTATAGGGGCATATTTGTAATTTTGGTCGTTGAGGGCATAAATATAATTGATTGCGATAAATTGTTGAGACCACATTATTATGTGGATATATTTGCAGTTTGTGACTTGAGGCGATCCTAGTGAGCGGTTTAGCGAAATAGTCACAGCGGGGGTTTATACCCGGTTCGAGGGGAGCCTGGGGGTATTTCTGGGAATTTGGGAAATATATTGGAGACTATTTGACATTGGGAATAATAATTGGTGATTAGTTAAGTGTCGATGTTTAACCGGTAATTATTAGGGACACTCAAGGAATTAGCGGGAATTGGGAACAAATGAGCAAAATGCCCTTGGAATGTTTAAAGGCTTAGGTTTTAATGGGAGGGCAAAATGGTCATTTGATAGTAAGAAGAGGATAAGTGTTATTCTGCCATTTAGCCTTAGTGGAAGTTGTAGATTATGTTGGAAGCTGGAAGAAAAGAAAAGAAGAAGGAAAGAAGAAAAAACAGAACACTTGAGTTACCTCTCTCTTTCTCCCTCACGATTTGCCTATCCCTCACCATTTCTTGTGGACTTTGAAGCTGTAAACTCAGAGGAAGCTCACGCTAAAGCTTGGGGCTTTAGTTCTTGGAGAAGCTAGGAGGTTCAGCTAGAGTTAGTATCCAATTAAGGTAAAATTTACAGAGTTTGGTTTGAATTTAAGTTTTAAATGGAAACCAAGGGGCTTGAGCTTGGGGATTGAGGAGCTAAAGGCTGGAAGGGTACTAAGGGCAACCTAGGATCGAATTCTCCATTAAAGATAAGGATTTTCGGGTTTGATCATTTGAATTTCTGGGTAGTTTCTGGGTTTTTTTGATGAATTTCTTGAGCCTCAATTTCAATTCTTGTTTCTTATGTTTGATGGTGCATGTGGCCAAATTTGATGTTGTTGGGCCATGTGGGATGAGATGTAGTGGATGGTAGGCTCCATTTGAAGTATGGTTGAGGCTTGGAGGGGTTTTAGGGAGTTTTGGCTTGGGAAAATTCAAAGGAAAAAAACTTAGGGTGTTCTGGTGTTGTTAGTAACGTCAGCTTTAGGGCGCTACAGCGCTAGGCCTGGCTTTTCTGGGCGTTTTTGTCTCTGCTTGTAGCGCTGTAGCGCTACCCTGCCTCTAGAATAGGGATTTGGGTATTTTTCTTAGGGTTTTCGCTTGGGGGCTCGGGGGTCGATTCCACCACCCCGTTTGGTGGAATTGGGGCTTCCCGAGGGCTTGGGATTGGACCCGAGGTTAGGTTGCAGAATTGAATGTTAATGAGGGTTCCATGTTACGTTTGTGCCTAGGTGTACGCTAGGGCTCGGACAGGATTGTGCTCTAGGATCATTTCAACTAACCAAAGTGCTCGAAATCAAAGGTAAGAAACTGTACCCGGTTATGTGATTGTATTGAGACTAAGGGTTCCCTATATTTGTATGTGATGTCATGAGATGGTATTATGCCATGGGGACATATGATAAACGACCTAAGAGTGCCGAAATCAATATTTGCGCACAGGGCGCAGCTCGGCCACTGGTTGCTGAGGTTAAGTACATAATCACTAAGCTTGGCCTAAGCGAGCCGGAGTCAATGGGATAATCAGAAGGTGCGGCCTAAGGGCGTCGACCCTGGATTTTGGTGTGATATGTTTATTGTTGTTTAAACTAATGATTGTGACGAGTTTGTTATCTGTATAACTAATTATTGGCTTGTATGTTGGTAACATTGTTTATGTGAGCTATATGACTTGTTGTATGTCTTATTGATGATTTATAAATTATTTGTCTGTTGGTTGTCGCTTATGCTACGCATTATAGTTTTCTTACTGGGCCTTGGCTCACGGGTGCAACGTGGTGCAGGTAAAGGCAATGGCAAGGTGGACCAGTCCTGAGTTGGAGAGCTTTGAGGCTGAATGTATATAGTCAGCTGATCAATCACCATGGCCGAGGAGTGGTACAGAACAGGAGAACCTTAAATGTCTATTTTGCCCTTAGAGAGGCCAGTAGCTGTATATAACCTGGAATTTTTGTAAACTATCTTTTAAACTCTATTTCTTTTGGGATCCCATGTACGAAATGTTTATTTAAATGAAATGTATCTTTTATGACCAAAATCTTTTAACCCTAGTTCAATTATAGTTTCAGTAACACGTTTCTAATTGAATGACTTGATTAGCAAGTCCTGCACCTTTATAAATACACAGTGTAACGGTTCTGGCTATCCAGGGCGTTATAGGTTGTTCCATATAGATCTCCTCCTCTAGATCCTCATTTAGGAATAGCATTTTGACATCCATTTGGTGAACATAAAAGTTATATATAAATGATAAGGCAAATAGCAATCTAATAGAAGTAGTTATTGCTACAGGTGCATAAGTGTCAAAGTAATATATTCTCTCCTTTTGTTTAAATCATTTGGCTACTAATCTAGCCTTAAAGGTTTGTATGATGTCATCGGTATGGCATTTTCTTCTAAATAATCATTTTCACCCAATTGGTTTAGACCCCTTTGAAAGGTCAACCAATTCTCAAATTTGGTTTGACATAATTGAATCAGTTTCATCATTAATTGTCTCCTTCTAAAAAGCGGAGTCCCTTGAGTACATTGCTTCTTTGAAAGTTTTGGGATTATCCTCTATTTGAAGTACTATTGGATATTGCCAAGTCATTTCATCATTATTACCTTCAACAAGGTATAGTGTCTCTATTTGAGAACACTTCTCACTTGATCCCAAGTCTTTGAGCATTTGGCTCCTTCTAGGCAATTGAGGTTGTTCACCAACCATTTTAGGAGTCTCCTCTTGAGGCTCTCTAATTTGAGTTGGTTTTATTAACTTGTTGTCATCGCATGACATGTTCCCAAAGAACTTAAACTCTCTTGATTATATTATCACATCAAACTCCAAGTCTAATAATCTATAAGCTTTGTTATTTTGGGCATAACCCACAAATGAGCATCTTATAGCCCTTGGACCCAACTTGGTCCTTTTAGGATCGGTGTTCTTGCAATAAGCAAGACACCCCCACACTTTAAGATAGCCAATTTTTTGTTTCTTTCCTTTTCAAAACTCATATGGAGAGAGATTATTTTTCTTCATGATAATACGATTTAAAATATGACAAGAGGGTAACAAGGCTTCACCCCACAAACTAAAACTCAATTTTGAATCCAATAGCATAGCATTAATCATCTCAAGAAATACTCTATTTTTCATTTTCGCTATACCATTTTGTTGTGGAGTATAAGGGGTTGTACATTCATGTATTATTCCATGCTCTTCACAAAACAAGTTGAAATCATTTGAAAAATACTCACCACCCCTATCACTTCTAAGCACTTTAATTTTCATTTCTAAAGTATTTTCAATTTCCACTTTGTAAGCTTTAAACACATTAAATGTTTCATATTTATTCTTAATTAAATATACATATGTAAACCTATAACAATCATCTATGAAAGTAATAAAATATCTACTTCCTCCTCTAGTCAACATTCCATTTTAGTTCACATAAGTCACTATATATCAAATCTAACAACTTAAAGTTTCTTTCAACACTTAGAAAATGTTTCTTTACCATCTTAGATTTAATACATAATTCACATTTATCATGCTCAACATTATCACAATCAATCAATCCACATTTAATTGCTCTTTTAATTGTGTTAAATCCTATATGTGCAAGTCTAACATGCCACAAATTAATAGAATTTGAGTCAAGCATATAATAAGAAGAATAGAAAACTTTATTGTTTGAGTTATCAATAGAAGTACAAAGTTTGAACGTGCCATCACAAATATATCCCTTTCCCACAAATACATTTCCTTTGGACAAAGTAAGCTTGCCAGAATCTATCACAACCTTGATTCCCAGTTTGTCAAGCAAATTACCACTCACTAGGTTTCTACTATTTTCTGGTGCATACAAAATATTTGTGAGTAGAACCTTCTTGCTAGAAGTGAAGAACAAATCAATAGTGCCCTTGCATTCAACCTTGGACCTTTTCTCATTGCCCATTTGTATCTCATGCCCTTCCTTTGAAGATTCAAAGGTCTTGAAAATAGATCTATCATAGGTAGCATGAATGGTGGCACGAGTATCATACCACCACCCATTCACCTTTCCATGGATGGCATTGACTTTGCTTAGTGTTGCCACTAGCTTTTCATTGGTTGAGTTGACTCTTGTTTCATTGTTATGGTTCCTCTTGAACTGACAATCTCGAGCAAAATGGCAATTATTGCCACACATAAAGCAAGGTCCCTTGTAACTTTTGAATTCTCCCTCATTCTTCTGGGCCCTAAGAGTTTTTGACCCTTGCCCTTGTTCTTCCCAATTCATTTGCCCTTGTTAGGAAGATTGGCCACCGCATTGGCCTTTGAAGTCTCTCCATTAGACTCGGGATTCCTCCTCAATCCTCGTGTGTTTGAGGATTTCCTCCAATGAAATCTCCTCATTCTTATGAAGGATCTTCTTCCTATAGCCTCTTCAAGATGGGGTAACTTGGCTATTATGACACCCACAATGAATTGTTCCAGTAATACAATATTGAGTGTGGACAACTTATTCACAGTAATTTGCAATTCATGTATTTGGGGTAGAAGGGGTTTCATATTATAAAACTTAAATTCCATATATTGAGTAATAAAGAATTTATTTGTAACTTCTTCTTCTGCTTTGTACTTTTTCTCCAAAGCTTCCCAAATATTTTTGGCGGTCTTGGTGTTGGTGTAGAGATCATACAATTGATCTAATAGCAAATTGAGGGTATGACCCCTACATATCCACTCATCTTCTTCGCGCTTCTTCCTTTCTTTGATGACTTCTTAAGTGTCATCTTCCTTGGAGGGATCCAAGGCCTTTAAGGCTTTATGCAAGACATAGAAAACTTTGAGAGTTGATAACTCTACAAAATAGAGTTATTTTACCATATTTTATATGCTAATTGTTGCTTAGTTCTTGAGTTTCTAATTGATTTATTAAGTTTTTAAGTAATTGTGAATTTATGAAGTTTATTTTGATTTTATATATTTTTGTGTATTTTTATAGTTATTTTGTTGTAAAATGTTGTAGTTAATTATTTGAATTATTGTTGTTTAGTTTGAGATAAAAAAAAATGTTGTATTATTGAACTTAAATGTTAGATATAAATTAAGTTATAATTAAAATTTTCAAAGAATTAAATTGATTTATTTTATAATTGAAAATATTTTATTATGATTTATTTTATATTTATTTTGCAGAAAATAATGTTGCATTTTGGTACTTTGGAAAGAAGAGGAAAGACAAGAATTAAAGCTGAAAAAATATGGAGAATGTGGCATTTTTCAAAAGCCCAACACTGCACCTGCAAGGCCCACGGATCCAGCGCCCCAGCCAGCCCATCAACGCCTGGGCCCGTCTCCTTCCAGCAGCTCACGGATCCTGCCCAGGCCCATCTCGGCCCACAACTCCTCAGCCACAAGCAGCCTCCAGGCCCACGCTTCCTTAGCCACCAACAATCTTCCCTGCTGCCCAACCAAGGCCCAATTCGCCCAGCCAGATGTCCCAGGCCCACTCGGGCCTCTGCCCAGCCAAACCCCTTCACCAGTCAGGCCCACCACTCAGCCCAGCATCTCCCTTCCCAGCCGAAGCCAGCCAACTCTCCCAGACGTGCACCACTTAGGCCTGCGCCAATCACCTGAAGCCCAACAGCCGAAGCCCCTGGCCATCCACCCAGCAGGCCTGTGCCTCCCAACAACCCAATCTAGGTGGCCCAGCCACCCAACCAGCAGCCTTCTTTTCCTCTTGAGCCCAAAAAAATTGGTCTCCTTGTCCCCTTGTCCCACAATGCCCTAAATTGCCACATTTTTACCCAACTTTTCTACACATTTTCACCAAAATCATCATTACACCCTAAAATTTACCTCTATTTTCCATATTATTATTAATTTAATCAATTTAATTAATTTAAATTGATTATTTTAATAATTTCATTTTGGCTATAAATAGGAAATTTTCAAGACCATTTTTGGTGTGCTTATTTTAGGAGAGGTCATACCACAAAATTCCTACACTTGGAAGACCACTCCATTCTCTTCATCTTTTTCTTCTTTTTGGTCATTTTTTCTATGAGTTTTTAGAGGAAAATTTTGGGGGTTCCTCCTCCAAATTTTCCTATTTATGTTTGTAATTTTTTGGTTTGTAATTTCTATGCTAGTTATGAGTTTCTAATCTTTTTAAGATTATTAAGAAGATGATGAAACAATATGTAACTAGATAGTATTTATGTTGTATGTTGATTTCCCATTTTGTGCAATAAAGTTTATGGATTTTCTTCTTCAAATATTTTCTTTCATCTTAAATATCTGTCTTTTTTATTGTTAGAACATATTTACACTTTGTTCTTCATTAGTGCAAAAACATAATATTCTTTGTGTAAGATGTATCATTAAATTGTATACATCCAATGCTTAGAACAAAAATATTATGGTTTGCCTTATAAATAATGTTATTTGATTTTTTGTTGTTTCATTAGATTGATTCACATTAAATACTTTGAAATTATACTTTTTGAAAAGTGAAGAAAAATCCTATATTTTTAGAAGTAATTTGCACTTAAAATTATAAATCTATTTGGAAAATGATAGTTTGATTTATTTTAACTATCACTAAAACTTGGGAATCAATGTACTTATAAATATTATTGAACTTATATTTTATGGATTCTAATACCTTAATAATCTTCTTCTACCATCTTGATTTCTACTATTAATTTATGTTTATATATTGTCTTTAATTTCTTTATTATTGTCTCTTATTGATTTTCTTGTCACAAATTCTCATCAATCTTTGGAGCTAGATTAGAATTTATTAATTTTGGTTTAAAATAGTTTTCTTTTTTATTTTATACAACTCATTTGGGTTCGATCTCGTGCTTACAAGAACACTATATTTTATATACGATTCTTGCGCTTGCGAGTTATAAATATTAAAACATACCCGTTTTGGGTCCATCAAGAGTGGTTAGCAAGAATCTAATCTTGTATTGACAATGAACAAAGTTAGTCCCATCAAACCTATCCAATCTTACAAAGTCTTGAGTCATGAACTTCAATACCGAAAAAGAGTTAGATTCTTCCATGATGGTGTATCTTAGATAATAGAGAATTATAATGTTAGGGAAGAGTGAGATTACACTACCATAATAACTATAATCTACACAAAATTATGATTGAAAGAGACCAAAGAAAGATTGAGAAAGATGATGCAAACCCTAGTGTTTGAACACAATTCTTCAACCTCGATGATGCTTCAAAACCCTTGTTGAATACACTACTTTGAACTTCTTCTTCTTCTTCTTCAATAGAAAAACACAACCAAAGACTTATACATGATTTGTATTGTTGTCATAATTCTCTATTTCCTAACCCAGCATAGATGCTTGAAGCTTTTTCTAAGAGGAAACGAGAATTAGGATTCAACAAGCCTTAAACTCACAAAGGCAAGCACTTTCTTTATGAGTTTCTTGGAGAAAACTTTAGGTTCTTGAAAGCTAGAGAGAGAGAGAGGTTAGAGAGAGATTTGAGAGAGTGATCAAGTCTTCCAAATCTCTATGAGGACCCTTTTATAGTGTAGGCATTGTCATTAGGTCTAACCTATAGAATTAGAGCTAAAGAACTCATCATTAGGCCTAACTTGTAGGTGATGCATCACCTAGGGCTTTTTGAGTCCTTTCTCTGACTTGTGACCCCTCCAATGGGCCTAAAATTGCTCCAAATGCTACCAAATTGTTTTGGGGATCCTAAGATACATCCATGTATCACTTTGGACCCAAAAATACAATTTTAAAGTGCCTACAATTGAAACTCAAATTCACATCTACACTATGTGAAATTCACTAAGTGTTTTATACCTAGCTTGTATAACAACACTTATCATTTGTCTAATACATATGCTTTCAAGGACACCATTTCTAACATCATTACTAGCCAAACCACGTAAAAAAAAAAATCTTGTTTCGTTTACTCATTTAAGATAATTTTGTGAATGATTTGTAATTGACATTTCTTAGTGTCAACAATGTCTTATTCTACAATTGTACTAATAAACCTATAAAAGTGTTGAATAATAACTTCATAATAAATAAATTAACAATCTAAAATCTTATAACTTTAAATGCATAATAATAAAATTGACTAGAATATTTTTTTTAAGAGGCAAAAATATGTTATATGCATAAGATAATATTTTAAACAAATTATAATGCAAAGAAAAATATAAAGTAATAATTAACGAAATACATCATATATATATATAAATTTGAACTATTTTAAACTAAATTACTAGAAAAAAATAACAAAAAATAATGCCCAATATTACTATTTACAGGCCACTTGAGGCTAACTTAGGTGGTTGGGTTTTTGAGTGTGTGGGGTAGGGGATGTTGGTATTAAATTATCAAATCAGAGGTACAAAACGGAATATATGGACCAATTTTAATAATTATTAGTACCAGCCAGAATCATACACATATAAATATTAAATCACATACAAAACAGACTAAGGATTACCTCTTGTAGTCTATCAAGTGTCCTTAAATCTTTTTGTATAAAATCAACGATCTTCCTATCCAGTGTTCTGAAAGCTCACACATTGATCTTCCAGACCAATCCTCAAACACACAAGGACGTGTGTGAGCACATAGGATTCAAAATATTGATTTTGACTCTCTAGATGTACTCAACACATGAGATCTAGAGATGGTTGACTGAGAGAATAGGTATTGAATAGTTTTCAGATTTGTAGAAAACTATCGCTTTTCTTATAGAGAGAAAGTCTAATTTTTAATCGCTTAAAAATTCCTTAATGAAAACCCTTAATCTGAAAGTATCGTACTATCAAATTTATAAAGATAATTAATCTAATTAATCTTTATTTTATTAAAATAAAATTCAAATTAAAACTAATATGATATTTATATTTAATTATTTATTTAAATCATATTTAAAAAGAATAATTAAATAACTGATTAAACAAATAAGTTGAAATTCAAAATATAAATCCTAGGGATGAGGAATCCCTTTGTGTTATAGTGAGTGTGTCACCCACATCAATTAGGGTTTCCCTAATTTTTCTCATTTGTTTGTTTAATCAACTTTTAAGACAATATATTTATCCCAATATAAATATCAGTTAATTCAAAATTAACTTTATCTTAAAATATCAATTTTAAATTAAATAAATATCATATTCTAAATAAGATATTTATTATTCTCTCTATATATATTAATTCAAACAAGAATAATATTAATTTTATCCTATACTTTTTCAAAATAAAAACTATATAATTAAATAATTAATTAATCAATTACCCATAACTATCACATAATTATTTCCTTGCCCTGAAAAATTAACTCATTTGCAATTAAGTCCTCTTTACATATCTTTCTTTTGACATCCTTACCCTTGTTAGTGTAGGACAGAGGTGATCTGGGGACCATGGACCTATAATATGAAGCTCCAATAAATCAAATTATTAATTAAACTATTTAATATAATAATCTTATTTATTAATTGTATGATTACTCCACTATAAATATGAAATTGCACTATCTGGGTACCATGGACCTATAATGCGAAGCTCCAATAAACCAGATTATTAATTAAATTTTTTAATCTAATAATCTTATTTATTAATTCCATGATTACTCTACTATAAATATGAAATTGCACTCTAGGTATTTATAGAATTATATTACAGAGTTTTCTCTTGTAGTCTATTGATATAATTAATAAATGTAGTTATGTCCTCCATTTATTGGTTCGTTAGTTAGAGCTGATAAAAAATATTGTTTTACTCTTCTAATTACCTCTTGATCCTTAAGTACTATTAATTCACTAGCGAATAATTAATCTATAATCAAATTATAGATTTGATCTCAATAACTATTCAGTTCCAGAATTAACCCTTAAGGGAACCAATATTCGATTTGGTAGGAAAGTATGGATTCCATTATTGTAATACAAGTTCCCAGTCATCCATGATATTGAATCTCCAAAACAAAAGTCATTAGCCTCATTATACTAAGAGACCTTAACGAGTGAATAAAAATGTCCAATAAACACAAACAGGAGTTCATGAATACTCAAGATTTAGACTGATCTGCAAATGATCATCTATTATGATAAGAATTAAATATTTATGTCAAACGAGAAGTTTATAAAGATAATTATTTCTCATCGACCCTGTCATAAATAATCTCTATTATATACAACACCTTTACTAAGATGTCTATCCACATCAGTAATCTGAATCTAGATTACGTGTATCTCGTATGCTTAGCAAACCGTACTACTAATCATTCATTAAAGATTTCATACTTTAATATGTTACTGACTATTTTATTCATTATATATGATATTAATTCTCTAGTACTAAAACAAGATCATATTCTCATGAATGAATGAATAATGAATTTTCTTGATATTAGCTTATAATTAATTCAAACAATAATTATAACGTTCAAATATAATAAAATCATCCTTTTTATTTAAATTCAATAAAATGTCTTTACATGCTTTTAGAGCATTAATTCTAACAATCTTCCACTTGCCCTCAAAGCAAGTGAGGCATCTCCCTTAATCCCATATTGCGCATGTGACCCATGAACGACTTTGATTGAAGTGTCTTAGTAAACGGGTCAGCCAGGTTCTTTTCCGATGCTATCTTCATAACAGTCACATCACCTCGGTGTACAATCTCTCTTACCAGATGGTATTTCCTTTCTATATGATTTCCTCTCTTGTGGCTTCTTGGTTCCTTTGAGTTAGCTACTGCTTCACTGTTGGCACAGTATAGGATTAGTAGCTTATCCATATCTGGAACTACTTCCAGATCTGTGTAGAACTTTCTCAACCAAACCGCCTCCTTAGTTGCTTCACAAGCTATTATGTATTCGACTTCCATGATTGAATATGCTATGCTAGATTGTTTAATACCTCTCCAGACCACAACTCCTCCACCAAGAGTGAACACTGACCCAAACATCAACTTTTGACTGATTTTGTCTGCTTGGAAATCAGAATCAGTGTATCCAATAAAGTTTAGCTCACCCCCTGAATATACAAGCATATAATCTCTCGTTCTCCTAAGATACTTGAGAATGTGCTTTACTGCAATCAAGTGTTTCAAACCAGGATTTGATTGATAACGACTTACAATCCCTATTGCATAACATATGCTGGGCCTAGTACACAACATAGCATACATTAGACTCCCAACTACTGAAGCATAGGGATACTTTCTCATATCCTCTTCCTCCTGAGATGTCTTAGGACATTATTCCTTGGAGAGAGCAATTCCATGTCTGATCGGTAACTGACCTTTCTTGGAATTCTCCATAGAGAATCTTTCAAGCACCTTATCTATATAATTAACCTAAGAAAGTGCCAAGAGCTTGTTCTTCCTATCCCTTAGGATTTGGATTCCCAGAGCATAGCTCGCCTCACCCAAATCTTTCATTTGGAACTTTTCGGCTAACCACTTCTTCACGTTTGACATTGTCTCTACATTATTCTCAATGAGAAAAATGTCATCAACGTAAAGAACTAGGAAAACCACCACTTTTCCTTTGATATATTTGTATACACATGTTTCGTCTACATTCTGTTTGAAGCCATATGTTTTAATTGTTTCATCAAAGGTGATATTCCAAGATCCACTACAAGAAAAAATATTTATGATAACTCTCGAAAAGTGTTATCAAATGCAGTTTATAACACTTTAGCAAGTGTTAAGTCTACCCATGTTATTAAAAGTCTTGCCATTTGATTACATTTTTTACACGTTATTAAATAGACTATTATAAGGTTGTTTTGGTGTTATATATTGTCAATAGTAACATTATCTAGATGTTATGATTCTTTATGTTAAGTATATTTTTTTCATTTAATTACATTTTCAAAATGTAATCTAATTATTTTTATTACATTTTAAAGATGTAATCTAATTATCTTTAATTACATTTTAAAGATGTAATCTTATTATCTTTAATTATATTTTCAAGATGTAATCTAATTATCTTTAATTATATTTTATTGATAAAGTAATCTATTATTTGTCCCAATAATGTAATTAGAATTTGATAAAGTCCAATGTATTTTTTGTATCAACCAAAATATTCAATACATGTGTCCCAAATAAAAAATTTCAAGTGCAAAATACCATAATAAAAGTCCATGCTTAGAAAGAGTATGTATAATGAGTCTAATAAAAGGCAAATTATAACATTTGTCCAATACTATTTCTTTATTAATTGCAAGCATCAAAGTCTCATGTCGTTATCTTCATTACCTAGATAACATAGAGAAAAAATGCAATAAGAAAACAAAACTCATATGTTATCTTGTTAACCAAGAAGCATAACAGCATGTTGCTATTTTAAAATAAAACAGCAGCATAACAACTATTTTTTGATAATCCTAAATTTTGAAACCTGTAATTAAATCTCAGATATTCCAAGAACAAATCCAAAAACAATACGACACAACTCATTATAATATATAAGATCAATCTTTACCTCTGACTTTGTCGGCTGGCCAAGCAATAACACTTCCAACACTTTCTTCAATTCAAGTTATCCCTGAAGTTGGCTTCCACAAAAATGCATCAGGCCTTTTTGCAAAATCAACACCAACCTTCATAGCAAATGGTCCAATAGGGACATCAAGAACTAAATCTTTCAGATCATTTGAAATGAAATACCCATAAGCAACAATATTCCTAGAACCATTCCAATCCAAAAGCTTGCATCTTTGGCCTTGAGTTCCAACACTCCCACTCTATAATCGTCATCCAACCAAAAAAATTCCAAATAACCAAAATATTATGAGAGTTTAGAATGAACGAATTTACCTTGGGATTCATGAAAGAGTGAATCAACTGCTCCATAACTACCACTTTTTCCTTCAACTCTTTATAATCATTTTCCATTCGAATTATATGATCATCTTTTTCAGATGCAATTGCAAACTTTGTTTTAGTAACTCATTTGCCATAAGCTCTCACTAGGATTGTTACCTGCTGGATGTACTAGCTTCACTAGGATTGCAAAACATGTTGAGATACATTTTTCTCATTATTTCTGTTATGATTGAATTCTTTATCTAATACATAGATATTTCATCCAATTCTTAACACAAATTGTGTAATAAAATGTCCACGACATATCCCCTACAGGAGGGGCCACATATTTTCTTACAATATATGCAGTCTTTGATTTCTAATCTTAATGATATGATCCTGCACTAACTGGTTTATGCATTTAAAGACTTGTCATGCTCAACTCTACTGTCATTGCCTAGTAACCTGATGACAAAGAAGATTACTATTTGTATTATATTTATAGCCTTTCTCTTCTTTGCAAGTTACTCATTGTGTACTTTTTCTGGAAGATATAAATTGTAATATATCATTTAACTTTTTCTTTAAAAAAAATATAAAATATATTTCTCTTCTTTGTCATGACTTTTTGTTTATGCCTTATGAAATAAAATGTTATAACAATAAATTTCAAAGAGAAATTGTAATGTTTCTTGTACTTAAAAGTTTTTCAAACAAAAGATACAATACCATAAACATATGCATATGGCATTCAATAAGAAGAAAAGTTAGATAATATACCATCTTCATCCTCTATAAATACCCAACTCATCAAACACCAATATTCCCATCTAAAAAATATACCATCTAATCAATCTATATATATTGAAAATAATTCACTCACATTGTTTACTCAAAGTGTTTGGTTAAGTTTATGTTAGGTTGTTAGCCCATAAAAAATATTGTAGTTCATCATCCACTTGTGCATCTGCAAAATAAAAAGTACACTATTACTCGACAAAAATATTATATAATGTAAAATTTTAATCTTCTATCGTTAAAAGCTAGAAATTTTAGGATGATCAAGATACATTGTTTCTACTCTATTATTGAGATGATCAGTACTTTTTGGTGTAGATTATTTTCAGTACTTTTTTTCAATCAAAGTTCTAAACACGCCTAAAAGAAGCAAATGCAATGCCTAGTCACGCATGTTTTTCCACTAGAAAAGAAATGTTATATTAATAAATTAGTTTCTGAAATTAAATTAAGGAGTATCATATCAATAAAACAGTCACGCCTAAGTAAGTGGCTACTCACGCATGTGTTTTCACTATAAGAACATAATGACTAGTCTAACATTTAATGATATAATATTCCCAAATTACTTATTATCTCTCTTCATAAATTTTCATTATAAAATTTGCAAGTGATCCAAGACATGATACCAAAAGAACTATATCTTAAAATTAAAACATAAATGAATTTGCCTTTACTAAATTACCCAATCCAAAGTCCAAATACTATAGCTAGGTGATTATCAAATCCATGTAAAGAAAAAACAACCAATCGTCACTATTTGCATGCAAAAAAAAAGAAAAAAAGAACAAAAATATGAATAGGCACAAGGTATATATAAATTATAATATTCATTAGCTTTATTCATAATCTTGATAATATATACCAAGCTTTCTTAATACAAGAGTAGTGTGGCAGCTAATGCTCCCTTGTAAGCATGCATGGGCATCATCCACAACTAACAATCATGAAATACAATAATAATAATAATAATAATAATAATAAAAAAAAAGGAACCTAAATATTGCTACAAAATACTAATCAATCACAAATATTAATCAGTCATAAAGTTATCTGCCTACTATATAGTTATATTCGAAGTGAATTGATATATTGGAAAAAGAAATCAAAAAGTAGCAATTCACACCTAATTATGAACTATTGATATCATATATATATATATATACACACACACACACATTAATATATATAAATTACTAAGAAAGAACTAATTGATTAACATTCTTTTTGCTTGATAAATATATACACATATATAGAACATTTCTTGTACCGCAGACTACAGGTGTATAAATTCTGGCATGTCCAGCTTATAATAATTAATTCACTTGTAGTTGTATATATGAATGATATGTACTATAGTTCTCATCACCTTGTCATATAGAATCTTCCAAAGCTCTCGGTAACAAGCAGTATTTTCCCCCTTTTCTACTCAGCATATTTAGTTTCAAAAGACATGCTACTATATGTAAAATATATTATCATATAGAAAATTAGAAGTCAACTATAAAACTTACTCAATGCTCAATCCAAAGCCAAATTGAAGCTTGTTGTAGTCAAAGAAGATCGCATTTACCCAAATACCTTGAGCAAAAAATTTAAATTTCCAATCAATTTTCTGGTTAAAATGGTAGAACTGCAAAACTATTCCAATTATGACAATTTGTATCCATGACAAGGTGACATCAATATTCTAATTTGCATCAACAAAAATATATTAAGATTTTTTTCTTTTTAAAACTACCAAAAAAGAAAAATGTATGAATAATAGAAGTTGTCACTATTGCACAAGAAAATGTTAGCATGTAGTCTTATTTAAAACAAAGAAAAAATATATGAACAAAAGTAAAAAAAAAAATGATAGTCTTTCTACTATCACTCTATAAATAAATCCATGTGCAGAGTATAATAAGTTAATCAATTATTCATTAATATAACAACTTTTAAAAGTAACAAAAAAGATAGTCTTTCTACTATCACTCTATAAAACAGAGCATAATTTGATAGTAAGTTGATTGAAAAGAGCAAAAGATATAAATCAATTAAACCTGCCCATTTGAACCATATGCAGAGTATAATAAGTTATTTCTTGTTTGGTTAATTGCCTAATGGTAGAACTTACCAAGAGAAATCAAACTTAAATCCTTATTACACATAACTACATAATGGTAGAACTTAAGTTTATTGCAGTATTTCTTGATACTAGATATGATAATCAGTTAGTGAACCTTAATTTGTAACATCAGCTGCAAAAATAACTTTAAGAAAAAGTTGTTAAGAGCTTACAAAGAAATTCAGAACATGGTCTTTCATTGTATCGAATCAGCAGCATTGTCCATTTCCACAAATATTCCTGAGCTTGCTATTAATTCCTGATCAGCAGCATTGGCCCTTTCCACAAACTGGTGAAAACTCATAATCACATCACTTTTATTCAAATGAAATACAATTAATTCAAGCCAACACATTAAGAAGTGGTTGAACACTAGCAAAGACAGACTAATAGATGCATAACATCCATGTCTAATTGTGCAAAGGGAATACAAATGCCTATAATTTTATCCAGATTACATATAAATATCAAATACTAATTGAACAACAATATTAAAGACTAACAAATAAAGTTCAACCTCATTTATAGATCATACTACAAACATATTCAGAAAAATGAACACAAAATAAACCCTAACTCCACATATTAATTGCTCCCATCTATTAAGCCCAAAATACAAACATATCAAATAAAAAAATTCAAAGCATGCATCAAAACGAGAATCAAGATACACACTCGTGTATGATGCATATATATATTATATTTATATATGTGCGTGCATGCATTCCATAAATCTGTGCATGATAGATGGAGAGTAAAATTTCATGATTTGTGGGTAGCCTCGTCCAAAGTCTAAGACTATTGGAGAAACATATAAAAAGAGGCAAATGATTGCTCAATAAACTCTTCGACCTATAATTGCACAAGAGGAGAAATAAACATACCTAGATGACGAGGGAAATAGGTTCGAGAACAATGACGAAGAAGAGGATCGGAGAAGCAGACGATAGCTGAATTTCCTGGCGATTAGGTCAGGTGGGCGACAAGGTGACTGCCACCGGTTCGAAGGAGACCACACACTACAATATTTTTTACCAAATATTACATAATTTTAGAAGTGTTATTAACACATGCAAATAAAAATACACGGACAAATAAACACGAAAGATATAGGCGACAAATGAAAACTAATAGGCGCCAAATGAAATTTCACTTAACAAATCTCTATTCTCTCATTCTCACTCTTTGAATCCCTAATCTCTCTCAATCTCTCAGTTCTTCATCTTCGAGCTTCCAACCCATTCCCCTTCATCTTGTTCTGTCTAAATAGTTGAGCCCAAACGTCATTCATCTCTGTTCTTGAAACCCGAAGCCTGTTCTTCAAGCTTGAACTCAGATGGCTCCATCTACGTTCGTGAACCTAAACATCTCATCTATGAGTATGAATTCAAATGCCTTTATCGCCGTTCGTGAACCCAAATGCCTAATCTTCAATTTGGAACCCATACTGCCACCGTTTGATTTCCAAGCCACCGCTATCCGTTTTCCAAGCTATCGCCATTCGTGGGTGTTGTTTTTTATTTTTCTTCTTTGTAATTTAACACATCTCTATTGGTATTTTGGTTTGAGAAATATAATATTTTTTGTCTTGTGTATAATCTACGTACTTTGTATTCTTTTTTAGATTGCTTGGTTCTGAGGCTTTAGGATTTTGGATTGGCTGGAGGCTTTGACGTTTTCAAAATGGATTAGGAGATTGTTGAGGTTTTAAGATTGCTTGAGTTGATGTATTTTTTGTATGAACGCAATGATTAAATCCCCAATAATCTGAAGGATTAATGATGTTCATTAACCTGAGGCATATTTTTTCAATGTTTCTATACTGCCATGTTTTATGGATTTGAAGTTTTCAGATTGCATAATTTTTGTATATATTTTTAATATTGATATTAAAATGAGAGTTGTAATGTTATTGCTCTATTTTGTATTATTATGTTTATACTGTTCTATTTTTTCTACTAACATGTTGTTACCAAAATATATATGTATATTTATGCTATATATATATATACATTACATATTTTGTGTTGGATGTTGAATGTAGGTTTATTTCAATATTGAGGTTGTTTGGTTTCAATATTGCTTTTATTTTGATCATTTCAATATAATTTGTCTTCTAAGTTAAATATTTTGATAGTAATGATAAGATTATTTTGGTTGGTTGATTCATGTCTGTGGTTAATTATTCCGAGTCTTGATAACAAACTGTGCTGCCAGCTCACCCTTATTGACTTCAGATTATGTTCACTCACTGCCTATATATATATATTTAAGTGAGCCATTTCATTTAGAATGTTAGGCCATTTTTAGTTTTCATTGTAAACAACTACACATATGTGATTAATTCTTCTTGAGCAAAAGAGGGGTTTTTTTTTGTACATGTGTGAGAAATATGCCTTAATTTTACTTTGTTGTTCTATGGTTTAGAAATATGCTCGCATGTAGTTTGATTTTCAGGTAGTTAATCTACTTTTATCACTTGATTATAGAAAAGCATTATCAAGGTTGTTGGACATGGAAAAATTGCTACCACATGTGTTCTCTATTAGGTAATCTGAGATGAACCACTGCTGAAATACATATATTTATTGTTAATTCTTAAATAGACTTCTAATGACTAATAAATGATTCAACTGTTTTTGACTGAATGAAGTGAAGCTAATGGGAGATATGCTAACAGTACAACGTTACTCTGTGCGAGGATGCAACCAAGAAACAGCTTCAAGAATTTGTTTCAGCTCTACACGGTTGTGAATTAATGGCCCAAGCCTATTCTTCACTTGGTGCCATTTTGGAAAATGTTGAATCTAGGCAGCTTCGTCATTTGCTAAGTTCTGGTGTGTATTTGATATATATATATTAAAATCTTTTTTTAAAGTATGATCTAGTGTAACCAATTTATCTTTTATAGATTAATAGGTCCATCATCTAAAGAGGTTAAGGAGATTGAGTCTAGCTTAGAAAAATACCTCAAAGAATAGCGCAAATTACTTGGAGACACATTAGTAAAAAAAAATTGAACTTGATTTTTGATCTCTTAGTAGTTAGTAGGTTAGTTGAGAAAACCATGGTGATGTGAGTAGATTACATGGCCAACCCAACCATACGCATTTGACTGTGTTAATTTTGTAATTTATAGTGTTGTGGAGATTGTTAATTTAATTTTATTACTTTGTAAATATGAAAGTTCTTTCATTTTTTCAGAATATTACGGGTTCACATTCACGAAGCATTTATGGAAAATCTCTCTATCAAAGTGAAACGAAATAGAAAATTTGGAAAAGGTTAATCTTTCTTCTTTCTTTCATTCCTTTTAGATTTCTTATTGATTTTGGTTTTGACACACTCTCATTATACATTATTACATTAAATAGGTGTGTTCTGACATTGCTTAAATAAAGTCTTCATCATTTTCAAATCTCATTTTTCTAGTCAAATCATCTATTTTTCTAGGTTTCCCAGCTTAAATTTTGTTTCATGTATACCTTGTATTATGATTTGGTAGATAAAGTCCTTATTTGTCACTGTTATAGAACTTACTTCATCCCTATGGAAGCATATGTGTGCTTTATGTGTTTTTTTAGGTAGCTCTTTAATGAAAAGGGTATTCTGAAACCTTCAGGTATCTACACTTACGTTAATATGAATCTTGCCTGTTTTACAAATTATAAGATTTGTGCTATGAAAAAGGTTCTCATTCAGACTAGCTAATGCTGCTAATGTTCCATTAAAATAAACCATATTTTTTTTGGTAGGTGCATATTTATGTAGATTTCTTGTTTAGATGCTATGGATTGCTTGTTCATTTAATAAATGAAAGTCTTTTGTTCTCATATGTATCTATATATTTATTTATTATAAAAGTGATAGAATCTAATGGCAAGCCATCTACATGTTTTCTGCATTATATTCAGATTGAACTCATGTAAGCACATTTCTAACAACATATGCAAATATACTTTTTTTTAGTACGGTACCATCAACTTTAATTTATATATAGGTTTCTTATAACATTTGCATGAACACATACAAATATGTTCTAGATTTTTAACTTATCAATTATTTTTATGCTATAATTTTCAGCTTTACTTTTGCTCAGAATTTATCTTTTGTCAAAGATGTATCCATCTACATGAATTTAGTATTGTCCCCATATGTATTCCATTTTGAAAAACCATTCATGTTTTTCTGATTTTTTGTTTTTGTGTCTTGTGGAATTTTGTACAGTTGATTACATTTTGCAGAGCATAAAAAAGCAGAGGATTTCAAAGATAAAAAGTGTGTTTGATGATGTTGATAATTTAGTGTAGTTTCTTTGGCTTCATTCTCTTATTTGCCTTTATGTTTGGAAGATTATGTATGTGTGTGTGTGTGTGCATACATTGGTGTATACAAAGATTTGAATTTGATGCATGTAAACGCAGCTTAGGAAAATGGATCTTGAAGCTAGAAGTTAGCAACCAAGTGTAAAGGCAATGCTCCTTTCTAAGCTAAGAATATATGTGTTGAGCAGAGCTGAGAAGAAGTTATCTTTCATTGGAGCTTATGAAAATAGCAAGAAAACATATGTGGAAACTCAATTGAGGTAATAAACAAGTCAATTCATTCCATCATACATAAAGTACTTGTTCAGACTAGCATAGATTAATAAAAACACTTACACTAAACAATGACATTTGTCATTCAAAATTGCAATTATAAAAACAATTATAGTGAACCATAGTCTTGTAAATTTCAATAATATAACTAGACACAAGCATGAGGACTTGGAGGGGAAAAAGACAGAATATGTGGCTGGTATCAAACTCATTTATTTACTGGGTACTTAACACTTTCTAGTCAAACTCTCTCCATCTTTTTGTTATTTTTGTAGATTATTTTTTAATTGTTTGATATTATCTTTTACACGCCAAGTTTGGCATTGATTTATCTTTGGTAAGTTTCTTGATCATTCTTTATGACTGAAACTTTTTTTTTCTTTTTTAGTAATTGATGAGTTTGATATATGGGTTTCTATTTTTTTTAGCTTTGGAGAGCACATCAAAACTAGATGATAAAGAACTTTATTATTGGATTTTTTTTAATAAAAATGGTATAGCTTTTTTTTTCTTTTGTTTTGTACATAATCAATATGTGTATACATATATATATATATATATTTATTTGTGTTTGAATTGTTTTAGATTGAGAGAACTCAGAAAGAAAAATTAGAGAGAGGTTGTAAGTATTAGAATACAAGAAAGAGCATAGAGTTTTTATGCGTTGATAGAAAGCTTGAGAGCACGACTGTTGTGTAAGTGTTGGTTCTTGTTCAGTGTTAAAGAATATGTTTGAAGAGTTCTTGTTCTTAATTAGTTTATGTACATACCAGCTGTTTGTTTAATTGTTTTTCTTTAATTTGAGTAATATGTTATACTTTTATATCTAATTTGAGTAATAGAAACTAAGATTGATAAATATTATAATTTGGTCAATTGCTATTTTCTAAATCTAATATCTTGATTGCAGGTTTTGAGTTTGAGTGAGAAGCTTCACTCTGTGACCTGCTGAGAGCCATATGCTTCCAAGAAGCCATTAGTAGAGCAACACCAAGAAGAAAATTTAAGCATATTACCAAGCCAAGTTCGGAAAATTCATCTCAATTAAACAGTTTTGAGCCTAGAGAAGTTGATCAATTTCAATCAGGCCTCTAAAAGTCAAGCAATAGCTCTTGGATGATGAAACACGTGCTCTTCAGTATATTATTGTGATTGCTCACCAGTGGTGTATCTTTCTATGTTTCATCATGTCTGTCCTGTATTGTTCAACCTCAATCTTTAGTGGTTTCTTAAAAATTGAAGCTTTTGTTGCTGATTTGCAGGTAGAGCTGACTAGCCTCCTAGATGCAGTTCGAGAAATAGAAACGAAGATGGTGGAAATGTCATCATTGAATCATCTCGTGGCTACACATGTTTTGCAACAAGCCAAACAAATAGAACAACTATACGATCAGGAAATATGTTTGTTCTATTTTTTTTTTAATTATTATTCCAATAATAAATTTGATAGCAGACAAAAATTTAAGGGTCTCTTACTGTTGGTTTGAATAAGCCTCTAGTCTTCAGGTCACTTCTCATTTCTATTTTCTATGCTATTTAATTATTGTTTAGTATCTTTATGCTTTATATTCACATGGATGCTTGGCAGCAGACATGGACCATTTTTCTTCCCTATACATTAATATTAATTCTAAGACATATTGGTTGAGATACATTAGTGCTTATTTCTCACAGCAAGTTTTTGGACTATGTTAGAGCCTAGAAACTTGTTGTGCTCTTTGTAATTTCCCTATCCATGCCTATGCCTATGCCTATGTCCATGTCTCTGTCTCCATGTTCTTTTTCTCTTTGTAATTTTTCTGTTAAATAATTTCAGGTTTGTAGTTGATTATAAATCTTTGATATTTTCCATCTTTTCTCTGGGTGAATGAATGCTTTTTATGTACACATAAATGATCTAGTTCATTTGGCTAGCAAAAGAATCTGACTATGATTTTTATGTACACATAAATGATCTAGTGTTGGATTGGAATAGTTCTGGGAATATTGTTGCTTATGGGTATTTCATTTCAAATGATCCAAAAGATTTAGTTCTTGATGTCCCTATTGGACCATTTTCCATGAAGGTTGGTGTTGATTTTGCAAGATTGTTTGATGCATTTTTGTAGAGGCCAACTTCAAGGGTAACTTGTATTGAAGAAAGTGTTGGAAGTGTTATTGCTTGGCCAGCCGACAAAGTCATAATGAGGTAAAGATTTGTAACGCTCTGGATAGTCAAGACTGCTACACTGTGTACTTATAAAGGTGCAAGACTTGCTAATCAAGTCATTAATTTAAAAACGTGTCACTAAACATGTATGAGCTAGGGTTAAAAAGGTTTTGGTCTCAAAAGTTTCACTTTATATAATCAAACAGTTATATACATGGGATCCCATAAGAAACAGAGTTTAAAAAAAAAAGTTGGATTACAAACTCTCCAAAATACAGACAACTGTCAGCCATACTAAGGCAAAATGAACATTTCTGGGTCTCGCGTCCCTGCCTAAACCTCAACCTTGGCGGCTTAGCAGTTGGTCATGTACATTCCGCTCGCAGAGCTCTCCAAATTAGGGTTGAATTCCCTTGCTAAAATTGAACTAATCCCTCAAGACCCAAGCCTAAATCACAGAGCTTTCAGTTGAGTACCTCTAAGTTCCAAGAGTTTCCTTTGAGAGAGAAAGGGAGAAAGAGGAAAGAGTCAGTTTATTATGCTCTACTGTTTTCTGTAGCTCCTTAAGTCTATCCTTAGGCAATTAAGCTAATCACAAAGCTCGAGGTACCGGAAATGTCCCCGAGGGCAAAATGGTAAAATTCCCCAATATTCCCACCTAGACTTCCTAACCTCAAATATATCTCCAATTATTTATTTTCATAACCCGATAATCTAAATAACCACCTGATACCTGAAGTACCCCTTGACTTGTCCAAAGTCAAATATTAAGCCCCGTTGTGACTTTCCCGCTATCTAGCTCCCTAAGATCGCCTTAAGTCGTCTGCTGCAAATTTACCAACATAATAATGTGGTTCTCACAAGCATAACATTTATTCACATTTATATTCATATAATCATACAAGCATGCTTATCATGTAATCATGCATTAAATCAATAAATTTACACATAAACCAATTATGCCCTCCCGACACACTAATCAAGGCCCTTAAGCCATATTAGTGATTTTGGGTTGTTACAACTATCCCCTCCTACTGAGAATTTCGTCCTCGAATTTACCTGAATAGCTCGGGATACTGATCCCGCATCGCTGTCTCAACTCCCAGGTCGCTTCCTCGACCTTGTTGTTTCTCCTCAACACCTTAACTAACGGAATTGTCTTACTCCGTAAAACTTTGTCCTTCCGATCCAAAATCTAAACTGGTCGCTCTTCATAGGACAAATATGTCTGTAACTCTAAGTCCTCATACTTTAGCACATGCATCGTATCTGAAACATACCTCTGCAACATGGAGACATGGAATACATCATGAACTCCTGACAGCGACGGTGGCAAGGCCAACCTGTAAGCCACCTGTCCAATCCTCTCTAGGATCTCGAAAGGCCCAACAAACCGAGGGCTCAGTTTTCCCTTTACACCAAATCTCCTCACCACTCTCAATGGTGAAACTCGCAGAAACACGTGGTCCCCAACCTGGAACTCCACATTCCTATGCTTAGAATCAGCATAGCTTTTCTGTCTACTCTGCGACACAAGCATTCTGGCTCGAATCTTCTCAATAGCCTCATTGGTCTTTTGAACCATGTCTGGCCCCAAATACCTTTTCTCACCCATCTCATCCCAATGAATGGGTGATTTGCACTTCCTTCCATATAACATCTCGTAAGGAGTCACTCCAATCGTGGACTGATAAATGTTGTTATATGAAAATTCGATCAATGGAAGATACTTACTCCAAGATCCCTCGAAGTCAATCACACATGCCTTAAGCATGTCCTCCAATACTTGAATCGTCCTCTCAGACTGTCCGTCAGTCTGAGGATGAAAAGCTGTGCTAAACTTCAACTGAGTTCCCATGGCTCTCTGCAGAGCCCCCAAAATTTGGAGGTAAAGATAGGGTCTCGATCAGATACAATAGACCTTGGAACCCCATGGAGACGAACTATCTCCCTCACATACAACTCTGCATACTGTTCCACTGAGTACGTCGACTTCACTGGCAGAAAATGAGCTGACTTGGTGTATCTGTCCACTATCACCCACACCGAGTCACAAAGTCCCACTGTTCTGGGTAATCCTCCCACGAAATCCATAGTAATGTCATCCCACTTCCACTTTGGGATACCCAAAGGCTGAAGCAATCCCGCTGGTTGCTGATGCTCAGCCTTTACCTGCTGACATGTCAAACATCTAGCCACATACTCTACCACATCCTTCTTCATCCCGGGCCACCAATATAATGTCCGTAGATCCTGATATATCTTCGTGGTACCCGGATGAAGCGAGTATGGCATAGTGTGTGACTCATCCAGTATCTCTCGTCTGATCCCCTCATCTGCTGGAACACAAATCTGCCCCTCATATCGAAGCATACCAGTCTCAAAGACGGAGTAATCCTTAGCTGTCCCCGCTAAAACATACTGCCTGACTTCCTGCAACTGTGCATCCACCAATTGTCCCTCCTTAATCCTCTCTAGCAGGGTCGGCTGCAGGGTAATATTAGCTATCTGGCCCACCACCAATTTTATCCTTGCTCTGGACATTTCATCAGCTAACTCCCTCGAGATCTAGGTGGAGCTATACAACTGCCCTGGGCCCCTCCGGCTCAATGCATCCGCCACCACGTTGGCTTTCCCTGGGTGGTAAAGGATATCACAGTCATAATCCTTAACCAGCTCCAACCAACGCCTCTGTCTCATGTTCAGATCTTTCTGAGTAAAGAAATATTTCAAACTCTTGTGGTCAGTGTATATCTCGCACTTCTCCCCATACAGATAATGCCGCCAAACCTTTGGTGCGAATACCGCTGCCGCCAATTCCAAGTCATGAGTAGGATACCGCTGCTCATACTCCTTCAGCTGCCGAGATGCATAGGCTATAACTTTCTCATTCCACATCAGCACGCAGCCTAAACCCATCCTCAATGCATCACAGTAAACCACAAACTTTCATTCCTCCCAAGGAAGACTCAGCACAAGTGCAGAAATAAGCTGTCACTTCAACTCTTGAAAACTATTCTCACACTTCTCTGACCAAACAAACTTCTGATTCTTCCTTGTCAACTTTGTCATCGGTGAAGAAATCTTTGAAAACCCCTCTACGAACCGTCTGTAATAACCTGCCAACCCAAGGAAACTTCGCACCTCCGAGGCGTTCCTTGCCCTCGGCCAATCTCTTACTGATTCTACCTTGGACAGATCCACCTTAATCCCTTCTGCACCAACTATATGCCCAAGAAAAGTCACCTCTGGCAACCAAAACTCACACTTCTTAAACTTGGCATACAACTGATGCTCCATCAACCTCTGTAAAACCTGACGAAGATGCTGCTCATGCTCTGCCTCTGAACTGGAGTATACCAAAATGTCGTCGATGAAGACAATAACGAACTGATCTAAGAAGTCCTTGAACACCCTGTTCATCAAATCCATAAAAGCTGCTGGGGCGTTGGTCAAACCAAAAGACATGACCAAGAACTCATAGTGCCCATATCGCATCCGGAAGGTTGTCTTTGGTATATCCTCATCTTTGATCCTCAGCTGGTGATAACCAGATCGTAGATCAATCTTTGAGAACACTGTCTTTCCTTGCAGCTGATCGAACAAGTCATCAATCCTTGGTAGAGGGTACTTATTCTTTATGGTCAACTTGTTCAATTCTCGGTAGTCTATACACATCCTCAACGTCCCGTCCTTCTTCTTAACAAATAACACTGGAGCGCCCCATGGTGAGTAACTAGGTCTGATAAATCCTAAATCCAGAAGCTCCTACAACTATATCTTTAGTTCCTTCAACTCAGCTGGAGCCATCCTATATGGTGCCCGTGATACTAGTTCTGTCCCCGGTGCCAACTGAATCTCCCTGCGCGGCGGCAACCCTGGTAGATCCTCAGGAAATACATCTAAGAACTCACACACCAATCTGGTCTCTCCCGGCCCTGCTGACATAACCTTGGTAGTATCCACCACACTAGCCAGAAAACCTATACATCCACCCTGTAACAAGTCTCTGGCTCTCAATGCTGAAATCATGGGTACGCGGGATCCAGACACCGCACCCACAAAGACAAAAGGATCCCCGCCCACAGGCTCAAAAGTCACCATCTTCTTCCTGCAGTCAATAGTAGCTCCATACCTGACCAATCAATCCATCCCTAAGATCATATCAAAATTCTCCATATCTAACTCAATCAGATCCACCGAAAGTTCTCTACTATCAACCATCACTGGCAATGCCCTAATCCATCTCCTAGAAACTACCAGTTCCCCTGTAGGCAATAAAGTCCCAAACCTTGCAGTCCGATACTCACTAGGTCTACACAATCTATTAATCACTTTACTAGAAACAAATGAGTGTGTAGCACCAGAATCAATCAATACAGTAAAAGGAGTGCCAGCACTAGAAAGCTGACCTGTCACTACCGAGGGACTAGCCTCGGCCTCTGCCTGAGTTAAGGTGAATACTTAAGCTAGAGTCAAGCTATCCACCTTTCCTACTTCACCTTTCTTCACTGTTGGGTAGTCTTTCCTGAGATGCCCCACTATTTTGCACACAAAGCAAGCCTTGGCCCGACACTCGCCCAGATGGCGTCTTCTACACCTCGGGCACTCCGGATAAGTCCGCCATGCCTCGCTGCCACCCTGACGGCCACCTTGTCCGCCCCAACCCCTCCTATCAGGATTAGCAGCGGTCGAAGTGTCAGGAGTCTTTCTCTTGAAGTCACTGGGGCCTCTGCCCCTACCTGCCCCTGAATAAAGAGGCACCACTCTGCGGCCCTCGCGTCTCACTGCACTTTCTTTCCAAATCTTGTTCTCCGCTTCCTCAGCGATAAGAGCCTTCTCAACGGCCTGTGCATAAGTTGTTCCTCCAGGTACCGTTGTAATCCTAACATCCCGGGCTATCATAGCATTAAGCCCCCTGATAAATCTATCTTGCCTAGCAGCATCAGTAGGCACAAGATCTGGTGCAAACTTTGCAAGCCTATCAAATTTTAGGACATATTCAGTAACAGTCATATTGCCCTGAACCAAGCCCACGAACTCATTGACTTTTGCTGCCCTGACAGCAACATTGTAGTATGTCTGACTGAACAAGTCTCTGAAACCTTCCCAACTCAAAGCAGTAACATCCCTGGTCTGCGATGTCACTTCCCACCAGATGCGGGCATCCTCTCTCAACATATACGTGGCATAGGCCACTCTATCATGTCCCTCTATCCTCATGAAATCCAGAATTGTAGTAATCATGGTTAGCCATTGCTCAGCTTTCAATGGATCCGGTCCACCCTCAAAGATTAGGGGTTGTTGCTTCCTGAACTGCTCATACAATGGCTCCCATCTGTTCCCAACCTCCCCCGGCTGTACCACTGGTACCACTGCAGGTGGTACAATAGAGGCAGTGCTCCCTGATGGAGCCTGCTGTCGCAGTAGGCAAATTTGTTCATCCTGGCTCTGTAATCGAGCCTGCATGTCGGCCATAAGTTGCTACTAGTTCTCAGGGACTGGCGGAGGAATCTGGCCCTAGTCATCACCCCCGGTCCCAGACCTCGTGTCGGCTAGTTGCATAGATTTTCTTGGACGCATAGCTATCCAAGTCAATCTGCAATCAACGACTCGGCAGTCAGACCATGATGACAGGGTAAAAACTTCTCGAAAATCCACCAATGGAACATAACCAATCACAAACAATTAACATATAGGCATCCATCCACATGCACCGGCTGCTGATAAGCATGCCTCCAATCTCATCACACAATAGCTATGAAACAAACATGCATCCATGCACAATATACAATTAACCACCCAAATATTCATTTACACGCACGGCGATGCTAATAAACATGCCTCAATATTCTCACACAACAGTCAAGGGCCAGGCTCTATCAGTATCTCATGCTTCCTATTAATCCAATAAGTAACAGTATTCATAACTCATTTCAGGCATATAAGCATGTAAACACATATACACATTACCAAACCCTGATTTGAGATTGTCTCTAGCAGCGAATGTACATGTCCAGCCGATCTTCAGGAACCCTTAAACCTAGGACGCTCTGATACCAAGTTGTAACGCCCTGGATAGCCAAGACCGCTACACTGTGTACTTATAAAGGTGCAAGACTTGCTAATCAAGTCATTAATTTAAAAACGTGTCACTAAACATGTATGAGCTAAGGTTAAAAAGGTTTTGGTCTCAAAAGCTTCACTTTATATAATCAAACAGTTATATAAATGGGATCCCATAAGAAACAGAGTTTAAAAAAAAAGTTGGATTACAGACTCCCCAAAATACAGACAACTGTCAGCCATACTAAGGCAAAATGAACATTTCTAGGTCTCGCGTCCCTGCCTAAACCTCAACCGTGGCGGCTGAGCAGCTGGTCATGTACATTTTGCTCGCAGAGCTCTCCAAATCAGGGCTGATCAAGCTTGCCCTTGCCTTTACCTTCACCACGTAGCACCCGTGAGCCAAGGCCCAGCAAGAAAACATATTACACATCTCAACAATCATATCAAGAGAATAATTCATCAAGCATGATCAACCACTTAACATTCCACATTAATCACATAGCATGTAATCAGAATCAGAGATGCAACCAATCATTAATAACAGTCAAACCACATAATAACTAGGGCCGACAACTTAGGCCGCACCCTCTGTTTACCCCACTGACTCCGGCCCACTTAAACCGAGCTCAGTGCATAATAAGCTGTCCTCGGCTACCAGTGACCGAGCCGCGCCCTGTGCGCAAATGTAACATTTGGCACCCTTAGGTCGTTGGTTTACTATTTACATGGCATAATACCATCCTTTTCAAAGCATACATATTAGGGAACCCTTAGTCCCATTACAAATACACAACCAGGTGCAGTTTTCTTACCTTTGGCTTCCAAGTGATCTAGTTATGAGCGATGCTCCTTAAGCGCGATCCGATCCCCGAGCCCTAGCTTAGCACCTAGTCACAACCAAGATAAAGGATACCATCAACAATCTTAAATGAGCTTCTAGACAAAGTTCTAGTCCCCGGAGCGTTGAATGTAATGCCCTGAATTTCCTAATAAGGGTTAGGACCTTGATTAGGAGGTTGGGAGGGTCATAATTGATTTATTATGGTACTCAATGATTATGTGCATGTTTATGTGAATTATATTGTAATATGATGTTATATACATACATGTGGGTCCACAAATGTTTATGAAACTGTTTTGGCAATTTGGGCCGTTTAGAGCGTAATTGTTTATTTGGGTGCATTTTTTGATTAGCGAATGAGATCCCATCATTATGGAGATATGTTCGAGCATTTCGGCATGAGACGATCATGAAATGCAAGTGTTTGGTCTAGTCATAACGGGTTTAAAATCGGGGCTCGAGATGAGTCTCGGGGTGGTTTTAATGATTAGAGCATTACCAGGAATTAAAGGGTAATGGGATATGGATTATTGGTGTTCGAGAATATTGAGAATAGCGGGAATTTGAGAGTGTTAATTATGATTAACGAAATATGTGCGAAAGGACGGTTTTTCCCTTGGTGGCTGTTAAGGTTTTATTTTAGACTTAAGGGCATTTAGGTCTTTTCCCCCTAAAGGATTTATATAATCCATTAAGGCTGTAGAAGAGAAGCAAAAACAGAGTATCATTTCTCCTTCTCTCCCGATGGTCTTTTTTTTTCCTCCATTTTCTCTCTAGATTTTCAAGCTTTGTTTGAGGAATCAAGCCAAGGAATCAAGCCGGGATAAGCTAAGGTTATGCTCCACCATTGAAGAGGGTGTGTTGCTGAGATTGAGGTGAGTTTTTAGCCATTAGAACTCTTGATTTTGCTCTGTTTTCTTAGTTAAGCTCCAACTGGTTTTTGGGTTGGAAGATTGGGAATTGGTTGGAGTTTTGGCTTGGGTTCTTGGGGTTGTGGTCCCTAGGACATGTGAGGATGGTTTTTAGGTTCATTTGGGATTGAATTTGATGTTTGGAAGCTTTTGATTTGGGTTGGAAATGGTGGAATCGAAGGAAGAACTTTTTGGGCTAAAGCTGGCTGAAAGTAGCGCTACAGAGCCCAGTGTAGGGCGCTACAGCGCTGCCTGCAGAGGAGGTTGGGCGGTTTTGGTTCTGTCTTGAGCGTTGGGAGGGCAGCACTGTAGCGCTACCATGTTTCTTCATAACCCTGTTTTAAGTGTGTTTAAGGGTTTTTGGCTCGGGGTTTCAATCCTTAAGGCCTGGGATCGAATCTACTCACCGTGTGGGCATGTTTTGAGGTCCCGAGAGTGGGGTTTATACCAAGACCCTATCATTGTTGATTTTCATTAATTGGAGATTATATTTGGTTATGACTAGGTGACCGCTAAGGGATTAAAGGATCGATCGTTCTCAAGGGTCGTTCTTGTTCTAATTCTCGCTCGAACCTGAGGTAAGAAAACTGCACCCCATGTGTGACATGCATGGTCATTCTTGATGCATGTTGGATGTCTAAATGTGAACATTGATAGCATATTGAATGCTTAGCAATCTTGCTCATTTGCATATGGTTATTGTTGAGGCATGCTGGATGATTAAATGTGATGCACGAGAAACATGTGACTAGGGCATGCCATGAATGTTGACTGTGAGATTGATCAGAGCTTGAGTCTCTGTGTTTGTACATGATCATAATTATGCTAGCAACTATTAGGTAAGCGTGCTGAATGTCCTACTCTTGGATAAATGACATATGATACATATTGATAGCATTGCTTACTTGTGCATGGTACTGACTCATTAGTCAGAATTGGCAAAGGTGTTAGTATCAACTGTGAAGTCGTGACTCATTAGTCAGGTTCGGCAGTGGTACTGGGCACTGGTCACACGGTGCTGACTCATAAATCAGGACGGCCTTCGCGTGTTCAACGCAAGCCAACAAAGATTAGATCTAATCGATAATCTGCATTGAATGACTCAAAGAGCATTAATGCCGGACCGACCTTGAGTTCGATGAATATTATAAGCACTTGTGTGACTTACCCATCAATCACTCATCTGTTAAGTTAGAGACTTACCCACCAGTCTCTCATCTGTTTAAGGCTAGTGGCTTACCCAGCAGCCACTCTTCTGTTTAAGCTAGTGACTACCCATCAGTCACTCATCTGGTTAAAGCCATTGTAGGAAAGCCTAGGTAACGGTTTCGTTACACGACTATGGGCACTGAGCCCCATAGTGACTGGTTTGACAGTCACTCATTATGGTTTAACAGAATCTCAAAGTGATATTCACTCATCTGATCAGAGCTATGAGCTATGTGTGATCATTTTGATCATCATATGCATGGCTTTGGGTGCTAAGCCCCGTAGTGACGTGCTTGTTGGTCACTCAATATGGTTTACCAGAACCTCAAGTGTTGAAACACTAATCTAATTAGGATTGACTTGATATTCATCCATTCAAAAGGGCAGGATTTCTTATCCTGGATACCCCAACATTGTTTGAACTTATTTGCATGCTTGAATAAAGTTATCCTTGCTAGGCATGCCAGATATGATTTGATATCATGATATGCTGTTTATGAGCATATGAGTTTTCTTGTTGGGCTTCGGCTCACGGGTGCTGTGTGGTGCAGGTAAAGGCAAAAGGAAGCTGGACCATCCTTGAGTTGAAGGGCTTAGGTGATGACGTGTACATATGCGGCTGCTCGACCAATACTTGGACGAGGTTTGAAAGAGGAACTAGGGTTAAACCCTGTTTTGCCGCTTAGAACGGCCTGTTGTAAATATTTTCTTGTAATAGACCTTTAAATTATATTTTTGGGATCTCAATGTATATAGTAAACGTTCTAATGAAACGTTATATCTTAACCGAAATTTTTAATCCCTAAACCGCTAATCATACTTAGTTACACATTTATGGCCAAATGACTCGATTAACAAGTTTAGCACTGTTTGCAATGTGCACTGTAGCGGTCCCTGGAGTTGGGGCATTACAATTTTGGTATCAGAGCATGCCAAGGTTTATGTGTTCCTAAAGACAAGATGGGCATGTACACTCATCACTGAAGATAGCTTCACTCAAGGAATGGTAACTATTTCTGTAGTTATGTGTTTAGCTGCTTAAATAGATCGTAAACGCTTTACCTGCACATTGTATTAGGGAGCATGAGATTCTGATAGAGCCTGGCTCTTGACTATATGATTATATGCTCCGTGAATATATCTATGAACATGATCATTTGATTACCTGCTCCATGATTACATAATTGTGATATTTGCATACTGGAGTTGAGGCATGGTGTGAATGTTGGAAGAGCGGGGATTCTAATTGATGTATGAATGCCATGGGAATGTTGATAGCACTGCAAGTTAGTTGTGAATGTGGTGTGGTAAGATTGATCCCGTGGGGAAAAAACTCTTGATATGCTCATCATGTTTAATGGGTCAAGTTATTGACTGCAGATTCAATCAGCAGGTTTATAGCCAAGGCAGATAATGAGGCCTGGTGGTGGTTATACAGAGGCTGGGAGTTTCAGCCAGGGGTTGAGTTCTTCATCTGCCCCTCAGAATTTTCAATAGATAGTCACAGATTTGCAATCAAGATTGCAGAGGCATGAGGAAGAGATCAGGTGTCTGAGGCAACAGCGGAATCTGTTGGGGAGCACCTCTTCCTATGTTGTGCCAGGAGTGGCACCAGCTTTGGCTCAGCCTAGGGTTGAGAGCAGATGGAAATTTCATTGTGGAAGATTCCAAGAGTATTACCCTCCAGTTTTTTAGGGAGGCCTAGATCCATTCAGAGCTGAGCAATGGATGGGCATGATCAGTTCCATTCTTGATAGTATGGGGCTGGTAGGTCACGATAGGGTGATCTGTGCTACATTTGTATTGCGGGATGATGCCCAGACGTGGTGGGAGGTAGTATCCCAGACACGAGATACAGCTGTGATGGACTGGAAAGAATTTAGGCAGCTGTTCAACGAAAGATATTATTGTGATGCAGCTAAGACTGCTAAGATGAATGAGTTTCTGAATCTCATTCAGGGAAAGGCATCAGTATCCGAGTATGCTAGCAGATTTAATGGGTTGACCAAGTTTGCTTTAGACATGGTACCCACAGATGTAGCTCGGAAGGAAAGGTTTGTTCAAGGATTGAATCCTGGAATAGCTCAGGGCATTAGAGTTGCCCCAGTGCATGAAGTCTCTACCTATCCTCAGGTGGTAGAGAAGGCTCTTAATGTTGAGAGCATAAGAGATGAGAAGAAGAGTGCCACGGAGCATGGAGCTCAAATAGTGGTATCTCCATTTATTGGAGCAAGTAAGAAGAAATGCTGGAAGCCTTACCCAGAATGCGCTCGGTGTAAGAGGCATCATCTAGGAGAATGCCGAGCAAGGTCATGTTTTTCTTGTGGTATGGTTGGACATTTCAAAAAGGGTTGCCCAAGGCTAAGAGAGCTTGAGCAAAAGAGGATAGACAACTCGACTCCAACTCGAATGTTTATTCCGAGGCAGTCAGAGTCTGAGACAGAGACTAGTTCCTCAAGGGTGACAGGTCAGTTTTTTTTTTAGTTCTGATTTCTAAGTTATGCTGATTGGTTTTGGTGCCATGTTGTTCCTTTGTTTGTTGTATGTATGGAAGTATAAGGATGACATGTAGATCACATGGTCATGTTGTGATGGGAAGATGATACTGTATTGGTGACGTAAGAAATAAGTGAGAGTTGTGATAAAAAGGACTCCTCAATGGTTTGGATAAAGCTGGTTATGACTGGCTCTGGTTTGATCTGAGATATGGATAAATTAAGTAAGTGTGGGGCAATTTTAAATGGCAAGGAAAGAATAGTATCTCTTGGGCTTGAGAGTGGAAAGCCATGTGGCAGTTGGCGCTATGCATAGCTTTAGTATGTTGATGACATCTGTGTTGAGAGCTAGAGTTTTATGACAGAGAGATGCGTAGAACTCCTAGCTAGTGTGGTGGATATCACCTAGGTTGTGCCAGTGAGATCAGGACAGACTGGACTAGTCTGTGAGTTCCTAGATGTGTTTCCAGGGGATTTTCCAGGGTTCTTTTATGTGGAAGAGATAGAATGGTGATTGAATTGGTGCCAGGAATGGATTCAGGTTTTAGGGCACTATATTGAATGGCTCAGTAGGGTTGTAAGAACTCGAGGCTTAGGTATTGAGTAAATTGGAATTCTCTAAGATGGATCTTGGATCTGGTTAGGACCAGTTAGGGATCAGAGCGGAAGTTATATAAAAGATTTTGTTAGTATCAGATAAGAACACTGAGAGTGCTGAATATGTCTTGAGAATTTGTTTAATGCTAAGCGTTTATGGACTAGATGAACAGAGCGTTCAAGGGATTATTTGAATGGGGATTTGTGATCGTCTGGGACGATGGTATTGTGATGTTCCAAGAGTTTCCTTTGAGAGAGAAAGGGAGAAAGAGGAAAGAGTCAGTTTATTATGTTCTACTGTTTTCTGTAGCTCCTTAAGTCTATCCTTAGGCAATTAAGCTAATCCCAAAGCTCGGGGTACCAGAAACATCCCCGAGGGCAAAATGGTACAATTTCCCAATATTCCCCCCTAGACTTCCTAACCTTAAATATATCTCCAATTATTTATTTTCATAACCCGATAATCTAAATAACCACCCGATACCTGAAGTACCCCTTGACTTATCCAAAGTCAAATATTAAGCCCCGTTGGGACTTTCCCGTTATCTAGCTCCCTAAGATCGCCTCAAGTCGCCTGCTGCAGATTTACCCACATAATAATGTGGTTCTCACAAGTATAACATTTATTCACATTTATATTCATATAATCATACAAGCATGCTTATCATGTAATCATGCATTAAATCAATAAATTCACACATAAACCAATTATGCCCTCCTGGCACACTAATCAAGGCCCTTAAGCCATATTAGTGATTTTGGGTCGTTACAAGATTGATCTTACATATTATAATGAGTTGTGTCATATTGTATTTTGGAACTGTTATGAGAATATCTGAGATTCAATTGCAGGTTTCAAAATTTAGGATTTATCGAAAGATAGTTGTTATGCTGCCGATTTTTTTTTAATAGCAACCTGCTGTTATGCTTATTGGTTATTAAGATAACATATGAGTTTTGTTTTCTTATTGCATTTTTTCTTTATGTGTAGAGTCCTAGAATGTTTACTTACTTAGCTAGCTAGTAGTAGTTGTAGTATTTTAAATTTCGTGGATTTTGGTTCAAACCGAGACTTAGTTGGAAACTCCTAGCAATAGTTATGGATTTTATAAGTTTAACCTATAGTATAAGAATATTAATTATAACATAAGGTTTGATTAATATTGCTGGTTATAAATATGATAATTATTATAACCTAAGATTTAGATAGAGCCAATAGGATTATGACACTTGTCATATGCATGATTATTAAGGAATTATTATTTTAATGATAAAATAAGGGAATATAAGACTTAGTCTTCACCAGAATCTGTTATGGTCATAATTTGACTCAGTCAAAGTAGTTATCCAACCTTAATTATGCTGAAAAAGTGCAATTACGTGTTTAAAATAATCACCTGACGCTGAATACGGAAAACACGTTGACGTTGTACGATTGTACGAACGGAGGCTCGGGATTAGAGTCTGTTATACCCAGATTTCGAGCTATGTTAAATATGACCTCGAAAGTTGGATTCAAAAACAAGTGGACTCATAAGGTTTGAAGTATGCTCCAAGATTGAATATCGAGCCTGCAAGTCATGGACGACCTTGAGTATGGTGACCTCGAAGTATTCATGACCTCGAAAGATAGCTCCGGAAATGCATCCATTCTCAGGGATGACCTCGGACCAGGGGTCCCGAGCTCAAGCCATGTGACCTCGGGAGATGTCTCTAGCTCGAAAGATGACGGGAAACCTGGGAAGCTAAAGCCTTAGAGATACATGATAACCACCTTGAATATCTATAAGTGTTGTAAATACGAGATGTAATCCTCATTTATTACTGAAAATCCCCTAGAATCGTGGGATATTATTTGGTCAGTTATACGTCCCCTGGTCTTCAGGGGACATTTCCTTTTATATCTGATTATAGGCATTTAAAGCCATTAATTTTATTCACAAAAAGAGTAACTACCCAAAATATGTGGGATAGTATTCTGCAGCCTTCTCTATAAATAGAGGGGTCATGCACCATTGTAAGGGACCGAAATTCTGAACCTTGAGAGAAAACTCTGAAGAATTCATGCTGAAGGATTTTCAGAGATAATCTTGAGTTTAATAACAAAGACTCGTGGACTAGGCAGATTTAACTGTTGAACCACGTAAAAATCATGTGTTTGTATTGTCTTATTTCAATTGGTCATTATCAGTTATTGTTTATGTGCTCTTCTTTCACTGTTTGACGAAAAATGGCGTCAACAGTTTGGTGCTTTCATTGAGAGCCTTAAGCATTCATCCCTGAAAAAGTCATGGCCACTAACAATCAGAACACACCTGAGGAAAATTACCCAAGACGTCCTGGAAAACAACCAATGGAGAACCCGGATGTTGAAGAGAGAAGTGGGTCCTCTGATTCCCAGGGACCACCTCCACCACCAAGAGATGAGGATATGTACTACAATCCTGAGCGGTACGTTCCTATTGTGGAACTTGAAAACCAACAACTGAAGCAGCTGTTGACAGAAGCCAACAAACGGAATGAGGAGTTGACAAGGATAGCCGCAGAGGCGCAGGTGGCTCAGCCCCCGCCTCCGTGCGAAAACCAAGTCCCTCCTCCAAGAAACGTACATGTTCCTCCCCGGAGACCCCGCGGGCGTCCACGAAAGGATGCTGCCACAAGGAGGCTGACTCAACCTCCAGCACCAGCAGAGCCATCTGCTCCACCTAGGCCCCAGAGGAGTACTCGAGCTCGGGCCCCGGCTAACCCGCCTGTGGAAGTGCCTACAGGAGCTGAGAATAACCGAACCCCTGCAGAGGCTCGGACTCAGGTACCTGGGAGCGCACCGAATTCGACTGACCCATCTCGGGCAAATTCTGGACCCTCTAGGCCGCGACAAGGGTGGCAGCCACCGTCGCCTATACGGTTCCCTCCGTCACCTATAAGATATCCTTCGCCCCCACACAGAAACGCTCAACCTGTTCGAGATCAGGATCAAGGGCGTGCGGGGGAAAGACAAGGAAACAGGGAGACTTTCCAGGAGTGGAGAGGCGCTCCATCTAAGAGAAGTCAGACGTCTCGGTCTCACACTGCGGAGACGAGGCGACGTGGAAAGAATCCATCGCGAAATAATCGAGCAATGAGTTTCACCAGTGATGAGTCCGGAGAGACCAGGTCTGTCATTAAACACGACCGAGGTCGTAAGAATACTGGAAGCCGCAAGAATCGTCCCGACCTGCGAAATCATCTGAATCGGAGTCGGGGAATGGAGATCAAACAAATCCGGACCTGAGGGATCGCTTGAATAGGCATAGAGATCCCTCGCGGAGACGCGAGCCTGGAATCACGATCAATGACAGTCAATTCCAGACAGCACCTCCTACTGACCCAGTCCAAGAAAGAATCGATCAGCTCGAAAGAGCCTTTAGGCTTTTAAAGAATGAACGAGGAAGTGGTCGATATGAGGACTCTGATGAGGAGCTCGAGCCGTTTGCTCCCCATATTTCTGACACTCAATTTCCTCAAGGGTTTCGGATTCCTCACGTCCCTACATATGAAGGAAAGACCGACTCGTGTAGTCACCTGAGCACGTTCAACATAATCATGAGAGCCAGTAACGTGGGTTACGAGCTCAGGTGCATGTTGTTTCCAACATCATTGGCAGGACCTGCCAAAAGTTGGTTCGAAAAGTATAAGAGACACTCAATAACCTCATGGGAGCAGTTGCCTAAAGACTTTAAGAAGCAGTTCGGAGCAATGGTAGGGGTCAGACCAGAAGCGTCCACCTTAACTAACGTCCGGCAGCAACCGGGCGAAACATTGAAGAGTTACTTAACAAGATTTAATCTGGAAGTAGCTCGAGCTCGGGATGTGGATGACAGTGGACACCTCATGGCTATCCGAGCTGGCGTATTACCGGGAAGTGCCCTTTGGGACGACATGCAAGGGAAACCGGTAAGGTCAATAACCGAGTTTAACAGACGAGCGCAGAGATATGTCAATGTAGAGGAAGCGAGGTCGACGCTCAAAGCGACCTCCCAGTCCAAAACTACAACGATAAACATCAACTCTGCCTCAACCTCGGCGGACCCAGCGGCACCAAAGCCTGCCTCGGAGAACCCCTCCAAGAGGAAAAAGAACGAAGGAAGTAACCCCGAAGCTGAGGGAGGAAAGAAAAAGAAAGGGGAGAGGTATTTCTCCGTGTATAAGGTATACACCGAGCTCAATGAGTCTCGGGAGAACATATATCTGGCTAATGAAAACCAGGTCCCCTTTAGGCGTCCGAACCCGATGAGAAATCAAAAATCCAAGAGGGATTCCAGTAAATATTGTCGGTTCCACAGAGACACTGGACATGCAACCGATGAATGTCGACAACTGAAGGACGAGCTCGAAGGGTTGATCTCGAGAGGTTACTTCCAGAGTTATGTCAGAAACCAGAATACTGGTCAGGCGACCGCAAGCTAGAGAGTAGCCGCGCCTCCGACCACACAAAACAATAACTCCCGATCTCGGGAAGAAGACAGGCCCCCGCCGATAGATGGAGAGGATGTAATAACCATCTCGGGAGGGCCTCACCTCGCAGGGGGGGCCAAGAATTCCCAAAAGAGGTATGTTAACGAGTTGAAGACATGGGACGGGTCTCCTTACGAACCCGAACCTAGGGCACCAAAAAGCCAGAGGGTTGAAACACAACCAATAACCTTCACCGAGAAAGACGCCTCCCATGTTCAGTTCCCTCATCATGATCCGCTGGTTATTACTCTTCAGTTGGCCAATAAAAGGGTTCACCGAGTTCTCATAGATAATGGGAGCTCAGTCAACATCCTTTATAAAGCAACCCTCGAGAAGATGGGACTCTCCCTTCGCGATCTGAAAGCATGTGCAACTACTTTGTACGACTTTTCAGGAGAAGGAACTGCTTGTATGGGATCCATTGAGCTCCCCATGACCTTGGGAGACTATCCAGTCTCGGTGACCAAGATAATGGAGTTCGTGGTAGTAGACTTACCATCTGCCTACAATGTGCTGCTCGGGAGACCCGCCCTGGTCGGGCTGGGGGCAGTCTCATCAGTAAGGCACTTGGCCCTTAAGTTCCCGACCCCAGCGGAGTCGGGACATTAAAAGGAGACCAATTGGCAGGGAGGGAATGTTATAGCATCTCCTTGAGAGGAAAGAAACAAACGAACGCTCAAGCACTCGTCATCGTACAAAACAAAGACGGAACAGTTTTAGAAATTGACGAGGAGATTGATCCAAGGATTGAGGAGAAGGTTGACCTTGAACCTTTAGAGGAGCTCGAAGAAATTCAGCTCGAAGAAACTGATCCCTCGAAGAAGGTGAAGGTCGGAAAACACCTCCAAGACGAAGCCAAATAGCAATTAATCTATTTTTTGAAGAAAAACCAGGATGTCTTCGCATGGTCGCACTCAGACATGGTGGGGATAAGCCCGAATGTTGCAAGCCACGCACAAAACATAGACAAAAGCTTTCCTCCAAAGCAACAAAAGCGAAGACAGCTGGACGAGGACAGAAAGAAGGCGTTAAAGGAGGAGGTTGACAGGTTAAAGGCAAACCGATTCATTAGGGATGCCTTTTACCCTGACTGGGTAGCCAATCCGGTGTTGGTCCCAAAGCCCAATGGGACGTGGAGAACTTGTATTGACTACTCAGATCTCAACAAAGCTTGCCCAAAAGACTGTTTTCTGTTACCAAGGATTGACCAGCTCGTAGATGCCACGGCGGGGCATGGCCTGATGTGGTTCATGGATGCTTATTCTGGATATAACCAGATTCCCATGCATGCCCCCGACCAAGAACATACGAGCTTCATCACGGATAAAGGGTTATACTGCTATAATGTCATGCCATTCGGGCTCAAGAATGCTGGAGCCACATACCAACGGCTCGTAAACATGATGTTTTTAGAACAAATAGGGAACAACATGGAGGTTTATGTTGATGACATGCTTGTAAAGTCTCAACTCAACAAGAACCATGTTGATGACCTCGAAGAATGCTTTGGCATGCTCAGGAAATACAACATGAAGCTAAATCCTCAGAAATGCACTTTCGGGGTATCTTCAGGAAAATTTATGGGCTTTATCGTGAACTCTCGTGGAATCGAGGCTAACCCCGACAAGATCAAGGCCCTGATTGACATGCCCTCACCTCGAAGGCATAAAGATGTCCAAAGTCTGACTGGCAAGATGGCGGCCCTAAGCAGATTCATCTCGAAGTCTACTAATCGTGGTCTTCCATTTTTCAACTTACTGAGAGGAGGTAAGAAGTTCGAATGGACAGAGGAATGCGAGTTGGCCTTTCAGGAGCTCAAAAAGCACCTAGCGGAACCACCAATCCTGTCAAAACCTGAAACGGGAGAAGTATTGTACCTATACCTTTCAACCACCGAACACGCGATAAGCGCAGTGCTCATTCGAGAAGAAGAGAGGGTGCAAAAACCCGTTTACTACATCAGTAAAAGATTACTGGGGGCAGAGTCAAGATACCCATTGATGGAGAAACTCGCGCTCAGTCTAATTCATTCATCCCGTAAGCTCCGCCCCTACTTTCAGGCACATCCCATCCATGTGCTGACTGATCAACCACTTAGGCAAGTCCTGTCTAAACCAGAAGCTTCAGGTCGGCTTCTTAAATGGGCTGTTGAGCTCGGACAGTTCGAGATCACCTACCACCCAAGAACGACCATTAAGGCACAGGCATTGGCGGACTTTATAGTGGAATGTACTGGTATAGCCGACGACGAGGTAATAACCACAGCCCACGAGCTGTGGAAACTTTACGTCGACGGCTCGTCAAATGAAAATGGAGCCGGGGCAGGGGTCATTTTAGTTACCCCCGCGGGAAGTAGATTTCATTCTACCCTAAGATTTGACTTCAAAGCGTCGAATAATGAGGCCGAATACGAGGCTTTACTCGCGGGACTTCGTATAGCTAAGGAGCTCAAAGCTAAAGCTATACATTGCTACAGTGACTCCCAGCTAGTGGTTAATCAAATCTTAGGTGAATATCAGGCTCGCGGCACGAGAATGGCAGCTTATTTGGAGAAGGCAAAATCAGCGTTAGAGTGTTTCGAATTCTATACAATCGAACAGTTTCCCCGCGAGGAGAACTCGAATGCAGATGCCTTAGCTCGACTCGCCACGTCCGCCGAAAACGAAGAACTGAATGTTGTACCCATAGAACACCTATCGGCACCTAGCATTAACGAGCCAGAAGAGGAAGATGTGTGTGTGATCGAAACAGAACCGACCTGGATAACCCCGATAGTTGATTATCTCGAAAACGGAGTTCTTCCAAAAGATCGGAACCAAGCTCAAAAGTTGATGTATCAACTTCCCCGTTGCACAATTTTGGATGGAAGGTTGTACCGAAGGGGATATTCCATGTCGTTACTCAGGTGCGTAACCCCTCCCGAAGCTAAGAAAATCATTGAAGAAATTCATGAAGGGTTCTGCGGAGATCACACCGGGGGGCATAGCCTGTCCAAGAAGATCATACGCCAGGGATATTTCTGGCCACCCATTAAAACGGATTCTTTCGAGTATGTGAAGAAATGCGACAAATGCCAGAGATTCACCACGATACCCCGAGCCCCACCCTCCGAGCTGACCATGTTGACATCCCCATGGCCTTTCGCGGTATGGGGCATCGACCTCATAGGCTCTCTCCCGACTGGCAAAGGCAGAGTGAAATATGCTGTAGTCGCCGTGGATTACTTCACAAAATGGACGGAGGCTGAACCGTTGGCAACTATAACCTCAAAGAAGATCCTTGATTTCGTTGTAAAGAGCATCGTGTGCCGATACGGAGTGCCGAGGAAGATCGTATCCGACAACGGAACCCAGTTCGATTGCGACCTATTCACCAACTTTTGTAAAAAGAACGGTATAATAAAGAGTTTTTCATCAGTAGCTCACCCTCAATCGAATGGCCAGGTCGAAGCTGTAAACAAAACTCTCAAGAGTTCTTTAAAGAAAAAGTTGGAGGAAGCAAAGGGACGGTGGCCCGAAGAATTGCCCCAAGTCCTTTGGGGATACAGGACCACGGCTCGAACCTCTACAGGACACACCCCGTTCTCTCTAGCATACGGTTGCGAGGCAATGTTGCCCATAGAAGTCGAAATCCCCACGATCCAAACTCAGATTTACGACCAAAGTTCAAACCATACTCAGCTCGAGGAAACCTTAGACTTGATTGAAGAAAAAAGAGAAGAGGCTCAGCTGAGAAATGCTGCCTACCAGCAACGAACTACCAGATATTTCAACAAGAGGGTTCGAGATCGAAAGTTCGGAATGGGAGATCTGGTGTTGAGATGCGTATTCTTGGCAACTCGAGATCCAGCAGCTGGAGTGCTCGGGCCGAACTGGGAAGGGCCATACCAGATAGAATCAGTCATCCGACCTGGTGTGTATAAACTTGCGAGATTGGACGGGAGCCTAGTACCGCGAGCATGGAATGGCGAACACCTTAGACCTTACTATCAGTAGTGTAGGAAAAGTGTTGCATATAACCATGAGCCCCTATTTGTATTAGTTTGTTTGTTTTTGAATTTCATCAAATAAAAGATCCATTTCGTTCAAATATGTTATTTCTTTTTATTTTTGCAACCTCTCTTAATTTAATAACCTATGGTCACACTCATAGTATATTAAGGGGGCATCATTGGTACATATACCATCAGCTTAAAAAATAAAATAACATATACAAAACCGAATTATCAAAAACATATAAAGCATTTGGATATAACCAAATACGCGAGCCTTGATAGTTCGGACATAACCGAATTTTCAAAAACATATAAAGTATTTGGATGTAACCAAATACGCGAGCCTAGATAGTTCGGACAAAACTGAATTATCAAAAACATATAAAGCATTTGGATATAACCAAATACGCGAGCCTAGATAGTTCGGACATAACCGAATTATCAAAAACATATAAAGTATTTGGATGTAACCAAATACGCGAGCTTAGATAGTTCGGACATAACCGAATTATCAAAAACCGAAAATGTTTGGAGATAACCAGATGTGCAAACTTAACAGGTTTGGAACAAACCAGCCAAAAAACTAATCGATGGTAAGTAGGAACCTAAACCTATTTCGAAATAAGTCGAGATCGAGGCTGGAATATCTTAAAGAAAAATAGTTTCGAACTCTTAACCTTGGAGCAAAAACTAAGGATGAGGAAAAGTGACTAAGCAAAAAAGATATAACCAAATCATTCACATTACATACCATATAAGTACTTTTGGGTTCATAGTTAAAGTAATACCCGACTTTGAAAAATAACAAGGTCGTAAGCGGATAATTTGAACAAACTGTGCATGAATGCATTGAGCTTCGAACCTAAATCCACAATATGTTTGTATGAATAAATAAACATAAATGATTCATCCATAAAAAATGTGCAAAATATTTCGAGCCAAGAAATGTAAAGCATATATATGTAATATTTAAAGAAATTGTATCAGCCCCGAGGGCATAAATTAAAATAATTACAAAGATTAGGGGACACAGCCCCAATAGATGGTCTCCCCGAGATCAGGTTTAAGGAAGAGAAGTCTCCTTGGCCTTCTCAGCATCAGTAGCACCGGATTCCTCAGGACGAATAGCATGGCTGTCCTCCTGGGCTCCCTCCGAAACAGCATCCCGAGCCGCCTTTTCCTTCTCGAGCTCTTCAGCCTCTTCCTTCTCAAGCCGAGCATTCCACCTGTCAAGAAGAGTCGCCTCGTGGGGACCTAAGAAGTTGGTGTCCAGATCTTCATTGTAGGCCCACATTCGGTACATGGCTGAGTCAACAGCTTGTTCCTTCTTCTCTTTGTACTCAGCAAGGAGATGAGCTTTTGCATCCTCCATGATGTCAAAGGTAGCAGCCTCTTCCTCTTCAAGCTTCTTGTTGATCTCCTGAAGCTGGGTGATCTCCTTCTTATGCTCCTCGAGCTCAGTTTTCAGCTTCCCAAGCTCGGTGGCCATGTCCTCACGTTCCTTGGCTCCTGCTTCAAGCTTCGCATTCGCTGCCTTCAGATCATCGCTCGCTTTGAGATGGAGATTCTTCGCCTCTTGAGCATGAGATTTACTCGAGTGAATCTTGTTGTTCAACTTATAATTGAGCTGGGCTGTGAAGGCAAGAGACTGAAAAGAAAAAGTCATCATTAATACCAAGTCTGTGTGATTATAACCAAGAAGAAGGACTATAGAAGGATACTTACCGCGGCAGCGAGCTCGATACTCTTCTCATAGAGGACAGTGCAGTCTTGGGTATCGTTCAAGCATTGCCATTGGGGAGCTTCGAGGCTGCCAAAGCTCTGTCCGATCCGGGACATAACATCCGAGACCAGCGTAGATCCATGGGACCCAGCAGCATTGTCAACCACATATGCATCCATGTGGGTGGAAACTGATAGCTTCTGTGCTCGAGAAGCAGAAGGCCTTCTAGGAGGTGGCCCTAAGGATGACTGAACCACCACAGGAGGTTGGGACTCAACCATAGCGGAGGGACCAACCAGCGAAGTCGGCGCCACTGCCGAGGCGACGGCCTGCGAGGACGGCGCTGTTGTGGAAGCGCCGGCCTGGGAAGCCGCCGCAGCGATGGAAGTCGAAACCGGCGGAGCAGGAGGAGGGGTTTTCTTGGACCTCTTGGGGCCCTTGCCCGGCCGGTCGGTCTTCAGCGCCCGCGCTCTGTGACGCTTGCTCCTCTTGGCACCAGCACCATCGATGATGTTGTCGAGGTTGGAGTCCATATTGTCTGCATAAGTCACAACACAGAGTGAGTTAATAAAAGAGAAGCATACAAGTTGTTTCAATATCACAGACATATAAAGTGATGATAAAAGAAACCTAACTGGAACTCTCCCCCGAGCTCGAGCTTGGGGACCATGAAATTCCCCCGTCTTCATAGGAGGCGGGGGGAGTGCCTTCCCTATATGTGGGTGATAACCTCGAGAGGTCCCTATAATCGTTGGTCCCGTACTGAACAACTATCCCGTTCCACACCTCGTCCGTGGTATACATGGTGTCGTATTTCCCGAGCCCACTATCAAACCTATGGACACAGTCATCTACCCAACTCCATATGTAGAAGTGGTATCTATCCTGTGGGCACGAGACTAACCTATTGGGCCTATGTTTTAGTAAGGTGGGGGACCACATTCTCGAGGTAGGAAGGACTTTACCTTCATCTGAATCCGAGCTCGAGGCTTCATCATTAGGCTCATTCCCAGACAGCGGACTCCTCGGGCGAACTGGAAGTGGCGGCCTCGTTTCTCTCCTCGGAGGAAGGGCGCCTGTGGGCAGTGGCACCTGCTCCTAGTGTTCATATTTTTTATTGGACCAGTCAAAGGTGGACTGGCCCTCCCCCAAAATTCCGCACTTTCGGAGTTTGTCCTCGTGTAAAAGGTACAAGAGAGACCTCCTGCCATGTGGGAGTTGGAGCAGGGTCTCTCTATGCTCCTTCATTGTCTCGCCAGGAGTGGGACGCTGAAAGTTGGCTGAAAGACAACATATTTCTACTAAGTACGGATCTAAGAACTAAAGTTATGAGCACAGAAATAAAGATAACGGGAATACTTACGAATCCGCCTGAACGAATAGTGTCGAGACGGGGACAGGCCGTCCGTCCAGAAGAAGGCCTTCTTGAAATCAGGCGGATGATTGGGAAGATCTTCAAAGACCTTCCTCTCCTTGGGATAGCTCGAGAGATAATAAAAGCCACCCCCTCCCCGAGCTCGGGAGGGGTTACTTTTCAGACAAAAGAGATACAAGATCTCTTGAGGCGAAGGTCCTTTCCACCCCATCTCGTGGTATAAGGACCTCAGGGCAGACAGTACCCTGTAAGAGTTGGTGTTGAGTTGGAACGGGGGCAACCCAAAAAAATCCGTGAAGTCCTTGAAAAAAGACTTCAAGGGCAGCAGAGCTCCTGCCCTCATGTGTTCCTGGCTCCAGGCCGCATATTTCACACTGGCGTCGCGGCCCCCAGGGGCGAAGCAGCTTCGTTCATGGTCGACCGGAGCTCGACACTTCAAGGAGCCTGACAGGCTAAGGCCATGGAAAGCCAGGATGTCAGTTATCTGACTAGTTGTGGTAACCGAGTTCCAGTAGTGCTCGGCCTCAAACATTTCTCTCCTCGGCTGCGAAGAAGAGGGTTCCCCCATCAGTGAAAATTTGAGCTCTCCTGGATGGTATGCAACAGTAACCTTTAATGCAGGATCAAGAGGAATCGGCCTAGGTAATGAATTGGATTCCGGATAGAGGGCCTCCCAAAGAACTCTCCTTTTCCCCTCTATGACCTCGTCTATCTGGCGGCGGTAGTGAGCTCGAATGTCCTCTTGCTCGCGCGCAAGCTCGTATTCTCTTATCCGACGTTGATTCCGGGCGAACAGCGATTCTGGGCTCGGAGATTTTGGCTCGTAAGGGATTGCCAGCAACGACCCCCACCGTCTTTCCAGATTCTGTGACATCTAGCGAGAAAGAAAAAATGGTGAGGGCCATGCATGCAAGAGTTCAAGCTCGAACTTACGAGCTTGGGGTTTAGGAACAAAACAAGCTATATATTAAGGCCCTTATTAAAGAGTCAGGACGTGCGTTCCACGGGAAAGGAAGGAGAGTGGAAATTTTTTTGAAAATCCCAAAAATCAAGGGGAAAAAGAGTGGCGGTTAACCAGGAAAGGCAGCCTTGGGTTTCGTGCATTTGTCAAGGCCCATGTTTTTTACCCGAAATCTTGGTGTACAAGAAACGTCTCTTAAAATTTTAAAACCCAGAAAATAGGAATCTTGTCTGAACATCAAAACTGGGTATGAACCAGTGATGCAAATTCTGTGTTGGGAGTAAAAAAAAATAATAATAACAAAATGGAACACGAAGATTGCATACTTACACAATAATGGCGTTTGCAGAGACATCGTTGATTGAAGGAGAGGTTGTAAATAAGAACTCACGGACTCGAACAAACCAGGGTTTCTTTGTTTCTTTGGCTGAGAAAACATGCACAGAATAAAAACGTTATAAAGAGGTCTCTGGTTTCGCTTTTCTTCTTTTCTTGCTTTTGGTGAACGAAGGTAAAAAAAGAAGATGAAGAGTGGGGTCTCGTATATATAGATGGAAAAAGGGGGATTAATTCGGGGCGTTGATTGAAATCCTTGCTAGATCGGACGGATGGGGATCAATGACAAGATGGCGCCGAAAAGGTGGCAGACGGATGATCGTGGGCATGTTTCCAAGGTACTCAAGTACCAAAAATGAGCAATACCCAGCTGACGCGTGTCCATTTTCAAAAATGTGACGGTACAGTTCTCAGAGAAAGCAGTTCAAAAGTTTCCTTTTCTTAGGATTCGAACAAATACTTTTGAGGGGGCAAGATGTTATACTCAGATTTCGAGCTATGTTAAATATGACCTCGAAAGTTGGATTCACAAACAAGTGGACTCATAAGGTTTGAAGTATGCTCCAAGATTGAATATCGAGCCTGCAAGTCATGGACAACCTCGAGTATGGTGACCTCGAAGTATTCATGACCTCGAAAGATAGCTCCGGAAACGCATCCATTCTCAGGGATGACCTCGGACCAGGGGTCCCAAGCTCAAGCCATGTGACCTCGGGAGATGTCTCTAGCTCGAAAGATGACGGGAAACCTGGGAAGCTAAAGCCTTAGAGATACATGATAACCACCTTGAATATCTATAAGTGTTGTAAATACGAGATGTAATCCTCATTTATTACTGAAAATCCCGTAGAATCGTGGGATATTATTTGGTCAGTTATACGTCCCCTGGTCTTCAGGGGACATTTCCTTTTATATCTGATTATAGGCATTTAAAGCCATTAATTTTATTCACAAAAAGAGTAACTACCCAAAATATGTGGGATAGTATTCTGCAGCCTTCTCTATAAATAGAGGGGTCATGCACCATTGTAAGGGACCGAAATTCTGAACCTTGAGAGAAAACTCTGAAGAATTCATGCTGAAGGATTTTCAGAGATAATCTTGAGTTTAATAACAAAGACTCGTGGACTAGGCAGATTTAACTGCTGAACCACGTAAAAATCGTGTGTTTGTATTGTCTTATTTCAATTGGCCATTATCAGTTATTGTTTATGTGCTCTTCTTTCACTGTTTGACGAAAAACGGCGTCAACAGGGTCCAGCCAATATATCGCCACATAGGGTTGATATATCGCCCATATTTAATTTTTTTATTTATTTTTGTTTTAATTTTTTAAAACAACCTTTTACTCCTTAGACTTATCTCTATTAGTTTTGACCGAGTCTTCAGCCTCTGATTGACGAAAAATCAATTATCTTTAATTAAATTCATTATTTTTATTCAAATCAAAATTGGGTTAGTTTCACTCCTTACCTCTATATATAAGATCTAGTACCCAGCCCTTTCACTTACTCTTTAGCTGTGATCAGACTCCAAGGTGCTAGTGAGACCATAAGAGTGATACACTTGGGTGGGAAAGAAAAAGCTTTATCATTCTTAAGCTTTATCAAACACTTGGGAAGTAAGGATTAGAGTATTTCGATATTGGAGTTAGGCCAATCTATAAGGTCAACAAATGTACCCTTATTCTTAAGTTCAATTCTGTTTGATTCCTTAGTCTCTTTAGTTTTCATTCAGGTTCTAACTTTTGTTATGGTTTTGTGGTTAGGTTTTTAAGTTCTTTGAACTTAAGGTGTCTTTTCGGTAAGTTTTCCCTTGGTGGTTTAGTTCTATTCTTGTTATCTCTTTCCTTTAGAAATACTCACTGTTCTATTGCTGGTTTTAGGAGTATTACAAGCCCCGCATTTGTTCTCATATCCTGGTTTTGGTAAGGAAAATAGGCTAGATCTTGTATGTTTGTATGATATGTTATGCTTTTATGTTATGTTATGTTATGTTATGTATAAAATGTTATGATAAGTTTATGTTTTAATATGTTATGTTGTGATTTACCCTACCTCAAATATTAGACAGGGGACGTAGATGGGTTATTATACACTACATGTGATCTAACCTACCTCAAATATTAGACAGGGGACGTAGATGGTTTATCACATGTCATAATGGCCATTATTAGTATAGTCTTATATGGAATATGTTAAAATATGTTTATAGTATATGTTCTATCCCATCCCTTCTTTGGTTCAGTCTTTCGTAAGCAGGAGCGTAGCGCTTCGCAAGTGAAGGTGCAGGATGTGCTTCTTCCCTTTATAGCGGCTTCTATCATTTTCACATAAATGTTGTAATAAATCCTATCTCCCCTATCTCTACTTCTGCTAACGAACTCTAGAGATTAAAAAGAGGGAAAGCTAAACTAGCTAACGAAGACTCGAGAGACCTCGCCCTAGTACACCAACCAGGCAATACCTTGACCTCAGACCTCACCCGAGACAGCAAATAAATATTCTTTTATAAAGAAGGGCGGTGGGAATGGTTTAGTTCGGTTAACACCTGAGCAATCAGGGTACGGCACCATCCTTTATAGTATATGTTATGATATGTTTATAGTATATGTTATGATACGATGGGTATGTTTATGTTATTAGTTTTTCCTTGCTGGGCATTAGGCTCGCTCCTTTTCTTTTAGTATGATGTAGGAAAATAGATGCAGAGGCAGATGGATTCATGGAAGCTTGGTGTGGGTATGGAGGTGAATGGAGTGGATGGGCTGCGTGTCGATTCGAGGACAACGTTTTTTTTAGTCTCTTTAAATTACATTTTTATGTATTTTTCTGCATTTAGCTTTGTAAACAATTTTATTTAAAGTTGTGTTTTATCTTAAAACAATGAGCTCATTTATGTATTAAAAATATTATTTTTAAAGTTTTCAATAAAGTTATGAATTTTCTTATGTATATTTCTTCAAGGTTGTAGTTATGTCTAGTAGGTTTAATGACCTAAGTCTCAAGATAGTTGGGTCGTTACAGTTGGTATCAGAGAAACGGTTCATTTTTCACGAAATTCTCCTTGATACACACACTCAAGCTCCGAATCTAACCGCCAATGTAAGTATTTATGTTTTAGTTATTATGTTTATGTGCTATAGCTAACGTTTTAGTCTTATGTTTTCAGTTAAGATATGGATGGAGCTTTGTCATATAACGATATCCGAGCCATTAAAGCCTTAAAAAGGATTAGAGAACCAAGAAATATCATAGGAATATTGGAGAGAATCACTTGGAGATTTCTTTTATTCCATAATCAAATAGTTCATCTCTAAGAAACTAAGCAAATAATGATGATAGCAAATAATGATGAGAGCTACGGAGCAATATATTTTAGTAATTAGGCTTTTTAGAGATTTTCCTTTTATAATTGCTGCTTTGGAAGAAATATGGGAGACAATAGATGTTGAGGATGAAGTACCACCGACTATGAGATATTACTTTCTCATAATTAGATTTACATCTAAGATGGAATTCCAATTCACACAAGAACAAAAGAATAAAATCTTTACAAATCTTCCAAGAGGAATTTTTTAGGCTCACGAAAATGATGATTATGAAGAGATAGATGATGACATGTTAGATGAAGGATCTAATGTAGAAGATCCCAATTTTTAGAATAGATTAGTTTTTTTTATTTTATTTATTATTTTGCTTTATGATTGTACTTAGTGAAAACTGTTTTTCTAAATTAATATCATTGTTATTTTGATGACATGTAAGAGTTTGATTTTATTTTTGCAATCATAATAAATAATATATTTAAATAAATAATGACTAAGTTTGGTGAGGTGGATACAAATCAATGAACCGGGTTCTCTATATTGAGAGATAGGGGGCCATAGTAGTGGGAACGATTTTACTGATCCCAGCCCTTCCTCAGTATGGTTAACTTTGGAACAAAGATGAATTTCGAGCTTGAGAATTAAGTCATATAGGATAATTAGAAACACACTTAGAAAATAATAAAGATGGCTTATTTTTTTAAGTTTAGAAACACACCCTAATTATAAAGAAGGCTTATATAATTCTTTTCATAAGAAGTCATAATTAATAGGTCCGAGTTATGTTTGCTTAGATTAAGTTTTTGCCTTAGAGCCTATTAAGGAAAGTTCTAACATGTTTTTCTCAACTGTTAGAACTCTGCTGAAGATGTTGCTCTGAAGATCTGCTCGCACCAATGGCAATGTCCCCAACGTCGCCCCTGAGATGAATGAAGCCCCTCCAGTTCGCAGATGGGGAAGGCATCCAAATGCCAACCGGAATGCACCGCCGCCGCCGCCGCTAGTTGATAACATTGCGGAAGTTGCCATACTACAACGACAAGTTGAGGAATTACTGCAGCAACAGTGACAGCAGCCTCAGCCTCCGCCGCAACCACAGCCCCAGCAAATGGCTCCAGCACCCCAACAAGTTGGTCCATATGGGGGATGGCCAATGGCAAACTATGCACCATAACCAGCTCAACATATGGAGCCTATCTATGAGCGGTTTCGTAAGCAACACGCTCCAAACTTTGAAGGGACAACTGACCCCTTCGAGGCAGAAGAGTTGCTCAGAAATGTGGAGTCGATCCTTGTGCACATGAATCTTGGCAACGCGGACCGCATATCCTGCGTTTCATCTCTACTCAAGAAGGATGCAAGAATATGGTGGGACCTAGTACAGCAAACTCACAATGTCACCACTATGACTTGGACCAGATTTGTGGAGCTGTTCCACAAAAAGTACTACAATTCAGCTGTCATTGCTTCAAGGGTCGAGGAATTCGCTAGTCTAAAGCAAGGCAATTTGATGGTAGCAGAGTATGCTCGACAGTTCGACCGATTAGCTAAGTTTGCATCTGAGATGGTTCCAACTGATTTTCTGAGGGTGAACAAGTTCGTTAGAGGACTTTGACCAAAAATTGAGCTAGGGGTTAAGCTTGCAAACCCGAGGAATACTACTTATGCCGATGTTATAGAAACGGCAATAGAAGTGGAAAGGCTTCAGGCAAACGTTAGTAAAGAGGAGGCTAGTAAGCCTGAGCCTAAGCAGCAGGGTCAACCCCAGAATGGTCGGAACAACCACAACAACAACAACTAGCAGTCCAACAACAATAACGGTCAGAAAAGAAGGCATCCTGACAACAAGCAGTCTGAAAACGATAAAAGGGCACGGACGAACAATGGAGGAAATAGGCCGGGTTATGTAGAGTACCCGCAATGTGCTAAGTGCCAAAAGAAACATCCTGGTGAGTGTCGCACAAACACCAAGGGATGCTACAACTGTGGTCAGGAAGGGCACCAGAAGAAAGACTGTCCCCAGCTCAAGTCAGAAGGGAAAAAGGATGATAAGATGGTTCCTGCCAGGGTTTTTGCTCTCACCCATGGAGAAGCTGACGCTAGCAATAAAGTAGTTACAGGTCAGGTTTCTATTCTCCATAATAAATGTTATGTATTATTTGATTCGGGAGCCACTCATTCGTATATCTCGTTAGGAATGATAGAGAAATTAGACAAACCTTGTGAAAGATTTAGAACTAGGTTTGTAACAGAATTACCTTTGGGTGAAGTAGTCCTATCATCACGGATAGTACGAGGCATACCGATCAAGATAAAGGACGTAGAGCTAAAAGGAGACCTGATTAAACTAGAGATTAAAGACTTCGACGTGATACTGGGAATGGACTAGCTAGCAAGGCATGGCACAACCATCGACTGCAAACGTAAGCAAGTGATGTTCGAGACTCCTGACAACCAAAGGCTATGTTTTATGGGAAAGGTTTCAGGTCTACGCACACCGCTTATTTCGTCACTTAAAGCTCAGAAGATGATAGAAAAAGGATGTCAAGCATCTTTAGCTAGTGTTACGGATGTGGTAAAGGAAACACCACTAAAGGTCGGAGATGTACATATTGTAAGGGAATTTCTAGAGGTATTTCCTGACGACTTGCCAAGATTTTCGCCGACGCGGGAAATTGACTTCACAATCCAGCTAGTGTCGGGCATCGAGCCTATCTCCAAGGCACCATACCGGATGGCACCTACCGAACTCAAGGAGTTAAAGATGCAACTACAAGAACTCCTAGACTTGGGTTTCATTAGACCGAGCCATTCGCCATGGGGAGCATCGGTTTTGTTTGTGAAGAAGAAGGACGGAAGTATGCGGATGTGCATAGATTACCGCGAGCTGAATAAGGTGACGATCAAGAATAAGTACCCGCTACCTCGGATTGACGACTTGTTTGATCAACTTCGAGGTGCGACCGTGTTCTCAAAGATTGACTTACGATCCGGGTATCATCGGCTCAAGGTACGGGAAGAGGATGTTCCTAAGACAGCCTTTAGAACTCGTTATGGGCATTACGAGTTTCTAGGCATGTCTTTCGGTCTTACCAATGCTCCAGCCACATTTATGGATTTAATGAATATGGTCTTTAAGGACTACTTGTATAAATTCATTGTAGTATTCATTGACGATATCTTGGTGTACTCAAAGGACAAAGTCGAGCACGAGAAACATTTAAGGTTAATCTTACTGCGACTGAAGGAGAATCAGTTTTACGCCAAGTTCAAGAAGTGTGAATTTTGGCTTTCACAAGTAGCATTTCTCGGCCACATAGTATCCAAGGACGGGATTCCTGTAGATCCATCTAAAGTAGAGGCTGTGAAGAATTGGCCAAGACCAAAGAACGCATTAGAAGTATGAAGCTTTATGGGACTAATAAGCAACATGACTCGGCTTGGGTAGTAATAGATAGATTAACCAAGTCAGCTCATTTTCTACCTGTCAAGACTTCATACATGGCCGAGCAATACGCAGATATTTATGTTCAAGAGATAGTAAGACTGCATGGAACCCCCAAGAAAATAGTGCCCGATAGAGGATCGGTGTTTACATCGAGATTTTGGAGAAGCTTGCAGCAAGCCATGGGTACCAAGTTAAGCCTTAGTACAACATTTCATCCTCAGACAGATGGTCAGTCCAAGCATACCATACAGATTTAGAAGACATGTTGCGCGCTTGTGTACTTGATTTTGGAGGATCATGGAGTAAGTATTTGCCACTGATAGAGTTCTCCTACAACAATAGCTACCAGTCAACGATCGGGATGGCACCTTACGAGCTACTTTATGGAAGGAGGTGTCGATCGCCGCTACATTGGGATGAGGTAGGAGAAAGGCAACTACTTGGACCTGAAGCTGTTAGAGAAGCTCAGGATGCAGTAGCGCTGATTAGACAGCGTATGCTCGCTGCTCAGAGTCGTCAGAAAAGTTATGCGGATGCCAAGCGGCGTGATGTGGAATTCAAAGTCGGAGATCAAGTTTTCGTAAGAATATCTCCTATGAAAGGTGTGAAGCGGTTCTTGAAGAAAGGCAAGCTTAGTCCTAGGTTTATAGGTCCTTTTGAGATATTGGACAACGTGGGAGCAGTTGCATATAGATTAGCCCTACCACCAGCTTTAGCAGATAGTCACAATGTGTTCCACATCTCGATGCTGCGTAGATATGTGTCAGACCCATCTCACGTCCTCAAGTATGATACGATAGCACTCCAGAAAGACTTGAGTTATGAGGAACAGCCGGTTAGCATCCTAGATAGAGGGATGAAAGAATTACGGTCTAAGAGTATTCCGATAGTCAAGGTCCTATGGAGAAATAGTTCTGAATGGGAGGCAACGTGGGAGTTGGAGGAGGATATGCAAGCTCAGTATCTGGAATTATTTGGTAAGTAAATTTTGGGGACGAAATTCTTTGTAGTAGGGGAGAATTATAGAGTCCCAGAATGTTTACTTAGTTAGCTAGCTAGTAGTAGTTATAGTATTTTAAATTTCGTGGATTTTGGTTCAAACCAGGACTTAGTTGGAAACTCCTAGCAATAGTTATGGATTTTATAAGTTTAACCTATAGTTTAAGAATATTAATTATAACATAAGGTTTGATTAATATTGTTGGTTATAAATATGATAATTATTATAACCTAAGGTTTAGATAGAGCCAATGGGATTATGACACTTGTCATATGATGATTATTAAGGAATTATTATTTTAATGATAAAATAAGGGAATATAAGACTTAGTCTTCACCAGAATCTGTTAGGGTCGTAATTTGACTCAGTCAAAGTAGTTATCCAACCTTAATTATGCTAAAAAAGTGCAATTACGTGTTTAAAATAATCACGTATGCCAATATATCGCCTGACGCTGAATACGGAAAACACGTTGACGTTGCACGATTGTACGAACGGAGGCTCGGGATTAGGGTCCAGCCGATATATCGCCACATAGGGTCGATATATCGCCCATATTTAATTATTTTTTTTATTTTTGTTTTAATTTTTAAAAACCACCTTTTACTCCTTAGACTTATCTCTATTAGTTTTGACCGAGTCTTCAGCCTCTGATTGATGAAAAATCAATTATCTTTAAGTAAATTCATTATTTTTATTCAAATCAAAATGGGGTTAGTTTCACTCCTTACCTCTATAAATAGGACCTAGTACCCAGCCCTTTCACTTACTCTTTAGCTGTGATCAAACTCCAAGGTGCTAGTGAGACCATAAGAGTGATACACTTGGGTGGGAAAGAAAAAGCTTTATCATTCTTAAGCTTTATCAAACACTTGGGAAGTAAGGATTAGAGTATTTCGATATTGGAGTTAGGCCAATCTATAAGGTCAACAAATGTACCCTTATTCTTAAGTTCAATTCTGTTTGATTCCTTAGTCTCTTTAGTTTTCATTCAGGTTCTAACTTTTGTTATGGTTTTGTGGTTAGGTTTTTAAGTTCTTTGGACTTAAGGTGTCTTTTCGGTAAGTTTTCCCTTGGTGGTTTAGTTCTATTCTTGTTATCTCTTTCCTTTAGAAATACTCACTGTTCTAGTGCTGGTTTTAGGAGTATTCCAAGCCCCGCATTTGTTCTCATATCCTAGTTTTGGTAAGGAAAATAGGCTAGATCTTGTATGTTTGTATGATATGTTATGCTTTTATGTTATGTTATGTATAATATGTTATGATAAGTTTATGTTTTAATATGTTATGTTATGATTTACCCTACCTCAAATATTAGACAGGGGACGTAGATGGGTTATTATACACTACATGTGATCTAACCTACCTCAAATATTAGACAGGGGACGTAGATGATTTATCACATGTCATAATGGCCATTATTAGTATAGTCTTATATGGAATATGTTATAATGTGTTTATAGTATATGTTCTAATATGTTTATAGTATATGTTATGATATGTTTATAGTATATGTTATGATACGATGGGTATGTTTATGTTGTTAGTTTTTCCTTGTTGGGCATTAGACTCACTCCTTTTCTTTTAGTATGATGCAGGAAAATAGATGCAGAGGCAGATGGATTCATGGAAGCTTGGTGTGTGTATGGAGGTGAATGGAGTGGATGGGCTGCATGTCGATTCGAGGACAACGTTTTTTTTTTAGTCTCTTTAAATTATATTTTTATGTATTTTTCTGCATTTAGCTTTGTAAACAATTTTATTTAAAGTTATGTTTTATTTTAAAACAATGAGCTCATTTATGTATTACAAATATTATTTTTAAAGTTTTCAAGAAAGTTATGAATTTTCTTATGTATGTTTCTTCAAGGTTGTAGTTATGTCTAGTAGGTTTAATAACCTAAGTCTCATAGACAGTTGGGTCGTTACATTATGTTATCTAGGTGATGAAGACAGTGACATGAGACTTGGATGCTTGCAATTAAGAAAGAGATAGTATTTGACAAATGTTATAATTTGCCTTTTAGTAGACTCATTAGACATACTCTTTCTAAGTATGGACTTTTATTATGGTATTTTGCACCTTAAAATTTTCATTTGAGACACGTGTATTGGATATTTTGGTTGATACAAAAAAATACATGGACTTTATCAAATTCTAATTACATTATTCAGACAAATAATAGATTACTTTATCAATAAAATATAATTAAAGATAATTAGATTACATCTTGAAAATCTAATTAAAGATAATAAGATTACATCTTGAAAATGTAAATAAAGATAATTAGATTACATCTTGAAAATGTAATTAAATGAATAAAATATACTTTACATAAAAACCATAACATCTAGATAATGTTACTATTGACGATATATAACACCAAAACAACTTTATAATAGTCTATTTAATAACATGAAAAAAAATGTAATCAAATGGCAAGACTTTTAATAACACTTAACACTTGGTAAAGTGTTATAAACTACATTTGATAACACTTTTCGAGAGTTATCGTAAAAGTTTTTTCTTGTAGTGACACGAAGAAGATGATCTTTCGTTCAGGGAGAGAGAGGAAAGGGTCCCAGTTTTTTACTAGAGAGCGAAGATGCTTTCAGAAAGTGTGAACCTTAATTTTATTCATAGACCCAATATTTATAAAGCCCGTGGAGTTAGCTTAAAATTTTGGCCCAATTTTTCAATAATATCACTTTTTGAAAAATGTCATTTTCTTATGTAATATAAACTCTAAAATGTTGTAGTGTCTAGATGCTTACTTGTAGAGTCCAAGAACTTTACTTAGCTAAGTTAGATAGTTGTATAATAGTAATAATAATATTATCTTTATGACTGGATTTTTGGTTCAGACTGGGATTTATTTGGACACTCATACTAGTACTTGTAGATTTTCTAAGTTTAACCTATAGTTTAGGAATATTAATTTTAACCTAAGGTTTGATTAATATGGCTGATATTGAGGATAATATTTATTATACTATAAGGTTTAGATAAGAACCAATTAGATAATAGCACATGTTATGCATAGGTTTATTAATGATTAAGTATTTTGAGGATTAAATTTATTAAGGTTAAAATTTGAATACCCTTAGGTCAGTCAGCAGCTTTGAAAACGTTAGAGGGCTTAGTCAAGGCTGTTTACTCAATTCAAATTAAGCTAAAAATGTGTAATTTCCTGTTTAAATAATCAGCGTATGCCGATATATCGCAGCTATAGGGGCGATATATCGCAGCACGAAGATACGAAAAACACGAAACGTTGCACGATTGCCTCGGGCATACTGGCCCAGGCGATATATCGCCTACAGGGGGCGATATATCGCCCCTCTCAGCATATTTTGAAAGTTTTCAAAAACTTTCTTCATTCAAACCTTCAACCTCTTGATGAGTCCAGCATCTTTTTGAACGAGTCTTCAGCATCTGCTGAACAATAATTCAAATTATTTTCACTTAAAAAGCCATTATTTTTATTCAAGTTAAATGAAGATCTCTTCATTCCTAAACTCTATAAATAGGACCTAGTACCCAGCCATTTATTCATCTATTACTCTAAGTTCAGAGGCTGCAAGTTGCTAGGTGGGTGTGAGAGTGTAAACACTTGGGTTGGGAATTATAAGCATGATCACTATAAGCTTATCAAACACTTGGGGAAGTAAGGTTTATTCAAATTTCGGTTCAAGGTTTAGATTGATCATAGAAGTACTCAAGGTATCCCAAACTCTAGTCCATTTCTATATTATGTTCTTTAAAAATTCTCATAGTCTTCTACTCATTCTAACCTTATTCTTATTCTTGATTAGGAAATCCAAGTTCTTAAGCACAAGGTTTTTGGTAAGTATATTTTGATAACATAGTTCCTTTTTCACTTTCATCCCTTTTCTTCAATATACTCACCATATTATAAATGGTTTTTAGGAGTGTTCCAAGGTCCCAAATCAGTTCCCATATCTCGGTTATTTTGGTAAGGAAAATAGGATAGGATTTATGTGTTATATGCTTTTATATGTTATCTTATGATTTTATGTTATGTTAAGTATGATTGTAGACTTGGGCATATGACCTATATGACTAACAAGCCCCAAATAGATTATGGGCATATGACTTGCTTAGCTAGCAAGACCCCACTAATCTAATGGGCATATGACTTGTTTAGTTTATGGGACCCCAAGTAATAATGGCCATTATAGTATGTATGTGACATAAGTGTTATGGTATGTTTTTATGTTGCATTATGAATTTTTATATGGCTATATGTTAGATTTTCCTTGCTGGGCATTAGGCTCATTCATTTTATGTTTATATGTGCAGGAAAATAGCTATAGTGGCGGGAAAGGTTCTTGGATGCTTGGGAATGTGTATTGAGGCGGAATGGATTCAAGGAGTCAAGAGTTTCGGTTTCGAGGATGAAGTCTTTATTTATGGTTTATGTGTATTTTTCCGCACCTATTTATGTAATCTCTTTTTAATTACCATTATGTTATGTTTTGTTTTTAAAACAATGGGATCCCATATCCTACTTGAGATTTTATGTAAGTCTAACAATTGTTTTTACAAGTTTTAATAAAGTTGTGATCTTTTCACTTGTAAGTATTATTAAGGATTAGTGTCTATGTTTAGTTTTCGTTAATGGTCCAAAGTCTAGAGTAGTTGGGTCATTACATTACTTTAATCCATAAATGGATTTCAGCAACTTGCACACCTTTTGATCTTCCCCATTCTTGATGAACCCTTCTAGTTGTACCATATAGATACTTTCATTAAGATAGTCATTCAGAAAAGTTGTCTTGACAACCATTTGCTATATCTCATAGTCATAGGCAGCAGCTATGGATAAGAGGATGCGAATGGATTTAAGCATGGACACAGGAGAAAATATTTCTTTATAATCAACACCTTCTCTCTGAGTATAACTTTTGGCTACTAGCCTTGCTTTGAAAGTCTCTACTTTTCCATCTACACCTCTTTTCTTCTTGTATATCCATTTGCACCCAATGAGCCTGACATCTTCAGGTGGATCCACAAGTTCCCAAATAGAATTTGAATACATAGATTCCATTTCTTAGTTCATGGCTTATTTCCATTTCTCATTTTCAGGATCATCCATTGCCTCTTTAAAGGTTAATGGATCGTCCTTGTCTGTATCAGAAACAAGGACATGTGTCTCATGTTCACAGCAAACAGGTTGTCTCACAATCCTCCCACTGCGACGTTGCACTGGGGTTTCCTTTTCAGGAATAGTGGTTTTCTCAATTTGTTATTTATCATTTTATGTGAGACTTGCAAGTATGATTTTGGTCAAACAAATTTTAAATATAACCAAAATGCCCTCAAGTTTTATTAATTAATGAATTAAAAATAGATTTTCAAATAAAAATAAATTAACTAATATAAAAAAAAACATAAATATTTTTAATTTAATTATAATTTTTTTATTGATTTTAACAAAAAAAATTAAAATATACTCATAATCTAATCAGATTAAAAAAAATCTAAAATCTTAATTTAATAATCAAATTCATTAACAGTGGTGTTCTTCTACAAAATCATTGAAAAAAAAAAAGCAATACCCAAGAATGTTCCTCGCAACAAAATCACTATCAAGACTCCAACCACAATCAAAACAGTAATCTCAGATTCAATCAACAAGAATCCCAAACATTGGTGTTTTTATACAAAATCATTAAAAAAATAAAACAATAACCAAGAATGTTCCTCACAACAATCTCAAATCACAATCAAAGCTCCAACCACAATCAAAGCATCAATCTCATATTCAATCAACAAAATTCCAAACCCAAACCCAAACCCATCAACCCCAAAGCATTCCCTAAACCAGATCTACTTATGCATTTACTTTCAAATCTAACCTGATGAGCCCCATATCGTGGTTGTAAATCTCCATCTCTGGCATCTCATGGCAGTATGCGCACCAAATCGAGGCTCTTATCTCCATCTTCGGCCTCTCATGGTAGCAGGCACACCAGATCTGGCCTTCCCCCACACCCACCATCGCACTAGGCGCTGCAAGTCCAGGAAATTCTGGGAGCAGAAGCGTCACACTGTCGCACCAGTAAGAAGAAGAAGAAGAACCTCGTCGCACCGTCACACCATCGCACCAGATGAAGTTGCAGCGCCATTCTCCTCTTCAGTCCGGCCAAACTCTAGATTGGCCTCTTCGACCACCTGCAATGAAGAAGAAGAAGAAGAAGAAGAAGAAGAAGAAGAAGAAGAAGAAGAAGAAGAAGAAGAAGTAAAGGATGAGAGATTTAAGGTTAAATGTAATTTAGGTTTTTTAAATTTGATTTAGTTTTTGTTTTTTTACTTTGTGTAATTATTGTTTTAGATTTTTTGATAAATAGGTTTTAGTTTTTTCAATTAAATTAAAAATATTTACGTTTATTTATATTATTTTATTTTTAATTAAATTAATTTAATTTTTATTTGAAAATCTATTAGTAATTCATTAATTAATAAAACTCGAGGACATTTTGGTCATATTTAAAAATTGTTTGGCCAAAATCGAGTTCAGGGTATCGTTTTGTCCCATTTTACAAAACACATGGTCTGATTTGTCATTTAACAAAACACAGGGGTCAATCGAGTATTCGAGCAAAACACAAGAGCCAAACTGCTATTTTCTCTTGTAAATTTACAAAAATATTATTTGCTTACTAACACACCTTTCCTACATATCCATCACTTTTTCTCTTTCTTCTTCTTCCTCTATCTCTTTTTCTCTCTTCTTCCTCCTCCTCCAGCACGTTTTCTCTCTTATTCTTCATCCATCTCCTCTCTGCCCAAGCTCGACTTGCTCGTCATCATCAGTTTGGTCACCACATTGCAACACTCTGGTAGCTTCCAGCCATTTTTCTCCGTCGTCGGCGTGACCCACTATGTTATTATATTTTCATTTTGTTGATTTTGGTTGATTTGATTTTTTTACTCCTTTAGTTGTTTTGTATTTTATTATATTGTTGTTTTTTATGTTTATGTTGCCTTGTTTTTTGGTTTATTTTGTTATGTTTTCATATATATTAGTATCTTATTTTCATAATGAATGCATTGTGTTTGATGTAATGCTTGAATGATTGAGATGAGGTTGTTTAGTGCTAGTTTTTATAATTATTTTGGTATGTTTGTTTTATCTTTTTATTGAGTGTTATTTTAGGGTTTTGTGTTGGGTTTTCTCGGTGTTTAGGTTGTGTTGGGCTCTTTTAGGGTTTGCGTGAGCAAGAAAATAAGCAAGTATCTATTGAATTTTGTTTATGTTTAAAGTTTTATTCTGTTTTGTTAGTTTCTCACTTTTTTATATGTTGTTTTTCTGTTGTTCTATAATGATTAAGGTATTTTTGTAGCATCCTTTGATGAGTACTTTGTCGATGAAACAATTGGAAATATGGATAGTGATGGCGAAGCTCCAATCAAATCCAAAGGTAAATGGAGGGCTTTGGAGTGGGCAAACTGATCATGCATATCAAAGTAATCAAGGCTGCAACAACAAGAAAGCAACACAAGAGCTACTGTTTTTATGCTGCTGACATATGTTCATTCATTTCAAATTATAGACATCTTTATTTTTATATTTAGTTTTATTCGTCGTTATATCACAATTCTGGATTATTGTCAAGTTTTTATTTTTATTTTTTGTATCAATGTGTGACATTACATTTCATCCAAAATTAAGGATTCCCTTGAGCTTTTGTTTTGGCAAAATGTTGGTTGTAATCTATGATATCAACAGTTGTAATTTTAAAGTTTTCGTACCAATTTTAGTTTTGTCATCATTACATCAACACCAAAGCAACACAACATAAACTGGTAAAAGAAAAAAAAATTATTACTATTAACTTTACAACAACACAATAGCAACGCAATTTTGATGAACTATTGATTCTCTGTAGTAGAAAAAGAGAATGGTTGACTGTTGCTTTTGTATCCATTATACTTACATGAGGGATACCTTGAAATCAATTTATGTTATTTTCAACTCCAAATAAATAATGAGACTATCATCATTAATTAACTTATATACTATTATATAAGTTTAAGTACTACACAAATACTATTTACTCTCTATTGCTTACATCATCGTCATTTCTAAGCATTGTAATTATTATTTTTATTTCTTACACTCTCTTCAAATATAAACGGTTCCCTATTCCCACTCACCAATATCAATGTTTATTTCACATTTTATTTTTATTTTTTACACTCTTTCAATTTATTACTCGACTTTTTTATCATGTCACATATGCTCTACTGCTTCTACATATTTCCCTATCTCTTGTTGTTGACTATTGTTATTCTCAAATTTCCACTTTATTGGTTATTATTATTATTGTATGATGTGCAGAATGCAATTTAATAAAATAATGTGATATTTTAAAAAAGACAACTTTCAACAGCTAGCAAGTGACAAGGACAACCTACCTAATTCTTCTTCCTACACATTTTAATCATTTTTTCCTTTTCTTTTCTTGCACGTCGCCCAATACCTCATACCCATTTCAGTTTCTATTCATCTTCTCCATTTTCTCTCTTTTTTTTCAAAGATCAATATAATTTTTTGATCTCATATTCTTCATAATAGCTACTACTGAGACAAACTTTGGTTTTGTAACGTCACAAATTACCTAATAAGGCTTAGGGCCTTTATTAGGGGGTCAGGATGACAATTTATGAAAATTATATGTTTATGTGATATATATCCGTGTAAGTATGTGAGTTATATGATAATATGACTAGATATGCATGTTTATGTGTATTAAATATGCATGTGGGATCGTTTCTTATTAGAAAGGCAATTTTCGTAACTGGGCTCGTTATTGGTATATTTGGAATATATGTGCATGTATGTGATATATGTGTGGGACCACATTATTATGTGGATATATTTGGGTTACTCGGCACGAGACGATCTTGGGAAACAAGTTAGCGGGAAAGTCACAACGGGACCTAATACCCGACTCGGGGTGAGTCAATGGGTATTTTGGGTATCTAGTACATTACCGGGTTATCGGGTAGCAAGAATAAATATTTGAGGATATGTTCGAAGTTAGTGAGATTAGGAGGGAATTCTGGGGATTTTGACCATTTTGCCCTCGGGGACGTTTTTGGTACCCCGAGCCTTAAGATTTGCTTAAGGTTACTTAGAGTCTAAATAATCTCTCACAAAAAAAAACAGAGGAGAAACGTTCTCCTTCTCTCTCTCACTCGGTTACATTCTCTCTCTCAAACTCCTTGGGAATTCTTGCAATTTAAGGAAAATCGAGGCTAGCTTAGGCTCAGGATTGCTTGGGGAAAGACTTACCATCAATTGTGGCAACTGAGGTAATGATTTCTAGCCTTGAATCCCTCTATTTTTCTGGTTTTAGTTAAGTTTTTGGAGTTTTGGAAACTCAGTTCTGAGTTGGGAATTTGAAGGGATGTTGGCCAAGATTTTGCTTAGGTTTTGATAGTTTTGGCCTACTGAATTGATTGGGGACTTTACTCTTGAGTTTTAGCTATTTTGGGATAGGTTTTTGGAGGGATTTGGCTTGAGGAAAACAGAGAAAAAACTGGGTTTTCATGTTGAGCGGCAACCCTGTTCTTGGGGCGTCGTGGCTCTCTTGAATGTTGGGAGAAGCAGGTGCCTTCGGACCATTTGAGCCGCGACCCTGCTAAGGAGCGTCGCGGCGCATGTTGAAGCAGAGGAGAGCTTGGACTCTCTGACTTGGGGCAATTCGTGACTCCTTTGTTTTGAGTCACGGCGCTTGAAGGGTTTTGACCACCGAGAGGGTTTTTAAGTGCTGGAACTCAAACCTAAGGGCTTGGGATTGATCCTACTACCTGGTTTAGTAGAATTTGACGTCCTGGAGGCTAGGAGTTGATCATGAAGCCTTTATTTGCTCGTTTGACAAGATTCTTTATTAGTTGTGACTAGGTTATCGCTAGGGGCTCGGGACCAGGATCGTGCTCGAGGGTCGTTCTTAATATACTTTGCACTCAGACCTAAGGTAAGAAAAATGCACCTGATACGTGATGTATGTGATTAGGGCTTGGCCCGATTGTTAGATATGGTTATGGTTAGGGCTTGGGCTTGGGACCCTGTAAATGAGCATGATTATATGTGATTATCTATGTGATTAGGCCTTGTAGTGCACCAAATTTTTTTTTTTAGTTATTAAATTTTTTGTGTTTTATTTTATTTAAGTGTTAAGTGTGGTGAATTATTTTATTTAATGTTGTTTGTTGTATTTAATGGTTTGTTATTTTATTTAATTGTTAGAATTGTTGGTAGCATTTTTGTGAAATTAATTGTTAAATGATATGTAATTATTTTTATTTTTAAAATGTGATTATGTGAGATTTGGCTGAATGCACTAAGGTGCATGGTAGATAGTGATGCACCCTAGTGATTGAGTATGTGCATGTGCATGGTTGCATAGTGTGCATGCAATAGTTTTCTACACATTAATTTCCTTTTATTGGTTTATTTATTTTTATTTAATTAAGGGATTTACAAAGAAAATAAAAAGAAAGGGAAATAAAGAGGCTTGTGTTCGCACAAGAAAAATATTGGGAAACAAATGGTGAGAAAGGATAGAGTTGTCATTTTTTTTTTGAATTCCCGTAACCTTAGACCTAGCCTCAGTAAAACAGATATAACATGGGTTGTGGATATCCAATTTAGACACAACTGGTACCACTAGAAAGCTAATGAAATTATCTACATTTTATGTGAATATAATTTTTCCTAAAACGTAACAGAAACGGGTCAAAACCCAGTCCCAAGTCTCAGCACCCTAGAGTTACGAGAATAGCATTATTTCCTTTATTAGCCATGGACAGCCAAGGAAGATAAGAGAGGAATTAGTGTGCTGTCAATGATAAAATGGATTGATTTGCTGAGTATAATTTTTAATTGAAATATATTTTGATTTAGGTAAAATAAAGGAAAATGATAATTACATTTTCTTTAGCTAGGTTTTGAAGATTGAGACATTTAAATAGAAAATAAGAAAGAGATTGAAGGCTCATTTGGCTTGGTGGCTGTCGTGTGCTTAGAGAGAAGGGATAGGGAGAGCTTGTGAGTTCTAGAGAGAGAGGTAGAGAAGAAGAACGTGAAGGAGAGGAGAAGGAGAAGAAAGAAGAGGCCAAGGCTAGGGATCCTAAGGTATGGGTTAAGGTTCATAGCATTATATTTTGTCTCCTCTACATCTTGATTCTAAGCAAGGCAAAATGATGGTGATGATAGGTTTGGATTTTGTTGCAAGAGGATTGGAGGCTAGTGTTCGAAATCCCTAAGGTAAGTATTTGGGTTCATAGTGATATTAATTTCTACCTCTTCTTGAATCTAAGATCTTTTTTTTTTTCTTTTCTTCATGTGGGTTTCGAAACCCTAGGCTTGAACAAGTGGTGGCCATAGTTTGGGCTATAGTCACTATTGTCCTTGAGTTCTAGCAAGAGAGGTAATGGGAACCTTTTTGTCTTATGGTTATTGTTTTTATCTTTGGTTTATTGTGGTTTGGAGAATATTGTTTAAGAATGGTGATTCATTGTTTTGTTCTCCTTTGATATATTAGATGATTAATCTTATTGAAATGTGGTGTTGATGATATGTTGTTTAAAGATCTTCTATGATTTGATGATGGGTATGCTTTGGCTTAAAGACTCTATGTGAAAATATACAAAGGTTTTAAATTGTGATCTATAAAAATGATAATGAATATCTCTTTTAAAAATAACATGAAAGGATTTGATTATTTTGGCTATGGGGATTTCGGCCTAAAGGTGATATTCAAAAGCATGATGGTTATTTTTTTTTTTATGTTTAATGTCAATTTAATCTTAGAGATCAAGATAGGTTGTGGCAAGATCTTGTATGAAGCTATGATGATTTTGTTCTTTGGAATAATTGCATGGTAATAATATATTGAGAGTATATTTAACACAAGATCAAGGGTGGTTATTTGTTCATGACTTGTGAATAAGTTTCAAGGTGATTGATGAATTATTGTATGCTCATGGTGTGATTAAAATGGTTAAAGAGGTTAGAAGCATGCTAGGGTTTGTGTTGGAATACTATACATAAATAAGCATGAATTTTGTGAATATAATGAAAAGAATGAATTTTATGATTAAATGTGTTTGCTGTTTTTTGTGCAAAAATGACGTTGTTTATGATGAGAATAATGTTTTGAGTGCTTAAATAAATTTTGCAAGTGTTTTGATGTTTTAAGAAGTTTGATGGGAAATTTAATTATGCCTTGAATTGATATTTTGTGTAAATAAATACCTACAGATTTTTTTTTATATTTTTTAGAAAATATGAGGTTTTAAAAATAAGGATGGTGATTTTAATGATAAAATTTGATTGCTGGAATTTTTGTTTAAAAATGTAAAATATGTTTCAATAAAAGGAATTTGATTAGTATTTTGAAATAAATAAATAACCTAAATAATGGTAAAACTTAAAAGTGATATTTTTTAATATAATATGAGTGGTTATTTTACAAGTTATGATTTTCTTTAATTGGATTAAGAAAAATGTTGGATTTAATTCACTTGTGATTTTTAAATAATGGCTGAAAGTTTAGTTTAATTTTTTTTAAATATAGTTATTTAATTTTCACATATGAATTTGTGTTACATAAAATTAAGTATTTAAAATAATCCAAACAAAATATATTTTTCCACACTTAAAATTATTATTTTTCTCACATCAAAAAAATGAAATTCTATTAACTTAAATTAAATGTTTATTTTCTAAGGAGACATGATAATCATAGATATTTTCTTTTATAAATAATTTCCGATGCTTTTGCTTTTCTTTGTAATTAAAAATAATAAATGGGTCTTTTATATATTCTTAATGGCTAAATAAAATTGTTTTTATGAAATAAAAAGAATGTCTTGGGAGATTTAATCAACCTAGTAACTTTAAGAAGATAAACAATGGTAAACAAAACATGCTACAAGTCTATTATTTTTAAAACGATAGAAGTAAGACGCATAGAATTATCGTTTTAAACACCACATTTACGCAACGTTCCCACGTATGCATATTACATGCAAATTCACTTTTACGTCCAAAATTATGTCTATTATGCAACCATATAGTTTTTATAGAAAGATCATGCATGCAAATAGGTAGAATGAGCATTATTCTTTTTATGACCTTATGTGTAATTAAGCATATGTGTATGCTGTGTAACTCCTACCATGTGTGCATGGCCTATGCACACATGAGTTATATGAGAGGGCAAAATAGTAATTATATGAAGCTAAGAAATGTCGTTTTGATTATGGTATAGGCTCGTTGAGAAGTTGTGATTTTACTTAGCTTGGACCTGAGGTAAGAAAGTTAGATAAAATTTACGATTGTTTATGCTATGAATGGTAAGACTGTTTGTATGAATGAAAATGTTATGAGTTATGAAATGCTATAATGTGATGATATGTTGGCTTGTATGAATGATGTATGATATGAATGGATGTTAGCGTGATGAACGCGACACATCAAATAAAGAGGTTACTAAGGATATGAAGACGTAACCGAGTTATATGTAATGGTTGTTAGCATGTTGAACGCGACTCAATAAATGGGTTACTAAGGATATGAAGATGTAACCCGAGTTACTAAGGATAAAAAGACGTAACTCCAAGGGCGGACGCGCCGAGGCTATTCAAGGACCAGAGACTCCTGTTTACCTCAAAGGGTGGCATGGACAAGTTAGCGGGCCATGTTCACAAGGAATTGTTTATGATTATGTTATGATGTTTGGTGATGATTATGATTATGCTATGATGTTTGGTGATGATTATGATTTTGTTATAATGTTATGATGTTTATGATATAATGGTGGCATTAAGTTGACGTGAATATGTTTATGTATATGATATTGATGCCAATTTTATGATGATGCTATGATGTATAAAGATGAATGATAGTGTTTGTAATTTGTTGTATTCTTACTTGTTTGTTGTTTGTACTTCCTTACTGGGCTTTTAGCTCACCCCCTTACTTTCCCTTCCAGGTAGCAAATAGGTTTCTCTGTGGCACGCGTGGTGATGTGGGGAGTTTTGTCGTCCTGGTGTGTATGGCGGGGGCATCCTATGGACGAGAAACGATCAACTTTAAACGCCAATTTTTAATAATGTTATGTTTAATGGGATTTTTCTTAAAATTGTCAGTGAGACTTAAAATTTTGTTTGTTTTAGAACTTTGCATAAAACTAATATTTTCTTTTTAAACTTTTGGGCCCAACTTGCATATTTTAAGCGAGACCCCACTGAAACCTTTATAATAAGTGGCTTTCTATTATAAACCATTGAAAATGTGAATGTTTTATTAAGTACTAGTTTAAGGGCATTTTACAGGCCTCGGCCCCGTTAAGGAACATGGTCATTGATGTGTTTGTGTTTAATTGGTTGAGATATATGATTAATATGTGTGCATACTTATATTATCTGAAGTATGCTAAACAGTATTTGATTATTTGGTTGTTAAGTATGATTATGAATAGGGATCGAGCCCCCTAAGGATGAACATGATTATGAATATGTCTGTGATTGATTAATTAAGCATGTGTGAATGCTCTATTTTCGGATAATTGTTAAAGAGGTATACTTGTTTGCATTATCTGATCGAAAAGCCTTGGCTCATAAGTCAAGGGCGGCAATAGCGCACTGAGCGCTGGACGATATGGTTAGGCCTAACCAGGAGAGCATTATACGCTTGTCCGACCCAATGGTCGTGGAAAATTACAGCGCCAAGTACATTGGGCCAGCTCTAAGGTTAGTGATACAGAGGATAGGGCACGGGTGCCCGGGGTGACTCATTAGTCCCAGATCCTAGGGCGATGGGCCCCAATATGACTTATTAACAACTTATTCAAGGCAGCGAGCCCCCATTATGACATGGTAGTCATTTATTTGTAATTTTATGCATGCATGAGTAGGTTATTACTGTTGGGCATGCTAGATATGCATTTGGAATCTATATTTACTGTTCATGCATATGTTTAAGTTTTCCTGCTGAGTCTTGGCTCACAGGTGCTATGTGGTGCAAATAAAGGCAAGGGAAAGCTGGACCAACCATGAGTTGGAGAGCTTCAATGGCGATGTGTACATATGCGACTGCCCAACCACCACGACCAGGGTTATCTTGGAGGAACTAGGGTTGTATCCCTTATTTTTCCGCTTAGATTGACTGGTTGTAACTTTTGAACTGTAGTATACCTTTTTAAACATCTTTTTATGTTATCTTTGGATCCCATGTATGAACGCAAGTATCTTTAATGAAAAGTCAACATTTTCCTTTGGCCAAAAAATTTAACCTAACAATTGTCACTAACCTTAGTTACACGTTTATAACCAAGGGACTTGATTAGCAAGTCTGGCACTATTTAAAGTACACAGTGTAACGGTCCTGGATTAGTAGGACATTACAGGTTCTACCTCTCCATTTGCAAATAAAGCTCTAACTCTCGTGTTGTTGCTTTTAAGTTTATGTTGTGTTCTATTTTAGTTGTCTTAATGTTGTTGTTATGCATATTACTGTAGAGTCCAAGAACTTTACTTAGCTAAGTTAGATAGTAGTATTATAGTAAAAATAGTATTATCTTTATGACTGTGGATTTTTGGTTCAGACCGTGATTTATTTGGACACTCATAGTAGTACTTGTAGATTTTCTTAGTTTAACCTATAATTTAAGAATATTAATTTTACCTAAGGTTTGATTAATATGACTGATATTGAGGATAATATTTATTATACTATAAGATTTAAATAAGAACCAATAGAATTTTAAGCACATGTTATGTATGGGTGATTAAGGATTAAGTATTTTGAGGATTAAATTTAATAAGGGTAAAATTTGAATGCTCTAAGGTCAGTCAGCAGCTTTGAAAACGTTTAAGGGCTTAGTCAAGGATGTTTACTCAATTCAAATTAAGCTAAAAATGTGTAATTTCATGTTTAAATAATCAGCGTATGCCGATATATAGCAGCTATAGGGGGCGATATATCGCAGCACGAAGATACGAAAAACACGAAACGTTGCACGATTGCCTCGGGCATACTGGCCCAGGCGATATATCGCCTACAGGGGGCGATATATCGCCCCTCTCAGCATATTTTGAAAGTTTTCAAAAACGTTCTCCATTCAAACCTTCAACCTCTTGATGAGTCCAACATCTTTTTGAACGAGTCTTCAGCCTCTGCTGAACGATAATTCAAATTATTTTCACTTAAAAAGCCATTATTTTTATTCAAGTTAAATTAAGATCCTTTCATTCCTAAACTCTATAAATAAGACCTAGTACCCAACCATTATTCATCTTTTACTCTAAGTTCAGAGGCTGCAAGTTGCTAGGTGAGTGTGAGAGTGTAAACACTTGGGTTGGGAATCATAAGCTTGATCATCATAAGCTTATCAAACACTTGGGAAGTAAGGTTTTATAGCATTTCGGTTCAAGGTTTAGATTGGTCTTACAAGTCTTCAAGGTATTACCACACTCTAGTTCATTGGTATTATTTTATTTAAGTTCTCATAGTCTTCTACTCAGCCTTCTAACCTTAATCTTTATTTTGGTTAGGAAATCTAAGAACTTGCACATAAGTTTTTGGTAAGTATTTTCTCAATGGTTTAGTCCTTCCATTCCTTTCATTTCTCTTCTTCACTATACTCACTCTTTTTCAAATGGTTCTTAGGAGTGTTCCAAAGTCCCAACTCTGTCCTCTTATCCCGGTAATTTTGGTAAGGAAAATAGGATAGAATTCATATGTTATATGTTTTATATGTTATCTTATGTTTTTATGCTATGAAATGTGTTATGTTATGTATGTTTGTAGGCTTGGGCATATGACCCATATGACTAACAAGCCCCAAATGGATTATGGGCATATGACCTGCTTAGCTAGTAGGACCCCACTAATCTAATGGGCATATGACTTGTTTAGTCTATGGGACCCTAAGTAATAATGGCCATTATAGTATGTGTATGATATAAGTGTTATGTTATGTTTTTATGTTTCTTATGAAATTTATGTATATGAACTATGTGTTAGATTTTTCCTTGCTGGGCATTAGGCTCATTCCTTTTTGTTTATATGTGTAGGAAAATAGACTTAGTGGTGGGTAAGGTTCTTGGAAGCTTGGAGAATGTGTATTGAGGCGGAATGGATTCAAGAGCCGAGCGTTACGATTCGAGGATGTAGTCTTGTTTTTTTTTTATGGTTTTACATGTATTTTTCCGCACTTATTATGTAATCCCTTTTTATTTTAAATTATGTTATGTTTTGGTTTTAAAACAATGGGATCCCATATCCTAACCTAAATTTTATGTAAGTTTAACTCTTATTTTTTACAAGTTTCTTAATGAAGTTATGGTATTTTCACTTGTAAGTTTTATTAAGGATTAGTATGTATAGTTTTCGTTAATGTTCCAAAAGTCTAGATTAGTTGGGTCATTACAATTACATTTGTGTTGTTTACTAATTTTTTACTTTTTGATATTGCTTAATTGTTGTTTTTATTTCAGCATATCAATATCATTTTTATATTGTAAATATATATATTTACATTGTTTAGTTGCTTTCAACTTTTAAGTTTGTTTTATTTCTTTTTGAAGATTACAAATAATAAAAAGGTTGATCATACGATTCAAGCAATAATTTTTTTTCTTTTTAGATGGGATGAGTAAACTTGTTGTTGAAGATGCATTGCCCATTCTCTCTCTTTTTTCATTTCTTGTGCCCAACACCTCTCTCTCCATCTCTTTCTTTCATTCCTTCTTCTTCTTCTTTTTCAAAATTTTAAGACAATGTTGCATTGTTGTTGATTTTGTGTTGATCTTGTGTTGATTGTACAGGTTGTATGCTACGATCATTGACAACAACGTCAACACAACATGCCAACAACCCGACAACAACAATGTTTTAAATTGAAATTAAAAAATACTCTCCTTGTTCTCATTATACTACCCAAAATTTTAATTCAGTGTTTTGCCTTCCAGATTTTCGAAAATAACCAGAAAGCAACCAGGCACCAACAAAATTTGATGAATAAATTAGACCATCAACAAATTTTTACTCGATTTGAATGGTTCTACAAATTTAAATTAGTCGATTATAAGTTGTTTAGAAGATTTTGGTGATTTAATTTTCGGGTTTCATTTTTTACTAATTTTTTGGTTTCAATTTTGCGAATTGAATGTTATTTTTTGGTTGTTGCCTTAAGGTTTTTTGAGGTTCTGATAACTCTACAAAATAGAGTTATTTTACCATATTTTATATGTTAATTGTTGCTTAATTCTTGAGTTTTTAATTAACTTATTAAGTTTTTAAGTAATTTTTAATTTATTAGTCTTACTGTAGTTTTCTAGATTTTTATATGTTTTTATAGATATTTTATTGTTTTATGTTATAGTTTAATTATTTAAAATTAATATTGTTAAGTTAGGAGTAAAAATATGCAATTTTGAGCTTAAATGTTTAAATTAAATTAAGTTTTAATTAATATCTTCAATGAATTAATATGATTTATTTTATAGTTGAAAATATTTTATTTTGATTTAATTTATGTTTATTTTGTAAGGAGTAAGTTGTATTTTTTTTTTTGGGTTTTGAAAAGTAAAGAAAAGAAAGAAAAAAGTGGCAAATTTCAAAGAAAATGGCATTCACTCCACCAGGCCCGCTAGCCATTTCCCAGGCCCAACGCCTGGCCCTCTTCTTTGCTGCTCCTCAGCCATTGCCACAGCCCAGCCGACCCAACATCAATCACCCAGCCAGCCGAAGACTACCCCAACCTTCCAGCAGCAAGTCGTACGCCTGCTATCCACCTCACCAGTTCCTCCATTCAGCCTTCACTCAGCAGCAACAAGTCCCTCAGATGCCACCTTCAGCAGCCCACCACTTCGGCCCACGTTCATTTCCTCAGCTGCCAGCCATTCGGCCCAGTAACCAAGCTCAACCGAAACCACCTACCACCCCATCCCAAGACACGGCACAGCCGCCTACCCAGCCACCAACAATCATCTTGAGCCCACAATGTCCCCTATGTCCAAAATGTTAACTTTTTACCCATTTTTCTACACATTTTTCACCACAACATCATCATTACACTCTATAATTTACCTCTACTTACCATATTTATTTTATTTAATTAATCTAATCAATTTAATTAATTTAAATTGATTATTTTAATAATCTCATTTTGGCTATAAATATGGAATTTCAAGACCATTTTTGGGTGCTTAATTTTGGGTCACCATCTTCTTTTCTCTCATTTTCTCTCCACCATTCTCTCTTTCATTTTGGGTATTTCAAGAGCATTTTCAAGTATGTATTTCATTTTTTTTGTAATTTCTACTCTAGTTATGTGCTTCTAATCTTTTTCATAAGATTATTAAGATCATGATGAAGCAACTTGTAACTAGGTAATATTTATGTTGTATGTTGATTTCCCTTGTAATGCAACAAAGTTTATGGAGTTTTCTTCTTCATATTTGTCTTTCATCTTTAATATCTCATATTTTGAATTGTTAGATAATATGCACTTTGTTCTTCATTTTGCAAAAACATAATATTATTTGTGTAAGATGTGTCATTAAATTGTACACATCCATGCTTAGAATAAAAATATTATGTTTTGACTTACAAATAATGTTATTTGATTTTTTTTTTTTCATTAGGTTGATTCACATTAAATACTTTGAAATTATAATTTTTTGAAAAGTGAAGAAAAATCCTATCTTTTTAGAAGTAATTTGTGCTTAAAATTATAAATCTATTTGGAAAATGATAGTTTGAATTATTTTAACTATCACTAAAACTTGGGAATCAATATACTAATAAATATTATTAAACTTACATTTTGTGGATTCTAGTATCTTAATAATCTTTTCTTTTAACACTTATTTTCAAATTATTATTGGTTTATTTTTATTCTCTTAAATAGCTTTATTTTTCAATCTTTTATTTTATTTAGAATTTATTACTTTTGATTTAAAATAGTTTTCTTTTTTATTTTAGACAACTCTTTTGGGTTCGATCTCGTGCTTACACGAACATTATATTCCATATACGATTCGTGCGCTTGCGAGTATAAATTTTTAAAACATACCCGTTTTGGGTCCATCAGGTTCTTTGCCATGGGTGATCAGCGAAGGAGAAACTCCTTATTCACCACCAGCCGATTTTTGTTATTTTATTTTTGGGTTTCGGTTGCTTACCCATTTTTGTCCGATCAATTCTGAGATTGAATGGTGGTTTTTAGTTTTTTGCATGTAGATTTTGTTGTTGTTCTGTCATATCCAGATTGTCGGCAACTATGGTGTTTTGATGTTGTTGTGTGATCGACGTCGTGGAATGCAAGAGAAGGAGAAGCATATTCCGCCTGGGAGAGAGTGGTGAAAAACTTCAAGAGCAAACCATATTTATGTAAATAAAAGTTTGGTGCCGTATAAAAGTTGTTTTCTCCGTGTGATAGTAAAATTGTTATTTTTTATTAGTTTTTTGTTATAACAGAAATTTTCCCATATTTAAAATGGTGTGAGTATCAACATTTCATTTCTTTTTGTTCTCATCCATTTTAATTAATTAATTATTACGTAATATATAGTTTTAGTAATTAACTTAAATATCCTCATTAAATAGTAAAAAATAATAAAAATTTATTTTCTATCCCACCTTCAAAATATTCAATATATTATTTATATATTAATTAGCTTATTATTTTTAATTAAAAAATTTACATACTTTAATTATAATTTTTTAAAAGCATGAATTCAACATTTTGATTTTAATGATATGATTTTTTTTTAATTTTAAATTATTTATGTTAATAATTTGTTCTTATTTTGAGTTAAAAATTGCAATTAAGTTTTTTTATTTAAAAAAAGACTGTTATTTTTTAGTTAGGAGTGTTAAAGATATTTTAATTTTTATAAATAATAAATTATAAAGGTAGGAAAATAAAAATAAATTAATCACTAACGAGCAATTTTGTTGCACCCACATTCATTCAATAAAATCACATAATAAATTCAAGCATTGAAAACTAATAATAAATGCTGCCCTTCTTATTATAAACAATGCAATATGGTACCCAGTCAAAAGAAAACATACTTTAGAATCTTTAATACATAAAATAATGCAAAATAAAGAAAAATTATTAATCTCTTATTTAAAATAAATAAAAACTAATAAAACTCGTGTGTTCCTTTTGACCACCATCAGCTATATGATCCTCACTGACACACACACTGCTGGTTGGAATCAACTTGCACTCATCAATCTAACGTTCTACCTGGTTTTATCTGCACATATAAAACATAAGGAGTGAGCTTCTAAGCCCAGTAAGGAAATACATACTGTTATCCCCATTTCCTGGAAGGGCTTTGGGCCTTCGCCCTGGCCCACGATCAGAGGACCGACTCGGAATTTGGGCCTGGCCCAAGGTCCCTTGGTTTGAATATCACCCAAGGGGACTGGTACGGATAGGGACTCTAGACTGGGCCCGTTTGGAGGGGTCTGGGACGTTCCTCTGGATTCATCTTCAGCTTGAACGGTCCCGGCGATATCCAGAGCGCCCGGACCGTCGCGGCCTACACATTCCTGTCCCGGAGCCTGGTATGGTTCGGGCCCGAGGTAAATGGAGCGGGCCAAAGGTAAATAGACCTGGGTCACCTCCTCCCCAATTGGAGGGTCAGGCGTCCAGGATCCTGAAACCGCCTCATTTCGCGTGGGCATTGTCCCCCACTTTTCGCCTGCAGAAAAGGTCGCCTCGGGATTGCCCACTGGTGTGTCAAGACTGCGCAGCCAAGTACTCTGACCGGTCTTGTCTCCTGAATCAGCCTCGTGACTCGAAGTGGTCAGAGCCAAAGCGCCGTTTTGTCGAGCGAAGGCTTGTGTCTCAGGTCAACCAATTGGGCCTTAGTTGGTCTGAATTTTGTGTATTGTATACCTTTTTGTATTGGGCCTCCACTAGAAAGGCCCCTTGTACCCATTTCTTTGATGGGCCCGGGACGGATCCGGCCCAGACCCGAGGTTCCCCTCAGCTTATAAATATAAGCTGTAGAACAACGTACCAAAGGGGGGAAAAAAGAAAAGAAAAGGTAGAAACTCTGTTGAGATATAGTTAGAAAACTCCATTGTAAAAGCTTCTTATAGCTCTAATATACAGACTCGTGGACTAAGGCTAGTTAATGTCCCAACCACGTAAAAACCTCGTGTCGATCTTCTACTTTCATTATTAGTATCAGTAAATATATCGTTCATTAATATAGTTGCCGAAAATCTCGGTTAACACTTATATATATATATATCTACAACCTTCTCTCAAATCAAAGCCTACCCATATATTCCTAGACCGTATATATATATATATAAATCCTAGCCTACAGACCATATACCCCACCCACGATCTTAGCCACCACCGATTATCCTACTTATGGCCGATGATGGAAAAACCGATCCTCACTCTCCCTATTATCTTGGGTCCATGGATCAACCTGGAAATATGATCACTCATGTGATCCTCTCTAATGACAATTATATTGCATGGGCACGTGCAATTAAGTTGTCCTTGAAAGCTCGCCGAAAGTTTGTATTTGTTGATGGGACTATCACAAAACCGGTGGAGAAGAAAAAGCAACTCGATTGGGAAACTGTTAATTCTATGCTTGTCTCATGGATCACGCGGACTCTTGATCCAAAATTGGCGGCCTCCATTCCTTTTCATGATGAAGCCAAACGTCTTTGGGATTATCTTGAGAAGCATTTTTGCGTGGCCAATGGTCCTTGAATTCAACAATTGAGGGCCGATATTACCAACTATAAGCAAACTCATACTATGTCTATTGATGATTATTATACTCGTTTGATGGGTTTGTATGATCAATTAGATCGTCTCAAGCCTCTTCATGCATGTGAGTGTGGGCATTGCACTTGTGATGTTGCTGGTCGATTCGTTGCTGATAGGGAGGAAGAAAAACTTCATCAATTTCTCATTGGTATCGATGATGAGTTATATGCCACGGTCTGTTCAAATTTATTATCCACTTCTCCTCCACCGGATCTGGATTGTGTTTATCAAGCATGTCTTCAGGAGGAACGTTCTAGGGGTATTGCTCATGTTAAAGCTGATAAAGAAGACATTCATGCATTTGCACTCCAAACCGCTCGGCCTAAAGGTCGCTTTGAACGTCCAAATAAGTCTAAATTATATTGCTCTATTTGTAAACGGTTGGGTCATGATGAGAACACATGTGTTCAAGACACATGGATATCCTGATTGGTGGGAAGATAGAAACCATGGAGCCAAGGGGACTACACGGTCCAATGTCGCGCCACCACCAGTAGCCCCACCGGCTGCCCCACGTGGACGTCCCAAATTGGTGGCTACCAATGTCGTGGCTGCCCCTCATGTCGCTACTGGTGGCACCGACCCTCCAGGGTCTTCCCGTGGCACTTCTTTGGATGATTTGAAACCGGAGCAGGTTCGAGATTTTATTAAATATGATTTCTAATCGCCAACATGATCAGATGATGGGTGAGTCTTCTTCTTTATCCTGGATTATTGATAATGGTGCTTCTCACCACATTACTGGCACTGAATCCTGTTTGATCGGTGTTCATAATATTGCGCCATGCTCTGTTGGGTTACCTGATGGCGTACATGCAGTTGCTACTAAGGCTGGTCGTGTTTTGTTGGCTGATGGGTTGATACTTGAGCATGTTTTATTTGTTCCCCAGTTACATTGCAATTTAATCTCAGTGTCACAATTAATTGATGATTCTAAATGTTTTTTACGATTCACTGATGCTTTATGTGCTATACAGGACCTACGCTCGGGGAGTCTGATTGGAGCCGGTGAACGTAAGGATGGACTCTATTACTTTCAGCGGATTCCTACAGTGTGTGTGGTAACAGTTCCAAAGATTTCAGATTTTGAGTTGTGGCATCGTCGTCTGGGGCATCCGTCTGATAGATTCATCAAGTTAGTTCCTGCTATTTCTTTCAGTACTTCCAGAAATAAATTGAATAAAGCATGTGATGTTTGTCCTCAAGCAAAACAAAAACGTGGTAGTTTTCCTGTTAGTGATAGTAAAGCAAGTCAGATACCCTCTTCGTGTGGAACACATTATTTTTTGACTTTGGTTGATGATTTTTCAAGAGCTGTTTGGGTGTATTTATTGCGTTCAAAAACAGAAGTTTATCAAGTTTTATTTTTTATTTTTTTGCTATGATTGCTCGTCAGTGTGAAACAAATGTCAAAATAGTACGGAGTGATAATGGTACGGAGTTTAAATGTATGTTGGATTACTTTGATGCTAATGGAATTATTTTTCAAACATCTTGTGTTGGGACTCCTCAACAAAATGGTTGTGTGGAACACAAACATCAACATATTCTTAATGTGGGTCGTGCTTTGATGTTTCAACGCAATCTTCCTATTACTTGGAGAATGTGTGCTTGGTGTCGTGTATCTTATTAACAGAACTCCCTCTGGTTTGCTTCACAATAAAACTCCATTTGAAATTCTGTTTGACCAGGCACCTGATTTTTATGAACTTAAAGTTTTTGGTTGTTTAGCTTTTGCCTACAACCAAAAGGCCAAAGGTAATAAATTTTCCTCCTCGGAGTATGAAGTGTGTTTTTATTGGTTATCCACATGGAAAGAAGGGTTGGAAGCTGTATGATCTTCAAACAGGTGACACTTTGTCTCACGAGATGTGAAGTTTCATGAAAATGAATTTCCTTATGCGACTGTTATTGCTTCTTCCTCGTCGCCACCTGATTCTCATGTGGGGATTGATGTTGATTTTTTGGATGACTTGGAGTCTGTTTTGATTGATGAACAAGCAACCCCTGCGATTGGGCATGATTCTGTGATTGATCCCACTCTGCCTCCTGCGATTGTGCCTCCACATCTTCCACATATGTCTTGGGCTGCAGATTGCGAGACAAGCGTCCCTCTGTTCTTCTTCGTGATTTTGTTACCCACACTGTACAATCTTCGAGTTCTTCTGCGTGTTCATCGCCTTCTCCCAGCTCCTCATGTACTTCTTATCCTATAACACATTATGTGAATTGAAATAAGTTTTCTCCACGACACCGAGTTTTTCTTGCAGCCATCACTACATGCATTGAACCTCGTTCTTTTAAAGAAGCTATGCAAGATGAAGGTTGGCATGAGGCTATGCAAAAAGAGATTGCTGCTTTAGAAGCTAATGGAACCTGGGAAATGACAGTCTTACCTCCACATAAAAAGGCTCTTGGTTCTAAATGGGTATACAAAATCAAATATCATGCTGATGGGCAGGTTGAGTGTCTTAAGGCTCGACTCATTGTTTTTGGCAATCGTCAGCTTGAGGGGGTTGATTATAATGAAACTTTTGCTCCTGTAGCAAAAATGGTCACTGTTCGTACCTCTTAGCAGTTGCCCCAGTCAAGAATTGGGCCTTACATCAGATGGATGTTCATAATGCTTTTCTGCATGGTGATCTTGATGAAGAAGTTTATATGAAACTTCCTCCTGGTTTCAATGTTCGCACTCCTGGTTTGGTTTGTCGCCTCAAGAAGTCCTTGTATGGTTTACGACAAGCTCCGCGATGTTAGTTTGCTAAGTTAGCTGCTTCTTTGAAGGCCTATGGTTTCCTTGAGTCCTATTTAGATTATTCTTTGTTTTATCTACATTAGGGGTCGATCCAACTTAATGTCCTTGTATATGCTGATGATCTAATTATTTATGGTAATGATGCTTCCACTGTTGATCGTTTCAAGGCCTATTTGCATGAGTGTTTTCATATGAAAGATTTGGGTGTCCAGAAGTATTTCCTTGGCATTGAGGTAGCTCGGAGTTCAAAGGGCATTTTTCTATGCCAACGCAAATGCACTATTGATATTATTTCCGAAGCTGGCTTGTTGGGGGCTCGCCCCGCTGGTTTTCCCATCGAGCATAATCACAATTTGTCTCTAGCCAAAGGTCCTTTGCTTGCTGATCCGGACAGGTATAGACGACTTATGGGTCATCTCATTTACTTATCTTTCACACATCCTGACTTGGTTTATACAGTTCATATCTTGGCTAAGTTTATGCAACACCCTCGTCAAGATCATTGGGATGCGACGCTTTGTACAGTTCATTACTTAAAGGGGTGTCCGAGTCAAGGACTTCTTCTTTGCACTGATTGCGAGCTATCTCTGACAGGTTGGTGTGATTCTGATTGGGCCACTTGCCCTTTGACTCGTCGGTCTCTTATTGGTTGGATTGTGTTTCTTGGTTCTTCCCCGATTTCTTGGAAGACCTAGAAACAACATACGGTTTCTCGGTCTTCTGCTAAGGCCGAGTATCGTTCTATGACGGCTGTCACTTCGGAGTTAAAGTGGCTCAAAGCCTTGCTTGCAAGTCTGGGCGTCACACATTCGCTCGCCATGCGCTTATCTGTGATAGTCAATCAACCTTATACATTGCTCAGAATCTTGTCTTTCATGAGCGCACGAAGCATATTGAAGTTGATTGTCATTATGTTCGTGATGCCATTCGTGATGGCATTATTTCTACCACCCATGTTTCCACTGATGATCAACTTGCCGACATCTTCACCAAAGCTTTAGGCAAGTTTTTGTATCTACTTTGCAAGTCAAGCATTTGTGATCTCCATGCTCTAACTTGAGGGGGGTATTAGGAAATAATGTATATGGGCTAATTTTGTATATGTTTAATATGGGCTTAGGCCCTAATCTTATTACATTAGATTGTATATATTACCCTAAGGGTGAATTAATCAAATTAAGGAAAACCTATTATCTTAATTTTGTTAGTAGGTCTATGCCCCACAGAATACTTCGCCATATCAAAGACGGGTAATTACATTCCCTAGAATCCAAAAAACTGTGATTTTAGAAATATCTAGCTTTCAACACTTGCGCAATAAGAGACGATGATGGATTCATTGGTATACACCATGCTTGTTTAGCCAACAATACTTAATTATATTGAATACACTTTCTAAAACCTAAACCTCCCACCCTTTTTGGTATACAAATCTTATGCCAAGCCCGCCAATGAATTTTCCTTTTGGATTGAGAAACTCCCCACCAATAGCGTGCCAAAAATCCCTCTATCTCATTGCATATTCTTTATGAATTCTCAAGCATGGCAATAAAAACTTATTTTAAGTACTCCATATATGACAAAATATAAATAAGTTTTCATAATTATTATTCAACATTTATTTTCCTCTCAAAAATATATTTTTATTATTTTTAAATAAATTGTCATATATTAAAATAAATTAGATGAGTACTTTTAAATATAATATACAACAGAACTAAAGTGGGTTAATTTTTTTAATTAGTTTGTAAAAATTAGGATATACATATATTTCAAAATAATTAGAAGGTAGAGGACAGACTTAATTTTTTTTATTTTTTATTGAATTAATTTCAGTTTTACCTTTTTTTTTCTTCTCAAATACGTGATTAGCTTATGTGCTTTGTTAAATGACAATTCGGATCTTATGTTTTACAAAATTGATCAAAATAGTACTTTATATATAATTTTGGTCAAAAAAATTTCAAATATAATTTTTTATTATTAAGAATTGATCTTATAATTGAAAATATTTTAATTAAAATTGAGTGTAGAATACTATTTTAATCTATTTTATAAAACACATAATCTAAATTGTCATTTAACCAAACATAAACAACTATAAAGTATTCACCAAAAATAATATTTTCCTAATTTTATTTTTCTCACGAGGACATACAAATCTTACAATAAAGATGTCATAACAGTTAAATACGGAAAGTGAAACTATTTCATTGCGACATAAAATTTAACTACGCGTGTAAGATACGTGAGGGTCTACAATACTGATGGTATTGCGTCACCACACTCAATATAAGACCACGTATAAAAATATCTCTCTTTAAGACCAAACCGCCCCCACCCCCCCTGCAAGAAACGGGAATTTCTCTTCTCTTTTTCTAATAGTTTATTTTCCTTTATTTATTTTCGTTAATTTCTCTCTCTAAATTTATTTCTTTCTCTCTCTAACATTCTCTTATCAAAAGTGAAATCGAAGCTGCGAGAAAAAAAAAAAATAGAAAAAAAGAAAAAAGGAAAACAGATCGGAGTAATACGAACCAGAATATAACTGAAACCCTAACCCTAGCCGCAGTTTTATCCACTTCTGACCTCACCCGCTCGCGCCAGATTGAAGACGAGTCTTGGAATAGAGGGTTTCTTGTTCATGGAAAGCTGCATGCGAGGAGGAATTGAGGCTCAGGTCGATCTGAATTGGGATTAGGAATCACTAGGTTTTCGACTATGGATTGTTTGTGTGGTTATTGTCGGTGATGACCGGAGGGAGATGTCACCGGCGGAAGAAGATGATGGGCAGGGGTGCGGTCGGAGGTTGTGGCACCGAGGAGAGGCCTTGTCCAGTGTCTAGGGTTCCGGTGAAGATTCCGGCGACTCTACCGGAGGTTGCAGAGAAGACGGTGTCGTCAGTTAGTGTCGATTTCTTTTCGCAAGCTAAGAAATCTTTGTGTTTGCGCTCTCCGTTTGATAGTTCCGATGAGGCTTTGGTATCGACTGTGCCCACCTTGCCGAGTGGGTTGGCTAGATTTTTGTCTAGGCAGTCAGATAGTCGGAAACGGCACAAGAAGTCTCATTCGGGTGCGGAGAAGAAGAAGTCTTCTCGGCCCAGTGAAAAATCCAAAATCTCTAACATTTGGGTTGAAACTGAAGAGTACTTCAGGGACTTGACAATGTCGGATATAGACGCGTTGTCCGAGGTGTCTCTGTTTAGTACTTCAGCTACTCGCAAGTATTTCTTGATTCCGGGTTTGGGAAATGCTAGGGGAGCACATGCAGGTTGTTGCAGTGAAGAGAAGGTGAAGTTCAGCAATGAAAATGGGAATTTCCAAGATGAGAATGTAAATTCTGGACATGCAAATGAGGTCGTTATAGAAAACGCTACTGGTGAAAAGGAAAATGAGATTGTGAAAGAGGAGGTAAAAGTAGAGGACGACGAGCAGTCTATGGACATTGATGGTGTGGAAGATGCTGATATGGCCCAGAAAACAAGTTCTTCCGTTTCAGAACCGTCTCGCGGTCTTGAATGGCTTTTAGGTTCGAGGAATAAGATTTGTTTGACTACGGAGCGTCCTTCGAAGAAACGAAAGCTTCTAGGGGGTGATGCAGGGTTGGAGAAAGTTTTGGTAGCTTCTTCTTGTGATGGGAATACATCCTTATGCCATTTTTGCTCCACTGATGATTCGGGGAAAGAATTGAACCGGTTGGTATCCTGTAGTTCTTGTCAGGTTTCTGTTCATCGGAAGTGTTATGGCGTACAAGAGGATGTAGACTCATCATGGCTGTGTTCATGGTGTAAACAGACGACTGATAGTAAGGATTCAACAAAGCCATGTGTCCTTTGCCCGAAGCAGGGTGGTGCTTTGAAACCTGCTCATAAAAGTGTTAAGAATGAAGAATCCGTGGATTTTGCTCATTTGTTTTGCTCTCAGTGGATGCCCGATGTTTATGTTGAGGACTTAGTGAAGATGGAGCCGATTATGAATATTGAAGCAATAAAAGAAACTCACAAAAAGCTAGTGTGTAACATATGCAAGGTGAAGTGGGGCGCTTGCGTTCGGTGCAGTCACGGTATGTTCTGTTGTTTCAGTATCTTATGCCATTCTGTATTTCACTTTTGGCCGATAGATATAAAGAAGTTAATATTGGAGTGTTCGCTTAAGTTTGTTCTCAAACGTTTGATTTCCTGGGAAACCCGCTCAAATTTCCTTACAATACCATTAGCGATGAGTGTATTACCATGCTTTGGTCTGAGCTCCACTTATATCTATTTACGACTTTCAGATGAACTGTTATACGTTTTCTTTGATCCGATGTTTTGATAAAAGTAGAAAGCTGGTTTTGTAGTAATTTGTGACTAGATGGTTAGCTTTTTTTTTTTAAAATCTATGTTTAGCTATTTTTTTCCTTGTGAAATGGATGACGGATGACCATATGGGATTTTAATAGAGAAGCTCTCTCTCTCTCATATATGGATATATATACATATATAATAAATTTGACAGAGAAGTTCAATGAATTGGCATGTCTATGTGTTATTTTAAAATTTTATTCTTCCAAGACAGTAAATTGCATCCTTTCTGATTATGGTTTTTTTCTTTTTGGTCATTCATTCTTCTCGTTCTATAGATGAATTTACACACTCATCTGCCAGTACGTTAGACTTTATCTTACTGGCGATCTATTTTTACACTTATCAGTTGTGCCTAATATATTGATTAGGGAGTTTGATGAGATAACATAGCTTAAGACTAGAGTTATTTGCTTGGCTGGACAATTAATAGGACGAAATGTTAGCTCGTCGTTCCAGTAGACGATGCATGAGTTGACATTGATCTTGTTGGATAGGTTATTGGTTTTTTAATTTCAGAGTTTTTCTTGCTCTGACTAGGCGGTAATGGTTGCTAATATCCCCACTGTTTTTGCTCAATAATTACTATGTACCTAGTAATTGTTGAAGCTCTTCCCTGCAAGTATATAATGTTGTATTAATTATCATTTTCCTTTTACTGAGATATAAAGTGACGGGACATGTGGTTTGGCAGCTCATTTTTGCATCTTCCATAATGCCTTTATTGTCTCACATTTTGCAGTGGCTAGTGTTTCTTGTACTAGTTTTTTTTTAGCTTACTTGTTCTGGTAATGTTGGAATATTGACGGTCTTCACTTCCTGATAATAATTTCCCATACTAGTTTCTTTTCTTTTTGGTTCAGGAAGTTGCAGGACTTCTTTTCATCCTCTATGTGCAAGGGAGGCTAGTCACAGAATGGAAGTTTGGGGAAAACATGGTTGTGATAATGTAAGTCCTGTTTTTCTTATAGATTTATGTTACTGCTGCGTTTTATCAGGATTGTAATGGAAAAACATTTATCCTTTTTTGAACTTATGTAGGTTGAGTTAAGGGCTTTTTGTTCAAAGCACTCGGAAGTACTGGATAAAAGCATTACCTATCGGTCAGCAAACCCTTCTGTAGTTTCTGGAAGTAATTCTGATTCCATGGACCATCTTTCTGAGAAGGAAAATGTTAGCCATAGAAATGGAGAAAATACTGCAGTCCAATTAGAAGTGCCTGACATCATTTCTGACAGGCGTGATGGTGAATCTCAAGGGTGGAATGATTCACAGCCACCTAATGATCTGGGGACCCTTGAATGGGGCAGTGATGATGTTAATGTATCCAACTCAAATTTTATATTAATTTTGAAGAAGGTGCATTATGGTTTCATAAGCAGCCAGTATTATTCAATTTACATTTTGTTTGAACTTAACTTGTTCAAAGTCTTGACATTTTCCAATTACGCAGTTGGTTGATCGCGGGAGAATAAATGTGGAAGACGTAGCATCTGAAATTGGCATCTCATCAGATTCTCTGTCTGCCTCGCTTGCTGTAATGCCAAAAGATTATGTTCCTATTAATAACATGTTTGTTTAAGTAATATATGTGGGTATGGTATCTGTGCTAAGTCTAGCTTTTGTTGAAAATTTACGTTATTATCATTTGAAATTCTTTCTGCAGGGTGATACTGTAGTCCCTGATGTGCAGTGTAAAATACTTAAATGGTTTAAAAGCAATGTGCACTTATCTAGTCTACATAAAAATTTGAAAGGTAAAATACGATTGACAGTTTCTTTCAAAGCTGAGTGTGAAGCTTTAGATGATTCTAATGCTGTATCCATTTCAGAATCTGATGTTGCGGATCCTGTAGCTGTTAAATCAGTACCCCCACGACGTAGAACCAAAGGCAATATTAGGATTTTAAATGATCCCAAAATGTCAAAACAGTCATCTCAGGAGATTTTTATTGACAAAGAGTCAATAGTGAACGAGGTCAAGGCAGATCTACCAATTGGCAAAGAACCTGAGAAATCAAGCGAAGTATCCATTCTCCATACTGTTGAAAAGGTACTATTGGTATGAGGATTTCTGCCATTACTGTTGAACTTAAATTTTTTTTCTCTTTCTATGTGAATTTGTTTAACTTATCCATGAAAAATTTATGTTGCAGTCATCTTAGAAATTTTACAATTTATGTATTTTCTTTTCGCATACCTGTTTCTAGACCTGATATTATGCATGATTATGCGAACCACTCTTGTAGCCAAAGATCTTTTGCACTTTATATTGTTATTATTGGGTTGCCTGCCCTTCCATTTTTTCTGTGGTGCTTGGTGTTATCTAAGACATCTTACTCTATCTAGATTCATTATTTGGGTTACTACACTAGCTTATAATGGTTGTATTAATTAATGATAGATATTTGTATGTGTATGTATATATTCCTATACAATATGTTTCCTAATAATATTGGACAAACTCTCAGGTGTCTTGATGGTTGAATTGTCAGTTTTTTTTTTGGATTTGTGTAGGTGAATCATGTTTTTATATGTATGGTCAAGATTGTCTAGTAAGGTAAATAAGCCATGGATGTGAGAATGGGGCTGAATGGTCAAAGGGGTTTAATTTTTAATTTTTTTTTGGTTAAGTTGGTAGTGTAAGTTGAAAATAGGTGGATCAAGAGTGATTGCTTTGTTAATTCTTGTCATGGTAGCACAGACTCATGTCACCTGTTTACGTTTGGATGGTGATGAAATAATTATATGTATAAATATTTCTATTTTTGGAAATCTGATGTTTAGATTGCACAGTTTGGTTTTTTAGGGCACTCCAGTTTTTTTCTACATGCATTAATTCCACTAGTACATTATGTTACTCTTTTATATATGCAGAACTTGACTGATCCTGGAGGGGTTCAACTTTCTACATCAATGTGCTTAAATGAAGGTATGCTTTTTTGATTCATCTTTCTGGTTTTCTTTGCGATGTTTGGATGTCATTTTGTGGAAATATTTCTTATTTTCCATTTTAATAGTATTCATCAGAAAGGAAAGGAAGCAAAATGCTCGTGCATACCAGCCAGTTAGTTTCATCAGTTTAATTTCTGAATTGAAAATTTGATAGTGTAATGAAAGCATGATTTTACAATAGCCCCTGAATGCAAACCTGTCCTTTAAAAGAATGCCATCTTCTTTATTTTTGGTAGATCTTTTACTTGTTGAGGCACTTTTTGGGTATTAAATGTTTGGATGATTGTTTATTTCTTTGGAACCTTGTGGTAATAAAATAAATGAATAGAGTATTGTTGTCATTTCTGCATGGCTGCAATTGTATTTTAGTAAATGTAATTATATGGTCAAATTATTGGTAGAGCAGAGAGGAACTTAATGTTAATAATATGATTAATAAGTTTTGGCATGTTTCATAGTAATTTGTCATTGTAACCATGAATTTGAGGTTGAGAATTTCACGTTGATAGAAGGGAAATTAATCATGGGGTGTGGTGTTTGTGTGCTTAGATAGGAGTTGGTAGGAGGTAGGCTTTTAAATGTGGAAGTTCAGTTTAAGATAAAGAGTGATGTACTGATGTTGCTCAGGCTCTACATGGTTGGCTTCTGTGTTGAAGGTGTTGGTTGTCTGGCTGATGAAGGTTTAGGGATAGTCTGTAAGTTAAGGTCACAGTACAAATGTTTACTGGTGTTTCTTGAAGTGGTTAGCTTGCCTTTTCTGCAATTTGCATCTTAACATTATGGTTTTACTATTCAGGCAACAATTAGTCTCTTGGTCCGTTGGCCTTAATCTCTGTGATTGATTGGAAAAGGATTTTTAATCCTAGTCCTATTTGTATGGGGTTAATTACCCAAACTGATGGTCTGAGATTTACTAATCCTGTTCCCCCTCCAAACTACCTCTCTTCAATTTTAAACTCCAATACTAGTAGACTTCACCTTTAACCTTTTTTTTTTCTTTTTCTATTCATATCTGATACTTATAGTATACTATTATAAAATTATTGTTATTTTTTAAATAATCTTAAACCAGTCCAATGCTTCAGTAAAATCAATATAGTATTAATACTAATCTAATCTAATTTAAGTAGAATCAATATAGTATGAATAGTAATCCAATTTAATTCAATTCATTCTAATAATCATATTCAATCCCGTGCAACAAATGTGGTCTTAGGGCACTAGATAGCAATCTTTCATAGTTAAGCTAAAGTGCTAGAGTGTTTGTGCTGTTTATAATTATCTTCATGACACTGTTCTATTTCTTCTGTTTACCAAATTAGTGTATGTTTAGCAGGCAGCCCAGTTGAACGTTCAAACTGCAACTCTCAACAAAGTGGTCAAGCAGAGGATGTTTCTATTCCTCAGGATTCTTCGGTGAATGCAGATGAAAATCCACCTTGTTCAGTTGCAGATTTAGCTGTTCCTAGTCTCCTGTAAGTTCTGGACCTTCTTGATGATACTTTTGTTCTTGTAATCTATTAACAGCATGTTACATTAAATGTTTGGAGTTTGAGGAACCCTGCTTATATTGCTTTGAGTTGCAGGGCATTTTTGTTATATTTTGTGTTACTTTATTATTCATTCTTATTTTGTTTTTGTGAATTTTTTATTTATATAATGCAGAAAAACTGAAGCAGAGGCCTTTCATAGTTTCTATATGCATCCAGATATTTGCAAGAAACTACTGCAGATGCAGAGTAAGGTGGATGTAAAGACAGCTGCGACATTTGAGTTTAATGATGGTAACAAGCCTTTTTGTTGTTTTTATGTTGATATTGTGGATGACTCTAACAGGTCTTAGAGTTTACAGGTTCCAAAGATGGGGATATATCTCGTTTTGAGGTGCCCACTAACACCAGCGACTGTTGTATTCACCCAACTAAATATCCAAGGTGCGAAGAGAAGACTTGTAAAGCTGATGGAGTGACTTTAGAAGAGTTAGTTTTGGCTAGGAAAATGGGAATTCTGGATCTTTCTCCCAAAGATGAAGTGGAGGGGGAAATCATTTATTATCAGAGCAGGTTGCTGAGTAATGCAGTTGCAAGAGAGCGCTTTACTGGTCTCTGCACTATTCTCGCAGCTTCTGGTTCACATTTGTGTTTTGTTTTGTGTTGATACCTATGGAATTTTTATGTTTACATTTTGCAGATAATTTAAAATTTAATGTTGCCAAGAGTCTGCCACGGGATGTTGATCTGGCTAGTATGAACAGATGGGATGATGTCCTTGTTACCCAGTATCTTTATGAGCTTAGGGAGGCAAAGAAGCAAGGGAGAAAGGAGAGAAGGCACAAGGAGGCACAAGCTGTGCTAGCAGCTGCAACTGCTGCTGCTGCCGCTTCTTCTAGGTCCTCTTCATTTAGGAAAGATGCCTTTGAGGAAACTACTCATCAAGAGGTTTCTAACTTCTTCAAATCTGAATAATTATTCTCTTTGTAAATTATTTATTGACAGTTTACTTTGCAGAACATGATGAAGTTGAATACGACCAGTGTGAGGTTTGGAGGTGGTTCTCAGCTGATCCCACGGGCAAAAGAGACTCTTCAAAGAGTGGCTGCCCCTAGGATTTCGCTAGAGAAGCAAACTGATTTTGCACAGTCACTTATAGATTTCTCTAAAGAACACCCTAGATCATGTGACATCTGCAGACGTTCTGAGACAATATTAAATCCTATCCTAGTCTGTTGTAGTTGCAAGGTTTGTTTGCCCTTATTATTGTTCATTTGTAAATTCATTTATCAATTTTAGTTTAAAAGTTTCCCTTTTATACAGGTTGCAGTTCACCTGGATTGCTATCGTAGTGTTAAGGAATCTACTGGTCCATGGTACTGTGAGTTATGTGAAGAATTATCATCATCCAGAAGTTCTGGAGCTCCAGCTGTCAACTTCTGGGAGAAACCTTATTTTGTTGCTGAATGTGGGTTGTGCGGTGGCACAACTGGCGCTTTTAGGAAATCCTCTAATGGTCAATGGGTCCATGCTTTCTGTGCTGAGGTTAAATTTATAATTTCTTCTATATCTTATGAACATGTCATCTTTCATTTTAAATTTTGTAGGATGAAGCTTACTTATGTGTTTGTCTCTTTCTAGTGGGTCTTTGAGTCAAGATTCAAAAGAGGACAAGTAAATTCGGTTGAAGAAATGGTATGGTTACACATTTAATTGTTAATAGACAGTCATGTTGCTGTAGATAAAATAGTTTGTCTCATAGAAAACAGTTTATAAAATAGTTTGTGGCTAGGAACCAGTACTTATTATAGCCTTGTTTTTAACCAGGAGACTGTGTCAAAGGCAGTGGACTTGTGCCTTATCTGCCGTCGCAAATATGGTGTTTGCATTAAGGTCTGAATTTTTTACTTCAGTGTATTTCTCTCATGAACTAAAAGTATTTCTTCTATCAAGATAGCTAATTGCTAAATACTTTCTGTTCTGCAGTGCAATTATGGCCATTGTCAGGCAACATTTCATCCATCCTGTGCCAGAAGTGCCGGTTTTCACATGAACATAGTAAAGACCTCTGGTGGAAAGCAGCAGCACAAGGCTTACTGTGAAAAGCATAGCTTGGAGCAAAGGGCTAAGGTTGAAATTTTAGTATATATACAGTGCAACCACTTGTGGTTTATGATTTCATGTATTATTTTATGCCTTTCTCTTAAATGATGCCTGGTGGATTATGATTTATTTTTCCTAATTTCTAGCTTCTTAATGTGTACAGGCTGAAACACAAAGACACGGAATTGAGGAGTTAAAGCGTTTTAAGCAAGTTAGGGTACGAGTTATTTAAAATATAATCTTACCCTAATTTGGTTATTTGTAATTACCTAATTAAGTATGTGCATTAATGCTTTTTACAGGTTGAGCTAGAGAGGTTACGTCTTCTTTGTGACAGGATCATCAAACGTGAAAAATTAAAGGTATTGCTTGATTTAAACAAAAAAAAATTACCTGGAGGTATTCAATGTGTATTTGATAGGTGTTAAGTATATAGTTTGCCACAAACGGCATCAATATTAAAAAGAGGATAATGAATTCTCTCGAAGACAAGCCATAACACCAGTGAAAAAGAAAAAGAAAAGACAGACCTGAAGCTGTCAAATAGAAACAATTGAATAGAGAGGTAATTCTTTGAACTTCATAGCCACCAAAGCCCAGAGAGAAGCTAGAATTGTCACCTCATGGCTAATAGCATCAGTAGCATCTACCTTTTATGCTGTTGGTTCAGTAACTTGTCTTTGGATAGAATTAGAATAGCACATGTATTACAGAAACATGTGAGTTGATATATGTGTTCTAATTTATGTGCAGCGGGATCTGGTTTTTAGCTCACATGAGATACTTTCTGTGAAAAGAGATCATGTGGCTCGTTCTTTGCTTGTTCAAAGTCCCTCCTTTCTTCACGATGTCAGTTCAGAATCCGTTACAACATCTCTTAAGGGCAACACAGATGGTTATAAATCATGCAGTGAAGCAATTCAACGTTCAGATGACATAACCGTGGACAGCACAATTTCTGTCAAGCACCGAAGTAAAGTGTCTGGTACCATGGATGACCAAAGGACGGAAGATGACTGCACCACATCTCATAATCATCTTACCCGGAACCATATGGAGAGGCCACAATTTTCAGGAAAACAGATTCCTCATAGACCTTCCGTCGCCAGTAATCTCGTAGATGATGGAGGATGGAGGTCAAAGTTGAAAAAGGTACTATGAATTGTCATAAAAAATTGTGTTGTTTACTGTCAAATTTACTAGATTTTTCTTAATTTATTTCTAAATCACAGCAAGAGACATTTGGGAAAGAGCTGGTAATGACATCAGATCAAGCGAATGTGAAAAACATGCGCTTACCTAAAGGTTATGCATATGTTCCTGCTGATTGTCTTTCAAATGAGAAGCAGATCAATCAGGACTCCTGCTCTGGTGAACCATTAGAACCTGGTGGGTAGCAAGAGATATGAGGTTGGTTTTGATTTTGCACCAAGGATAAAAAAATCCAAATCCTTCCTGGTTCCCGGATGTGTATTTCCCATGCATTTTCTTTTTTGTCAAGCTGAACGGAGGCTCCTGAAACTGCAATGCTTGTCTGATTAATGAGGGGACCGCTGGGTTAGGTTTTTTGCCATTGCAGCATCCCTGTGAAACGGAAAGATGTCATCATATTGTAAGTTTAGCAGGGAGGTTGTTGCAGCATTGTTGTATATTCGTGATGAGAGATTAATTGTACAGTGGGAGTGGGTGGAGGAGGGGGCCTATTATTCCATTTATATTTGTTAGAAAGTCAATGTTTCTTTCTGTATGTTGTTAATGTTGTCCTTTTAGAAGGATCAAAAGCGAAGCTCATCTCATCTCCAGCCCAGATCTGGTTGTAACATTGCACAAGAAGATCAAGGGATCAATCACCTACTGTGCCTGTGCCTGTGCCTGCTCTGTAAAGTTAGTGTATATATATTCTTACAGCAACAGTCTCATCTTTAGGAAATTAGTTTCGCTCAATTGGATTGGAGCGATGAAATTATTTCTAACCAGATTGTTCTCTTTATTTTTTTTCAGTTTATTCATTCTATATATTTTGCTATCTTCTATAGGGCATGTAGCAACTAAAATAGTTGGAAGGAAATGGTTTCGCATTGTTAATAATAATTTTAGATATCGGGGTTGGAGTAGTGTGTATTGTAACTGTGGATATAGTTGGTACGAGTAAAATGAAGTTTTACATGGCGCCGAAAGAATTGAACACCAGCTTTAGTATTTTAAATCCAATGCTCATGTTAATATGATCATATGCCGATTTTTTTAACTCTTTAGAAGCACTACCGCTTAGCTTTTTATACGTAAAGAATTTTGTTTTCAATTTAACGACCTTTAGAGCAATGCAACTAGTACGCATTTAATTAACATCAGCATCAAGGTAGAACTGATATTGATTTTATTACAATATTTTTTAAGATTTCAGATTTTACAAACAAAAATAATAATATAGGAACATACATAATTACTTACAATAATTAAATTATCACTTATAAATATTTGAATTCTATAACAAAAATATGAATGGGAATTGACGATTTCGATTGGAATTTCTCTTAAGAGCAGAGATTAATGGAATGAATAGTAATGAATGAGGCATGATGCGGTCGAGTACAGGCATGGCCGCACGGGTGTAGTAGCATCAACAGTAGATCACATTAGAACAACGAGTGGAGTAATAGGCTTCGGGTGTTCTCAAAGGTAAGAGGAATTTGAAGATGAGGAGTTGGAAGTTTGGGTCTTTAGAGGTAATGGGAAGAAGATGAGAGAATATGAGTTGCTTTTAGTATTTTAGATAAAAATAAATTAGATATGCAGGAAACATAAAATGTGTTTTTTTTTAAAAAAATCAAATATATATTTGAATTTGAATTTTATTTTTGAAAACAAGCTATTGGTTTTTTGTGTTTTTGAAATCATAAAATTGTTTTTAAATATCAAACAAATCAGTCCTTAAAGCTTTTAGTGATTTTATTATGTTTCAGGGTATTCTTGTCTAGTTGAAAAAAATAATGTTTTGAATAAAAATTATAATATCAATATGAAAGTTATATTGACACTACATAAATGTATAAATATACTCCAAATTAATACGATACATTACATAAATAAAAAAAATATTTATTTATTTATAACTACAACCCATATATTTTCAATGATAGATTTGAATTGTATACTCTATTTATATAAAAATAAAAAATAAAAAAATTATGCACCTCATTTATTATAAATTATAATTTGTAAATAATGGGTGCCATGGTGCGAAGACATTGCTAGAAAAACTTAAAGATCAACAATGCGCACTTAATAAAAGTACTAAAATATTGACGTTGTTTTTCGTCAACAATAAATTAGAGAGAAACTGTATTAGAAATGTACTAGAGGTAATAAAAAATGGTGAAAAGACAATAAGGTTATAATTGTTCAACCCAAAAAAAGTAGCTTACGTTCACTGAGGAATATTATTGATATTCTGTTTATTGATATTCACTAGAGGTAATAAAAAATGGTGAAAAGACAATAAGGTTATAATTGTTCAACCCAAAAAAGGTAGCTTACGTTCATTGAGGAATATTATTGATATTCTGTTTAATACAAATTTTGACGGCGTTTCTGCATGTAACAAATAGTTCCCCCACCACTCTCATGACCTCCCGGGCTATTTATATTTCCCTCAAATCAGGAATTTAGTTACCTAATTTAATATAACTGTTATACCAAAATTTAGCATGGTGACGTGGAGAATGATGCGGCAAAAATATACAATGTAGATTGGATCTAGTTGGGCACCTTGCCATTTCACTCAAGGTGGCCCTTGCCCACCTCACTCAATGAGGCCCTCGTGTTAGAGATAATAATATTGTTCCAATGAAAATAAGAAAAACAAAGTCTAAATCTAGACAAAAGATACAAACAACAAGATGATTGATTAAATAAAGTTACAACTCTATTGCAAATATACAATTAAACTAGAAGATGTAGAACAAAAGATGTTGATAGAAAATACAACTCTATAGCAAAAAAATACAAATAAATATGTAAAGAAGAAGAAGGAAGATGAAACAAAAGTAATAGAAGAAATAAGATAAGAACAAAAAATAATGTAGAAAAGTTCTCTCATTCTCACAATCAAAGTGAAGAGCATTAATGATCACCAACTTGAACAATGATTACAACATTTGTCCAAAAGCTTATTTCCCCCTATCTCAAGCACTAAGGGAACTCCCACAAAAGAAAATAGTTCTTTGGAATAAACAAGCTTCTTTGGTGTATTTCTAGTCGAGTGCTCTAGTGGATAGAAATGATGTGTCTTAAAAATGAGCATTAAACTCCTATTTATAGAGTTTTGAGACACCATTTGAATTTCAAATTCCACCAACCCCTTGGCTATTACAATTGTTTAATTGGATGTTTATGGAATTAAAATGAATGCTTGGGAGTTACTTGGGGTGTTGGATTCTAGGAATTTGCATGTTTGTTTGATAATATGTAAATTGCATGAAAATAAATAAAGATCATACAATAAGTATTTCCAACAATTGACCTCAGAGACATAGATTGCTAGTTTATTTTCATGAATGAACATGTATGAAATTTATTGATATGTTAGGTATTAATTGGATGGTACATGTTATTGGTGTATGTGTTATGTTTTCTTATGTAAATTTAGCAATAATTTGGTTGTTTTTGGCTTGTTTTGGATTAAAAAACTGCACAGATTTTAAAAAAAAAAATTGGACTGATTTTGCAGGGTACGTGCTGGGCACGCATGCTGTACGGACGTCCGTACGGCGTCGGTGCCGGAAGCCGCGTCGGCATTTTTTCGCAAAAAAAAAAAATTAAATTGAATATTTTGTGGAGTTAGGTTTAAAATATTTAAAATTGATTGTCTGATTATTTTAGATATTTTAGCTTTTTAAAATATTTTGAATTGGTTATCTGATAATCGTGATATTTTTTTATTTTGTTATAAATAAAATATTAAAATTAGTTATCTAATTATTCAATATATTTTTATTGTTTAAAATATTTATAATTAGTTATCAGATAATTCTAGATATTTTAAATTTGGTTGAAAAATATTTTGATATTTTAAAATTAGTTAAAATATTTAAAAATAAAATATCTTGTCATTCCTAACAACTTAACAACCCTTGTTAAATTAATTATTTGAAATTGAATTTTGTTTGATAAATTCTATTTTAATTAATTTAATATTTTGTAACTTGTTTAATTAATTATATTGAATTTTGTCTGATGAATTCTATGTTAATTAATTATGGTATTTTGCAAAATAGTATATTGTTGTGGTATATTTGCATAATTTAATAATACATGCTTATAGAGTAACATGTTAAGCCCATCCAATTATTAACATATCAAGCATCATTATTAAGTTAATTTTTGCATTTGGGCTTTAAATATAAGTATAATGATGGCCCAATTTTTGTGTTTAAAAAACGTGGGAAAACTCAAATAAAACTTTCATAAAATGTTATGTTTTATTTGGGCCCAATTGAACATGTAAAGTTTAAATTCCTCTCTTGTGGGTGGTTCCACTTGTGAAGACCCATTTTCTTTGTATTACTAGGTTGTGCCTAATCAATTGAATAACAATTAATAAAATAAATGTTCAAATTCCTGTCTTTTTGAGCTTTGTGTGGAAGTTAGGGAGCCTTAGTAGTGGGTCTGACATACTGATTCCAACTCTCCTCCATGCAAGCTCGAATTGTTAAGGCCCATTTACCTAAGTTGGACTTAATTGTATTAGGTTATTCTTTTTAGTTGGACCTAATAATTGATTAGAAATAGATTAATTCTATTTTTTGAATTAACTTTCAATGGTAATTTTATAATTAATGGAAAAAATTATAAACTATGGTTTATTAATTATTTTAATAATTTGGAAAACCTAAGTTGATATTTTTTTAAAAAGAATAAAATACTAAAATATTTAATAATGAGTTTTAAAAATTTGAATTCGATCTCCACCGTTAGTTTAACAAGGTTAGAGTTCAGTGGGGTCTCATGGCGTTTTGATTTCATCTCCCTAGGGAAGGTGTTCATTGGACTTCTTAACATGGTTAAATTTCTTAGGATAGATGGTTATAGATGGACCTTCTATGGACTCATCCCTACGATGACTATAGGAATTAAGTCTATAATAATCGAAATCGTGGGTCAAACTCATAAAGTAAGAAATATTTGTGACTCTCACCTACCGGGACGCATGAGTTTTCGTTACTTTGATCGGATGGAATAGGTAGTTAATAAAAGTCTATGACATTTTATTAATTGAGATGTTTCTCTATTTAACTAAGTGAATATTTGTGACTCTCTCCTACCGGACACATGGGTTCATGGCTAGTTAAAGTACCTAAGAAATAGAAGATAAGTGTTTTAGTATTTTGCTTATCTCAAAACATTTTGTATGTTATGCTATTTCTAAAAATTTAATGAATAAATGTTTGTCAAACAATGCGTTGGTTTCTACTTAGTTGATAATCGTAACTCTAGGCTTTCCACCTCATACTCTCTCTAATCTCTAAAAGGTTACTCTATGGTGAGAACCTCACAAACTGTTTGTCCAACATCAACATGGTGTTGATTATGGACAACCTCGAGTTCATGATAATCAAAGATATTCCTATTTTTCCTATGCAACGATCACCAAATTCTTCAAAAGATGATTGTTGGTGGTGGTTCAAGCTAAGGAAAGAATACTAATACTACTAAACAAGCTCAAGGATAAGCTGCTTTAAGCTTCTTCTTCGAAGAGCAAGTGAGGAAGAAATTCATACAAAAAGAACAAGAAGGCCACTAGCAAGGCACCAAATGCTACAAAGCATCTTTGAGCGGGGCCTGATTATAAGTACACAAAAAAAGGGGAGTGTTTCCAACTACAAGGAGACTAAGAATTGGAACAAGATTGCTCAGCACTCAAGGCATATGGAACCCAAAATAATTAAATTTGTCTTGGATGCATGTGATTTTAGAGGATGATACTTCGATTTTGGATCGCTGAATCAAAATCTACTAAACATGCATGTACCTTTTTACAACTTTTCAGCATTGGGAAAGTCACGAAGGATAGAAAGCCATAGCTTGGAATCCATCAAGGGTTGTTCGTATCAAACAAGGAAAAATGATAAGGTTGAATGAATTTTGGAAATAAATATATTGTTTTAAGACAATGTTTATTTTATTCCGATTTTCAATGGAAATTTTAATTTCAGTTTTTCTTATTATATCAACAACAATTTGTAGTTACTTTCACAAGTAAAATCTTATTTCTTTAAATGGATGTGATTTGTGGGGTGGATGTATGAAAAACGGACTATACCTATTGCAACTAAATGAACCCTATGTTCTAAAGAATGAGTTGTTTAAGATAACTAATTCTAGGACCATTAAACGAAAAAAAGGTCAAGAACGTTAGAAATGACGTACCTTTGGCATTTTCGCTTTGGTCATATTTGCTATGATAGAATTCAAAGACTAACAAAGGCTGGGCCTTTGAGGGAACTCACCTAGGGTGACCTACCTGTTTGTGAATCTAGTCTCAAGGGCAGAATGACAAAGCGTCCATTCTTTATGATAGGAGAAAGGGCCAAAGAACCACTAGGGCTAGTATGTTCAAATGTATGGGGACATATGAATGTTCAAACGAGGGGTGATTATGAGTATTTCATCACCTTCATCGGTGATTGCTCTAGAGACTCATGTAAGTACCTAAAGCATAGGAATTCTGTGAATTTGTTAAGAAGTTCAAAGAATTCATTGCTATGGCTTTAAAACCATATTAGGCTAAACGTTAAAGATCTTGCGATCTGATTGGGGTGGAGGATATTTGGATAATCAGAACCAAAATCATTTAATTGAACTTGGAGAATTGTCTAAAGGAACTGTCCCAAGGACTTCGCAACAGAACAGTGTTGCTGAGCGGTGTGAATTGCACGTTTATGAAAATGTGTGTTCTATGATAAGCTATGGAACTCTACCAACTTCTTACCCAGATCTTTTCTGGAGACATACTACCCAGACCACATGTGACATTTTTTTAAATGTTGTGCCGTCTCAAAAGCTTTCTCCAAGACACCACTAGAATTATGAAATGGTCGTGAACCTGGTTTACGTCATTATGGAATTTGGGGGTGTCTTGTTTATGTCCTGAGGAAAAAGGTAGGAAAGCTAGAACAACGAACTGAGGTTTGCTTGTTTGATGGCTATTCTAAAGGTACTCAGGGTGGTTTGTTTTATAGTCCAGTAAACAAGAAAGTGTTTGGCTCTACAAATGCTACTTTTCTGGATAACGACTACATAATGAATTTCAAGTCCCGTAGAAAAATAGTATTCAATGGAAAAACGATAAACTATTGTTCCATCCTCACCAACGCAAGTCGATGAAAACAAGGTAGATTTAGAAACCACTAATCCAAGTCAGAAAGTTACGATGCCTCGTCACAGTGGGAGGGTTCTCGGAACCCGGTACTTATGATATGGATAGTGAAACCCACAAGTTGGTTGGGGACACAAGTAACAATGATTCGTTGGCCTTTAAATAAGCACTTTCACTCAAAGCCAAGTACCAGGAAATAAATTCTAAGTACTCTTAATTTGTCTGAGATCTTGTAGATGTGCCATTGGAATTTAGGCCCATAGGGTGCAAGTGGATCTATAAGAAGAAGAGAGGAGCTGATGGAAAGGTCGAGACATTAAAGACTCGACTCGTGGCAGAGAGAGAAACTTGACTTAGAGAAAACTTTTTCTCCGGTAGCCATGTTAAAATTCATTTAGTATACTCTTGTCCATATCCACGACTCTTGATTAAGAGATAAGGCAAATGGAAATAAAAAAAAACATTTTTAATCGCTATCTTGATGAGACCATAAACATGGATCAATTAGCAAGCTGAGTAGGTCAATCTATGGACTTAAACAAGCTTCACGCTCCTGGAACTTAAGGTTAAATGAAAACATTAAGACCTGAGATTTTGAACAAAATGTAGTTGACCCTTGTGTTTGACAACTTAGGGAAAAAGACATTGTGGTGTTCTTAATCCTTTATGTAGATGATATCTTATTCATTGGAAAAAATGTCAAGAAATTATCAAACATAAAGAACTGGCTAGAAACGAAATTCCAGATTTCGTTGTAGCAAGTCGTGTTCTTGGTATCCAGAACATCAGGGAAATAAATAATTGAATTTTGGCTCTAACTCAAGCAACCTACTTTAGTGAGGTGCTTGGTCGTTACTCTGTAACAAATTCCGAGAAAGGATGTTTAGCATCTTGACATGGAGTTTATTTTTCTAAGCAGCAGTCTCCATAGACTCCTCAAGAGAAAGAAAAGATGTAACAAATTCCTTATGCATTTGCAATTAGAAGTCTAATGCATACTATGTTGTGTGTTGTGACTGGAGATCTGCCATGCAGTGGGAGTGGTGAGCAAGTGTCAGTAAAACCTTGGAAATGAACAATAGATGGAGGTCAGTATCTTTGATGGACTAGAGACTATATGTTAGTCTTTTCAGGTGGATCTTTGAACTTGTTAGGCTATACATATTCAAATTTTAGACTGATGTTGATGACAAGAAGTCTGCTTCTAAAAAATGTATTTACTCTTGGGGGTGGAGCTATGATTTGGAGAAGCGATAGGTTCTCTGCCATCTCAGTAGCTGTGATTTGGAGAAGCGTTAGGCTATCTGCCATTTCAGAATCCACCTTGGAGGCTGAGTACATAGCTGCGTCTATGGCGGCTAAGGAAATATTCTGACTAAGGAAGTTCTATACGGGTCTCGGTGTTATTCCAGAAATGGATAAACCACTCATTTTGACTAGTGACAGTAATGAGACAATAGCGAATTCGAAAGAACCTTGAAGCTGTAAAAGAGCAAAGCATATAGAGAGAAAGTACCACATTACCGAGGATGTGTGGCGAAGGCGTGAAGTGAAGGTGATGAAGATAACATTGGAAGGCAATCTTTCATAGCATTGGAAGGAAATCTTTACAAAGATATAAACAGAGAGCATAATTGTGAAGCATGTAGAATGCATGGTTTTGAGAAACATGTCCCATTTGTTTTAAAAGGGCAAGTGGGAGTTTGTTGGGCTTTATGCCCTTATAAAACCATGTCGGACATGTAGTAGGATTTCATATTATCAATAAAAGTAGTAGAAATCATTTAGTTTGACAACTGTGTTGCTTGCTTGTTTTATTACATGATTATTGAAATAATACAAACATTTATAAAATCCTGAACATATGGATAGTTACAATTATAGTGACTAGGTCAGAGTGGATTATAGTTGTAATTATATGTTCAAAAGAACGAGTCCTAAGATTAGATCAGTGCATTGGATTTTCACTAATTAAGAAATCTACGATATGATCTACTTACACATTCGGAGTGTGATGTCTTGTCCAAGCCATCGACCAAGTAGATACCATCAGATGTATTTAGTTACATTGGACTAGGACTGATATTGATTATTGATTGATAAATAAGTATCGTTGTTATTGAAACTAATCAATGTCACAATGTTGACTATACGTTAAGTCGATCTTAATTCTGAGTGATAATATTTTTCTAATTATATTATTTAAATATTTTGACTTGTTCGTTACTAGCTTACCCTACGGTCTAGCCCATACTTATATCTTGGAGATTTAGTAGTGTAATTGAGTGGGAGTATTATTCTTAGATATGAAATCTATAACTTCTGTATGAGAAGTGAAAATATGATTTCCTTAATTGCTTTGTTCAAAAGGTAAAATGATTGAGATCTCATTTCTGTGATTAAGTTCACAGAAATATCATTTATAAGGAACTTTAAGAGTTCAATTCTGAGTCTACAGTGGAGTCACGAGGAGTTAATGAGGTAGTGAAATTATTCGTAAATAAATTCACGGTAACTTGTTGGAGCTTGATTTCATGGATCCATGGTCCCCGCATCACCTTTCAGTAAATCATCTAGAACGTCTCAATTAATTGATTTAATTATCAATTAGGATTTTTAAAGTTGACTAGGTCAATTTTGGAAAATTTATAGAGATATGAGATTTAGAGAATAAAAAAGAATCTTTGGGTAAATTTATTAATATTGATAAATTGGTGTCAATATAAATAAATAATATTAAATAAAATTTAAAATTATAATTAGTTAATTTGAATAAGGATTTAATTAATTAATTAAAAAAATAAAATGTTTTGAATTTAGGCCCAATTGGGATTTAAATTCAAAATAAAGAGATTGGGTCCAAGTCTATTTATGGCAGCCCAAGGCTTTTATTTTTGTTTATTATTTTTAATTAATTTAAATTTAAATAAACCCCATTAAGTGGCCTATATAAGAAATATGATATCTAGGGTTTTCATAAGGAAGTGAGTTTCAGTTGATTGGTAAGTGAAAACCTAGACAGTCTAACCTTTCTTGGTCAATCTGTAACGTCCTGCGTTTCGGGTACCTTGAAACGACTCAGGTCGAGATTGTTTTCCCCGAGTTAAAAATATTATTTTAAATAATATTATATTTGTTTGGAATTTATTTCCATGAGTTATTGCTAGCCAAATTATGAATTTTGTGTTTAAAAGTCAAGATAAGACTTTCGGTCTTGGACCGACACAAAAACCCTGATCGGGTAAAAATCTCGGCAAATAAAATGAAAAACTATGACAAATAATTTTGGGCATAAAATACATTCATAAAAATTAAAGTTTGGTCAAAAATAATAAACCTAAGGGAAAATGGAAATTTTAGGGCATTTTGTGTTAAATGCTTAATTTTACCGAATTGGGGAATTTTATTCCATGAATGGACCTTAGGTTAAAATTTATTGTGTGATTAATTAAATTAAATGTGAGAGACATTTAATTTAATTTTTATGTGTTAAGTTTTATTTTTAAAACTTAATAAGAGTGAAAAATGTTATAGGAAGTCAAATTGAATTTTTCTTCTTAGGAAATATTTATTAACCTTTATATATATAAAAAAATATATATGATCACATATATAAAATGAGTGGTGGCCGGCCATGTGAGGTTTTAAATGGTGTGAACAAAATTAATTAAGTTTTAAGGGGTCGTTTCGTATGAGGAGTTCACAGTTTTCATATTACTGGGAAAGTTGAAGAGGGTAATCTGATAGACTGGAAACTTACATCATTGTATTTTGTTGTGTACTGTAATCTTATCTGTGATTCCTGGGAATATCACTTTCTGTGTTTGGTTGTGCATAGGAATCTATTAAGTTTTCATATTTTCATAAAATTAATATAATAATATATTTCATCAAAATAATTTATAAACAATTTTACTCATGAAATGTTTTTTAACAGAATTAAAAAATACATCTATTGAATACTATAATCAAGTATAATTTTTAAAATTACAAAAATACCCTTATTTTATTTTTAATAATATTTCATTTGTTATTTTAAACTAAAGCAATGATATAAAGGCTTTACAAATTAATTTCTTTAAATAAAAAAATATTATTTATCATTTTATAGTTTGATATATGTATATTTGTTTTTATATTATAAGTTTCAAAAATAAAATAAGTCATTAACTAGAAAATTATTGGTTTAAGATTTTTTTTTTTTTAAATAATAATAATTTTGAAGTGTTTCACATTTCTGGGTATCTGAAAACCACTTGTGAGATGAGTTTCACTTGAACTTAGAATCAGGAAAGTTAAAACCCCTGGAGTACAGATTCCCAGGAAACACTCGAGCTAGAGTCGAGCTTTCCGCTTTCCTTGGTTCCTCTTTCCTTGCTCTCGGGCAATCTTTCTTCAAGTGTCCCATTATCTCGCATAGAAAGCAGGCCTTTGCCCAACACTGTCCCACATGGCACCTTCTACATCTAGCGCACTCTGGATAACGTCTTCAGAAATCATTGCCGCCTGACAGCCTATTTGTATACCCCTTGACCTCCTGTCGGGGCCTGAAGCTAAAAAGGTATCTAGAGCCTTCATTTCCTGGTCACTAGGGCCTCCGCCCTTACCAGAACCCATAAATGGAGGTCCCATCCTCCTGGTGTATCTCTTGGCCGCGTTCTCGCGCCAGATTTTGTTCTCGGCACCCTCAGCAGTAAGGGCTTTCTCTATCACTTAAGTGTATGTCTTCACCCCAGGCACGGTAGTAATGCGAACATCTTAGGCTATCATAGGCTTTAGCCCCTGAAGGAACCTTTCATTCCTTGTCCCATTAGTGGGTACCAAGTCTGCAGCAAACTTGACCAGTCTATCAAATCTCAGTGCATACTCTATCACTGACATGTTTCCCTGCAATAACTTACTGAATTCCTTCGCCTTTGCGGCCCTAACTACGTCATTATAAAATTTTTCATTGAACAAGTTTCTAAACTCTTCCCAATCCAGGGTATTCACGTTCCTAGTCTAGGATATCACTTCCCACCAAATTCGGGCATCCTCCCGAAACATATATGTGGCATAGGCCACCCTCTCATTACCAACTACCCTCATGAAAGCCAAGATAGAGGTAACCATTCTCATCCATTGTTCGTCCTTTTCTGGATCTACACTACCCTAAAAAATTGGAGGGTGCTGCTTTCTGAACCTTTCATAAAGTGGTTCCCATCTGTTCCCAACCTTTGACGGTTGTACTATTGTCGATACCAACACAGGTGGCACCTCTGGTTAAACGTTCCCTACTGGAACCTGTTGCTATCTCAAGAGGCGGATCTCTTATTCCTGCCTCTAAAATCTGGCTTGCATATCAGCAAGCATCTGCTGCCAGTTTTCTAGAGTTGGCAGAGGGGTTTGTCCTTGATTATCATTCTCGGCCTGTATTTCTTGGGCGGCTAATGGATCTGGCAGCCCTGGAAGCATACTTCCAAGCTTATATCTTTCTACAGTAATCAATTCAGCATATTAGGAAGTAATAGCAATACCTCTTGCCGCCATACGGTCCAAGACTGAACAAACAAACATTCACACTCAATAGTCACGCTAATAAGCATGTCGGTTCATATTCATGCTCAAACATGGTGCTAATAAGCACATCCTAACATTTGTAAACAGAAAATGATGCTAATAAGAATTTTCGGGCATACATATGCATATAACAGCGCTGATAAGCATTTCCTTAGCATTCACAAGTAATAATAGGGCTAATAAGCACATCTTTAGCATACACACAGTAGTCAAAGGCCAAGTCCTATCAGAATATCTCATGCTCCCTAATAAGGCATTTATATCCTATTTAAGCAGTTAAACACATAACCACATAAATAGTTACCAAACCCTGAGTCGAGCTTGTCTTTAGTGGCGAGTGTAGATGCCTAGCCAGACTTCAGGAACCCTTAACCTTGGCACACTCTGATACAGAGTTGTAATGCCCTGGATTGCCAAGACCGTTACACTGTGTATTTCAAATAATGTTAGACTCGTTAACCAAGTCATTTGGTTATAAACGTGTAACTAAAAGTGATTAACAAATTAGGGTTAAAAATTTTGGTCAAAATGAATGATCATTTCATTAAAACGTTTAAGTTCGTACATGGGATCCCAAAATAAACATTTAAAAGTCATTTACAGTTCAAAAGGGCAATTACAACATAAACTGGCCTAAGCGACATAATTAGGGTTCAACCCTAGTTCCTCTGTGAATCCCCAGTCGTGGTGGCCGAGCAAGCTGCATATGTACATGCCGCCACCGAAGCTCTCCAACTCATGGCTGGTTTAGCTTCCCTTTCCCCATACTTGCACCACATAGCACCCGTGAGCCGAGGCTCAGCAAGAAAACTTAAACATGCTCATAAGCAGTTAACAACATATTACATAATCATAATTAGCATGCCTAGCAGTAATAACCCTACCCATGCATGCATTCAATTTAGATAAGTGACCATAGAGTCACACCGGGGATCGCTGCCATAGATAAATGACCATAGAGTCACACTGGGGCCCGTTGCCCTAGGATAAGTGACTATAGAGTCATACCGAGGCCCATTGCCCTATCCTATGTATAACCAACCTTAGGGTTGGCCAAGCATACCTGACGCTTTAATTTCCAAGCGACCATAGGGTCGGTCAAGCGTATACCACACCCCTGATTAGGCCTAACCATATCGACCTGCGCTCAGCGCGCTATTACCACCCTTGACTTATAAGTCAATCTTTTCGACCAGCGCTCAGCGCACTATTGCCATCCTTGACTTATAAGTCAAGCCTTTTCAATCAGATAAACATATAAGCATACATTGAATATCACAAGTATGCACAACACTGTTAACATGTCTAATAAAACAGTCCAAGCATAGTCATAACCATGTCCAACAATCGGGCCAAGCCCTAATCACATATATCACGTATTGGGTGAAGTTTTCTTACCTCTGGTCCAAGCAATAGATAGATAAAAACGACACTCGAGCACGATCCTGCCTTGAACCCTAGAGGTAACCTAGTCACAACCATAAATAATATCCTCATTATGATTCAATCCCATAAACAAACCCTGGGATCAATCCCGTGCCTTCGGGGCCTTCACCTCCACCCAACGGGGGGGTAGAATCATCCCCCGAGCCCCCAAGTTCTTCCTAAGCTCTAAAAATGAGGCTTGCTGAAATTGGCATAGGGCAGGGGCGCCCAACCAAGTCAGAGAGCCCTTAGAAATTCCCCTGCATAGGGCAGGGGCACCCAAGCAAAACAGAGAGCCCCCAAAGCCCTCCCCTGCATAGTGCAGGAGCACCCATGTTGGATAAACATTCAGAGCATGCAACAAAAGGGGTGTGGTTGGCCCATTGGGTACAATAATAAAAATTTCTCATCATTCATATAAACAGTGTATATGAACAAGAAAACATCCAGAGAAACATTAACATACAATATTATTAATCATGCAACATGTATATAACATATAAACACATAAACATATGAATATTCAAGAGCATGAACAATTACCTCTTGAAGCCTATCAAGTGTCATTGAATCTTTTTGTATATTTATCGATCTTCCTATCCAATGCTTTGAGTACTCAAACCACGATCTTCCTGAGTGTTCTCTACACCTCAAGATGTGTGTGGGCACATAGAGAACATGAGTTTGCAATTTTAGGAATCACAAGTATTCTCAACACATGAGAACTTGGATTATGGTATGAGAATGGCTCGAATGAAGAAGAAGAAAGAGTTTTTGTCTGATAAAAATTATGAGAACTATTCTGAATTGTGTATTGTGTTGTTATGTTATCTTCTTTTTATTCTATATCATATATATAGAGATTATTCTATTACCTTATTTTTCCTAATAATAATAGTAATATAACAATAATATCATAATGATGATATGATTTGATTTTGGTAAATATTTAACTTACCAAATTTGAAAAAATTATTTTCAAATTATTAATTAAAATAAAAACAGCACTGATACAATATCAGTGCAATTGGTACACGCATGGCACAATCCTTGGACTGTCATGCGTGTACTGCTATATCCATTTTCAGGGATATTGCATTTTTCTTTTATTTATTTATCTAACTAAAATCAATCTCTTACAAAATAAGGTATTTGTCTTTTTAAGGAAAAGATGACAACCATATTTTAAAATTTTAATTTTAAATTCAAAATTCAAAATTCAAATTGATGATCATCATTATCATCATCTTTTAAAATTCAATAAATTAAAAACTATTTTTGACTTACCAATTTTATTTTCTCTCACTCAAATAAAATAATTAATTTCAAAAAAATTATTTATTTATATGAATTTCCAAAATTATATATTTAAATTAATAAATATATTTTTAAAAATTAAAAATTAATTATTCAACATCAATTACCATATAATTGTATACTTGACCCGAAGAATAAAATTCTTCTCAAATTTACAAATTATAGTATTACCCTTGTATCAACTCTTACCTTGATTTGGTGTTGATAGAGCCACCCTGGGGACTTATGGACCTATAATATCAAGCTCCAATAAATATTAGATTATTAATCAAAACTCTTTGATTAAATAATCATATTTATTAATCTCATGATTACTCCACTATAAATATGAGATTGAACTCTCGATAATTATAAACATATATTTGCTAAGTACTTTATTTAAGAATAAAGCTACAATTGACATAATCATTACATACAGTGTTAATCCTCTATTAATGGTTCATAATTAAAAGAGAATAAAAATATCGTTTTACCCTTTTAGCTATATCATGTTCCTAGAGTACCATTGACTTTACTAGTGAAGGTTGTGTCACAACAAGTTTGCGACGTGAGCGCTCATAACATTTTCAGTTTTAAAAGTCAACCCAATAGGGAACAATTATTCAATATATAAGAAGGTATAGATTCTATGTCTGTTAAACTACGTCCTCAGCCATATACATCATTGAGTCCCCAAAACAATTGTTCTTAGCTTGATCATTCTGACAAACCTTAACGCATGAATCAAAGGAACAGATGACATATATAGGAGTTCATAGCAACCTCAGAATTAAGATCATCGTGTATATGATCATCGTTTGACGTGTTTGATTAATACTATGAAACAGTGTTTAAACAAGTATTAACAAATCACATCTGGTTTAGTTCTGCATATCACTATATATAAAGCACATTCACTAAAGTGTCCTACTACACTAGTGACTTGGATCTAGGTCACTTGTATTCATAATACTAGCGAATCGTACTAGCAGTAATTAATCTAAAGATTCCATAACTTTATTTTACTGCGAATTGTTTTAAGTTTACTATCTTAATCTCGATCCTCTCATACCAATATGAGATTAAGACCACATAGATAAATTTTGAAATTTTCAGATATTCACTTAATATTCTATTTCTATATATATAATAATTCAATTCAATTATTTATCTCATTTAAAACATTTGTCAACTACAATTGCTTTAAGGGCACTATTCCCAACAGCCCAAACCCAGGGCAGGGGCGCTACTACACGTACCCATAAATTATGGGTTTCCTCCTACGTTTTCTCCAAGTTCAATCCATCAAAAATCACCCCAAATGCCAACCCCAACCAAAAATGAGTCCAAAAATAAGTATAATACAACTTAAGCACACTGTGACACCAAAAACTCACTCAAACTCTCATTAAAACTCAAAACCCAAATCTTTGAGCTTTAGAGCTTAAGAACATAAGAACTCCATAGAAAACAAAGGAGAGTTCTTACCTTAGCTGCCAAACTACGACCTTAAGTTGTCCTTTACTCCAAATCCTAGCCCCAAGCCTTCAATTCCCAAGCAAATCTTCTCTAAAAATCAAAAGCTCCCCAAGTGTTTCAAGAGAGAAATGAGAGAGAGTGTGAGCTGAGGGTTTCTTTCTGGTTTTTCCTTAGTTTCTACAGAGTTCTAGTGACTAAGTCACTTCTTCAGCATGAAAAGACTAAATTGCCCCTAGTCCAAACACTTGTTCTTTAGTGTTCTCAAGGGCAAAAAGGTATTTCTCATCAATCTTCAAATTCCCTCATAGTTTCCCAATTAATTCTAATATACCAAAATAAATTCTCATTACCCGATAAATCCTGATAATGTACTAAATTACCAAAATACCCTTAGTGTAACGCCCCAACTCCAGGGACCGCTACAGCGCACATTGCAAACAGTGCTAAACTCGCTAATCGAGTCGTTTGGCCATAAATGTGTAACTAAGTATGACTAGCGGTTTAGGGGTTAAAAACTTTGGTTAAGATGTAACGTTTCACTAAAACGTTTACCGTATACATTGGGATCCCAAAAAATATAATTTCAGAGTTTATTACAAGAAAGTGTTTACAACAGGCCGTTCTAAGCGGAAAAACAGGGTTCAACCCTAGTTCCACTTTCAAACCTCGCCCAAGTGTTGGTCGAGCAGCTGCATATGTACACGTCATCACCTAAGCTCTCCAACTCAAGGATGGTCCAGCTTCCTTTTTCCTTTACCTGCACCACAAAGCACCCGTGAGCCGAAGCCCAGCAAGAAAACTCATATGCTCATAAACAGTCATATCATGATATCAAATCATATCTGGCATGCCTAGCACTCATAGCTCTATTCAGCATGCAAATGAATTCAAACAGATGCTGGGGTATCGAGGACAAGAAGTCCTGGCCTTCTGATTGGAGGACTATCAAATCAGTCCTAATCAGATGAGTGTCGCAACACTTGAGGTTCTGGTAAACCATACTGAGTGACCGACAAGCGAGTCACTAATTCAAGTGGAAGGGTGGCTGTTGGGTAAGCCTCTAACCTTCAATAGGTTCTGGTAAACCATGCTGAGTGACTGACAAGCAAGTCACTAATTCAAATGGAAGGCTGGCTGTTGGGTAAGCCTCTAACCTTCAACAGGTTCTGGTAAACCATGCTGAGTGACCAACAAGCAAGTCATTGGGGCCTTAATGCCCAAAGCCATGCATATGATGATCAAAATGATCATATAGAGCTCATAGCTCTGATCAGATGAGTGAATATCACTTTGAGGTCCTGGTAAACCATACTGAGTGACTGACAACCAAGTCACTAGGGGCCCAGTGCCCATAGCCGTGTAACAACACCATTACCCAGGCTTTCCTGCAATGGCTCTAAATGACTAGCCTTTGGCTAGATAAATGCTTGTTTATATTCATCGAACTTGAGGTCGGTCCTGCATTAATGCTCTTTGAGTCATTCAATGCAGAGGGTCGATTAGGTCCAATCAACATAGCTTGCACTAAACACACTAGGGTTGTCATGACTAGTGAATTAGCACGATGTGACCAGTGCCCAGTACCACTCCCGAACCTGACTAGTGAGTCACAGCATCACAGTTGATACTAGCACCTTTGCCAAACCTGACTAATTAGTCAGTACCATGCACAAGTAAGCAATGCTATCAATGTGTATCATATGCCAATTATCCAGGAACAGGGCATTCGGCATCCTTACTAAACAGTTGCTAGCATAATTATAATCGTGCACAAACACAGAGACTCAAGCTCTGTCCATTCTCATATTCATCATTCGTGGCATGCCCTAATCACATGTTCCTCATGCATTACATGCATCACACTTAATCACCCAGCATGCCTCAATAACAACCATATGCAAATGGGAAAGATTGCCAAGCATTCATTATGCTACCAATGTTCACATTCAACATCCAACATGCATCAATCACAGCCATGCATGTCACATATGGGGTGCAGTTTTCTTACCTTGGGTTCAAGCAAGAATTAACAAAAGAAACGACCTTTGAGAACGATCAGTCCTTTGGTCCTTTAACGGTCACCTGGTCATAACCAATTATGGGATTCCATCAATAAAATGAATAATAAAAGGTTCCCAAACCAAAACCTAACCTCCGGGACCTCAAACACTACTCAACCGGGTAGTAGGTTCAACCCCGAGGCCTTAGGCTTGAATCCCCAAGCTAAAAACACTATTCTGGCCAAAATTGCCTTAAGGGCCGCGGCCCTCCCCTGCTGCGCCGCGGCGCGCCCTCCAGACAGAGAGGGCCTCCCTGCCAGACGCCAAGGGCCGCGGCGCTCCACAGCTGCGCCGTGGCGCTCAGCCCAGACTAGCCAAAAACTCAGCACGCACACCAGTTTTTCCCCTGCGTTTTCCCTTGAAACCAGCCCTTCAAACCTATCCCAAACTCCAACCTAACACCCAATTCAACCACCAAACATCACCCACAACTCGCCCTCACCATAACCCAAGTTAAACCTCAACTAAACTTCCATTAATTCTCAACTAACACATCAAAGTCCTTAGCTGAAAACTTAATAGAAAAATAGGGTATAGCTCAAAACTCAGGTTCAATTCCTTACCTTAAGCTGGTTTGAATCCTTCCCAATAGTTGAGCTAAGTCCAAAATCCCCAAGCTTTGATTTCCCTAGCTTGCTCTTCAATTGGCTCTCAAAAATTTGAAAAGAAAGATGAACGAGAACTTGTACGGGAGAGAAAGGAAGAAGAGATGAGGATGGCTCTGTTTTATTCTGTTTTCCACAGCCTTCTAAACCCCAAAGGCTGATATAAATCCTTAAGGTCAAAAGACCAAAATGCCCCTAGGCCAATTTAAAAGCTTCTAAACACTCCCAAGGGTAAATTCGTCATTTCCAACCTATACCGTTAATTATAATTAACGCTCTCCAATTCCCGCTAATCTCAACATTCTCAGATGCCAATAAATCATACCCCATTACCCTTTAATTCCCGGTAATGTTCTAATCATCAAAATGACCCCGAGACTCACCCCGAGCCTCGAACTTAATCCCGTTATGACTAGACCGAAAACTTGCATCTCATGATCGTCTCGTGTCAAATGGCTCGAACCAATCCACATATAATGTGGTAAAATTATAATTCATCCATATGCATAAAATTACACAATCACGCCCCCCAACGACCAATTACCAAAATTCCCTTGCAATTAAAATATGAGCCCATATGCATGCATTCACCATCATATAATAATATAATTCACATAAACATGCATATAATCTTTAGATACCATAATAAATCAATTATGGCCCTCCCGGCCTCCTAATCAATGTCCTAAACCTTATTAGGAAATTTGGGGCATTACACTTAGGCTCACCATGAGCTGGGTAGTTGACCCCACTAAACTACTAACTTGCTTACTAGGATCGTCTCATGCCAAGTTACCCAAATATATCCACATAATAATGTGGCCTCAATCACAAAATGCATATATCTACAAATATGCCATCAACGGGTCAAAATTACAAAAATACCCTTCTAATAAGAAACTGGCCCATATGCATGCTTAATACATCTAAACATGCAAACATAGTCATATATTAATATAACTCACATAATTAACATAATCATGCATATAGTCACATAAATACATAATTAATTCAATTATTGCCCTCCTGGCCCCCTAATCAAGGCTCTAAGCCCTATTAGGGAAATTGGGACGTTACAAGCGTGACCTTTATGACGTTCACCACCTCTTGCAAGGCGACGATATTGTCTTTTTGTGTCTCTATTTCATGTTTTTGGGAGGCAACTTGCTCTTGTAACGCCGCCACTTATGGTGGCTCTTCAGACTGAAACAACGTGGAGTAGTCAGTATCTCCATCGTCTCCGTCATAACCCTTGTTATCAGCCACCTCCGGAACAACTACTGGAGGTGGTTGGGCTGGTTCTCCTCCCACAACGATGGAGAGGCCATTTTTAGGTAGAGTTCTTCGCATGTTCACCATTGTTGCAACTCTTTTCTTTCTTCAAGCTCTCAATGAAAACACCAAAATGTTGAGTAGCTTTTTTGAGAACAACTAATTGAACTAAAGCTTAAAGAAAAGAAGATTGAACACAAATTTTTACGTGGTTCAGGTTGTGAATCAACCCTAGTCCACAAGTCACTTGTATTAGGATGCTAAGAACTTGCAATGCTCAAGTTCTCTTGGGTTTCAGGCAGCATATAGGCTCACTCTGAAAGTAGAAATTGAGATCATTTACAATGTGTGCCCTAGCCCTATTTATAGGTTACTGGGGCAATTAAACTCATTAATTAGAGCTTATTACAATCATCCTCCCTTAATGGAGGAATTATTACATGATAAATGAACATTTTGGTGGTAAATGAGCTGGTGGGCTCCAACATATCTTAATGGGCCCATTGTGAGAAATGTCAGCCCACTACTTTGTTGGGGGAAACTTCCCTAACACTGTCAGAGTGGTTGATGCACATATTCCCATGTCAGCCGACATTGTGAGATATCCCCTTTGCTGCTTGTATGGAACCGATACCACGATCCATGTGACAATGGTTGTCAGAAAGTTGTCTGTGGTCTAGGGTCATTGTTCTTGACACCTGACTATTGTCCTCCTTAGCCGGAGGAAGGTTCTTGTAGACTTGGAGGAAGTGATAAATGAGAAGATGGTCTTGTAGTGAGACTTTTGAGCACCATCTTTTGACATGGTCCTTGAGATGTGATGCTTCTAGGAGGACGTACTCCTCCGGTAGTGGTGAGTTATGGCGAAAGATGGGCTTACCTCCCGTGGAGCCCAGGATAGGCTCCAAGAGACTTAATTAGCTCGCGTGGAAGCTTAATCGTCCCAAAAGTGTGCCATGTGTCATTCGGTGAAAACACGGACAACAAAAGCATATATAAATATTAAAATTAAAATTAAACCTTAAAATAAAATATTTTAAATTTAAAATCTAAGTTGAATATTAAAATCAAATATACAAACCCTTTTCTCTCTCAAGTTTCAAATCTGCTTCAAGTCCATGTCGACGACTTCATTAATGGTTTGTGAATTGATGAATTAATGGTTTATATTAATTGTTGATTTTAGATGAGAAATTTGTATTTTTATTTTTTAAGTGAACTGGATTATATCAATTGATGAATTAATGGATTATATTAAACAAATATTTAATTTAGATGAATTTTTGAATCTGAGTTTGTAAATCTGAATTTATGAATATGAACAAGCTTTAATTTGGGTTTATTTAATTGAAATTGAATTTTTTAGTTTAACCTTTTTTTAAAAGGAATTTTAAATAATTTTAAATTTTATTGAATTTTTTAATCATTTTTCTTTAATTTTTTTAAGATTTAAATTATTTTTTAAGAACTAACAAAAAAATAGAAACTTAAAATTTTAAAATTAATTTTTTTAATAAAAAATGACACAATTTGGTCGTTGCCAAAGTTCGAAGAGCAAAAATGCTAATTATTTTATGTCACATCAACATTTAAACGACAAAGCGAAACAGAAGCTAACATAATGACTATGTTTATGTAAATGATATAGTTCGAGGGAAATTTGAATAGCCAGTATATTTTAGGGGGTACGATTTTGTAATGTCAAAAGTTCGAGGAACAAAAATACTAATTTTTTTTTTTTACAATAACTACACTTTAATTTTTGACGACCTTAATTTACTTATACAAGTTAGATGGTTATTTATGTTAGTTAATTATTTTTATACTATATTATATTTTGTTAGTTAATTGCTATTCTAGGTGTCTTGTCTCGTGACCAAATTGGTTAGTATTAGTTGCCCCTAGGGACGGTCAGCTAGACTGACCGTTTATTCTGTTATTCCAACAGAAGCACCAAGCCTATAAATAGGCATTGCTCACTTTGTATATCCCTGGTTGTAGCTATTACATTCATTACAATAAAGAGAGACATTATTCATTTTATTCAACTAAGTGTTTCTGAGTTACAGTCTTGTGTTTAGTGTTTATGTCAAAGAGTGATTAGTGTGCTGGCAAGTTCAGTGAAGAAGATCGAAGCCTTATAGACTCTACAAGTGGTATCAGAGCCAGGTTCGGATGATTCAGAGAAGGCAATCTTGGATCTTGGATCAAGATTGGGGTGAATATTTGTCACCATGGGTAATGCAAAGTTCGATCTTGAGAAATTCACTGGGAAGAATGATTTCAGATTGTGGAGGGTGAAGATGAGAGCCCTGCTCGTGCAGCAAGGAATTCAATCAGCTTTGTTGGGGGAGGATAAGCTTCCTGCAAGTTTGACAGCAAAGGAGAAGACAGAGATGTTGGACAAAGCTCATAGTGCCATTATTCTAAGCCTTGGGGATAAGGTACTGAGAGAAGTTTCGAAAGAAAAGACAGTTGCATCTCTCTGGACAAAACTTGAAAGTCTGTACTTGACAAAGTCCCCGTCCAATCGATTGTTCTTGAAGCAGAAATTGTACTCATTCAAGATGGGATCGGGAATGAATATCGAAGACCATTTGGATAAATTTCACAAGATCATTCTTGATCTTGAGAATATTGACATAAAGATTGGAGATGAAGATCAAGCAATCATTGTACTGAACTCACTGCCTTCAGATTCATATGAGCATTTCATGGACACCATGATGTATGGAAGGGAAACCTTGACACTAGAGGAGGTTCAGAATGCATTGATGTCCAAGGAAATGAAGAGAAAGTCTGAGATGAAAGAGGAGACAGATGGAGATGGATTGTTTGTTCGTAGGAAATCATCCAAGAAAGAGAACAAGGATCAGTCGAAATAGAACAAAAAGACTGGATCAAAGGCAAAACAGAGAAGGTGCTATGTCTGTAACAGCCCTGATCATTTGAGAAAAGACTGTCCAATTTTCAAGAATTACAGTCAGAAGTTTGGCAATGCTGGAATTGCCTCTGAAGGAGAAGACACTGATGGTTATGAGAGTGCAGGGGTCCTAATAACTTCTGAGGGTGATTTTAGTTCAAGTTGGGTACTTGATTCAGGATGCTCATTCCATGTTTGTCCTGAAAGATCAAGATTTTGCAAGTTTCAATTTGTCAGATCAGGGAATGTGAAATTGGGAGACAATCGAGCATGCCAAATAGAAGGAATTGGGTCTGTTATGATCAAGCTAGAGGATGGCACTGAAACAGAATTAAAGCATGTGAGATATGTTTCAGAGATCAAGAGAAATTTGATCTCAGTAGCTATGTTGGATCAAGAAGGCTACATTGTCAAGGTGGAGAATGGTAGCATGAGAGTGGTGAAGGGTTCCAGAGTCATTATGAAAGGTTTGAAGATGAATGGCATCTATGTGCTGCAAGAGAGTCCAAGAAAGGATGAGATAAACTCAGTTTCAGATGACAAGAGTAATACCATGTTGTGGCACAGAAGACTTGCACACATTGGTAACAAAGGTCTGAAACTGTTGTTCAAGAAGGGTGTGTTTGGGAAGGATCAGATCCAGGAACTAGATTTCTGTGATCAGTGTGTACTTGGCAAAGCTACCAAACTGAAGTTGGAACTGGAAAGCACATTTCAAAGGGAATCTTGGACTATATCCTCTCAGATTTGTGGGGGCCATCAAGGACATCAACAAAAGGTGGAGCCAGGCATTTCTTACTCTTTCTAGATGATTATTCAAGATACATTTGGACTTATGTTTTGAAGAATAAGTCTGATGCATTCAAGAAGTTTTTATAATGGAAAATCTTGTTAGAGATCCAAACAGGAAGGAGAATTAAAAAGCTAAGAACAGACAATGGGCTGGAGTTTTGTTCAGATGAATTTACTAACTACTGCAGGAAACAAGGTATAGGGAGACACAAGACAGTACCAAAGAATCCTCAACAAAATGGTCTTGCAGAAAGAATGAACAGGACCATTTTGGAGAGAGTAAGATGTATGTTAATCTACTCAGGTTTACCAAAGGGTTTTTGGCGAGAAGCAGTAGTGACAACAACACACCTGATCAACAGGTGTCCTTCCTCAGCAATAGAGTTCAAAACTCCCATTGAGGTCTGGTCAGGAAGGCCTGCAGCCTATGGAAATCTCATAATTTTTGGATGTGTTGCTTATGCCCATGTGAGATAGGATAAGCTAGAGCCAAGGGAAAGAAGATGCATCTTCCTTGGATATCCTGATGGTGTAAAGGGCTACAAGATGATGAGCATAGAAGCTGGGAATCATCAGAAGTTTTTCATCAGCAGAGATGTTATTTTCAAGGAAAGTGAGTTGTACAAAGACACACTCAAAGGAATGTCAAGAGATGACCATGAGGTTCCTGACAACAGCAACATGAGTTCTCAGATTGAGGTGGAGACCAACGAAGATCATTTTCATGGCTATGAAGAACCAACAACACGGGCTACTGGTGGAACGAATGTGTTAGATCAGTCTGAAGGTGAAGTTGAACAGGAAGAGAATGACTATCAGCTCACTAGGGATAGGGCAAAGAGGCCTACAAAAGCTCCTACAATATTTGGCTATGCTGATGTGGTGCATTATGCACTGAACATAGCTAGTATGGATGATGAAGAACCAACATCTTATGAGAAGGCAATGCAGTTTGCTGATAGGGAAAAATGGAATAATGCAATGAGTGAAGAGGTAGTCTCACTGAAGAAAAACAAGACCTGGGTATTGGTCAAGAAATCAGTGGGACAAAAGATCATTAGTTGTAAATGGGTATACAAGCATAAGGATGGGATTCCAAGGGTAGAAGAGGCAAGGTACAAAGCTAGATTAGTGGCTAGAGGTTTTACACAGAGGCAAGGAATTGATTATAATGAGATTTTTTCCCCTGTGGTAAAACACACTTCAATCAGAATGCTACTAAGCTTGGTAGCCACTGAAGACCTCGAATTGGAGCAGCTTGATGTGAAAACTGTATTCCTGCATGGAGATCTAGAAGAAACCATTTTTATGAGACAGCCACAGTGTTTTGAAGAAAAAGGGAGAGAATACGAAGTGTGCCTCTTGAAGAGATCCTTGTATGGGCTAAAACAGTCACCAAGACAGAGATACAAGAGGTTTGATGAGTTTGTGATCAAGGTAGGTTTTAAGAGAAGTGCATATGACAGTTGTGTGTATGTCAAGAACTCTAAAGCTATGGTCTATTTATTCTTGTATGTGGATGATATGTTGATAGCAAGCAAGGACATGGAGGAGATTAAAAAGGTGAAAATGTTGCTGAATAGAGAATTTGAGATGAAAAATCTTGGATCTGCCAAGAAAATTTTAGGGATTGAAACCATTAGAGACAGGAAGCTAAGGACCCTAAAGCTGTCTCAAGAAGGATATATCTCTAAGATTTTGAGAAAATTCTCAATGACTGGTGTCAAACCAGTCAATACACCTATTGGACAACAATTTAAACTCTCCCATACTCAAGCACCAACTAATATGGAAGAAGAGAGCTACATGTCTAAAGTTCCCTACACCAGTTTAGTAGGAAGTTTAATGTATCTGATGATATGCACATGACCAGATCTAAGCCATGGTGTGAGCATAGTCAGCAGGTTCATGGGGAACCCTGGATTGGAGCATTGGCAAGCTGTCAAGTGGCTTGTAAGGTACTTAAAAGGAACAAGCTCACTGGGACTGATGTATGGATCATACTGCAGCACCACAAAAGTTGGAGGCTTTGTAGATTCAGATTATGCTGGTGATTTGGACACTAGAAGGTCTCAAACAGGTTATGTTTTTCAACTTAGAGGATGTACTATAAGTTGGAAAGCTAATTTACAAGCCACTGTGGCACTCTCAACCACTGAAGCAGAGTATATGGCCTGCACAGAAGCTGTTAAAGAGGCCATTTGGTTGAAAGGCCTTTCAAGAGAACTGGGATTGGATCAAAGAAGTGTAACAGTGCACTATGACAGTCAAAGTACACTACACTTGAGCAAAAATCAAGTCTTCCATGAGAGGACTAAGCATATCGACATAAGACTTCATTTTATCCGAGATGTCATCACAGAAGGGAAAGTGAAGCTAGCCAAGATTGCTACTGAAGAGAACCCAGCAGATATGCTCACCAAGGTCCTTCCCACAACAAAATTTAGACATTGTTTAGCTCTGTTGCATGTTTCAACAGACTGTGCTTAAACATGTTTGTATTTTACTTTTTTCTTTGTAATGCCTAGATTAGCAATTAGGTGGAGAAATTGTTAGTTAATTGCTATTCTAGGTGTCTTGTCTCGTGACCAAATTGGTTAGTATTAGTTGCCCCTAGGGACGGCCAGCTAGACTGACCGTTTATTCTGTTATTCCAATAGAAGCACCAAGCCTACAAATAGGCATTGATCACTTTGTATATCCCTGATTGTAACTATTACATTCATTACAATAAAGAGAGACATTATTCATTTTATTCAACTAAGTGTTTCTCAGTTACAGTCTTGTGTTTAGTGTTTATGTCAAAGAGTGATTAGTGTTCTGGCAAGTTCAGTGAAGAAGATCGAAGCCTTATAGACTCTACATATTTGAAGTTCAAATTATGAAATAGAATGTTAGATAGTTTCAATATAAGAACTTTCTGATTTGTTAATTTTTAAAAAAATTAAATTTGAGTTTAAGATTGATTCTTTATTAACTTTTAACATTTTGCTTTTATAATAAACTACTTTTATATTAATCACACGTAATTTACATTTCTAAAATTTCTATTGGAGGGAGGATGGCCTTTCCATCCTTATGCGACACTTTGCCTTTTAGGCATAAGGTATTAAATTATAATTTGATTATTTATTTTTTCGTTGAATTAATTAATTGTTTCGGTTTCTATAGAGTTGTTTTACTCTAAAATGTGGAATTGATTTGCACTAGGCACTTTTTGTGTTGAATTATAACTGTGTTCTTAACTTCTTAATACATTAAGATATTGATGATCTAATTTTGATTGTTATTACAACATATATTGAGTTTGATGTCTAGTTTCAATTTTTTTTTATAATGTTTATAATTTATGTGGTTTTACATTAGTTGCAGTGACGAAGTCAGGAATTTTACTCAGTGTGGGCTAAATATAAAATTAAGAAATTTTTAGAATGAAACTTGATGAGTTTTAAGTAAATATTTTCTATTTTTTATTTATAATAAACAAATATTTTAACTAATAACATAAGAGCACTAGCTAGATAGTACGCTACTTTTATCTTGCCTAAATATCATAAATAGATATTTATAAAAATCATCATAGAGTAGAAAAAATAGATTAGACGAGTTAAACTACCATTTGATCTTATCAGTTATTAGTATTACTAGATACATGCAACGTGCATTGCATGTTTGCTTAGTTTTATTTATACAATTTATTTATTTTTTTGATAGAATTTGTATCATTGTCATATAAATTTCAAATAAATACACAATATTATATATAAAAAAAATAACATAAACATATTAAATAAAAAATTAAACCAAAATATTGTTTATGATTTTTTATAAAAATAAACATATGTAATATGATAATTTTTTTAAACATATAAATGATAATTTTTTTGAATAAAAATTAAGAATATGTATTATATGTTATTATTATAATGATATTTTATAATATTTAAATTTATATTAATATAAGTATTAAATATCTAGTATTGTATTAATTAGTAAAAAATTTATAATTATATATTATTATCATAATAATATTTTATAACATTTAAATTTATAGTAAAGATATATTCTATTAAATATTTTGAATATTCCGTTAAAGTTAATCAAACAAACAAGAATTTCCGTTATATCCACACTATTTTATATAAAAGAGATATTTGCAATATGTATAACACATATAAATTTATATTATTTTATATTATATTAATATAAATTTATTGGGAGTACAAATATCCAAGTCTAAAAAGTATTTATTGATTCTTTTGCCGGGAATCTAGGACAATAAACATTGACTCAATTAGATAAAACAATGACTCAATTAGAGAAGCCTTCAAAATACTTCAACTATGCAAGGGAATGAATAAAGAAATCCAAAAAGATAATCATAGTGATGAAACAATTTTCTTAAAAATTCAGTGTAGGCTTAAGCCTACAATCAGCCAAGAGTGGCTCCGTCACTGATTAGTTGTGCATGCTATTTAAGTATATTAGGATCCTTGATGTAATACATTCTCATTATCTTCAATGGCAAAAAAATAGAAAAAATTATAAGTTATTTTTTGTTACTATGAAGTATAAATTTTCATTAATAAATCCACTCCATTAATGCTCTAAAAATTTATAATTTGTGAAAAGTTTCTAAAAGAACCACATGAATAACTACCACATGGTTTAGTAATACAACAACACCTATCTTGCTTTGTGAGATATAAGTTCCAATCCCTGTCCAATGTAAAAAAAATAAAAAAGATGCAATTATAATGGGTTGGGCGCATATATATAAATATATATATCTTTTCAATATTCTTTGTTCATAATATTAATCATTTGAAAAACTTCCCCAACTGTTTCTATTTTAAACCAAAAATGGTCTAAGTTATGAGATAGAATGGTTTAAGTTATGAGATGGAATGTTAGTTGTTTCAATATAGAAACTTTATTATTTTATAAAATTTTAAACAAATTAAATTTTAGTTTAAAATTCATTCTTTATTAAATTTTAACATTTTACTTTTATAATAAATTATTTTTATATTAATTACATGTAATTTATGTAGATTCTTTAAATATCTTTTGAATTATTTATTCTAAATTTTTTATGGAAGGGAGGGCCCGTATTAAATTTTCATTTGCTTATTTATTTTTTGTTGAATTACAAGTCAGTTTGGTGTAACGTTTAGAAAACTAAAAGCTGTTTTTTTTAAAAAAAGTTATGCAATAAAGATATTTGGTATATAGTCATAAAATAGTTTATTAAAAGATTTAGAGTTTTTTTTCAAATGCGGTTACTATTATTTATATTTTGTAAAACTTAAGTTCTGAAAGTTAATTTTATATAAGTTAGATCACTTTAAAATCGTATCATTTAGGTCCCTAAATGTTATTTTTATTTATTTTTTCTTTTAAAATACATAAATAAAATATAATAAATGGTGAATCAATCTTAAAGATCACTAAATTTATGACAATACCAAATATGATATTGAAAAAAATATATATTTTCATAATATTTTAAAAAATATTTAATAGTTTTACAAATTAAATTAATTTTTCCTTAAAAAAAATTCTTACCTATAGTTTTTTTAATATTAATAATTGAACTACTACGAGATTATTAATATTTATCATGTACATATTTATTTTTATTTTGTAAATTTTTTCTATAATGAAACTTATAAATAATCATATATATATATATATGCACATAAATAACTTTATATACACTATTAAGTTTAAAAAAATGTATGAAATAAACAAGCATAAATATAATAAAAATTGATAATATCAAAATAATCGAGATAATATAGTTATTAATATTAATTATAAAACAACATTGTAGGTAAAAATATTTTTTTTAATGAAACATTAATTTAATTTATAAAAATATTAAATATTTTTGAAAATATCATGAAAATATATTTTTTTCTCATGTCATGCTTGTTATTGTCATAAATTAAATGTCAAAATATTTTAAGAATGATTCACCATTTATTTTGTATTTCTTTTATGTATTTTAAAAGAAAAAAAATAGTAGTTAGGGACCTAAATGATACGAATTGAAAAGATTCCAACTGATACAAAATCAACTTTTGAGACCTAAATATTACAAAGTGTAAAAAATGAAGACTGCAGCTGAAAAACCCAAGAATTTATGCAAAAGCTATAGCTAAAAGCTAAAGCTCACACAACCCAACTTTTAGCTTTTTCTAAAAGTTGCTTTATGAAAAAACTATAATAAATGTATTTTTTTATCTAAATATATTTACTTATTTATTATATTTTATTTTGTTCTAAAAATATTTTTATAATTTTATATTTATTATAAATTTTTAAATATTTGTTATTTTTGTAATTTTATATTAATATTAATAGGACAATTCTTCTATATGGAATTCACTTTAAGCTCTACCGGTAGGGCTCTCAGTGTTTCTCGACTCGTGAACAGTTTTCGACGCGACTTTTTTTTATGATCGTGTATATTGTAGCTATTTAGAGCATCTTGCAAATTTTCATAAAATTTCGAATAGTTTAGAGTACCGAAAACTAGGTTCAACATGTTTTCCACGCGCATAAAAAAAATTAGTCACGTGTGCAATAACATGTTTGAACCTAGTTTTCGGTACTGTAAACTATTCGGAATTTTCTGAAAATTTGCAGGATGCTCTAAATAGCTACAATATACACGATCATAAAAAAAAATTGCGCCGAAAACTGTTCACGGGTTGTAAACACTGAGAGCTCTATAGGTAGGGCTTAAAGTGAAACCCCTATAGGAGAATTTCCTAATATTAATATAATTTATTATACATTATAATATTATTTTTGCATAGTATCTTCAAATTATAATTTATCACACATATTAATTTCATGCTTTAGAAAAAAGTAAAAAGAGAAATAATTAAAGATATAGAAAGAAAGTTTTGCAAAATTTAATTTTTACATATTTGTGATTATATCATGATCATTATAATTAGAATCTTAGTTACACCAACTAGTTATAATGTATATTATTGACGTGTGAATTTGTCAATCAGAAGTGCACAAACTTTTAGGAGAAGACTTGTGCCAAAAAAATAAATAAGATCAAAATAAAATTTGTAAAAATTAAATAAAGTGCACAATCAATTTATAGTGGTTTATCTATAATCTCGAGACTACGTTCACTGATTTCACTATGGAGAAAAATGATTACAAAATGAGAGCATTTTCTTTGGAGAATTAGAATTCAAATTCAAGTCCATTTTACAAATGAACTTCAGCTCTATTTATAGTGAAGCATAAGGATAAACTTGGTAATTTGTGAGATATAGATATTATAAATATCTTATTACTTGTTACAATATAGTAGTCATTTAAATTCAAATATACATTTATTTGAATTTAAGTTACAAAAATATTAATAAAATAATACACGAAATATTTAAGAAGATTCGTGCTGAATCATCATGCTACGTGTATAAATGTGATTTTTACTACATAACATATATATACACAATTATATGTGTATATTATATAATATAACATTTTTAAATAGGTACAATGCTTATATTGAAATCTATTTAGTATGTGTGAATATGTTTTAATGAAATAAAATAAATGCGACATATTTAATAATATTTTACCAAACACTCTGACACAGCTTTTTCAACTCATAATACTTTAAAATCTATAATTTACTAAATACTCTTTAATTTTTTTCCCACAACATAGCTACAACTGTTTTTCTCCACAACACAACTATAACTATATTTCCCCATTTCACAACTATACCAAATTCTTAATTGTTTTGGTTTCTATAGATTTGTTTTACTTTAAAATGTGGGATTAATTTAGACTTGACACTTTTTGTGTGGAATTATAATTGTTTTCCTAACTTTTTAATACACTAAGATATTGATGATCTATGTATGTCAATAATTTTGATAGTTATTAGAATATATATTGAGTTCAATGTGTACGTTTTTTGTAATGTCTGCTATTTGAGTAAATTAGGATTTTTTTTTTTTAGGAAATTACGTTTTTTTTAGGTACTTTTTTTAGTACCTATTTTTTTATTATTTTGAGATTATTTTTATAATTTTAATTTATTTGTGTTAATTTTTATCATTTATATTTTAATGTCACATCATAATTAACCATCAAGTACTTATTATAGCACTAAGATATATATACAATGCTCGAATAATAATTAACGCTATCATATATTAGAAATTTGGGTGACATGTTATTACGTGTAGTGATAATACATAATTAACTATATGTTTAATTAATTAATTACTTTATAAACAATTTTGCTTATTATAACCCCCAAAACATATCACGTAAATTCATTAGGATATTTTTGTTTTTTGAAGAATGGTATAATTTTAATTTATTTGTGTTAATTTTTATCATTTATATTTGATAAAATATTTTACCACCAAATATCTAGATAAGGACTAGCAGCATATAACCCAAGACTGAAGGCATTGCATAAAGCGAAGGTCTCAGGACCACAAAAAAAAAAGATAATTTGAAACTCTTGACGAATCAAAAGAAAGAAAAGTCTAGTCATTTGTTCGAGAAGAAGAAGAAGTACTTGCAGAGGAAAGGATTTAAGATCATCGCCATGTGGAATGCAGTGCTGCAGCAGTGGCATTACCAACAAAGTTGGCTTGAATTTCTTGAGGCAACAATCGGTATTTTATGCCAAGTTCTTCAAATATTCTCTTCAATTCTAATACTAGATCGGATCTTCGGCTACTCTTGTTCCCATAGTTCTGAAAATTTATGGTATGAGTAACGTACAGAGCTATTGTCATCTTGTTCACATCTTGAATATCCTTAACCACCACACTATGACTAGGACGCCAGTGCTGAGGTTTTCTCTCTAGGTACCTTAGGCATTCAAAGATTCAATTTCAATATTTTTTCAGTGGAAAATGGTATGTTATGTCTGTTGTTTTAGCTATTATTCAAGTGGTATGCTATTCATATTTCTGTTCATAGCGATTATGATAGAACAAGTTGTCTATTTTTTTTAATGATGTGTGGTAACCGGTTACAACTATAAAAACCAGTTTTATTATTTGAGAGGTGTTGTAGTATCTGGTTACAATTATAAAAATAATTTTTATTTTTTAAGTAATGTACCATTATCAAAATATCAATATCGGTTACTTAGTGAGATTTGGAAGAAAAAAAAAATTATATGAAAAAAATAAACTAAATTGATGGTGAAGGTAGTTGGTTACAACTAGGTCTGAAAAAAAAATGAAAAAAATCATAGACAATTGCGATGGTAACCGATTACTTAGCCTGACTTGGAAAAAAATAAGATTCAAACAAAAAATCTAAACTAATCATAATCGTAACTGGTTACAGTGAGGTTTGAAAAAAAAAATCAAATCTAAAAAAAATAACCAATTGCTATGGTACCTGGTTGCTTAGTCAGGTGTGAAAACAAAATCAAATCTAAACAAAAGAATATAAATTAATCGCTATTGTAACTGGTTACACCTAGGTTTAAAAAAATCTGATATGAATAAAATGAATCAAGCGTCATGGTACCTGGTTACTTAAACAGATTTGGAAAAAAAACCCGGAAAAATCAAAAGTTTTATTTGCTTGTTTTTTTATTTTTTGTACTTGTATTCTGAATAAATTTTGTAAACCTATCGATACATTTTTTGAGTAAACATTCTAGTTCTATTTCTTTAAATAATTAATAAACACATAAATATTTATGTTAGAACCTTATTTGATGAACGTTTGGCTGCTAAGCCTATATCCAATTGATCTAAACATCACAGGGAAGAACCTTTTGACAACTTTTGCCATTTTCAACCAAAAAAACTAATTAGCTAATCTAAGCTTTCATATGTTAAAAGTACCCTAAAATATTCAACTACCTAGCTTCTTATACTACCCTAGTCTATACTAAATAATAGCAGTCAACTTTTCTTAAGTACATTTCTTAAATCAAATCAAATATGAAGTCAAGTACCTGGTTACTTAAACAGATTTAGAAAAAAAAAAACCCAGAAAAATCAAATATGAAGTCAAGCACCTGGTTACTTAAACAGATTTAGAAAAAAAAAAACCCAGAAAAATCAAATATGAAGTCAAGCACCTGATTACTTAAACAGATTTAGAAAAAAAAAACCCAAAAAAATCAAATATGAAGTTCAAAATCAGATGTGAAAAAGAAAAAAACTAGATTTGAAGAAAGAAGAAGAAGAATAAGAAAGACCGAATAAGAAGAAGAAGAAGAAGAAGAAGAAGAAGAAGAAGAAGAAGAAAAATCAGTTCGTCGTCGTCAGAGGCAGCGGCGGAGGTAGCATTGCCGGAAGAAATCTGAGATGGACATTGAATTAGGGAGGAGAAAGAAAGAAATGAGAAGAGAGATCGTGAGGAGAGAAGAGAAAATAAGAGAATTAAGTTTATGGTAATTTATTTACCATATTTTAAACTTTTTTTCCAAAACTTACCATATTTTGTACAATTATTTTTTTTCTTATAAATTTAGAAACTATATATATTTTCCCCTTATTTATGTAAACTTATTTATTTTTTTTTGAATGAGTAAATTAGGATCCTTGATGTAATACATTCTTATTATCTTCAATAGAAAAATAATAAATAAATAAAAAATAATAAGCGTTTTTTTGTTTTGCTGGAACTAATAAGTTTTTTTTGTTACTAAGAGTAAGAAGTATAAATTTTCATTAATAAACTTAGTGAAAAGTTTCCAAAATAACCACATGAATAAGTACGATTACAACTCCTAAGAAACTAGGCCCGGCCCATATATATCTCTTCAATATGCTTTGTTTAGTTATATTGATAATCCGAAAATCCGTTACTGTTTTTTTTTCAACCAACGATGGGTTCCTTGGATCCACCACAAGCAGAGAACGGTTACTCTAACGCCGGTAAATCAGACGGCGCCCACCAATCCACCGGCGATGATGGAGTTCCGCCAGCCCATAGGGAAATGACGACGGATTCCGACTCTTTGAAGAGGCGCAAGACGAGCATGCTTCCCTTAGAGGTCGGCACGAACGTCATGTGCCGTTGGAGGGACAACAAGTACCACCCCGTTAAGGTCATCGAACGCCGGAAATTGCCTTACTCTGCTCCCAATGATTACGAGTATTACGTCCATTACACTGAATGTAAGATTTGAGCATATGCATTTATTTTCAAATTCTCAAAAAGTTTAGTGTTAGGGTTAGGGTTTTGGTCTTGCTGGAGTTACTCTATTGATTTTTTTTTTAAGTTCTGGTGAGAACATTTGCTGATTTTGTTGCTGGGTGTGAATTTTTTAGGATATGTCTTACTTATTCTATTGCTTTAAAGGAGTGCTATGAAGAGTGACTGTAGGAGAAATTGGTTAACAAAGCTGGGAAAAGAAAAAGATAGATTGCTACCCCCTACCAAATCATGCTAAATCCATCATGTATATTGCTGATTGATTTCATTGTTGTTTATCTATCCCGTTTCCATCCTACTATCTCACACCACTTTCTGGGAAGGGCAAAATCTATGTGAAGTAAAAATTCTAATGAAAGTAATATCTCAACATGCCTATTTGTATAAAAGTTTATTAAGGTCTTATTGTTCTTATGATAATTTCTTATAATACCAATTCATATGCGTATGTATTTGTATCTGTTTCTTACCCCCTTATTGTTTGCATGGTTAGTTAATAGGAGGCTTGATGAATGGGTGAAGCTTGAACAACTTGATCTTGATTCAGTACAGGCTGTTGTTGATGAGAAAGTAGAGGACAAGGTAATGTCATGTTCTCTAACAAAAAACGCCTTCCCTCAAGCCTTCTTTGCACGTTCCACATTTGGCATCTGATTTTTTTTTAATAATATTGAGACTGGAGACGACAGTTCTTTTAGTCATTTTTGTTTGGTTAATTGTGTTTTTTGTTTTTTAGGTTACAAGCTTGAAAATGACACGTCATCAAAAGAGAAAAATTGATGAGACACATATAGAGGTATGTGGCATGTACAAGTCATAGTTGTTATGAAAGGTATGTTATATGGTTTATGTGTTTTATTGTCATCATTCTTTTATAATTTCATATTTGTTAGGATATCATGATGATAGGCTACATGAGTTTGAGAATGAGGAGTATATTCTTTTCTAATTTTACATAACAAAGACGAATAAGATATGGGAAACAAGGACTATTGTAGGGAAAAGTAAAAGAATTATGAGAATAAAGGTTCAAGGGAGGAGGAGAGGAGAGTGCTAAATACTTAAATGGAGATGTATCCACTGCGTTTGTGCTATGGGCTTGAAGAAAAATTAAATACCGCTTCACTCCCTTTGCTCACAATTCTAGATGTGATTGCTAACTTATCATGTCAAGCAATTCATGGCATTTCCTATTAAGGAAAACCTAAATTTACATGGAATCCAAGTCTTGGACGAATACTTTATTCTTGATATTTAGGTTCCTCCCTTATAAATCAATTCATATAGGTGCACACATGTATGAATGTGATCACATTGAAAACATTTTGGAATTTTATTCAAGCTGTAGGTAGCTTGATGTACGTGACAACTATTTATATGTAGAACTCACCCTTAAAATACTAGCCTATGAAATGAGGGCTCCCAAGTGGTTATAAACAACAAACTAAGCCCATACTTAGTTGATGTGGAGTCTTAACAATACTCTCTTTAGAGTTGATATCAATGGTGGCCCACTTTGTGACCCCGTAGGCGACACCTAGGTCACCCCTTTTGTGATGTTGGTCCACTAGAGGGTGTTGCTCTGATACCAGTGTTACAATCAGTCAAATAGAACTTACTCCCAACAGACTAGCTTATAAGAGGAGGGTGTTTAAGTGGTTATAGACCACCAACTAATCACATACTTAGTTGATGTGAGATCTCCTATCAGCTATGTGGTAATTTTGTGATACTGGTGATCTCTACAAATGTTACTGGCTCTATTTGATGTCATTGTGCAAATTTAAGATTAATATTATAATATTATTGATGATGCCCTTTGTTTATTTAGGGTGGACATGAGGAGCTTGATGCTGCCAGCTTGCGTGAACACGAAGAATTCACAAAAGTGAAAAATATAGCAACTATTGAACTTGGAAGATATGAGATTGAGACATGGTACTTCTCCCCTTTTCCACCAGAGTACAATGATTGTTTAAAGTTGTATTTTTGTGAGTTTTGCCTCAATTTCATGAAGCGCAAGGAGCAGCTTCAAAGGCATATGGTGAGCTGTTCTTAAATTTTCTCTTTTCTTGTTTGCGAAGAAATTGCTTTATGTAGTGGTCCTGCAGTAAATTGGATCCATGATTAAATGTCCTAAATTGATTTATGTTGTCAATTTTAGTTACCACATTGCCTAATTTTGAGTTTCGTGTTTTTGCCCCTTAAAATTTTGACTATGAAGAGGAAGTGTGATCTCAAGCATCCCCCTGGTGATGAGATTTATAGAAGTGGTACGCTCTCAATGTTTGAGGTAAGCTGCTTTTGCATAAGATTTATGTCAATGTTATAACAAACTACCTCCAAAAATGTTTGGTCCCTCTAATAAGTTTGACATGATTTATTTACCATTGCTAGTGCGTTTCTATTTTGGTCATTGTTCTGATACAATTTCTTTGAAAAATCTCTTGTTCTTTCCCACTAGTATAAGTTTATAGCTGATATTGCTATATAATTATACTGGAACAGGTTGATGGCAAGAAGAACAAAGTTTATGGGCAGAACCTTTGTTATTTGGCGAAACTGTTTCTTGATCACAAGACCCTTTACTATGATGTTGACCTCTTTCTATTTTATGTTTTATGTGAATGTGATGATCGGGGATGCCACATGGTTGGATATTTTTCCAAGGTAAGTCAACTCTGCTTAGTTGTCCAGAATAAGCAATAATCGGTGCTTCGAATTTTGTACATATTATAGTTATATGAATCTTGCCACTTGAGCCTAGCTCAAATTGTTGTGTGAGAGGTCTGGGGTTTAAGTTTCAAGGGAAAAAAAAATCATAATATGCTTATATGAATTTGTTATCTTTCTAATCAAGATGTTATTTCCCTTTTCCCACTTAGTAATGTTTCTTTTAGAAAAGAAAATAACAGCAGCATTTATACGAGTTGAAAGATTCTATGTCAATGTTCTATAGTGTTTGCTCTTGGAATTTTATCTGCCACGCAGTTTTGTGGATGCATAATATCTAACTCATCCCACATCACTTGCTTCTCTATTCAACGAGTTTTGATGTGAATAAATGACCGTTGAAATGCTTTCTTTGAAAGTTATGTTACTTAGTCAGTGTTGCAATTTTCTTTTAATAATTAATTATATATTTATTTTAATAGGAAACTGTAATTACTGTATTACTTATTTATTATTTTATATCCCTGCAAGCCCAAACTGAACTAATTCAGATATTTAGACCTTGTAAGTTCTCAAGTGTTTGTGCATGTACTCACAGGGCTATGCTTCTGCAGGTTTAGTTTTATTTTTTATTTAGCTAATTAATATTTTGATGCTTTACATGATGGTGCAGGAAAAGCATTCTGAGGAGTCCTATAATTTGGCATGCATTCTTACGCTTCCACCTTATCAAAGGAAAGGCTATGGAAAATTTTTGATTGCCTTCTGTAAGTTATCATTTAATGCTTTTTATTTTTCTGTTGCCAAATCTTGAATCTGATGAAAATATGATGGTAAACTCCATTTCTTAGTTTAATGGTGAGCAGATGAGCTCTAGTTATGGCTGTCACTTTATGTTTCACTATTAGAATCTTAGCACAAAAATGGTCCATGCGTGATATAATGTTAATTCCAAAGTATAGGTGCTTTTGAAGCACCCATTGAAATATAGTTCTATATTGAAAGATCTTAAAAGGTAATCCTTCACACCTCATAAATACCTGTTTGTTATCGTAGCTGCTTGATAGCAATTTAGTTATCATTCCTCTAAGTTTAAATGGGGAGAAGATGTGGGGATTAAGAAGAAACTAAGAACTGAACTGAGCAGTGAGGACTAGGGATCTTCTACCTAGCCACAAGAAAATAAAACAGTAACTTAAACTACATTGTTCTACTTACAATAGATAGACAGTGAAGCAAAGCACAAGTCCTAAACTCGTCAAATAGACAACCGTAAACGCACTCTCCCACATAAAATTTTAATATTGGACGTCATTTTAATTTCAGGGTATTTTTCTCCAACTCAAGGGCCCAGAAAATGGTCAAAACTAAGTTGCTGACATAGAATCGAGATTTCTTGATTTACTTTGGATCATTTACTTATATATACAAGTCATAATGTTGAAAACAAGTTATAATAATTTACTTATATATTTAATTTTTAAAAATGGAGCTGGGAGTCTAACCAAGAACTGGTTATATTTTGTTTTATTATTATTGTTATATACATTTTGGGGGTATGAAGGTTCAGTTACAAAACTTCGGGTTTTAGTGCTGTTTCTTCCCTCGCTGTTGTTGTTACTAATGCTATACATTGGGCAGCATATGAACTTTCCAAGAAAGAAGGTAAAGTTGGCACACCAGAAAGACCCCTCTCTGATTTAGGCCTTTTGAGCTACAGAGGATACTGGACGAGGGTACTTTTGGACATCTTGAAAAAACACAAGGGCAATATTTCTATAAAGGTACGCATTTTGGCCATTTACTTATTTTTCATAAGTGTTCACTATGATGATGTACATATATAATTCTGAAGTTTTGGGTTTAGTGTGTAGCGTGACGATTTTGTTTATAAATTTTGTTAGGAGCTGAGTGACATGACGGCCATAAAGGCAGATGACATATTGACGACCCTACAAGGTCTAGAATTGATCCAGTACAGGAAGGGGCAGCATGTAATCTGTGCAGATCCAAAGGTTCTGGATCGTCATCTAAAAGCAGCGGGTCGTGGGGGTCTCGAGGTTGATGTTAGCAAGCTGATCTGGACCCCATACAAAGAGCAAGGTTGACTGACTTCTCTTCTCTTCGACTATAAGGTTTCCTTTCCAGATAAAAAAAAGACACTAGAGTTGAGTGGTCACTTCTTTTGCTTGTATAATATATAACCAAACATAGTGGACTCCATCTCCAGACTATATATAGACTTATGAAACACAAAATGGTCCATTGTTTCGTATTCCTAGCCTAGGGTCTTTAATTAGTCTTGACATTACCATTTGTTTCTGATTTATCTTTTACATGTTAATAATATTAGTTATTTACGACTTCACAATCAGAATCCATCATTTGCTATTGTTTGTACAAGTTCTTGAAGAAAAGTTCGTGTGTGTAACACGTGCAAAGACTATGACTATGACTATGGTATCATCATCAATCACACATCATTGAACACTGATGTATTTCTGAATTAGATCTATCTTAATGGATCAAGTCATGCCACGTCAGATGCTATTGAGATAAGAAATGAGACGTGATATTAGACTAGACATTTGTTCTAACGTATAGAAGAAAAATGGTACTAAATATGGCGTGATGAATTAGATCAAATGCCTTGTAAACTCTGGCTAAGGTAGACCAAGACCTGTAAAAATAGCTCTCTTGAAGTTGCTTACGCTTTTTGAGGGGGACGCGGGAACCGGGTTTAACCTCTTGATTCTCTCCTTTTTGGAAAAAGAAAGAAAAAACTTAAGTTTCTATGCATCAAGGGAAAAACTATCTCCTTAATGCAAATCTATAACTTATATAAAAAGTACCGGTGAAATTATAAAATTTTGGTCAAGTTATTTTGTCCTATTCATTGGTAAAATTATTTTGTCATTTTGTGCATATTTTATATGGCTTTTTCTGCAGTTCCTCATGGGACTTAGTCCACCCGGTGTGTCCCACTCATTTTCCAAGTGTCAAAATTTGAGAAATCTAGCTAATATATAAATGTTTGTTTTTAACCTCTTGTAACCGGTGGTGTGAACCGGTTGAAAAAACTACGATTATGTGGCAATAAAAAGCAGGGGCGTTATGGTAATTGAATATGGTTTTTAATGTATATTTGAGGATATTATAGTAATTTTGATAAGAAGTTGTAGTTATTTATAAGATTGGGTACGTATTTTCTGCTAAGTAATTAATAATAGATTCTGCAGAACACTTTTATAGTATAACATAACAAAAACAGATACCTATAAATTATTATTAGCTGCTTATTTGAACGGGGTGAGGTTTATTTCTTTATGGATTAGTGGAGCATGAGCATAATATAGTAACAGAGTATATCAAGTAAATGGTTGAATGATCCAGAGTCATTATTTGCATTTACAATTATTACTTGTTATTTGTTTTTGGCGAAATTAGTAGTAACTTGCATTTATTTTTGGTTGCGTTAATTTTTTTTTAATGTTTGGTTTTATATTGTATTAGAGTGACCAAGAAACTAGTTGGTTGATGTATTAGGAGTCTTTATTTTTGTTAGTTGTTTGTGAAATATTTTACGCTAAACTAGGAATAAATTTTTTATTTTTATTTTTGTGGATTAGGGAAATTGTTTGTTTCTCATATGTTTTTTAGTTTGTTTGTCAAATTTTTGTTGGTGATTTTGAAAATTATGGATTTATTTTATGATTAATCTTTTGGACTTTTGTTAAAAAAGAATAATTTGTGTGAGTAGTAGAATATACATAATTAATGAAATATTCAAACTACACCAAACAAAGTTTAGTTGAAATTGCTCATAAGATACACAAGTTTAAAGTGGAGAGAACATTGGCAACTTAGTTGATGGCAAAATTATTATTTTGTCATTGATTGCGTGGAAGACCGGGTCAACCATTTGGGAAGTATTGCTATTTCGAGTGTATCGAATTGGGGGGGAGTATGAAGTCTCCAATTATGTTGGTGTAATCAAAGGAGTGGTGATTGAAGACGAAGACACCTATTTGATTTAGTGCTAATACTCTTTCCCCATTAGACCGCACTTGCCTGATTCTTGTATCTAACTGTAACTATTGTGGGGATCTAGGAAGCATGTGTGTTGTCATTGAACAACCTCCCCTTGTGTCGATATCGACAATCTTGTCTTGGCGATGAAAATGCCTTGAGGAGGACGAAGTCTGTACTCCGAGGAGTACTGATTCCTTGTTAAGGCTTATGCTAAAAACATCTTCAACTTGTTGGGGTAAGTTAATAACTTTAATGGTTGGATTTTGGGAGTCGAAGAAGTACAATGATTCTTTTGAATAGTATAGTGCATCCACACCATTCATCGTAACCCTGTGGTCAATATTTTAAATAGTATAGTTAAGCTTGTTTTTTTTTTAGAAGAATGTTCAATAAAATTTGACAGATGATCTTCATAGGTGAAGACATTAGAATTACCTATTGTTGGTCTCAACTTGGTTGTCGTCGAAATCTCTTATAGTTGTAAATGCCTTGACGGTATTCCCCATTGATGGAAGAAAGTGTTTTTGAATTGCTTCTCCACGACCTATGTCCCATTGTCGCAATCCATGCCTAGATTGTATTATAATGGTTTCATTGCTACTCCAACACATTGGTTGGGAAAATAGTGGTACTTGTAGAGGAACTCCATCATCACAATCTATTTTAATATCCCCATTTCTCATGTTAAACAATTTAATGCAATTATCTTCATTGTTTCCATAGAGCAATAGATTTTGAGTTGGAGCATGACAGTGGTAGGTTTGTTGTTGAGGCTGTAAATTGTTCTCATTTGTCTTGTGTACATATGTGGACAAGCATGAAGGATGTTGGTTCGTCCAACTTGAAAATCCCCATTTGTGTACAGTTATAATTTTATCTTGATTGGAAGCTCATGTGTCTGTGATCGTAACACGATTCCAAATTCCCGGAGGAATACTTTTTCCTATGCAGTACCTTTTACAATGTTTTTTTTTGTAAGATGGTAAGGACATCGATTAATTTGCTATATATTAGAATGGAAAAAGTAAATTCTTCATTAATTTAGTAAAATAATTATGGAGGAGAAGCATGTACGAGAGTAGAATAGATAATTTTAAAAATTGAGTAGTTAAATTACTATTTTAAAAGCAAAATTGTCATTTAAATAACTTATCGAATTTGTAACAATGTTGTACATACCACATTGACCTTCACCGATAACTATAATTGCATGTCTTCCGTTACCATCTAAAAATCTTGAGTATCTCCCTCTTGGAAATGGAAGAGGATATGCTTTGGTATGTCGCTTTGCAAGTGAAACATGTCGCAGTAGGTGTGTTGGGATCTTATCCCTAATTGGGTTGTTAGCCAAATTCTCTATTTTGATGTCGTCCCATACTTGAATTGATTTTATGTCCATATTTTATATTTGTTTCTTGGGCCTTATATTAGTTGAACCAATCACTGCTCCATTAAAGTTGAAAGTAAAAGAAAATAGTTAAGATTGTTTAAGTAATCTCATGAAGTAGTTGAATGTTTACTGGAATCTAACATTTGTAGGATCTTAATATGACAAATATTGTACCAAATTTGTAGAGTAACATGTATGTTTTCAATAAACATGAGGAAGATCTCTACTATTGTTGTTATAATTGTCTTTTATGTGGGCTACCCAATTGAGGCCCACTTGACAAAAAACATGAGGAAGTTTGATTAGAGAGGTGGCTTACCTTAGCTGAAATATGAACACAATTGATTGACCATCGGATGAGTGTTCTTGTTCTTCTAGCTTCAACCACATTAGCTTCTACTCCACCGGAGAAGACAGTGTATTCATATTTCAGCCAAGTTTGATTAATGAGTTTGTTTATTTATTTTATTGTGGGTTTTATTTATGCTTTTTGGTGCTGTTTTGAGCCAAGTTTGTGTGTGGAAGTTGAATATGAGAACTTTGTTCATTTAAATAAAGTGGCAGTAGTAGAAGTTCAACTATCAGATACTAACCTAAATTTATTGCATGAATTTTTTGTTTACTTGCGTGTTCTCCTTATGGTTTTGTTAGGTGAATTGTCCCAAAGAAATTTATTTGGGTGAGATTACTATTGAACTTTTATTTGATATTACCTGACTTTAGTAATTTTAAATAGTTAATTAGTGTTGATAAGTTTGGCATCTCCCATGCTCCTTTTATTTTTAAGGGGTTTAAAAACCATTGGTAGTTTAATAATTGAAGCCAAACCATTTGACATGGATCTATGTTTATTGAAGTCAGTTATTGTATTTGTGAACTTTGTTATTAACAAGAAAATTGTTTGAAAAATTAAAATTAACCCAGTAATTTGAATGTATTTTGCTTTTTGTTGTTAATTTATTGTCTTAAATCACAAAACTTTGACAACTTCATGTGATTAAAATATAGTTGAAGCAAAACGAAAGTATAGATTTGAAGCACCCTTAGCACAACCAAATTATTGAATTCAAGCAATCGTTTTGTTAGACAACAAAGTCGGGTCTAAGTCATCCCCCATGTTATAGATGTCATAAACTTGTTCACAATTTGAAAAGGAAAATAAGATATTGTAAAACCAAATAGAATTATTTAATTTGCTTAGTTTATAATTGTTAACTCCATTTCCTGCGTGGACCCGGGACATTCGTCCAGGCCCATGGTCAGGGGCTGTTCAGCATGCGGGCCCGGACCAAGGCCTCTTGGTACGGGAATGTCCAAGAGGGGTACGAGCCCGGGGTGCACTTCTGGGCCCATTAGGGGGGTCCGGTATGGTCTTTCGAGTCCCGTCATCCGGGACAGTCATTCGGGAGACGTGCAGACCGTTCGAACTCCCCACGACATACGCGTCCTGGTCCTGGTCCTGGACCCTGGTACGGTCCGGGCCTGTGGTAAACGAAGAGGGACAAAGGTAAATGAACCCGGATCACATCGTCCTCGGTTGGAGGGACCAAGCGTCCAGGACCCTGAAACCGCCCCACTTCGCGTGGGCGTTGTCCCCACTTTTCACCTGCGGAAAAGGCCACCTCGGGATAGCACGCCGTTGTTTCAGATCAGCGCTGCCAAGTACTCTGACTGGTCTTGTTCCCTGAATCTGCCTCGTAACTCGAAGTGTCCAGACCAAAAGCACCATTTTGTCGGGCGAGATATAGCTCTTGGGTCAACTTATTGGGCCTTAACTGGTCGGAATTCATGTATGTTTTATCTTTTATATTGGGCTTCCACTAGAAAGGCCAAGAATATCCATATCTCTGGTGGGCCCGGGTCATACCCGGCCCAGACCCAGTGTTCCCATAAGCCTATAAATATAGACTATAGAACACCGGACAAGGGGGATCTCTTCAACTAAGATAAAGTTACTCTGTCAAAACATAGAGAAAAAACTCCATTGTAAAAGGCTTTCCAAGCTCTAATACTATAGACTCGTGGACTAAGGCTCATTAACGCCCCAACCACGTAAAAATCCCGTGTTAATCCTCTACTTCTATTATTATTACCCTTAAATAATATTTATTAAGATAGTTACTGAAAACCTCGGTTAACAGTTTGGTGCTTTCGTTGAGAGCTGAAGGAAGCTAGTGCTAACGTCAGGCCTTTACTACAATGGTGAACACACGACACACAACCTTCGACCCTAGCAATCCAGAGCAGGGCAACAGAGACCCGCCGCCTTCACAACATCTCCCTCAGGGTTTGCCCGAGAACGCGCCTCCTCAAACATCTCACCATGACGAGTCACAAGACTACGAGGGTGGGACAGAATACGAAGAGGAAAACGAGGAGGAATATTATGAAGAGGAAAATGAGGGGGAGTACCACGACGAAGCTGCGGATCCCGAGACCCCTGAAGGAGAGCCCAACCAGCAAGACTTGGAGGTGAACAGACTAAGGCAGCAAGTCTTGGACCAGGAAGCCAGGATCGCTGAGCAAGTGGAGGCGCATCGACGGATGTAAGAATCTCTCCAAGCCCTGCAAGCACTCATAGTCGCGCAGGGTCCGGCAGCCAATCCCGCAACTGGCCCACTTCCAGAAGCGCAGCAGCTTGCTCCACAAGAGCGAGCCGGGATCCCCGAAGGAGCCAGCTTGGCCCCTCCCCTAGAGCCGTTTCTTGAGCCAGCTCCAGGAAACCCGGACAGGGAGGGAAAGAAGGCCGGTGGAAAGACCCGAGAAAAGATCACCCCCATCGCAAAGGCTGGGACTCGTTCCCGGCCGCTCCCTAGGAAAGAGAAGGTGCGCCCCGTCCTAGGACGAGGCCACCCGATCAATCTGTAGGGGACGCGGCCGCGGAACACACAACCCCGGCACGCCCCAGGGTGAGGCAGGCGGGAAAGATCTTTGCACCCGAGTGCCTCGGTCAACAAGAACCGTCGGGAACGGCGTCGCAGCGAGGAACATCATGTCCTCAGCTCAGGGGACGATACGTCCCGGATAGACTTACGCGGCGGACTGAATGCTCGGAAAGAGCGGGCCCGCAAGGAAAAGATCCTCCCCCGAGGTGGCGACCTCAGGAACGACATCAACGATAGGAGGAACGAAAGAATCCCCCTAGAAGATGACACGGCCAGGCAGCTCATGGAGCAGATGGCCGCGTTGAAAAAGGTCACGAATCGTCTGGTCCGCAAGCAAGAAGGCGCGGACACCGATTCCGATGAAGAGGATAAAGAGCCCTACGCAAGGCACATCCTGGACGCCATACTCCCCAAGGGGTTCAAGATGCCAAGCCTCACCGCCTATACTGGAAACACCGACCCCAGGGATCATCTGTCCCGATACAACCGGCTCATGACAGTGGCCCATGTCAGTGACGACGGAAAGTGCCTCTGTTTCTCGATCATTTTGGGCGGTCCCGCCGAAGAGTGGTGGAAGAGACTTAAGCCGGGATCCATCCAATCCTGGTCCGGGCTGCAGTCAGCGTTTCGCAAGCAGTTCGTGGCTGCCATGAGGATGGATATCCAGATCAGCGCTCTCGCAAATATCAAACAACTCCCCGTGGAGACACCGAGGGCCTACATCCAGCGCTTTACTGAAGAAGCCTCCAAGAAGAAAGTGGACGACGGACAGCGCCTGGTTGCACTACAGTCCAGAATCCGGACCGGGTCCCCCCTTTGGGATGACATGCAACATAGCAAGGCCGCTACCCTGGAAGAGTTCATCAGGAGGGCCCAAGGATTCATCAACTGGGAGGAAGCCCAGATCCAGGCCTTCGGGTGGCCTCCTGCTCCGCAGCCCATCCCCCAGACGTTCCCGGGATATGGGGGACAGTTACCGGCACAGTCCTATACCGCGCCCCCCATCGCCCCGGGACCGGCCGTCGCGGCCGGGGTCAGCTACACCCCTACGGTGTACGGCCCTGCCACTTCAGGGTATGCCCCGGACCAATCCACCCACTTCTCCGGTTATGGCGTCGCGCCAGCAGGACACAGGATGGCCCCTGTCGGGGCCCAGCAGTCACAGCCAGGAGTGACTGAGGCGAGCGTGAACCCCTCCCGGGGGAAGCGATCAGGCAAAGGCCAGAACCAACCCGAGCCGGTCAAGAAGGGAAAGAGGGGCTACGAGCCCCAATATTCAGAATACACCAATCTGGTGGACACCAGGGAGAACGTCTACCTGGCCACAGAAAGGGCGGTTCACTACCGGAAGCCTAGCCCCATGTTCAAAGGAGGAAGGAATCCGAGAGACACCAGCAAAAGGTGCGCCTATCACAAGGATGTGGGCCACACCACCGATGAATGCCGGTAGCTCAAGGATGAGATTGAAAATCTCATCAAGCTGGGGCACCTCCACCAGTGGGTAAGGATGCCCGTGGGAGTCCCGGGCCTGTCAGCAAGCCCCGGAAAACCCACGGTCCCGGGAACGCCCTGGGCATACCCTCCCTAGGGAGGATATGCACAGGGACCCCCGACGCAAGCCCCTCAAGGGGCCCCCGTCGCGCAGGTTCCCGGCCCCGGAATGCCTTACCCCTCTGGGGCAGCACCCCCTCGAGTTGACGGACATGTGGCCACCATCTCAGGCGGACCTCACCTGGGAGGGCCATCCAGGAATGACCAAAAGCGCTACCTAAGCGAGCTGGACCACGATCAGGAAGTGTGCGCCCTTGTCCAGGCTCCGGCTCAGCGCCCTAAGTTGATAAACCTCCCCATCACCTTCACGGAGGACGACGCCCGCAATGTCCACTTTCCGCACCACGACCCGCTGGTCATAGATGCTCAGATCGCCAACAAGTTGGTGTCCCGTGTGTTGGTGGACGACGGAAGCTCCGTCAACCTGCTTTCACCGCCATTGGCTTGACTGAAGCGGATCTGGCATCATGCCCGACCCAGATTTACGACTTCAACGGAGATGCACTTCTCCCCATGGGAAAGATTCAGCTGCCGGTTACGCTGGGGAGTGAATTGCAGCACTCGTTCAAGTTCTGCACCTTTGTAGTGGTGGACTGCCCCACCGCTTACAACGTCATTTTTGGCCGGCCCGCATTGGTCGAGTTCGGAACCATCACCTCCATCGGCCATCTTTGCATGAAGTTCCCATGCGACAGCGGAGGGGTAGGAACTGTCCGGGGGGACCAAAAGAGCGCCCGGAAGTGCTACCATGTGTTGGCTCGGCCCATATACATGATCTAGGAAGAACCCGTTGAGGACTTCGTCGAACCGATTTCCCCCCCCCCCCCCCCACCTGCAGAGAGGATGGTATGGGAAGAAGATGACCTGGACCCGCAGATAGGGGACGACCGCGTCCTGGAACCAATGGACGAGATAGAAGAGGTGTGCATCAGCGACACCGATCCTACCCGGATCATCCAAGTCGGAAAGGGTCTGCCGGCAGACGTTCGGGCCGCCATCATCACCCAAGTTAAAGGAAACTAGGACATCCTTGCCTGGTCTCACTCAGACATGACTGGGATCGACCGCAATATCATTTGCCACACATTAAGTATTGACCCAAACGCGACCCCGGTCCGCCAGAAACGCAGGCCTTTGGGGATGGAGAGGGCCGAGGCCCTTAAGTTGGAGGTTAAGAAGCTGTCTTCCATCAACTTCATACGCGAGGCTGTGTACCTCGTGTGGCTGGCCAATCCCGTCTTGGTGCCGAAACCGAACGGGACGTGGAGAACATGCATCGACTTCACGGACCTCAACAAAGCCTGTCCGAAAGACTGTTTCCCGCTGCCCCGGATCGACCAAATGGTGGATGCTACGTCCGGATACGAGATCTTGAGCTTCATGGACGCTTACTCCGGCTACAATCAGATCTCCATGCACGTGGCAGATCAGGAGCACACTAGCTTCCAAACCGACAAGGGAATCTACTGCTACATAGTCATGCCTTTCGGATGAAGAATGCCGGAGCAAGTTACCAAAGGCTCGTCAGTAGAATGTTCCGGGCCCAGTTAGGGCAAAACATGGAGGTATACATCGATGATATGCTGGTCAAGTCCAAGACGTCCCAGAACCATTCGGATGACCTGGTGGAGGCTTTCGCAGTCATCCGGAAGTACGGGATGAAGCTGAATCCCAAAAAGTGCACTTTTGGCGTGGCCTCCGGGAAGTTCCTGGGCTTCATAGTGAGTTTCCGGGGAATAGAAGCCAATCCAGATAAGATCAAGGCACTGATTGATATGGCCTCTCCCCGAAAGCATAAGGACGTACAAAGCCTGACGGGGCGAGTAGCCGCCTTGAGCCGCTTCATTTCCAAAGCCACGGACAAGTGCATCCCGTTCTTCAACGTTCTTTGGGGAAGCCAGCATTTCGAATGGTCACCCGAATGTGAAGAGGCCTTTCGTAAGCTGAAAGAACACTTGGCCCAAGCCCCAATCCTGGAAAACTGGTAGAAGGGGAGCCTCTGTATCTATACCTGGCCGTGACTGAGCACGCGATCAGCGCCGCGTTGGTACGAGAGAAAGAAAGGGTACAGCTCCCGGTATACTATGTAAGCAAGCGATTGCTGGACGCTGAGTCTTGTTACCCATTGATCGAAAAGCTGACTTTTTGCCTGCTGATGGCATCCCGAAAGCTTCGACCTTACTTTCAGGCCCACGCCATAAAGGCCCTAACCAACCATCCCCTGCGGCAGGTGTTACAGAAGCCCGAGTCATCGAGAAGACTCCTGAAGTGGGCCATGGAGCTAAGCCAGTTCCATATATCCTACGTCCCTAGGGTGTCCATCAAGGGACAGGCCCTGGCCGATTTCATCGTTGAATGTTCTGGGGTGCCTACGGAAGACAATATTCTCGAAGCCCCCGCGGTGCCCGTATGGAAAGTCTTCGTGGATGGAGCCTCGAATGAGAACGGGGCCGGGGCTGGGATCATCTTGGTATCACTGCAGGGGCATCAGTTACAAAATGCCCTCCGTTTCCAGTTCAAGGCGTCGAATAACGAAGCAGAGCATGAAGCTGTCCTAGCTGGGCTGCGTTTGGCCCAGGAGGTAGTGGCAGCGAACTTGGAAATCTACAGCGATTCCCAGCTAGTTGTCAGACAAATCTCGGGGGAATATCAGACTAAAGGAGAGAGAATGGTGGCCTACGTGACTCAAACGAGGGAAATGCTATAGGCATTCACAAAGCATTCCATCCGCCAGATCCCCCGGGAGCAAAATGTCTTCGCGGATACACTAGCAAAACTGGCCACCGACGCCGAGGTAAAGCTGGCCGGACTGGTCCTCGTCAACCATCTCCTCGTCCCAAGCATCAGGGCCCCCGCGATCCACACCGTCGATCACTCCACTTCTTGGATGGGACCGCTCATTCGCTACCTGTCTACCGGGGAAGTTCCAACCGACCGGGCCGTAGCCAGGAAACTCCAGTATCAAGTCCACCGATATGTCATGATGGACGGAAAACTCTATCGCCGGGGTTTATCCATGCCTTACCTCAGGTGTGTGTCCGGGAGTGGGGGTTCTGGGCCCAATTTAGGAGGGGCCGTACGAGATCCAGCACGAGGTGTGCCCCGGGACATACCGCTTAAAGCGGCTCGATGACTCAGAAGTCCCGCGAGCCTGGAATGCGGAACATCTCTGTAAATACTATCAGTAGTCAGGAGAGCGGTTCCCAGTTTTATATTTTAGTTGTAAACAATGTACGCCTCAGGGGTGACCCTTTTTCAAATAATGAAAATGGCATGTGCAAAACGTCATAAAGAGGTGTTGTAAAACTATGCTAATCTTTCTCAAGTGACCCCAGACCCATCTCCGCTCACTTGTGGGGGGTATCCCGGGTATAGACAAATACCTGGCGGGGCGCACGCCAAGGCCGGTCCCACCCTGGACGAATGATGTTTGGGGGTATATTATAAAGAGGACCGAGCCCAAGGCCGGTCTCACCCCGGACGAACGATGTCCGGGGGTATATTATAAAGAGGACCGAGCCCAAGGTCGGTCCCACCCCGGATGAACGATGTTCGGGGGTATATTATAAATAGGGCCGAGCCCAAGGCCGGTCCCACCCTGGACGAACGATGTCCGGGGGTATAAATATAAAGAGGACCGAGCCCAAGGCCGGTCCCACCCTGGACGAATGATGTCTGGGGGTATATTATAAATAGGACCGAGCCCAAGGCCGGTCCCACCCCGGACGAACGACGTCCGGGGGTATAAATATAAAGAGGACCGAGCCCAAGGCCGATCCCACCCCAGATGAACGATGTCCGGGGGTATATTATAAATAGGACCAAGCCCAAGGCCAGTCCCACCCCGGACGAACGATGTCCGGGGGTATAAATATAAAGGGGACCGAGCCCAAGGCCGGTCCCACCCCGGACGAACGATGTTCGGGGGTATATTATAAATAGGACCGAGCCCAAGGCCGGTCCCACCCTGGATGAACGATGTCCGGGGGTATAAATATAAAGAAGACCGAGCCCAAGGCCGGTCCCACCCCGGATGAACGATGTCCGGGGGTATATTATAAATAGGACCGAGCCCAAGGCCGGTCCCACCCCGGACGAATGATGTCCGGGGGTATAAATATAAAGGGGACCAAGCCCAAGGCCGGTCCCACCCCGAACGAACGATGTCTGGGGGTATATTATAAATAGGGCCGAACCCAAGGCTGGTCCCACCCCGGAAGAACGATGTCCGGGGGTATAAATATAAAGAGGACCGAGCCCAAGGCCGGTCCCACCCCGGACAAACGATGTCCGGGGGTATATTATAAAGAGGACCGAGCCCAAGGCTGGTCCCACCCCGGACGAACGATGTCTGGGGGTATAAATATAAAGAAGACCGAGCCCAAGGCTGGTCCCACCCCGGACGAACGATGTCCGGGGGTATAAATGTAAATAGGACCGAGCCCAAGGCTGGTCCCACCCTGAACGAACGATGCCGGGGGTATAATATGAATAGGACCGAGCCCAAGGCCGGTCCCACCCCGGACGAACGATGTCCGGGGGTATAAAACAAAGACCGAGCCCAAGGCTCGTCCGTTCCGGACAATTGATATCCGGGAGATAGAAACATCCGGTTTGCCCCAGGGCAAAGCTATGGCCTAAAGCTGATAAAAGGAGAACAAAGCTCCAAGTTAAACTAAGCCCCGATGGCCCCGGACTTGGTGCCAGGATTAAAAACTCAGTGAGTTAAGTCGTTGGGTCTAGTCCTGGCTGTTGGAACCAGAACTAAACCCTCACAATCAATTTATCGCGGCAACAAAATGAAATTTCTACTCGAAATAATGAAAGGAAGCCTACATAAAAACCAGAGAAGGTAGCAGTGTTTTGAACTTAATTACAAGCCAAAAATACTAATAAAATTACAAAGCCAGGATTCGGGCCTACAACTCGTCCACCCGGAGGTCCGCGTCCTCCTTCTCCTTGGCCTCGAACTCGGCCCGCTTCGACTCCGGATCAGGGAAGACAAGGAGGTTCATACTCTTGTCCTTGCACCAGGCCATGTAAATGGCCTCATCAAAAGTGACATCCAGCAAGCCCTCGGCCTCCTCCTTTTTGCGGCGGGATATTTCGTGCGCCGCCTTCTCCTGAAGGAGAGAGTCTCCCAGTTCGCAAACTCGGTCCTTCAAGGCCTGGATCTCCTCCTTATCCAGGATGGACTGAGTCGTGGCCGCCTCCAAGAGTTTCGCCCACTCATCGGCCTCCTTTGATTTCTGGGACAACTCCTCTTCCAATCCGGCCTTGGCACGGTCGAACTCCTCGCGCTCCGTCTGAGCACGGGCCATCTCCCGGCCAAGGGCCGCCCTTTGATTCACGGCCGCCTCCAGCTCCAACTTGGCTGTCTCCATCTTCATGGCCGGCTCGGCCACCAGATCGGCACTCCGATGGGACAACAAATCAACCTGGAACAAAGGAAAGTTAGAAAATAAAATCCTCATCAACAAGTAAGGGGAGGAATATAAGAAGACAAGTAAGAGTTACCGCGGTGGCCTGGTGGCGGAGAGCCTGGGAGATGAACAGTACGTCTGGGTTGGCTATCATGGCGTACCTCTTAAGCTGGAGGTTGGACATGGTGTTCCTCACTTGGTCTAGCAGGTCAGCCGCCAGGGGGGCCTTGTCTTGTCCGAGTTTAGGGCGGAAGCCCGCTTCGGCGGCTGGCCGATCCACGATCGGCTGAGGAGTGCTGAACTCGGCAGGACGCTCCGTGAATTCAACTTGACGGCGGATTGTCAGGGCTCTGTAAGTTTCGTCCCTCCAGCTCCGACCGTTCTCCCAGGTCCATTTGATCAGCCGGGACTGATCATCCCGTAAAGAGGACTCCCCCTCCTCGAGAAGAGTCGGACGTAAGGGGAGAACGGGCAGTGCAGGGACCTCCTTCGCGGCCAGCCGACTCTCACCGTGTGACTCTTTAGCCGAGCTAGTTCGCCTCGTCCGGGGCCTCTTCCTGGTGTTGCCTTCTTCGGCGCCAGCGTCCGGGCCCCTCTTCCCAGAGCTTCTGCTGACCGCTGCGCCCGCCTCCAAGTCAAATACGGGGTGCTGGGTGGGGGCGGAGACTGCAGCAGGCTCCACAACTTGGATGGGGACCACGGCCAAGGCTCCCCCACCAGGATGAGACTCTGCCCCGGACGCCTCCCTGTTGAGACCCGGCTCTGGGCCCGTCGCCTCGCTGCTCTTCCTGGCCGCTTTCTTGGCCGCCCTGTCCTTGATGAGCCGCCTCATTTCGCTGTCAAGGGTTGACATATCAGAATCCCCTGCAAAAGTACAGAAAAGGGAGTTAGGATGGTAAACCAAATGGAAACAAAAACACACATGTCAAAGCTAAAAATGACCTGGGACGAACCCTCATCTATGCCCCGGGCGTGACTCAATTCCTCTAAAGCAAATGAATGGACTCGATTCCCCATGTCGTCCGGGTTCAGGAAATTCCCGTACTGGAGGAACCCGGATAGGAACATAAGGATCTCCGAGCCTACGGACGGGGGATGAAGGCCTCATCTCCCTGTCGGCCTCGAATACGGGGCCCAGGGGCACTAGCCTATCCCTAGCTAAGTCCCCGACTCAGGGAGCGTAAGTTAAGATTAAAGTGGAGTTACCTCACCCCGATACGCTAGCCCCGGGAGTCCCAATGTTTGGTAGGGCGTCTTCAAAGAGCTCCTCCAGCTCCCCTGAAGTGACCGCCTCTGTCGGGGCCTGGTCCTTCTTGCGGCGGGCCGCGTCGGCTTGCGCCACTCTCTTCACACTGGCAATGTGGTCCAGGGCCAACTGCTCCCGGATATCAACGTTATTCTCGTAGGCGATGCCACAAAGGTTCGGGATAACAATGGTTTGGGTGGCCGCGAGCATCCTGACCAGTCGGAGAGTATCGTCCGTGACGTAGCCACCCACATCTAGATCCTCCGCGCTCAACCTGGAGTAAAACCTCCTCCTTTCCATAATGAACTCGGTAAGGGGAGTTTGAGCGAAAGGCCCTGCCACCCGGAAGATACGAAGAAAAAGGATAAAGAGTAAAAAAGGAGAAGACTGGGAAGATACTTACCCACTCGCTGGAAGTCCAGCAGCAGGGTGGGGTTCTTCTCCACAAGGAACCCAGACGTCATGAACCAGTAATGCCTGACGTCCGGGGGGTGCCTCCAGAAGTTGGTAGGAGCGGGATAGCCACTCTGCGACTTCAGTCTATAAAATCCGTCTAGGGTCTTGTCCTTGACGTTGACCTGCGGCTCCAGCTTGTAGAAGTACAGGATCTCTGCGGGGGTGGGCTCCGTGACCTCCTTCGCGATACAAAGCACCCGCCATCCGGCGAGTAGCCGATACGCTTGAGGCAGAAACTGGAACGGTGTGATTCCCACGTACGTCAAGAACCGCACAAAATAGTCGCGAAGCGGGAGCGTAGCTCCCGTGCTGATGTGGCCGGCGCTCCAGGCCCCGAAGCCTTCCACGGACGTATGCGCTCGCTCCTTAATCCTGGCCATGCGGTTGTGAAAGAGTCCAGGGGTTGATTCAATGCCCAGACGATGCTCCAGGAGCAGCATCATCCGATAATTCCGAAACAGGTTGGGCGCCACGTCCATTTCCCACCTGTTGCCCCTGGGCATTCGGGATCCAGGAATGACGACATGGGCCCTATTGACCTCTTCTTCAGAATGGAGCGTAACGCCCGTTGCCATAGCTGACGATCTGGGAACAAAGAAAGAAAGCCAAGCAGTCATTACCTAAACCCAAGAAAGTCGGTTAAGGTATGGGGGGTCTCCTAAGGACTGCTTGGAGCCCCTTCAGATCAGGTCCGGGACACCGAAGAGCCACGCGACCCTGATCGGGAAAGAAGAAACTACTAAGACCCGCCCTCTGTCCGGGAAGCACCTGGATACAGAGCAACCTGAACCAGGCGGCCTTCCTAACAAATCCTAAATATAATGCCTAAACATACGTATTAAAAGAACAACGTAAGTTCATATAGTCGTCAAGAGGGTCAAGGGGACTTACTGTGAGTTGTTGGCCGTAGAAGGTGGTGGTTGTCCGACTATAAGGACCGCAGAACTTTGTTCTTGAAATGGTGTAGTCAGTTTAGCAGTTCGTCAACAGGACAGGCCCAAGACGCGTCTTCAGGCAGAAGGGCAGAAGTTGGGGTTCTGGGGAACAGGTGGCGGCGCAGAGTCAGCAGAAGGTGGTGTATGCCATCGGCGATGTCGGACATGCAAGGCTTGAGCAGGGCTTGTCGGTTCTTAACTTGGTTCGAAAGTGTAAAAGTATCAAATTGGATTTCGTGGGGTATTTATAATGGCCCCAAATCCTGACCTCCGATCCAACGGACATGTGTCTCCCCATCAGACGGTTAGGAGTTGCGCAGGGTTATTTATGAGCCCCCTCAGTTTGGATCCTCGCCATCTCAGATCTAATGGCCCAGGAAGGGCGGATGCCAAAGGTCGCCCCATCCTACGGTCCACCACATCCCAAGGGTATTAATGATGGACCCCCGTGCGGATGGAACGCTTCGTGACTTATGCTGACACGCTAGCCTAGGCCTAGCGACCCTTGAGAGGGCTAGGAGACCTTTCAAGACCTGTGCAGCAATCGCCTGGTGACACGTGTACCCTCACCACGAAGCAGGACAAAGGTAAACGTCCCCGGATATTTGTAAACGGTCCGGGCTAAGCATACGGCCAGTACCACAGCCCGCTGTCACGGACCCGCGATCCCAAGCAGGAACCGGGGAGACAACCGTGCGAGCGTCCTGGGGGCGATGCAAACCTCCTCCTGGCAGGCCTAGCCGAAGGCTTGGGGGGTAAATGCTATCTCCATTTCCTGCGTGGACCCGGGACATTCGTCCAGGCCCATGGTCAGGGGCTGTTTAGCATGCGGGCCCGGCCCAAGGCCTCTTGGTACGGGAATGTCCAAGAGGGGTACGGGCCCAGGGTGCACTTCTGGGCCCATTAGGGGGGTCTGGTATGGTCTTCCGGGTCCCGTCATCCGGGAGACGTGCATACCGTTTGAACTCCCCACGACATACGCGTCCTGGTCCCTGACCCTGGTACGGTCCGGGCCTGTGGTAAACGAAGAGGGAAAAAGGTAAACGAACCTGGATCACATCGTCCTCGGTTGGAGGGACCAAGCGTCCAGGACCCTGAAGCCGCCCCACTCCGTGTGGGCGTTGTCCCCACTTTTCACCTACGGAAAAGCCACCTCGGGATAGCACGCCATTGTTTCAGATCAGCGCTGCCAAGTACTCTGACTGGTCTTGTCCCCTGAATCTGCCTCGTAACTCGAAGTGTCCAGACCAAAAGCACCATTTTGTCGGGCGAGATATAGCTCTTGGGTCAACTTATTGGGCCTAACTGGTCTGGAATTCATGTATGTTTTATCTTTTATATTGGGCTTCCACTAGAAAGGCCAAGAATATCCATATCTCTGGTGGGCCCGGGTCATACCCGGCCCAGACCCAGTGTTCCCATAAGCCTATAAATACAGACTATAGAACACCGGACAAGGGGGATCTCTTCAGCTAAGATACAGTTACTCTGTCAAAATATAGAGAAAAAAATCCATTGTAAAAGGCTTTCCAAGCTTTAATACTATAGACTCGTGGACTAAGGCTCATTAACGCCCCAACCACGTAAAAATCCCATGTTAATCCTTTACTTCTATTATTATTACCCTTAAATAATATTTATTAAGATAGTTACCGAAAACCTCGGTTAACAATAACCAAGTTTGTTATGGCCGTGTTTATGGATAATAGCAAGTATTATAAGTTCCATTAACATCATATTACGACTTACTTATTTTATAAGAAAACAAATATGTACAATCAAATACTTCAACCATGCAAGCCAATGGATGAATAACAGAAAATATGATACCAATGAAATACATATTATCCAAAATGAAGGTCCGTTTTCCAGCAGTATGACATGATCACACATAGGTTTGTTCATGATACATGCATGTTCAAAATACCACTTTCAGAAAATGGCAGATCTGACAGTTCTCCTACACTAAAATAGAAAATAACAAAAGTACATAACTAGACTATTTGGAGACTGCAGAACACACAAAATTAGGCTTTGACATACATGCCTTACTTTTTTTTGAGTTGCGACGGGGTGGAGATGGATAAACTTCTTCCTCAGCTTGACGAAAATAGCAAAATCCTTTGTTCTTAATTTCTTCCACATCAATTCGAAGAATGAACAAGATGCTAAGAGCTACATTCTGGAAGGTGTCACGACCCATGTACATCTCTGGGTTGGAGATCTTAGAGTCAGAGTCCAATATGGAGATTGGTTCATCAATTTTTTTGTTCCGTTGAGTAGATGGACCTTCATCATCATTTTTCTTGCCAGCCGATCCTTGATCATGCAAAAATTAAAATCAAACAATAACTTTCTTTAAATTTTAAATGGGTTGTTATTCAAGTGTATTATTCAAAGTAATTAGAAAAAAGTTATCATTAACTTTGAGGAGATGTTTAGATCACCTGGTTTCCTCTGTTGTCTGGTCTCAAAATGAGATTCTTTGGCATGGTGGCAGAAGTTGTTTCCCTCGCCTTTGATACTTCTTCATGTTTGAAGTTGGAGCAAATGCTTCTCCAGGCGAAGAACGGTCGCCACCGTCGTTAGCCGTTTCAGGCGTCTTCAGCCGAGAGAGAGAGAGAGAGAGAGAGAGAGAGAGAGAGAGAGAGAGAGAGAGAGAGAGAGAGAGAGAGAGAGAGAGAGAGAGAGAGAGAGAGAGAGAGAGAGGATATTAAAATGTGTAGGGTTCCGAAATGGTATTGAAATGAAGAGAGGCATTGCCTTGACACAAAGAAGGTGAATAGTTCAGGTACCTTCACCTACACCTAGTGTCTTGATGCCTACTATCTACAGATGTCCAATCCGCTCTTTTTTGAGAGAGTAATGGACACAATGTTTTGAAAACCCTCAACTTGACAATGTCTCGATTATTGAGTTGTATTTGATTTTGATTTTTTTAAAATTTTTTTACGTTAATTAATAGTATATTGAGTTTGGGTTGTTGGGATATTGGATTAGAGCAATTAGGTTGGGTTTATGGCTTAAACGAACCGTGGGTTTGCTATGGAGTATGGGCTGAATATGATAGTAAAAAAATATCATTTTGCAAACTATTTCTTCGAAAATAGCACCTTACACGATATTTTTTGGAGAAAAGGTTGGTGTACAAGATTTTTTTTGCTTTTTCGTAAATTTAATTCCCCCTTTCAATTTTTGTTGAAATAAATCATAGTAGAATAAAATTGAAATATTTTATAATTTCTTCTCATTTTTAAATTTAATTTTTTTTGAAAATAAATTTGTTTGGTTAATTTTAAAGAAAATGAAGGGAGACATATTTTCTTTGGCAGACTTGAACTGTTCATTTCATTAACCAAAATTCATTTAAGTAAAATAAAGTAAAATTTAAAATATAATTATTTTCTCATTTTATTTAATGATATTTGTTTTGAATAATATATGTATTGAATAATTGGAACAAATTATCTAATAAATTATTTCCACAAATTCCAATAACACATATTGTTATGATAATTTCATAATTATCCCAATTTATAAAGTAACGAGAAGGTTTTATTATATTTGATATTCCTTGAGTAAGGATGGAATTTAACTATGTAGAATACCGATCATGGCGAAAACCAAATAACTTATTGCCGAAAACTGTATAACCATAGAAAAACCAACATGTACTTTATAACCAAATAACCTATTACCAAAAACTGTATAACCAAATAACATAAGTTTTATTAGCACAATTTATAACTTAAGTTTTAATTAGTTAGTTAGGTGAAAAGAGGGTACAATGCGTCAATCTCACCCTGATCATCGTAATTTAGGGTTAGCTTTATAAAACACTGAATCAGCGCCCATAAATATCAATAGTTGAATACATAATCCCACGTCGTAATCATGTTACGAAAAGTGCCTATAATATATAAAATCTTAAATCATATTTGTATAGAGCCTTTGCTAAATCAAATAAGAATATCAACATAAAAGCAGAAGCACTAACTTGTACGGATGTCAATTTAACCTGTAGGATAGGGTCCTCGTGGGTTGAAGCCCTTAATGGGGGGCGGGGTCGGGGGACATGACCCCTATCCCGAACCTGCCCCGTGTACATTGTATTTCTTATATATATAATTTAGTTTTTAAAATTAAATATTATTAAAAATATGGACAATTTTGTAATTCCTTTGTTGTTTTTCAATAACGCCCGCAATTATTCAATAAAATCACATAATAAATTCAAGCGTTGAAAAATAATAATAAATGGTGCCCTTTTTATTATAAACAATGCAAAATGCAATCAAACAACCCAATCTAGGATTGGATTGATAGGGACTGACTATCCCTACTACATAATAAATGTCAGGTCTTGTACACAACATGGCGTACATTAGACTGCCTACTACAGAGGCGTAGGGATACTGTCTCATATCGTCTTCTTCTTGAGGTGTTTTAGGACACTACTCTTTAGAAAGGATAATTCCATGACGGGTTGGCATATCACCCTTCTTCGAATTTTTCATACTGAATCTCTCCAATACCTTATCTATACAAGTAGCTTGAGACAGAGCCAAAACTTTATTCTAATGATCCCGGAGGATCTTTATGCCTAGAACATAGTTTGCATCTCCCAAATCTTTCATTTGGAATTGCATGGCTAGCCATTTCTTTACTTTTGTCAATGTTCCCACATCATTCCCAATTAGTAGGATGCCATCAACATAAAGAACCAGGAATACCATGATGCCATCTTTGATTTGGTTGTAGCACAATGCTCATCAACATTTTGTTCAAAACCATACGTTTTGATTGTGTCATCAAATCTCAGATTCCAAGATATCGAAGCTTGTTTGAGTCCATAAATGGACCTAAGAAGCTTGTAAACTCTTTGCTCTTGACCTTTTAATATGAACCCTTTTGGTTGAGACATATAAATGGTTTCGTCAAGATAGCCATTCAGAAAAGCTGTCTTAACATCCATTTGTCATATCTCATAATCCATGCAAGTTTCCATGGACAAGAGTATGCAGATGGATTTAAGCATGGCTACAGGAGAAAAAGTTTCTTCATAATCTACTCCTTCTCTCTGAGTGTAACCCTTGGCTACAAACCTAGCTTTGAAAGTTTCAACTTTCCCATCCGCTCCTCTTTTTCTCTTTAATATTCATTTGCAACCAATATGTTTAACATTTTCAGATTGATCTTCAAGAGTCCAGAAGGAATTGGAATACATCGATTCCATTTCCAAGTTCATGGCATCTTGCCATTTTTCTTTGTCATAATCTTCCATTGCATCTCTGTATGTCAATGGATCATCTTTGTTTGTGTCAGACACAATCATCTAAACTTCATGTTCATAGCGAGTTGGTTGCCTAATAACCCTCCCACTACGACGCAACTCTCTATTGTTTTGACTAGAACTTGTGGTTTCCTCTTGTCGTTGTTCATTGGAAACATTTGGTGATCTTATTACTTGATCTGAGACTATCTCCTCCAGTACAACCTTACTGCGAGGTTTGTGATTGTTAATATAGTCATATTCAAGAAAAGTATCATTTTTCGATACAAATGTTTTGTTTTCTTTAGGAGTATAAAATATAACACCTCTGGTCTCTGTGGAATATCCCACAACCATGCACAGTTTAGTGCGAGATTCTAATTTTCCAGTCTCTCCTTTCAACACGTGTGCTAGATGTGGCGTGCTGCCCCTTTGGCACACCCACATGGGGCAATTTTGTAAGTGAGCATGCCTTGGTGCTTGATCATTAGTTAAGTCTTGCACCAAGCAACCTCATGGGTTAGGGTAGTGGCAATTTTGTAATTATGCATATGTCTCCTAGACAAAAATCATATATGTTAGTGGGAAGACCTTGTATCCCTAGAAGGCTCCTTAGGGGGAGGTGACCTGGTGACTTAGGGAAGCACCATGGCCACAACAGATAGGGGCCAAAGCTATGTACTCCCTTGCCCTATCAAGGCTATATATTAATAAAACGATGTTTATCCATACTTGCCCTCGTATGCTTCCTTATTGCCTATGTGTTACTTGTTTGTCATCTTTGTTGGGCCATCGCGTGCCACTTGCCTTGTTGTGTGCTTTGTGTTGTGTGGACGTTCCAAGGAATGACTTGCTTTGTGCTTGCTCATACTTCGTTATTGATCGTTGCATGTCCGAGATGTGTTTGTGGCTAACCACTGAGTTTGTTTTCCCGAAGGTGTGTGTTGTAGGCTGACTTGCTAGCTTGAAGTGTCTGCAAGTGCTGCACGTTCCATCTACTTGGAGTCCCCAAATAGCCTGTAATGCCCTGAATTCTCCGATATGGTTTAATGGCGGGAATAGTAGGCCAGGAGGGCCATGCTTGTTTAATTATGCCATTAAATGATTATATCCATGCTTATGTGAATTATATTATGATATGATGTTAAATGCATGCATGTGGGTCCATGTAACGACCCAAATTCGCTATTAAGGCTTAAGGGCCTTGAGTAGTGTGCCTGGAGGGCATAATGGGATTCTGTGTGTGACTTTAATGAGTATAATGCATGATTATGATTTAATGCACGTTATATGACTATTTGATTATTTGTGATGCATGACTATGTGAATTAGTATGCATGTAGACCTGATTGAGCATATTTGTAATTTGTCCATGTTGGGCATGACTGTGTTGATATTTGTGATCTCTGACTCGAGACGATCCTAGAATGAGCAGGTTAGCAGAAAAGTCAAAGCGGGAATCTGTACCCGGCTTGGGTTAAGCCTGGGGGGTTTAAATGAGAATTTGGAAATATATTGAGGTTAATCTTGATGATGAGGAATGTATATTTGATGATTAATCAGGTATTGGGTAGTGAGCGGGAATTATTAGGAACACTTGAGGAATTAGTGGGAATTTGGGTAATATGACTAAAATGCCCCTTTATGGACATAAAGGTTTAGAATTAGTAAGGGAGGGCATTTTGGTCTTTAAGCTTATAAGAGTTGAATTAAAGGGGGGATTTATACTTAGTGGATTTTGTAGAAAAGAGTATAGGCTGAAAAGAAAGAAAGAAGGAAGAGAAAAGAAAAGAGAGAAAAGCTGAAGGGGTTTGTTCCAAGATCGGTTTGTGGCTCTCCCAACCAAATTCCTTCATTTTTCTTGGAGTTAAGCTCAGTGGAGAGCTAGGGTAGGCTGAGCATCAAGGATCCTAAGCTAGACTTGAGGATTGGCAAGGGGTTAGCAAGATCACACCAGAAATTTGAGGTAAGTTCTTGGGGATTTCTGTTTTAGGGCTTGACTGGTTTGAACTGTGTTTTTGAGCTTAATGGATGGGATTTTTGGGGAAATCAGGTCAAGGTTGTGAAGGTGCAAGCTAAGGAGGTCTAGGGTTCAGCTCAAGGTCGAAATTCCACCCACGGTATGATTTCTAAGACCCTATCTTTGTTGTTTGAGTGAATTTCTGGTTTTTGGGTTCATTGTGTTAGATTTTGAGTTTTGGGTTGCTTGAGCTTGGGATTGAGTTCTTGGGATGCTTGGGATGAGTGTGTGGTGTGGATATGTGTGTTTTTGGGTTTGGAAAAGGTTTGGGCAAGTTTGGGGTTGAAATGGGAGAAGAAAATCGCAAGATGCGATTTTTGATTTTGGTCTGGCTGCAACTAGGGCTACAACGCTAGTCAGGGGGCGCTGTAGCGCTAGCCCTTGTTTTGGTGGGGTGGTTCAGCTTGTAGCGCTACAGCGCCCTCTTTAGAGCGCTGTAGCACTGCATTGTTCACAGAGGGGATTTTTGGGCTTTTGTGAAGGGATTTTGACCTAGGGTTCGGGGCTCGTTTCCGCCACTTTGTTTTGGGGATCTTGGACTCCCCGGGGGCTCGGGATTGGTCCCGAGGCTATGTTTTGGACTCGAGGTTTGGGTAATGACTTTGACTTATGGATTTTGCTTAGGTAAGCGCTAGGGCTCGGGTAGGATCGTGCTCAAGGAGTTAGGTTGATCAAGGCCATCGACTTTAAAGGTAAGAAAACCGTAACACCCGGGATTAGGGCATGGGCCCACAGTGTTATTGCAGGGCATGGCCCTAGATTGTTTTACTTGCAAATTTATGACCTTGAATGAATTATTATATGTTTGAATGATTATTTCGAAATGTATTATGCGTGCAATTATAATGAAATGAACGGCTGAGGCCGAGAGCGGCAAAGGCCGGGTACGGCCTTGGGGCCGGAAGTAACACTCAGCACATGGGATGCTATAGCCAGGGTGGGACCCAAGGGATACATGAGTTATCCTTACGGCGAGGACCGAGACTCCAGGCTTTGGTAAGGGCTCTGGGGCGGCATGGCCGTGCTTGTTTAGTCTGATGGTTTTCCTGTTTAGCAGTGGATTATGTCAGCTATATTATTTGCATATGTTATGTGCTATTTGGGTTTTCTTGCTGGGCTTCGGCTCACGGGTGCTCTGTGTGGCAGGTAAAAGCAAAGAGTCAGTCAACCGGCCATGAGTATGGAGAGCGTGGGGGCGGCGCGTACATGTTCGGCCTGCCCGACTGCTTTGGTTGGGGGCATTTTGTAAATGGCTGTATTAATCCATTCTTTTGATAGTTAACCTGGTGTAAATCTATTTTTGAGTTGTAAATATTTTGTAAACCTTATTTTGGGATCCCAGATGTTTGATACTTAACGTTTTCAATGAAACTAAATATTTTCAAAGAGTACAGCCTTAAATTCTGGTTTTATTCACACTTTTGGTTTTAGAAACCACGTAGAGTCAGTCCAAAAGCACGATTTCTATTTTAAACTCACTATGTAACGACTCTAAGGTAGTAGGGCGTGACAGTCCACATTTTAATTACAGGGGTGTGATGGTAATTAGGGCCGTTGAGGGCATAATTGTATATTTGTATGCATGTCGGCGGTATATTGTTGAGACCACATTATAATGTGGGTTTGTTCGAGCTATTCGACATGAGATGATATTGGATTATTAGTTAGCGGTCTGGTCATAACAGGTTTAAGTTAGGGGCTCGGGATGAGTCTCGGGGTGATTTTAATGATTAGAGCGTTACCGAGAATTAAAGGGTAACAGGATATGAATTATTGGTGTTTGAGATTATCGAGAATAGCGGGAATTAGAGAGCGTTAATTATGATTAACGAGATAAGTTGGAAAGGACAATTTTGCCCTTGGGAGCTTTTAGAAACCCTTAATTGACCTAGGGGGTATAATAGTCTTTTTACCCCTAGGATAGATATAAACCCTTTAGGCTGTGAAACAGGGAGAAAACAAAGCAAGTCTTGAAGCTTACCCGTACCTTCCTCCTCCTTCATCTTCTTTGTGATTTTTGTGATCTTGTTGAGGATTCTAGCTTGGGAAGTAGACCTTGGGAGTTTGGGAGAGTGTTCCACCATTGAAGAGCATCACAACCTGAGTTTGAGGTAAGTTTCCAGCCATTAGTTTTATGGTATGCTCTGTTTTGGCTTTAGTTTTCTGCTTGTGATTTCTTTGTGGATAGTTGGAATTAATGGAAGTTTTGGTTGGGGTTTAACTTGGGTTTTGATGAGGGAGTGTTATAGATCAAGTTTAGGGGTTGTATTGGATGTTTGAGTGGTGTTTGAGCTTGGTTTGAAAGGTTGGTTCCAAGGGAAATCGCAAGGGAAGAAAAACCAGGGTATTGGCTGAACTGGGGGTTGGGCCGCGGCATGGCCAGGGAGGGCCGCGATCCTTGAGGGGATGCTGAAGGAGGGCGCCTCTGTTTGAGGGGCGGGCCACGGCATGGCTAAGGAGGGCCGCAACCCTTAGTGACATTTTGGCCAGAAATGGGTTTTTGGCTCAGGGATGCTAGCCTTAGGCCTCGGGATCGATCCTACTACCCGATTTAGTAGTATTCGATGTCTCGGAGGCTAGGTTTTGGTTTGGGAACCTTTGTTATTCATCTTATTGACGGAATCCCATAATTGGTTATGACCAGGTAACCGCTAAGGAACCAAAAGGTTGATCGTTCTTAGGGGTCGTTCTTATTATTATCTTTCGCTCGAATAGAAGGTAAGAAAACTGCACCCTGCGTATATATGACATGCGTGATTGTTATTGAGGCATGTTGATTGATAAATGTGGACATGGATTTCCTATTAAATGCTAGCGAATTTTGTATACTTGTATATGTACTGACTAGTCAGGGACACTGACTTAAAGAGTCAGAAATGGCATAGCGTCATGAACGCCAGGCCAAATGAAGATTATATCTAATCGATATCAGCGTTGAATGCTCTAAGGCATTAACGCTGGACCGACCCTAAGGTCGTTGAACTTATAAGCGCTTGGCTAGTCTAAGACTAGTCACTAGAGTTAGGGCCTAAGGCCCAGGTGACCGTTGTCACATGGCTAGGGAACGATGTTCCAAGGTTATGACTCTAAGGTCATGAGGAAGGTTATGTTGGTGACGAGTCACCGTGCATCTATCCTGTTCGAACTAATAAAAGTTCACTTATCTATAAAGCCCCAGTGACTCTATCGTCACAAGGCTAAAGGGAGCTGGACCCCAATTTAGTGACTTTTGCGACTGTCACCTATTTGTTTGGACTGATGGTCGTGAATGATTATTATGATCATTGATGATATTATATCATGCTTTATTGTGTTTTCTTGCTGAGCCATGGCTCATGGGTGCTATGTGGTGCAGGTAAGGGAAAGAAAAGCTCACCCAACCTTGAGTGGAGAGCTTAGGTGATGATGTGTACATGTGCGGCCGCTTGACCACCACAGCCAAGGAGTTCTCAGAGGAACTAGGGGGTTTACCCTATTTTTTCCGCTTAGGTCGGTGGGTTTGTAATTTTGAAACTGTAATGACCATTTTGAGTTGTAAATAACTTGTAAATGTTCTTGTGGGCCCATGAACAGTTTTATGTATTTAATAAAATATATCCTTTCCTTTTATTGATTTTCCACCTTTGCCTGTAAATAACACTTAGAACATGTTTTTAACCAAAGGACTCGGGTAGTGTAACGACCCGGATTTTCAAGACTCGATAATGCGGAAATATAAATGTTTTCATTTAACAAAATATCTCAAAAACCCATAGAAAAAAAACTTTTAAAAAGTCGTATGGCCATACTTAACATTTAGTTACAAATATGTTTTATAAAGATTAGAGTGAGCCTAGTTTAGGAAAATTACACAACATTTCCAAAAATAAAAAGGCTTCCCAAAAGGTCGGTCCACATGTACATTTGCAAGGAAGACTCCAGCGCTCACTGCTCTGCCTTGCCCTTGCTCTTACCTACAACATGAAACAACTAGGTAAGCGAAAACGCTTAGTAAGATCAACTTTCAAACAAAGCATGTAGAGAATTAGGGATCCGGACCCATCCGGACCCTACACAATCAATTTCAAGAACGCTAAAGCGTCCTGGCAAACTTATGGTCATGCCTGATAACCAAGGATAATTTAATTCATATCTAGATAAAAATCCTGCACTCAGAAAAATCCCAGAACAAGCAGATATATTATATCACAACTATATCTTATCAACAATTATATCCCTGCACTCAGAAAATCCCAGAGCAAGCAGATATATTATATCACAACTATATCTTATCCACAAATATATCCCTGCACTCAGAAAATCCCAGAGCAAGCAGATATATTATATCACAACATAATTCGAGACCAACGCTCGACAATTTCCAACAATTCATGCGTAACGCGCCCTCCAACATAATTGCTAATCTGTAAAAGAGAACCGAGTCTCCACACTAAGATCTAGCCAATAAATATTCTCATCAAGGGTAACTATCGTGTTACTTAGGGCATCGCTACATATTCAAGAGTGTAATCCAATTTACACGGTTTTACGGAGACTTCTATGTTAATCAGTGGTGCTGGTGAGCAGTTGCCCCTAGGGTGTTCAGCCTCACTCAATCTTGGCAACCCCTAGTATCTCTAGGCACTCTCACTGAATGGCCAATATTCACAGCTGCTATCCGGGAATAACTTATCAGAGCACTTGCTCGGATTCTAACCGTCCAATGATTAAGTAAGCATGAGGGCCCCTAGGTCCCATTTATCTTGGCGCCCCTAGGTTTAACCAGCTTATCCTCATCTCATGGCCACTCGTCACGGTAATGAACCAGACATAAATAAAATCAAGAAGTGTGACGGGGATCAACCGTCTAGGATATGACGGACTTCTACCGTTCATATTTTCTAAATCAGTACCCACTAGACTAACGTCTCTAAGCAACTTTCTATGACAGCCTATATATGTGCATGTATCCCTATACTAACATACAAGACAATAATCATTTCATGTTGCAGCCATACAATATAAGTTGACTTACTTGGAGTCCTTAGTGCTCAGCAAGTTTTCACCCTCCAACGTTCAGTCCAGTTACGCTTAGCCAATACTGTAGTTATCCATACAGTATACTCAGATTAATTATGGCACTCATAATTCATTATTATTATTTTGGGCAGTTTGGTCATTTTAATAAAAGTCATTTGTAAGGATTTATAATCCTTATTTGGTTTTAAACCTATTAAGGAAAGTCATACAAAATATTCGAGACTAAACCCTAAGTCTCGGGGAGACCTATCCTAAGGTCTCGATACCTAGGCTCGGGTATCACAATGGTATTTCCCCACAACCTGCTAAAAATCTTATTCTTTCAAGGTATCGCTATTAACCCGCACTTTCGACTAGTCGGTTAAAATATGTAAGATTTTAGCCGGCATTATATCCAGAAAATACAAATAAATTCCTTAATTATTTTTAAAGAAAATAAACTCTTTAAATTTTCCTTTTATTTTTCTTAAGGTTTTAATATTTAAAAACCGTTTAAAGAAAATTGCCTAATTTGTCTTAATTAGGAAAACCGTTATAAATTTCTCATCTTGACTAATTAATTTTCCAAAAGCAATTAATCAATTTTTACTTACTAGAAAAATAATTCATTTAAACTCAAAGGGGTAATTTTAGTGAAAATATGATTTCAAGACTTACCAATTTATATATTGAAATAAGCAAAATTTTACTTTTTACCTTATGTTCCAAAATCTCATAATATACACTAAGTGCGAAAAACATATTTTTCACATTTTTAACTACATACTTCGTTAGTTCATAACTTGAAATTTACTTACCCAATTGTTACCAAAATTTCCCAATTCCATTTTTGTTATGCCCTTTAGGTCTTTGTAAAATCTTAGGTCAAAATGAGCATTTTTTATTGGTGAAATCATTTTCCAACAATGAGGTAAAAATGACCTTATTTTCAAGTCCTTATTTTTTCCAAACTTTGACAGTTAATAACTTTCAAACCGTTCAATATTTTCTTACCAAATTTTACAGTGGAATAATAGGTTATGCCAGAAATATGTCCACAAAATTTTAGAAAAAACTGGGTTCATTTTCCCTATACAGTGGCTGTCCAAACTTGGTTCCGAAAATAAGAATACGAAAAAAACAGTTTTTTACCTAAACTTTGAAATAGCATAACTTACTCATTTCTAAACATTTTTTAGTGTTTCAAAAGCTCAATTTTATGTACTCAATCTCAAAAACATCACAGTACAATTTAATTTTACAAAAAAAATATACAGTGGCTGCTTGACCCCTTGGAAGTCACAGCTTAAAACATGTTTTGTTTTAGGGTATCCTACAAAACCCTTGGGGGTTTTGGTTCCCATTTTCAAAAATCAATACACATGCATCATAAAAATTATTAAACAACTACCATAACCTTATTACATCACCAACAAGAAACTTTAAGCATTAAATATACAAAATAATGCTTAAAACTAAAAATCCTACAAAAAAATCATCAAAAGTAAACTTTTTACCTCTTTGGTGTTCTTGCTTAAGGTTTGGACCTTCCTATTAGCTTTGGCTCCTCCAAAACCTTTCAAAAAAACCTAACCAACTTCCCCCAACAACATAGTTAATTAGCTATTTGAAACTCTATGCTTAAAACTTTACAAAAGCCTAGATTAGTGAAGCTTTACCTTAGGGAAAATACTTCCTAGACCAAGACTTAGCCTCCAAGTTTTCCTTGGTGTTCTTGAGGTTGAATATTGAGGGAACACTTTGAGAGGTCTTCAAAAATCAGATGAGAGTGATTGAGAGAGTGTGGGGATCGGTTTTGGGGGTTAGAATAGCTCACAATACTCTTCAAAATATCACAAAACACTTGAGTGCTTTTCTACCCACTTGCCCACTTGACTTCTTAATTAAATGGGATTTAAATTTTATAAAATTTGGGTTCACACCACTCTAAAACACCACATGGCCGGCCACCCTTTTCATTTTATCTATGTTATATATAATTTTTTTTATAAAGGTTAATAAAGGTTTCATAAGAAGAAAAGTCCAAATTGGCTTTTGACACATTTTTCACTCTTATTAAGTTTTAATCACCAAACTTAACATTAATTAATTAAATTAAATGTCTCTCACATTTAATTTAATTAATCACATAATAAAATTTAACCTAAGGTCCATTCATGGAATAAAATTCCCCATTTCGGCAAAATTAGGCATTTACCACAAAATGCCTTAAAATTTCCATTTTCTTTTAGGTTTATTATTTTTGACCAAACTTTAACTTTTATGAATGTATTTTATGCCCAAAATATAATTGCCATGATTTTTCGTTTTATTTTCCGAGATTTTTACCCGATCAGGGTTTTTGTGTCGGTCTAGGACCGAAAGTCTTATCTTGACTTTTAAAATCACAAAATTCATATTTTGGCTAGCAATAACTCATGGAATACTTACAAACAAAATATAATATTATTTAAAATAATATTCTTAACCCGGGGGAAAAAATCCCGACCCGAGTCGTTTAAAGGTACCCGAAAATGCAGGATGTTACAGGTAGCGGGTCAAATTTCTGGTTCACCGTTCACCATAACTGTTCTGGGGTAACCAGAGTGTTACATAGCCGGCCCATGACAGTTGGTATCAGAGCCAGGTTAGAGAAAGCTTGGCATAACACACTAATGGTGAGCAATACTCAGAGGATCGAAGCACTTAAGAAGCGTGTGGGGGAATTAGATGGTCTGGACGAAAGGGTCAGGGATCTTTCCTCTACAAGTCATAACTCTGGATTGTCAGATGCAAGCAATCGCATAGTTGCGCTAGAGAAGGAAAACGATGTTCTGCTATCCAGAATAATTGCGTTGGAGCAAAGAAACACTCCAACAAGTACTTTTGTTTCCCCTCGGTGGGAGGAGCGCATTGCGACGGTGGAACGCATGTTGAAGGAACAACAAGTCTCCATAAATGACACCACGGAAGACTGCAGGGAGGCAGTTGGCGTGCTCAGAGAAGAAATGACTGAGCTAACTGCAAAGGTAAACCTAACCATGCGAGTAGTTGGGAATGCATCTGCAACGGGGACAATAGGTATGGAATATAGCTGAGATAAAGTGCCTGAGCAGAGGCCCTAAAATGGGGCTAGAGACACAAAGGACTTGGAAAATTTTCTCTTCGACATGGAACATTATCTTGGAGCCGCGTGGGCTGATTTTGAAGAAGGAAAGGTCGCCATGGCTACCATGTACTTGTCTGGGGATGCCAAGGTGTGGTGGAGGACAAAGTATGATGACATTGAGAATGGTAGATACACCATCACATCTTGGGGAGACTTGAAGAGAGAACTGAAGACGCAATTTCTGCCAAAAAATGTCACCTACATGGCTCGACACCAGTTGAGAGAGCTTAAACAAGTCGGGACAGTCCGAGAATATGTGAAGAAGTTTTCGGGACTAATGATCGATATAAAGGACATGTTCGAAGTAGACAGGCTCTTCTGCTTCCTCGAGGGATTGAAACCGTGGGCCAAACAAGAACTTCAGAGAAAGCTTGTGTTTGACTTAGCCACCGCTCAAGCTATTGCTGAACGCTTGACAGACTACACTCCGGAGAGCAGCCTGTCGAAGAGGGCTACCCCTCCAACCAGCTCAAGTAGCACTGGGAGTATAAGAAGTCTGGGAAGTCATGGCAGGGCAAGAGTGGGGGAGAGAAGAGGACAACAGAGTCCAGTTCTTCCAGTGGTACAGATGCTGCTACAGGGAGGAAGCTGCTAGTGTGTTGGCTCTGCAAAGGACCACATAAGTCGGCAGTTTTCCCTTATAAGGGCAAGTTGAATGCCCTCATTGGCCAAGAAAAACAACGTGAAGGAGAAGAGGAGGATGAAGAGTACGCACACATGGGAGCTGTCCGCCTGTTGAATGCTCTCAAGAAGCATGGAGAAAAAGGGAAGAAGACCCTACAAGGGGCTAATGTTCATGGATGCCACCATCAACGAAAAACTGGCCAAAAGCATGATGATTGATACTGGCGCCACCCACAACTTCATCTCAGAACTCGAAGCCAAGCGACTGGGACTAAAACTAGAGAAAGATGCAGGCCGCATGAAAGCGGTCAACTCGAAGGCCTTGGCCACAACTGGAGTGGCTAAGGGCGTAAAAGTCAAGATCGACATGTGGGAGGGGCAGACTAACTTAGTGGTGGTCCATATGGACAACTTTGATGTAGTTTTGGGAATGGACTTCCTAACCGAGAAAGGTGCCTTCCCAATTCCTGCCACTGAGAGTTTTCTCATAATGGGAGAGACTCCTTCAAAGGTGCCTGCAAAGGTGAAACCACCCCCTGGTGTGAAGCTTCTATCAACTTTACAGTTCAAGAAGGGCGTGAAGAAGCATGAGCCCACTTATGTAGCGGTACCCACCGTGTTCGAAGAAACAGTGGAAGAGATTGTTCCACTAGTAATTATGAGGGTCTTGAAGATGTATGGGGATGTGATGCCAGATAAACTCCCCAAAGCCTTGCCACCAAGAAGGGGGATTGATCACCAGATAGTCTTGGTGCTGGGAGCGAAACCTCCAACAAAAGCACCTTACAGAATGGCATCCCCTAAGCTAGAAGAGTTAAGGAAGAAGCTAAAGGAGTTATTGGAGGCAGGCTTCATAAGACCGTCAAAGGCGCCATTTGGCGCACCTGTGCTATTCCAGAAGAAACACGATGGGAGCTTGAGACTGTGCATTGATTATAGGGCTCTCAACAAGGTGACAGTTCGCAACACTTATCCCATCCCTCTGATCGCTATTTGTTTGACCAGCTAAGTAGAGCCAAATATTTCACAAAGTGGGACCTGAGATCAGGCTATTATCAGGTGAGGATCGCAGATGGGGATGACCAAAGACAACGTGCGTTACTCGATATGGAGCATTTGAGTTTCGAGTAATGCCATTTGGGTTGACGAATGCACCTGCCACCTTTTGCACACTGATGAACCAAGCATTCCACAAGTATCTAGATAAGTTCGTGGTGGTGTACTTGGATGATATTGTGGTTTATAGCGCTACGATTGAAGAGCATCGAGAACACTTGGCTCAAGTGTTTCAGAAGTTGAGAGAGAACCAGCTATATGTGAAGCGCGAGAAATGCTCATTTGCACAGGAGAGCATCAAGTTCCTAGGCCATGTTGTGGAACGTGGCTGAATTCATATGGATCTGGAGAAGGTGAGGACAATCCAAGAATGGAAAGTCCCCACAAATGTGAAAGAACTTCGCTCTTTCCCGGGTTTATCCAACTACTATAGATGATTTGTGGATGGCTACTCAAGAAGAGCGACACCCTTGACCGAGCTATTGAAAAAGGGTGTGACTTGGGTGTGGACTGACAAGTGTGCTGAAGCATTCAGAAGTTTGAAGGAAGCCACGATGAAGGATCCTGTTCTTGCCTTGCCAGATGTTAGCAAGCCCTTCGAAGTATAGAAGGATGCGTCAGATTATGCTTTGGGAGGGGTACTGGTACAAGAAGACCACCCGGTAGCATATGAGAGTCATAAGCTGTATGAAGCTGAGAGGCAGTATACTGCCCAGGAGAAGGAACTCCTCGTGGTTATCCATTGCTTGTGAGTGTGGAGACATTACTTGCTGGGGTCGAAGTTTGTGGTGAAGACGGATGATGCAGCGGTTAGTCATTTCCTTACCCAGCCGAAACTGACCCCTAAGCAGGCTCGATGGCAAGAGTTTGTGGCAGAATTCGACTTCCGTTTTGAGCACAAGGCTGGACGCCTGAACCAGGCAGCTGATGCCTTGAGTTGCAAAGTAGAATTGGCGACTCTAAAGATCTTGGATAGTTTGTCGGCTAGCGTGGTGAACACTCCACTCAAGGAGCGCATTAAAGAAAGCCTGGAGAAAGACCCAGTTTTCAGAACCATCCTGAAGCTCATGAAAGAAGGCAAGACTCGCCAGTTCTGGGTGGAGAATGATCTTCTATGGGCCAAAGAGGGCCGCTTGTATGTTCTGAAAGCCGGAGAGTTGCAGAAGACATTAGTAAGTGAGTGTCATGAAACCTTGTGGGCAGGTCATCCAGGGTGGCAGAGAACGCATGCCCTATTGAAGCAGGGATACTACTAGCCATAAATGCGAGATGATGTAGTGGAGTACACCAAGACCTGTCTCATCTGTCAGCAAGACAAGGTCGAAAGGAACAAGACACCTGGGTTGTTGGAACTATTACGAGTCCCAAGCCGACCATGGGAAAGTGTGTCGCTTGAATTTATAACCATCTTACCGAAGACAGGGGATTTAAGTGCGATCTTGGTGGTCATGGACAGATTCTTGAAGTACGTAACATTCATCCCGGTGTCGAAGTACTGTTCGGCAGAGGAGACAGCACGACAATTCTTCAAGCATATTGTCAAATATTGGGTAGTGCCCTAGAACATTGTTAGTGACCGAGATGGGAGATTCACTGGGACCTTTTGGTCCGAACTATTCAGCCTCTTGGGGTTACAATTGAACATATTCTCGAGCTACCATCCATAGACAAATGGGCAGACAGAAAGATTCAACGGGATGTTGGAGGAGTACTTGCGCCACTTTGTCAATGCCAATAAGAAGAACTGGCCGCAACTACTCGATGTAGCTCCATTTTGCTTCAACTCTCAAAAGAGTTCTTCTTCGAATAAGAGCCCTTTTGAAGTTGTTAATGGAAAACAGCCACTGTTGCCCCACACAGTGGATGAATACCGTGGTCGGAACCCGCGAGCCTTTCACTTCACAAAAGACTGGAAGAAAACGACAGAGATTGCTCGAGCTTATTTAGAAAAAGCATCAAGAAGAATGAAGAAGTGGGCAGATCAGAAGTGCAAACCACTGGAGTTCAAAGTAGGTGACTTAGTGTTAATCAAGCTGAGGCCCGAACAGTTGAGATTCCGAGGGGACAAAGACATCAGACTCGTTCGCAAGTACGAGGATCCGGTCTCAATCATCTCAAAAGTTGGCCTAACTTCCTACAAACTCGACCTACCAGCATGGATGAAGATACACTCGGTCCTTCATGTCAGCAACTTGAAGCCGTATCATGAAGATCCAGCCAATACAGAGCACAACCAGTCAACCAGAGGAGGAGTCATCATTCAACCAAGGAGCAAGCATCAACCTGAAGAAATCCTGGCAGAGAGGACGATCACCACTGATCGTAAAAAGCATAAGGAATATTTGGTAAAATGGAAGGGGCTCGCAGATGATGAGATAAGCTGGGAGAGGGCGGAAGACTTGAAGAAGCTCAGGCAGAAGATTGAAGATCTACAAGCTACTTCATCGTGGACGCCAGATAATTGAGTGGGGGAGAGTGTGGCGTGCTTGCCCTTTGGCACACCCACATGGGGCCATTTTGTAAGTGAGCATGCCTTGGTGCTTGATTATTAGTCAAGTCTTGCACCAAGCAACCTCATGGGGTAGGGTAGTGGCAATTTTGTAATTATGCATATGTCTCCTAGACAAAAATCATATATGTTACTGGGAAGACCTTGTATCCTTAGAAGGCTCCTTAGGGGGAGGTGACTTGGTGACTTAGGGAAGCACCGTGGCCACAGCAGATAGGGGCCAAAGCTGTGTACTCCCTTGCCCTATCAAGGCTATATATTAATAAAACGATGTTTATCCATACTTGCCCTTGTATGATTCCTTATTGCCTATGTGTTACTTGTTTGTCATCTTCGTTGGGCCATCGCGTGCCACTTGCCTTGTTGTGTGCTTTGTGTTGTATGGACGTTCTAAGGAATGACGTGCTTTGTGCTTGCTCATACTTCGTTATTGCCCGTTGCATGTCTGAGATGTGTTTGTGGCTAACCACTGAGTTTGTTTGCTTGTAGGTGTGTGTTGTAGGCTGACTTGCTAGCTTGAAGTGTTTGCAAGTGCCGCACGTTCCGTCTACTTGGAGTCCCCAAATAGCTGGCCCGTGACACTGGACACCCCCAAATATGAAAATGGTGTAAACTAGGTTTAGTACCATTCTATAATTCCAATGGTGTCTTCTTGACAGACTTGGAAGGAATGACATTCAATATGTACATTGCACATTGAATGGCATAGCCCCAGAATGACAATGGCAATGATGAGTAACTCATCATTGATCTAACCATGTCTAATAACGTCATGTTCTTTCTTTCAGAAACACCATTCTGCTATGGTATTCCTGGAGCAGTGAGTTAGGATTGAATTCCATGCTCACACAGGTGGTCCTCAAATTCATAATTCAGGTACTCTCCTCCTCGATCAGATCGAACAACTTTTAGTGATTTACCTAATTGCTTTTCAGCTTCAGCTTGGAATTCTTTAAACTTTCCAAAAGTTTCAGATTTCTTTTGCATCAAATATAGGTAACCATATCTAGAATAATCATTAATTAAGGTGATGAATGATTCAAACCCTCCTCTAGCTTGCACATTAAGTGGTCCACACACATTAGTGTGCATGAGTTTGAGTGGTTCTATGGCTCTTGAACCCTTTGCTGAAAAAGGTCTTTTGGTCATCTGTCCTTCCAAAAATGATTCACAGACTAGAACATAATGAACAACTAATTCTTTTAAAGGTCCCTCCTTTGCTAGTTTGTTAATTCTATCCAAACCAAGATACCCCAATCTCAAATGCCATAGATATGTTTCACTATCGGAATCAATTTTTAGACGTTTAATAGATCTTGGGTTTGAAACTTGAAACATTTTAGAGTTGTATATAGATCACTCTTTTGCCTTAAGTTTATACAACCCATCATTGGGTTTTGCATGACATATTTCAATACCAGATCTTGAGATAACAATCGAAGTATTATTAAAAGAAATATCGAAACCTTGTTCATGCAATAAGAATTTGAAATTAAGTTCCTAGTTAATCCAAGAATAAAATAAATATATTTTAAAACAAGAAATTTATTTTTATCAAATTCCAAACGGGCTGCTCCAATTGCTTTGGCAGAGACGACCTGACCACTGCCAACCCTCATAGTCACCTCCTCATCAGCAAGTTCCCTTGAAGAACTAAGAATCTGTATTAGAAAGCAAATATGGTTAATGGCACTAGAATCAACAATGCAGCATGATGTATCATCTTCCACTCAACAGGCTTCTAAAACAAGTAAATCATATTTACCTTTCTTCTTTTCTTTTAGGTTTGAGAGATACTTAGGACATTTTCTCTTCCAATGACCCTTAACTCCACAATGAAAGCATGTCCCTTTGAGTTGCTTTTTCTTGAAAGTTTTTGTAACTCCCTACTAATCAGGGACTGTTCCGACATGTGTTTAAATTAGTGCTGGACTCGCTAAACGAGTCATTTCGACTAAAACATGTGATTAAATAGCTAATAACTCAGGTATTAAAAATTTTGGTGAAAGGAATAAACATTTCCATTATAAGCTTTAGTCGCCAGCCATATACATCATCGAGTCCCCATAACAATAGTTCTTAGCCTGATCATTCTGAGAAACTGTAACACATGAATCAAAGGATCAAATGACATATATATGAGTTCATAGTAACTCTAGGATTAAGATCAGTTTGTATATGATCATTAGTTGATGTGTTTTTTAATACTACAAAACAATATTTAAACAAGTATTATTAAATCACATCTGGTCTAGTTCTACATACTCTCAGCATGCAAAGTACCTCTACTAAAGTGTCCTACTACAATAGTCACCTAGATCTAGGTCACATGTATTCATAACACTAGTGGACCGTACTAGCAGTAATTAATCTAAAGATTCCATAACTTTATTTTACTACGAACTATTTAAGTTTATAATCTCAATCTCGATCCTCTCATACCAATATGAGATTGAGACCACATAAATGTTCTTGGGAAATTTATGATATTTACTTAATATTATTAACAATAATATAGTACATAAACTACACATATACAATAATTCAATTCAGTCATTTATTTCATTAAAACTATTGTCAAATACAATTGCTTTAAGGAAAAAATTCCCAACAGTCTCCTACTTATCCTAAAGCAAACGAGGCATTTCCCTCAACCCCATGCTTCTTACATGACCCTGAAAAGATTTAATAGATAAAGTTTTTGTGAACGGATCTGCAAAATTATCTTCAGAGGAAATCTTCAAGACAGTAACATCTCCTTGGTTGAAAATCTCTCGGATCAAGTGATATTTCCTCTCGATGTGTTTTCCCCTCTTGTGACTTCTGGGTTCCTTTGAATTAGCTACTGCCCCACTGTTATCACAGTACAAAACAAGTGGCTGATCCATGTCTGGAACAACTTCTAGATCAATATAGAAATTCTTGAGCCACACAACCTCTTTAGCCGCTTCACAAGCTGCTATGTATTCGACTTCCATGGTGGAGTCTGCAATACTGGATTGCTTAATACTTCTCCAAACTACAACACCTTCTCCAAGTGTGAAAATTGATCCAGATGTTGACTTTCAGCTATCTTTGTCTGATTGAAAATTAGAATCAGTATATCCAATGGGGTTCAAGTCTCCACCTGAATACACAAGCATGTAATCTCTAGTATGTCTAAGATACTTGAGAATATTCTTTACTGCTGTCCAATGACTCAATCTAGGATTGGATTGATAATAGCTGGCTATCCCTACTGCATAACAGATGTCAGGTGTGGTGCATATCATTGCATACATTATATTGCATATTGCAAAGGCATATGGATAATGTGTCATGTACTCCTCTTCCTGAGGTGTTTGTGGACATTTTTATTTAGACAATTTAACTCCTGACCGGGTAGGCATAGTGCCTTTCTTGGAGTTTTGCATACCAAAGAGTTCTAACACTTTATCAATATAAGTTGCTTGAGACAGTGCCAAAATTTTGTTCTTTCAATGTCTACAGATCTGAATTCCCAAAACATACTTGGCTTCTCCCAAATCTTTCATTTGGAATTGCTCAGCTAACCATTTCTTTACTTTTAATAATGTCTCTATGTCATTCCCAATGAGTAGAATATCATCAACGTAAAAAATGAGGAATACCACAATCTTATCTTTGATTTTTTTGTAAACACAAGGTTCATCAACATTTTGATTGTTTCATCAAATCAAAGATTCTAAGATCTCGAAGCTTGTTTAAGTCCATAAATAGACTTAAGAAGCTTGCAAAATTTTTGCTCCTGACCTTTAACTTTGAACCCTTCTGATTGAGACATGCAAATGGTTTCATCAAGATAGCCATTCAGAAAAGCTGTTTTAACGTCCATTTGCAAAATATCATAGTCCATGCAAGCAGCTATGGATAAGAGTATGCAGATAGATTTGAGCATGGCCACAGGTGAAAAAGTTTCTTCATAATCAACTCCTTCTTTCTGTGTGTAGCCTTTTGCCACCAGCCTTTCTTTGAAAGTCTTTACTTTCCCATTTGCTCCTCTTTTTTTCTTGAATATCCATTTGCAACCAATAGGTTTAACATTTTCAAGTGGATCTTCAAGAGTCCAGAAAAAATTGGAATACATCGATTCCATTTCAAGGTCCATGGCGTTTAGCCATTTTACTTTGTCAGAATCTTCCATTGCATCTCTATATGTCAATGGATCATCTTTGTTTGTGTCAGACACAAGCATCTGAACTTCAAGTTCATAGTGTACTGGTTGTTTACCAACCCTCCCACTACGACAAAGCTCTCTATTATTCTGACTAGTGTTGGAGTTTTATGCCCTAATTAAAACCCAATTTCTTTGTAATCTCATTTTATTATCAATAAAATAATAGAAATCAATTTCTATCTTGGTCAATCACTTTAATATAAAATTTTATTAAATCCCGAGCATATAACTAATCATATTTATAGTGACGTAATCACAGTGGAATATAAATATGATTATATGTTCAAACATAAGTTAGTCCTAAGATTAGTCAGTGCACATGATTTACACTGACTTGCCAATCTACGATATGATCTACTTACACATTGTAGTGTTATGTTCTTTCCAGAACATTAGCAAAGTAGATAAGATCAGATGTATTTGTTACATCAGACTGGACCGATATTGACAGTAGATAGGATAAGTAAACATACCGTTATTATCCATTCTAGTCATATCATATAGTTGACCATAGGTCAATTCAATCTCAATTCCGAGTGGTTAAATATTCTAACTGATTGTATTATTTGAGTTCTTTGACTTCTTCGTTACCAGCTTACCCTACGGACTAGCCCATACTTACATCTTGGCAACTGGGTAGTATAATTGAGTGGGAGTGTTAATCATAGATATGAGCATCTGTAGTTTTTGATAAAGAGTAAAATGATGGTTTCCATTTAGTTTGGTTCGAGGTGCTAAATGATAGAGATCTCATTTCAGTAATTAATATTAGTTTACTAAAATATCATTTACAAGGAACAAAGTGTTTTAAGAATAAAATACAATGAGGGGTAAAACAGGATTTTAGTCCCATCTCATTGTAGACCATCTATAGAGGATTGAGTGACAATTATGGTTGTAAAAATGGATAATTAATAACCTATCTATATTTCTTACAGCGCGTTCTATGAATGTAAGAGTGCAATTTTGAGTCTTTAGTGGAGCCACGAGGAATTAATAAGTTAGTAAATTTATTTGTTAAATTTATGATAACTTATTGGAGCTTGATTTCATAGGCCCATGGTCCCCACTGTACCTTGGATAAAATCATCTAGATAGTCTCAATTAATTGATTTAATTATCAAAGTTGGCCAGGTCAATTTTGGATAGTTTCGTAGAGTTATACAATTTAGAGAATAAAAGAGATTTTAGGGAAGATTTATTAATTAAGACAAATTGGTGTCTAAATTAATAAATAAGTTTAAATCAAAGTTCAAATTGTAAATAATTAATTTGATAAATGATTTAAATAATTATTTAATTAATTAATTAATCAATAAAAAATAACAAGGGCCATGATTTTAAGTCCAACGGGCTTAACATTAAATGAGAATTTCACGGGCCTAAAGCCCTTGAGAATTTCGACCTAATGACTGATATTATCTATTATTTTATTGATTTTTTTAAATTAAATAGATGACCTAATTGAGCCTATAAAATGAATGCTAAGTGAGAGTTGAAAAGATAAGATTTTTGAAAGACGATCTAAGTGGTGAATCTGAGAAGATCAGAATATTTGTTCTTGATGCTCTAGGGTTTAGATTCTCTCTACAACATAAGTGATTTTCTAAGCCTCAATATTCTCTTCTATTCTTCTTCTCTTTGTATCTATCTCATGTGTTGAGAATTGCCCACTCTAGTCTAGGTGATTCTAAGGATACTTTGGAAGGCTGTGAAGAAATTTGAAGATCGGTTCAGTTTCTTGGTGATACCTCGCGACATAAAGGATTCAAGGGTTAGAGAAACTGAAGGAAGGACTAATACATTCCATTGTGTATAATCTAAGTGTTCTTATCATTATCTCTGTTTAAAATTTGTTTAATATATGATTTACATGAAAATAAACAAGATCACGTTTAAGTTTTCCTAACAACTAGAACTAGCGATATCCTCTGGCCATTTTTCATTTGTCACTATTGGTGATTGGTCTTGTTCACTTGAGACCATTTCCTCAAGTACGACTTTTGTAACGCCCTAAACTCCAGGGACCGTTACGGTGCACATTATAAACAGTGCTAAACTCGCTAATCGAGTCATTTGGCCATAATCGTGTAACTAAGTATGATTAGCAATTTAGGAATTAAAATTTTTGGTTAAGATATAACGTTTCACTAGAACGTTTATTGTATACATTGGGATCCCAAAAATTTAATTTAAAGGTCTATTACAAGAAAATATTTACAACCAGCCGATCTAAGAGGCAAAACAGGGTTTAACTCTAGTTCTTCTTTCAACCCTCTGTCGTGGCGGTCGAGCAACCGCATATGTACACGTCGTCACCTAAGCTCTCCAACTCAAGGATGGTCTAGCTTTCTTTTTCCTTTACCTGCACCACATAGCACCCATGAGCCAACGCCCAGCAAGAAAACTCAATATGCTCATGAACAGTAATAACATGTCTTCAAACCATAATGTGCATGCCTAGCAATAATAGCCTTCATCATGCATGGAAGCAGGTGCAAACAAGTGATTATGGGGTCCTGCATCTAAATAGATTACTAATGAGTCAATCTCTGAGGACCTGTTTCTTGAATAGATGACTAGTAAGTCAATCTCGGAGTGGGTGACTAATGAGTCACACCCTGCATAGGTGACTAATGAGTCACACTCTATATAGATGACTAATGAGTCATACCCTGTGTAGATGACTAATGAGTCACACCCTGTATAGGTGGCTAATGAGTCACACTCTGTATAGAAGACTAATGAGTCTATCTCTGTTAAGATGACTAATGAGTCCATCTCTGTCTAGGTGACTAATGAGTCACACTCTGTATAGAAGACTAATGAGTCTCACTCTGTGTAGGTGACTAATGAGTCACACTCTGTAGGTCCCATACCCTCCTAGCCATGTGACATGTAGGTCACCTTAGCCTTTCTAGCTTTGGCTCTAAATAACTAGCCTTTAGACTAGACAAGCGCTTTTAGTTTTCACCGAACTTGAGGTCGGTCCGGCATTAATGCTCATTTGAGTCATTCAATGCAGATGTCGATTAGATCTAATCTTTGTTGGCTTGCTTTAAACATGCTAAGACCGTTCTTGACTTATGAGTCCATACCAGGTGACCAGTGCTCAGTACCACTGCTGAACTTGACTAACGAGTCACAACTTCACAGTTAATACTGACACCATTGCCAATTCTGACTAATGAGTCAGTGCCACGCACAAGTAAGCAATGCTACCAGGCATATATCGTATGTCAAGTATCCAAATGTAGGGCATTCAACATGCTTACTTAACAATTGCTAGCATAATTATGATCATGCACAAACACAAAGACTCAAGATCTGATCAATCTCATATTCAACATTCATGGCATGCCCCAATCACATGTTTCTCGTGCATCACATTTAATCACTCGACATGCCTCAACAATAACCATGCATGTCACATATGGGGTGCAGTTTTATTACCTTTGGTCCAAGCGTAGGTTACCAATAAATGAGCCATAAGCACGATCCTAATTCAAAGCCTCAAGTGATAACCTAATCACAACCACAAACGGTGATCCAATGAGTTCAAGTTCAAAAACCAATCCCGGAACCAAGACCTAGCCCCGAGACATCGAATTCCACTAAACCGGGTAGTAGGAACGATCCCGAGGTCTAAGGTTTGAGATCCCCTAAACAAAACATCAATTTGGCCATAAACAGCACCAAGTGTCGCGACCCCCTATCCAAGCACCGTGGCCCCCAGCCCTATGAAAATTCTCCACTTGCTTCTTCGAGCCTGGGCTGCGGCGCCCAAGAACAGGGTCGCGGCCCAACCTCGAACCAGCCATTTTTCCCTGATTTCTTCATTTCAAAACCTTCCAAAAACCTATCCAAACATCTCCAAATCCCAAAATCAAAGTTCCCAAACATTCCCATGATCCGAAACCCATAAAACCCAAGTCTCAAATCAATCAAAAACTCATCACAACACAAAGTCCAATTCAAGCTTAAAAACTTAAAAAACTTAGAACTTAAAACTTGAATTACCTCCAATTGAGTTGTTCCCAACTAAATCCTCCGGCTAATAAGCTTCTAATCTTCCCTAGAATCGCTATGCCTCGATCCTCGCTTGAATCCAAGTCCTAGAACTCAAGTTTCCTTCGAAAATGTGACCAGGAGACGAAAATGGAACTTAGAGGGAGAGAAAACTTCCTGAACGTTCTTTTTATTTCTTAAGAGGTTACTTCAAGCTTAAGTAGCCTCAACCAAATCCTAACGCTCGGGGTCCCAAAAACGTCCCCGGGGGCAAAATAGTCAAAACCTCCAGAATTTCTCCCTGATCTTACTAACTCCCAATTTATCATCAAATACTTATTCCCTTTACCCGATAACCCGGTAATGCTCTAAATACCCCTTGACTCACTTCGAGTCAAGAATAAATCTCGTTGTGACTTTCCCACTAGCTTACCTCCTAGGATCATCTCATGCTGAGTAACCCTAGCATAACCAAATAATAATAAAGCACCACACACATATCACATATATGCCAAATATGCCCGAAATGGCCAAAATATGAAAATCACCCAATTAATCAGAAATGGGTTCACATGCATATTTAATACACCTAAACATACATATTATCATTAAATAGCATAATAAATCAATTATGGCCCTCCTGGCCTCCTAATCAAGGTCCTAAACCTTATTAGGAAATTTGGGGCATTACAACTTTACTTTGAGGTTTGTGGTTATTTATATAGTCATGCTCCAGAAAAGTATCATTTGTAGATACAAACATTTTGTTATCATTAGGACTGTAAAATATACCACCTTTTGTTTCTTTTTGAATATTCTACAAACATGCACACATCAATGCATGATTCCAACTTCCTAGTCTTTCCTTTAAGCACGTGTGTAGGACAACCCTATATACGGAAATGGCGTAAACTAGGTTTAGTACCATTCGATAATTCCAATGGTGTTTTCTGAGTAGACTAGATAGAACAACATTGAGTATGTATAGAGCATATTTTATTCCATAACCCCAAAATGTAAAAGGCAATGATGAGAAACAATTCATTGATCTAACCATATCCAATAAGGTTCTGTTCCGCCTTTCTGAAACACCATTTTGTTGTGGCGTTCCAGGTGTAGTGAGTTGGGATTGAATTCCATGCTCACGTGAATGGTCCTCAAGTTCATAATCTAAGTACTCTCCACCTTGATCAGATCAAAATTTTAGTGATTTACCAATTTCTTTTCAACTTCTGCTCGAAATTCTTTAAACTTACCATAGATTTTAGATTTCCTTTGCATTAAGTATAGGTAATCATATCTTGAATAATCGTCAATGAAAGTGATGAAATATTCATAACCTCCTTTATCTTGGACATTTAGTGGACCACAAACATTCGTATGTATACGTTGAAGTGGTTCTATGGCTCTTGAACCTTTAGCAGAGAAAGGTCTCTTGATCATTTTGCCTTCTAGGCAAGATTCACAGACTGGGAGAGAACCAATAGATAGTTCTCTTAAAGGACCATCCTTTGTTAGTATGTTAATTCTGTCTAGAACAATATGTCCCAATCTTTCTTGGTACCTGGCGCATTCGCGCCTACCCTTGGCGCGGTCATGCCCACAGAAAAATTGGGCTTTCTAGGGCATTCGCGCGGTCGCACCCCTCAACTCGAGACCCAAATCGAATTTTAATTCCACTCTTTCTGGGGCATTAGCGCGGTCGCGCTACAACCTAGTGCGGTCGCGCTAGGTCGCCAGAAACCCAAAAATGACCCAGAAGATAAGTGTTCTTCCCCAATTTATAAACTTGCAATTTCTCTACCCAACTGGACCAAATTTTGACCTAAGGACAAGTTGTAGCGACCCAAATTTTCTAATAAGGCTTGGGGCCTTGATTAGCGTGCCTGGAGGGCAATAATTGTTATATTGTATTAATATATGTGAATTTACTGAATATGTGATTAGAGTGCATGTTTAGGCGATTAAATATGCATGTGGGCCCCGTTTGGTTGTTAGGGGCATATTTGTAATTTTAGCCCGTTGAGGGCATAAATGTGATATATGTGATATTTGTGATATATTTGTGATGCACGTTCTGAGACGGTCCTAGGGAGCTATTTCGCTAAAAGTCACAACGGGGTTAAATACCTGGCTCGGGAGAAGCCTAGGGGTATTTTGGGAATATTATAAGTTGAGTTTGGGAATTTTTGAGTAATGGTTAGTGGCACTTTGGTAACTCGGGTAACTATAGGTAACTCTTGAGGATAGTTACTTTAAGTGTGAAAGTGGTATTCTTGCAAGAGGATAGGGAAAGTCTAGGTTGCCCTTGAGGATTAGTTAGAATATAGGTTAGAAGGGAGGGCAATTGGGTCTTTTGGTTTAGGTGATAGATAACTTTGGCTGAAGGAAAAGTTAGAACGTCCTCACCTTTTTCCTTGTGTAAGAGTTGTGTTTGGGGAGCTCAAGAGAAAACTAGGAAAAAACAGGAAAGAAGAAAGGAGGATCTCTGAATTTTTGTGGGATCAAGAGGGGAGTCAAGGCAAGAGAATTTAGAGGTTGTTCTACATATTGAGGTAAGGAATTCTGAGTAATTATTTTGTAGGATTCAGCTAAGAATGTTATGGTTTGAGAGTTGAATTGTGTGTTGTTTTGTGGATTATTAGAGTGAAGCTCAGATTGGGATTAGTGGAATTGAGCTTGGAATTGGATTGGGAAAGCAGCTTAAGGTCGAGTTTCTACTTAAGGTAAGGGTTCCATGCATCTTTGAAGTTTAATTTCTGGTATGGTTTAAGTTTTCTGAAGGGAGGTTTAATTTTTATAAATGGTGGTTTAAGTTTTGTGAAATTGAAGCCACTAGGTGAATTTTGGGTTTGAATGTGTATCTAGGCTTGTTGTTGTTGATGTTTCTGAGTTGTTAGATGGTCTATATGGGGTTTTGGATTGAATTTGAGACTTAGGTATGCTTTGGTATTGATTTGGGAGCGTCTTGGCTCGGGAAAAATGTTGGGAAAAACCTAGATTTCTGGGTTCACGTATGGGCGCTGCAGCCCTGTTCTTCCGTGCCGCGGCGCTAGGATGCAGCAGGGAAGGATACCATTCTGAGTGCCGCGGCCCCTATAGGGTGGTGCCGCGGCGCTATGCCATTTTCAGGCAGGGGAAAAATGTGATTTTGGGGTTTTGGGTCAGGGGGCTCGGGGGATGCTTCTGCTACCTTGTGGGGGGAAACGGGAGGTCTCGAGAGCACGAGATTGGTTCCGGGAGATGATTTTAAATTGGTTAGTAATGAGAGTGCTATGTATGTGTTGTGACTAGGTTTTTAGCGAGGCTCGGGTTAGAGGACCGTGCTCGAGATTTCAGTGCTCAAGAAGCTTGGGACACAGGTAAGGAAACTACTGTTCCTGTAGAGCTTGTATGCTGGGCAGGGCCCTATATGATTGTGTTTCAGGGCGTAGCCCTTTGATTGAATTTATTCATGCTTGGTATTTGCTTTATTATGCTATGTATGCTTATGTGTGAATGTTCGGCAAGGCCGGGAATGGCAAGGGGCCGAGAACAACGTTAGGCACATTAAGTGCAAGGCTGAGTGCGGCAAGGGGCCAGGAGCAGCGTTTAGCATGCAGAGTGTGAGTTTCCAGGGCGAGACCCTAAAGGATACCAGGGATATCCTTACGGTGTGGACCGCGAACCCAAGGCCTGGTAAAGCGTCTGGGATGGCATGGCCGTATGTGTATAGCCTATTGATGGCCTGTTTATATGCTAAGTGTTTGATATGCATATGTTATCTGCTTGTGAGGGTTTTCTTGCTGGGCTTCAGCTCACGGGTGCTCTGTGGTGCAGGTAAAGGCAAGGGAAAAGTCAACCAACCATGAGTACGGAGAGCATGAAGCGACACGTACATGTTTGGCCTGCCTGGCTGCCACGGCCAGGGGTATTTTGGGAGATGGTTGTATAAAACCCAGATTTTGCCGTTTAGTCGACTTTAGTTATTCTTTTTGAGTTGTAAATATTTCCAAACAGCATTTTGGGATCCCAAATGTTAAACGCTTTATGATTTTCAGTAAATGGAATTATTATCAAAGTTTATGACCCTGTTTATGGTTTAATTACACGTTTGTTTTAAACCTCGATTAGCGAGTTAAATGCACGTTTTAAAACTCACTTAGTAATGCCTCTAAGGTAGTAGGGTGTTACATAAGTACTCTAGCATATTTTTGACAACAAAACATATCCCAAAGCTTAGGCAACCAAAACCCAAAACTCATCTCACCTCACCACACCACAACACAACCATAAAACTAAAAGCTAAAAAATTAAAGCTAGAACACCCAAGAACACCATTAGAATGCCCAAAAACAGGGGTCTTACCTCCGAAATTTTGAATTCCTTGGGTTGATGAAGATCCTAGTAACCTATAGTCCCAATCCAGAGCTGCTAATCCACAAGAATCCTCTTGAGTCTTTACCAAGAATCCAAGCTTGGCCTAGCTTTGGAGTACCTTTGAGTGCTCTTCCAAAATGTGAAAAATCCCACTAGAATATACCTTGAACGTGACTAAGTGTTCAACTGCCTATTTGCTATCTAATGTGGTAAAATGACCACATTGCCCCTTGCCCCATTTAAGCTCAAAGGTTACTCCCAAGGGAAAATTAGTCTTTTGTCATAATTCTTGTTAATCTCAAATTACCACACACAATCCCAAATAAATCTATCAAACTAAATATTCATCAATTAATTCCTGTTATCCAATAAATCCTGGTAATTTACCAAAATATCCCTAAGCTCACCCCGAGCTTGACATTTTACCCTGTTGTGACTTTTCCGCTAACTTGCTCACTAGGATCGCCTTGTGCCGAATAACTCAAATATATTCACATAATAATGTGGTCACAATCATAAATCACATATATTTACACTTATACCTTCAACGAGTCAAAATTAGGAAAATGTCCTAATAAAAAATGGGTCTGCATGCATATTTAATACACTTAAACATGCAAGCATAGTCATATCATCACACCATTCACACAATTCACATAATAATGTACTCATAACACATAAATACATAATTAACTCAATTATTGCCCTCTTGGGCCCCTAATGAAGGCACTAAGCCTTATTAGGGAAGTTGAGACGTTACAATTATCCCCTCCTTACAGAAATTTTGTAATTGAAATTTTACCTGAACATCTCCGGATACTGATCCCGCTTATTTGACTCCAATTCCCAGGTCGCTTCGTCGACCTTGCTGTTCCTCCATAATACTTTAACCAAATGTATGGTTTTATTCCTCAGGACCTTGTCCTTCATGTCTAATATCTGGACTGACTACTCCTCATAGGATAGGTTTGCCTGTAGCTCCAGATCTTCACAACTCAATACATGAGTTTCATTAGACACATACTTCCACATCATTATAATATGAAATACACTGTGTATGGCTGATAATGCCGGAGGTAAGGCCAATCTATAGGCCACTTGACTAATCCTTTCTAGGATCTCAAAAGGTCCTACAAATATAGGGCTCAACTTACCCATCTTCTCAAACCTTTTCACTCTTTTAAATGGTGAAACTCTAAGGAAGACATAGTCTTCCACTTGGAACTCCACACTCCTGCACTTCCGATCTGAATAGCTTTTTTGTAACAGACTACTTCCTTAGAGCCATTACTAAGTGAGTTTTAAACGTGTAATTAACTCGCTAATCGAGGTTTTAGATTAAAAGTGCGGCTAAATAGTAGTAAAGGTCATGTAATTCCGAAAATGTAATCATTCTTTTGAAATTATAAAGCATTATACATTTTGGATCCCAAAATACTGTTTAGAAATATTTACAACTAAAAAATATGACTAAAGTCGACTAAATGACAAAATTTGGATTAATACATAGCATCTCCCAAAAATACCCCTGGCCGTGACAGCCAGGCAGGCCGAACATGTACATGTCGCTTCACGCTCTCCATACTCATGGTTGGTCGACCGTTCCCTTGCCCTTACCTACACCATAGAGCACTCGTGAGCCGAATCCCAGCAAGAAAACTCAACACAAACAATCAACATATGCATAACTATCAATTAGCATACAACAAGACAGCCAACAGGCTAAACACATAGCGGCCATGCCGTCCCAGGCGCTTTACCAGGCTCTGGGTTTGCGGTCTACACCGTGAGGATGTCTCAAGCATCCGAGAAGGTTCTCACCCTGGCGACTTGCACTCCGCGTGCTCAATGCCACTCCCGGCTCTTGCCGTACTCGGCCTCGCACTCCACATGCTTAACGCCGTTCCTGATCCCTTGCCGTACTTGGCTTGCCTTCGCCGTTCTCGACCTTTGCCGTTCATTCACAAATATGCAACACATAACATATATTCAACAAATACATAAAAAAATACACACATAAACAATAGGGCTACACCCTGCAGCACAATCACATAGGGCTGTGCCCTGCAATACAAACTATAGGGCCACACCCTGCTCTACGGGTACAACAGTTTTCTTACCTTTATCCCAAGCTTCCTGAGCACCGATATCCTGAGCACAGTCCCCTAGTCCAAGCCTCGCTGATAACCTAGTCACAACATATCAACAACATCCATCCATCAAGCCCTGATCTATTAAATAGCTTTGGAACATAATTCTAGTTTCCGGGACCTTGAATCTTATCAACCCGGGTGATAAAATCCATCCTGAGCCGTAGCTTTTGGATTCCCGAGCCAAAAACCTCCTTGGGGACCAAAAACCCCCTAAGAGCCGTGACCCCATGGCCTCGTGCCATGACCCGCCTTAATCCAGAGGCTTAGCCTCCCAATTCTGCAGACACGCGCCGTAGCCCAACCAAAGGGGCGCCGCAGCCCGCCCTCCATCCTGGCCTCCCATCTGTTCTAGAGGGCTGCGACTCACCAAGAATAGAGCCGCGGCCCATCCCCTTTGACCCAGAAAATCCCCCATTTTAACAACCAAAATCCATCCAATTTACCCCAAAACCAATTTAACAACTCAATTTAATCACCACAGTAGTTCTAGAATGGTCCCAGCAACAAAACCTAACAAAAAGCTAGCTTAAAGCCTCATCAAATCCCTAATTCAATATTTAACTTCAAAAACCCAAGAAAGCTAAAACTCAGTCTAGAAATACATAATTTAATAGCTAAAATCACAATTCAAAGCTTACCTTAACCTCTGCTTGAATCCATAAGTTGAAACTGAACTATTCCTCAAGTCTAGAGCCCTAATTCCTTGCTTAAGCTTCAATGGTTCCCTTAACAAGGTTTAGAGAAAACAAGAGGGAGAGAAAAGGGAGATAGGGTCGGTTTATACCAAGTTTCTGAATGTTTTTTATGTTTTGTCTTACTTAACCTAGGTCACTTAAGTTACCTCCAAGGCTCAGGGTACCAAAAACGTCCCCGATGGCAAAATGGTAAATTTCTCCAACATTCTCTCCTAAATACTCTAACTTGGAATATATCTCCAAATATTTATTTTCATAACCTGATAACCCAGTGGCAGCAGCAGTGGCAGTAGCAGAAGCAGGAGCAGGCTTAGCAGCAGCAGGCACAGCAGCAGCAGCAGCAGCGGCAGCAGCAGAAGCAAAAGCAGCGGCAGGAGCAGCGGAAGAGCAGCACCAGGAGCGACAGGAGCAGCAGCGGTAGCGGCAGCAGGAGCAGCGACAGCAGTGGCAGGAGCGGCAGCGGCAGGAGCAGCGACAGGAGCAGCAGCGGCGGCAGCAGAAGTAGGAGCAGCAGCAGGCACAGCAGCAGCGGCAGCAGTAGCAGGAGCAGCGTAAGGAGCAGCAGGAGCAGCGGAATGAGCGGTGGCAGGAGCAGCGGCCGGAGCACCGGCGACTGCAGCGGCAGGAGCACCGGCGGCGGCAGCAGCAGCAGCCGCAGTAGTAGCAGTAGCAGTAGTAGTAGGTGTAGTAGCAGTAGCAGTAGTAGCAGTAGTAGTAGTAGCAGTAGCAGTAGCAGCAGCAGCAGTAGCAGTAGTAGCAGTAGCAGTAGTAGTAGAAGTAGTAGTAGCAGTAGGCAGCGGCGGCGGCAACGGCGGCGGCAGCGGCGGCAGCAGCGGCATCGGAGGCAGCGGTGGCAGTGGCGGCAGCAACAGCAGCAGCAGTATTAGTAGTAGTAGTAGTAGCAGCAGCAGTAGTAGTAGTAGTAGTAGTAGTAGTAGTAGTAGCAGTAGCAGTAGCAGTAGCAGTAGCAGTAGTAGTAGCAGTAGCAGTAGGAGTAGCAGTAGTAGTAGTTGTAGTAGCAGTAGTAGCAGTAGCAGTAGCAGTAGTAGCAGTAGCAGTAGTAGCAGTAGCAGCAGTAGTAGCAGTAGCAGTAGCAGCAGCAGTAGCAGCAGCAGGAGCAGTAGCAGCAGTATTAGTAGTAACAGAAGTAGCAGCAGCAGCAGCCGTAGTAGTAGTAGTAGCAGCAGCAGCAGTAGCAGCAGTAGTAGTAGCAGTAGCAGTAGTAGTAGTAGTAGTAGGAGCAGTTGCAGTAGCAGTAGTAGCAGCAGTAATAGTAGCAGTAGCAGCGGCAGCAGTAGTAGCAGCAGCCGCAGTAGTAGCAGTAGCAGTAGAAGTAGTAGTAGGAGTAGTAGTAGCAGCAGTAGTAGTGGTAGTAGTAGTGGTATTAGTAGTAGGAGAAGTAGTAGGAGCAGTAATAGTAGCAGTATTAGTAGTAGTAGTAGTAGTGGTATTAGTAGTGGTAGTAGTAGTAGTGGTGGTAGTAGTAGTGGTGGTAGTAGTAGTGGTAGTAGTATTGGTAGTAGTAGTCGTAGTGGTGGTAGGAATTGTAATAGGAGCAGTAGTAGGAGCAGTAGTAGTAGCAGTAGTAGTAGTAGCAGTAGTAGTAGTGGTAATAGTAGTAGGAGCAGTAATAGTAGCAGTAGTAGTAGCAGTAGTAGTAGTGGTATTAGTAGTGGTAGTATTAGTAGTGGTGGTAGAAGTAGTGGTAGTAGTGGTGGTAGTAGTAGTGGTAGTAGTAGTGGTAGTAGTGGTAGTAGTAGGAGTGGTAGTAGTAGGAGCAGTAGTAGTAGCAGTAGTAGGAGCAGTAGTAGTAGCAGTAGTAGAAGTAGTAGTAGTGGTGGTAGTAGTAGTGGTAGTAGTAGTAGTAGCAGTAGTAGTAGGAGCAGTAGTAGTAGTAGTAGTAGTAGTAGTAGTAGTAGTAGTAGTAGTAGTAGTAGTAGTAGTAGTAGTAGTAGTAGTTGTAGTGGTAGTAGCGGCGGCCGCGGCAGCGGCAGCAGCGACAGCGGCAGCAGCAGCAGCGGCAGGAGCAGCGGCAGCGGCAGGAGCAGCAGCAGTTGCAGCAGCAGCAGCAGTGGCAGGAGCAGGAGCAGCTGCAGCAGCGGCAGCAGCATCGGCAGGAGCGCCAGGAGCAGCGACAGGAGCGGCAAGAGCGGCGGCAGGAGCACCGGCGGCAGCAGCGGCAGGAGCACCGACGACTGCAGCGGCAGATGCACCGGCGGCAACAGCAAAGGCGGCGGCGGCGCAGCAGCGGTGGCGGCGGCAGCAGCAGCAGCAGTAGCAGCAGCAGCAGTAGCAGCAGTAGTAGTGGCAGTAGCAGTAGTAGTAGCAGCAGTAGCAGTAGTAGTAGTAGTAGTAGCAGTAGCAGTAGCAGTAGCAGTAGCAGTAGCAGTAGCAGTAGCAGCAGCGGCAGCGGCGGCAGCAGCAGCGGCAGCGGCGGCAGCAGCAGCGGCAGCGGCGGCAGCAGCAGCGGCAGCGGCGGCAGCAGCAGCGGCAGCGGCGGCAGCAGCAGCGGCAGCGGCGGCAGCAGCAGCGGCAGCGGCGGCAGCAGCAGCGGCAGCGGCGGCAGCAGCAGCGGCAGCGGCGGCAGCAGCAGCGGCAGCGGCGGCAGCAGCAGCGGCAGCGGCGGCAGCAGCAGCGGCAGCGGCGGCAGCGGCGGCAGCAGCAGCAGCAACAGTAGTAGTAGCAGTAGTAGTAGTAGTAGCAGTAGTAGTAGTAGCAATAGTAGTAGTAGTAGCAGTAGCAGTAGTAGTAGTAGCAGTATTAGTAGCAGTAGTAGTAGTAGTATCAGTAGTAGTAGCAGTAGTAGTAGCAGTAGTAGTAGGAGTAGCAGTAATAGTAGCAGTAGTAGTAGGAGTAGCAGTAATAGTAGCAGTAGTAGTAGTAGTAGTAGTAGTAGTAGTAGTAGTAGTAGTAGCAGTAGCAGCAGTAGCAGCAGTTGCAGCAGCAGTAGCAGCAGCAGTTGCAGTAGTAGCACTAGTAGTAGTAGTAGCACTAGTAGTAGTAGTAGTAGCAGCAGTTGCAGTAGTAGCACTAGTAGTAGGAGCAGCAGCAGCAGCAGCAGCAGCAGCAGCAGCAGCAGCAGCAGCAGCAGCAGCAGCAGCAGCAGGAGTAGTAGTAGTAGTAGTAGTAGTAGTTTATAAGTTTAACCTATAGTTTAAGAATATTAATTATAACATAAGGTTTGATTAATGTAGTTGATTATAAAGATGTTATTTATTATACTATAAGGTTTAGATAGAATTAATAAGATCATGACAATTGTCGTGTGCATGTTTATTTAAGGATTTAATTATAGTTTAAATAAAAGAAAGTTCAAGAAAGCTCTAGAATCTTCCAAGACCATTAAGAGCATGACATTTTTCACAATCTTATTTTTTTTGAGGATTTAAGCATTTTAAGTGGATAATTCAAAAATAGAAGTTTCTAGAAGCTCTAGACTCTTCTAGAACTTGCTGGAATCTCGTATTACTTAGTCAAACTTGATTAATCAATTCAAATTATGCTGAAAAAGTGAAATTACGTGTTTAATATATTTACGTATGCTGATATATCGCAGCATAGGAGCCGATGTATCACCACATGGGGAATACGAAAAACACGTCAACCTCGCACAAACAAAACGACGAGCACTCGGGACATAAGGCCAGGCGATATATTGCCTATGATGGGCGATATATCGACCCTAGGGCCATATTTTCAAACGATGTTGAAACTGAGCTTGATTCATTTCCTAACCTCTTGACTAGCCTCTGAACGTTTTGACCGAGTCTTCAGCACCTGCTGAACGAATATTCAAATGTTTTTCAATTAATACTCATTATTTTTATTCATGCTAAAAGGAGATAGTTCACTCCTTGAACTCTATAAATAGGACCTAGTACCCAGCCATTTTTCTCATTCTTCAAGTTGTGTTCAGAGCCTTCAAGCTGCTAGGGTTACTATAGAGTGATAAACACTTGGGTTGGGATAAAAGCTTTATCATCTTAAGCTTTATAAAAACTTGGGAAGTGAGATTTATAGTGTGTTTTCAATATCAAGGTGTAGTTCGGTTCTAGTACATTCAAATGTATTCCTAATCTTAAGCTCATTTTTGTATGGTTCCTTAGTTTCCTTTAGTTATCTGTACTCAAATCCTAACTCGTTGTTTCCATTCTTGGTTAGGTATTTAAGTTCTTTGAACTTAAGGTTTCTTGTTGGTAAGTTTCATTTTGGTGGTTTAGTTCATTTCTTTATCATCTCTTTCTTTAGAATTTCTCACATTCTTATTGTTTGTTTTAGGAGTGTTCCAAATCTCGTCCTTGTTCTCATAAATCCCGGTATTGATACGGAAAATAGGATATATCTCGTATGATTTTATGTTTTGATATGTTTATGCTATATGTATGATATGTTTTTAGTTGTTTTAGTATATGAATTGTTTAGATAATAATCACATAATTTGTTTTGATAACAAATATATAACTTGTTTAGATAACAAGTCCCAATAATTTATTCCTTGGGCATATGATTGTTTAGATAATGAGCCCCATAAATTCATATGACTTGTTTAGATAAGTAAGCCCCGTAAATTTATGGGCATATGATTGCTTAGCTAGCAAGCCCCAAGAAGTATGATGACCATTATAATGCATGTTTTATAGTCATATGTTTTGTAGTATTATGTTTATGTTTTATGCTATATGTGCTAGTAGATTTTCCTTCCTGGGCATTAGGTTCACTCCTTTATTTTTATGTATGCAGGAAAATAGTTATGGCGGCGGAAGGATTCTTGGCAGCTTGGTTTGTGTATTAAGGATGAAGGGATTCGATGGACTGCGTGATCGATTCGAGGACGACGTTATTTTTATTTAGTCTCTTTAAATTATGTTTTTATGTATTTTCCGCATTTAGTTTTGTAAACAATTTCCTTTAGTTTAAAGTTTTGTCTTATTTTAAAACAATGGAATCCCTTACCCCGCATTTATGTATTTCAATATTTACTTTGGAGTTTTTAATAAAGTTGTGAATATTTATTATGTATGTTTTCTAAAAAATAGTAGCCAAGTCTAGTAGTTTTTAATGGTCCAAAGTCTTAGAATTAGTTGGCTCATTACAGGTTAAGTAAGACAAAGTAGAGAAACACTTAGAATTTTTCCGAAACTGACCCGATCTCCCTATCACTCGGTTTCTCTCTCTTTGGGAGCTTTAAGGCTAAAGAAAGTTATAAGGGAATTAAGCCAAGAATTCAGAAATCTAAGGCTTGGATTGTGGGAGGAGTAAGCTTGGGAAGTTGAAGAGCAAGTGTGGCCTGATTCATCCTTGAGGTAAGAAGCCTAGCATTAAATTATCTGAGTTTATGCTGAGTTTTGTTAGAATTGTAAGTTTATGCATGTAAACTGAATGGTGGATCACTCTTAGTTATTTGGGTGAGTTTTGGGATTATTTTTTGTTAGGTTTTGCTGCTAGGACCATTCTAGAACTACTATGAGGATTTAATTGAGTTGTGGGATTGATTGTGGGTTAATTGGTTGGGTTTTGGTTGTTAAAATGGGGGATTTTATGGGTTCGAAGGGGGTCAGGCCGCGACTCTGTTCTTGGTGAGCGACCTCTAGAACAGATGGGAGGCCAAAATGAAGGGCGGGCCGCAATGCCCCTTTGGTTGGGTCACGGCGCGTGTCTGCAGAAAGGGGAGGCTAAGCCTCTGGTTGAGGCGGGCCGCGACACAAGGCCTTGGGGCCGCGACGCTTAAGGGGTTTTGGAATTTTGAGAAGGTTTTAGGCTCTCGAATCCAAAAGTTAAGGCTCGGGATGGATTTTATCACCCAGATTGATAGAATTCATGGTTCCGGGGATTAGAATTTCATTCCAAAGTTATTTAATGGATTAGAACTTGATGGATAGATGTTGTTGATATGTTGTGACTAGGTTTTCAGCGAGGCTCAGACTAGGGGACTGTGCTCAGGATATCAGTGCTCGGAAACCTTGGGACACAGGTAAGAAAACTGTTGTACCCGTAGAGCAGGGTGTGGCCCTATAGTTTGTATTGCAGGGAATGGACTTATGTGATTGTGTTACAGGGCGTAGCCTTATTGTTTATATTTTTATTTGTTGGTTATATGCTATGTATTGCATATCTGTGAATGAATGACAAGGGTCAGGAATGGCGAAGGCCGAAAACAGCAGGAAGCTGAGTACGGCAAGGGGCCGGGAATGGCGTTAAGCACGTGGAGTGCGAGGCCGAGTACAGCAAGGGCCGGGAGTTGCATTAAGCACGCGGAGTGTAAGTCGCTAGGGTGAGATCCTTCTCGGATGCCTGAGTCATCCTCACGGTGTAGACCGCGAACCCAGGGCCTGGTAAAGCGTCTGGGACGGCATGGCCGCTATGTGTTTAGTTTTTTTGGCTGCCTTGTTATATGCTGATTGATAGCTATGCATATGTTAATTGTTTGTGTTGAGTTTTCTTGCTGGACTTCGGCTCACGGGTGCTCTATGGTGCAGGTAAGGGCAAGGGAAAGGTCGGCCAATCATGAGTATGGATAGCGTGAAGCAGCGTATACACGTTTGGCTTGCCTGGCTGCCACGACCAGGGGTATTTTTGGGAGATGCTATGTATCAATCCAAATTTTGTCGTTTAGTCGACTTTAATCATATTTTTGAGTTGTAAATATTTCTAAACAGTATTTTGGGATCCCAAATGTATAATGCTTTATAATTTCAAAAGAATGATTACATTTTTGAAATTACATGACCTTTATTACTGTTTAGCCGCACTTTTATCCTAAAACCTTGATTAGTGAGTTAATTGCACATTTAAAACTCACTTAGTAACGACTCTAAGGAAGTAGGGCATTATAGTATATCTCACACTTCTCACCATAAAGGAAAGGCCTCCATACCTTTAACGCAAAGACCACAGCTGCTAACTCCAAATCATGCGTAGGGTACCTCTGTTCATATTCTTTCAACTGACGTGATGCATAAGCAATCACCTTCCCTACCTGCATAAGGACACAACCTAACCCTTGTCTTGAGGCGACGCAGTAAACCGCGAACTTCTCCTAATCTGTTGGAATGCTCAAAACTGGAGCGATAATCAAACGTCGCTTCAACTCCTTAAAGTTATTCTTACATTTGTCTGACCACACAAACTTTTGGCTCTTGCGTGTCAACTCTGTCATTGGGGTTTCTATCCTTGACAACCCTTCCACAAATCTTCTATAATAACCCGCCAATCTAAGGAAGCCTCTTATCTCTGAGGGGTTCCTTGGCCTTGGCCAATCTCTGACTACCTCAATCTTAGCTGGGCCCACCTTGATTCCATCTCTACTAGCAATGTGACCAAGGAAAATCACCTGAGGTAACCAGAACTCACACTTCCTGAACTTTGCAAACAGTCTGTGCTCTCTCAGCCTCTGTAAGGCCAACCTGAGATGTTGCTCGTGCTCTTCCTAAGACTGTAAATAAACTAGCATATCATCGATGAAGACGATCACAAACTGATCCAGATAATCCTTGAACACCCTATTCATCAGATCCATAAAGGCTGATGGGGCATTAGTCAAATCAAATGACATGACGAGGAGCTCATAATGGCCATAGCCGGTGTGAAAAGCTATCTTTGGTATATTTGTTGGGGTTTTATTCCCAAATTAAAACCCAATTTATTTGTAATCTCATTTTATTATCAATAAAAGAATAGAAATCATTTTTGACTTGGTCAATCACTTTGCTCACATGTTTTATTTTCATGATTATTTGTTTGATATGAACTTCTATTAAATCATGAGCATATAGCTAATCATATTTATAGTGACGTAATCACAGTGGAATATAAATATGATTATATGTTAAAAAGTAAGTTATTCCTAAGATTAGTCAGTGCACAAGATTTACACTGACTTACCAATCTACGATATGATCTACTTACACATTGTAGTATTATGTTCTTTCTAGAACATTAGAAAAGTAGATAAGATTAGATGTATTTGTTACATCAGACATGACTAAATATTGACAGTAGATAAGATAAGAAGACATACCGTTATTATCTATTCTAGTCATATCATATAGTTGACCATAGTTCAATTCAATCTCAATTCTGAGTGGTTAGTATTCTAACCGATTGTATTATTTGAGTTCTTTGACTTGTTTGTTACCAGCTTACCCTACGGACTAGCCCATACTTACATCTTGAGAACTAGGTAGTATAATTGAGTGGGAGTATTAATCATAGATATGAACATCTATAGCTTCTGGTGAAGAAGTAAAAAAATGGTTTCCTTTTAGTTTGGTTCGAGGTGCTAAATGATATAGATCTCATTTCAGTAATTAATATTAGTTTATTGAAATATCATTTACAAGGAACTAAGTGTTTTAAGGATAAAATACAATGAGAGCTAAAATGATATTTTAGTCCCATCTCATTGTAGACCGTCTATAGAGGATTGAGTGATAATTATGGTTGTAACAATGGATAAATAATAATGTATCTATATTGCTTATAGAGTGTTCTATGAATTCAAGAGTGCTCATCTGAGTCTTTAGTGGAGTCACGAAGAATAAGTTAGTAAATTTAATTGTTAAATTTATGATAACTTATTGGATCTTGATTTCATAGGCCCATGATCCCCACAGTACCTTTGATAAAATCATATAGATAGTCTCAATTAATTGATTTAATCATCAATTAGAATTATCAAAGTTGACTAGGTCAATTTTGGATAATTCACGGAGTTATGCAATTTAGAGAAGAAAAGAGATTTTAAGGAAAATTTATTAATTAAGATAAATTGGTGTCTAAATTAATAAATAAATTTGAATCAAGGTGTAAATAATTAATTTGATGAAGAATTTAAATAATTATTTAATTGATTAATCAATAGAAACTAATACGTGCCTTGAATTTAAGTCCAACCGACTTATAATTAAATGAGAAATTTAACAGACCTATAGCCCATGATAATTTCGACCTAAGGGCTGATATTGCCTATTATTTTATTGATTTTTTTAATTAAATAAGTGACCTAATTAAGCCTTTAATAGGAATGCTAAGTGAGAGTTGAAAATAGATGATCAGAAGATCTAGTTTTTATGCTCTAGTGTTTAGATTCTCTCTACAACATAAGTCCTTTTCTAAGCCTCAATATTCTCTTCTATTCTTCTTCTCTTTGTATCTATCGCATGTGTTGAGAATTTCCCACTCTAGTCTAGGTGATTCTAAGGATACTTTGGAAGGCTGTGAAGAAATTTGAAGATCGGTTCAGTTTCTTGGTGATACCCTGCGACGGAAATGATTCAAGGGTTAGAGGAAGTGAAGGAAGGACTAATACATTCCACTGCATATAATGTAAGTGTTCTTATCATTATCTCTGTTTAATTCAATTATAGAAACATGTTCTAGGTTTTCTTATATTAATTTGTTTAATATATGATTTACATGAAAATAAATAAGATCCTATATAAGTATTCCCAACAATATCTTCCTCCTTGATCCTCAACTGGTGATAACCAGATCGAAGATCTAACTTTGAGAATACTATTTTACCTTGCAACTGATCAAACATGTCATCTATCCTTGGTAGAGGATACTTTTTCATAATGCTTAACTTATTCAGTTCCTTTTAGTCAATGCACATCCTCAGAGAACCATCCTTCTTCTTCCAAATAGGACTGGCGCACCCCATGGCGAGAAACTGGGTCTAATAAAACCCAAGTCTAATAGCTCCTATAACTGTCCCTTTAGTTCTTTCAACTCTGTTGGGGCCATTCTGTATGGTGCTCTAGACACTGGCTCTATCCCTGGTGCAAGTTCAATAAAAAATTCTATCTCTATGTGTGGCGATAACCCTGATAATTCCTCTGGAAACACATCTAGGAATTCACAGAGTAATCTAGTCTCTTCTGGTCCCACTGGCACGACCTAAGTGGTATCCACCACACTGGCTAGGAATCCTATGCAACCACCTCACAGTAGGTCTCTAGCTCTCAATGCTGATATCATGGGTACAGGGGGTCCATGCATAGTGCCAACAAAAACAAAGGGATCCTTACCCTCAGGCTCAAAGGTTACCATTTTCTTTTTACAATCAATGGTTTCCCCATATCTAACTAACAAGTCCATTCCCAGAATTATGTCAAAGTTGTTCATGGCTAGCTCAATCAAATCAACTGAAAACTTTCTGCCATCCAGTGTCACCGATAATGTTCTGACCCATCTCCTAGAGACCACCAACTCCCCCATAGGCAATAAGGTTCCAAACCTAATAGTATAATAATCACATGAACTGCACAGTCTATCAATTACTCTACTAGAAAGAAAAGAATGTGTAGCACCAGAATCAATTAGTACAGTGTAAGAAGTTCCAGCACTAGAAAGCTGACCTGTCACTGTGGAGGGACTAGCCTCAGCCTCTGCCTGCGTCAGTGCAAACACTCGAGTTGGAATCAAGCTATCCGCCTTTTTCGGCTCCTCTTTCTTCATCCTTGGGCAATTTTTCTTAAGATTCCCCACTATTCAACATAAAAAGCAGGCCTTCACCCGAAACTCTCCCAGATGACGTCTTCTACATTTGGCGCACTCTAGATACATTCTCTAGACCTCATTGCCGCCCTGGCGGCCAATCTGTACACCACGTGGCCTCCTATCGGGGTCTGAAGCTAAAACAATATCTGGGGTCTTCCTTTTCTAGTCACTAGGGCTTCCTCCCCGACCAGATCTTGTAAAGGGAGGTCCCATCATCCTGGTATCCCTTATGGCCGCATTCCTACGTCAGATCTTGTTTTCATCACCCTCTACACTAAGGGCTCTCTCTACTACCTAAGCATATGTCGTCACTCTAGGCACTATAGTAATTCTGACATCCCGGGCTATCATAAAATTCATTCCCCTAAGAAATCTCTCCTACCTGGTCACATCAGTAGGCACCAAGTCCAAAGAAAACTTGGCTAGTCTATCAAACTTCAGAGCGTATTCTGTTATTGGCATATTTCCTTGAACCAAACTGTTGAATTCATATGCCTTCGTTGCTCTCACTGCATCATTATAATATTTTTCATTAAATGCTTCTCTGAACTCTTCCCAATTCATTGTGGTCACATCCCTAGTCTAGGACACCACCTCCCACCAGATTCAGACATTCTCTTGAAACATGTAAGTGGCATAAGCCACCCTCTCGTTACCCACCACCTTCATAAAGTCTACGATGGATGTGATCATGCTCATCCACTTCTAAACCTTGAGGGGATCTGCGCTACCCTCAATAGTTGGAGGGTGTTACTTCATGAACTGTTCATATAGTAGTTCCCAACAGTTCATAATCTTTGGTTGCTGCTATACGACCGATACTGTGGTAGCAGATGGTGCTATTGACGTAGCGTTCCCTGCTGGAACCTGCTGCTATCTCAACTGGCGAATTTCTTCTTCCTGCCTCTGCAGCCTAGCTTGCATATCAGCAAGCATCTGTTGCCAGTTCTCAAGGACTGGTGGAGGGTTTTGACCCTGGTCATTATTTCCGAACTGAATTTCAGCGCTGACTGGCTCATTTGATTTCCCTAGAAGCATACTTCCAACTCTATCTGCAATCAATTACTCAGCTCATCAAGCAATAATAACAGTATTCCATGCCAAGCCACGACCCAAAATTGATCAAATAAGAATTCACATGCATCGACAATGCTAATAAGAATTCCAATAGCTTCACACATATACAGTCATGCTAATAAGCATGGCGATTCACATTCATGCGCAATCAGGGTGCTAATAAGCACGTTCTTAACATTCACAATCATTAACAATGCTAATAAGCATGTTCTTGGCATTCATATGCATAAAATAATGCTAGTAACCATTTCTAGCATTCAGAAGCATGATGCTAACAAGCATTTCTTTAGCATCTACAAGCAAAAGTTGTTCTAATAAGCACCTCTTTAACATACAAACAACAATCAAGGGCCATGCCCTATCAAAATAGCTCATACTTCCTAATTAGATAGACAAGTAAGGCATATATATTTCATTTAAGAAATTGCACGCATAACTATATTAATAGTTACCAAACCCTGAGTCGATCTTGTCTTTAGCGGCGAGTGTGCATGCACAGTCCGTCATCAAAAACCATTAATCCTTGGCAGCTTTGATACTAAGTTGTAACACCTTACTAATCAGGGACTGTTACGACGTGTGTTTAAATTAGTGTTGGACTCACTAAACGAGTCATTTGGACAAAGACATGTGATTAAATAACTAATAGCTGAGGTGTTATCCCAAAAATTGGCATATTTGACGTGGCACTAAGCTTGGACACGTGGAGTAGGCTAGGCAGAACCCTCGACAAGTTGGTCGGTGTATACTCGCATGGGATACGACAAGTTACTGCTCGGCAGGGTAAGCAATTTATAGATAGTAAACACTTGTCCCAACACCTACACCAAGACATAGCATTGAATCTCCTATAATGGTGCATAGTAAGGAGCATTGTTAAGAAAATGACAGTGAAAGATGCTCAGGAAGCCTATGTCCATGATGGCTTCACCCTTCCCAATCTTGAGGGGAAGTCTTTCTAACACTACTCGGCAGAATATCACCAGAGGCTCAGCTGCTCGGTATGATGGATAGCCAAGTCTAGTCGGTGAGGAGAAGTTACACTCATCATTAGCAATCCACAAGAATCGCCCAACCACCCGCAAATGGCGCCTAACAACCCTGAAGACTCGGTTAAGCCTCCTAACAAATATGATTGAAGCTACCTGTGAGAATAATGGGATATTTCCACCATCAGTTACGCCCATGTACAGCTCCTGGGCCAACAGAACATTATAAATGCAAACCCTTCACCACAGTAAATGGGGTTCACGAACTATCCTACCGACCAGTGTTTAGAAATATACTGGACAACCTGATTTCTTACTTAGTGGCAATTCTTCCTATTGTATTGTCTTTTACACATAGAAATCCACTTGCAATCCTTTGTGATCTTATGTAAATCTTCAAGACTAATACAAAACTAAGAGGAAGTAGGTCATTACCAATTCCTGTGGCCGGACCTCTATAAATCCCGATGTTCTTATTTATTTATTGCACATTTATTGTTCATTGATTGTTAAATTGAAAGCTCTTGAATTAATTATTTTGACTCCGCGTCAGTTGGCTAAAAAGTCAGTCAACATTTGGTGCTTTCATTGAGAGCAAGAACAATCACATTCAGATTCCGTTGTTGAAAATATGGTGGTTTCAACAAGAAGATCGGGTCAAGAACCTCCGAAGTTGAATCATCACACCAAGTTTCCTCAATGAGAAATTTGAACGGGGGACAAGCTGATTTGCCACCCAGAAACCTGCCTGGTGTCGGGGGGCAAACTACTAGGCCCACTGCAGCCGGGCGTGGGGCTACTACCTTTACAGGAGTAACTAACGCAGGAACTTCAGGTGGAGGAGTTGCAAGGGATATCTACCAGCTAGGACCGAGAGCCGGAGGTCCTGGACAGTATGAACCCCTCGTGGATATTGAAGGACTTGATCCCGAAGTTGAGCAGATAAAGGAGGTCATGGGACAGGTGCAAGATCAGCTTGCCACCATGAACCAGGGGCGGGCTACCGCCCAAGAGGCCATTAATGAGGCTTTCAAAAAAACAAAGAAGAGATTTCCAAGAATGGATGGATTGGCATGCCTGGGAGATGTAGGCCCGCCAGGAAGACATGGAACGCCAAACTAGGGAGGCTACTGAGTCCATCCGTAATTATATGCAACAACAACAAACTCAGGGTATGGGGATTGCAGCTGGAACTACCACTCACAACCAACAACGTCCGCCTATTTTTGGTTTCGGTGATGGAGTCATGAATGGACCAGAGGCTTGACCTCAAAATGGTAATCAGGGTCCAACTAAGAGTCACCGATTTGGTCAGGGTGCCCAATCCAACAACAACCAACATCCCTTACTAGCTGACGAATAGGTCCTTCTAGGGCCCTACATGGGACAGGACTGAGCGAGAAACTTTTGGCTGAGATCTCAAGGAAGTGTCCGTGAACGAAATCATGTTGCTACAGGACGGGAAGGCAACCCCCGAGCACCATCATCGAATAAGAGTGGTCAACCCCAAAACAACCAGCAACAACCTGGTCGATACAGACAACACCAAGAGTAACAACCAAGATCCAAAAGGGAGGAGCTAGAGGTTAGTAATGCTTACAGACCCCACTATGCTGATGGGTATGAGCATGATGAGGCAAATAGCCAAGTCCGCCAATAGAATAATCAGGGTCAGAGAGATAAGCAGCTCGAATGATCATTTGTCCCACAAGGGCAGGATGTCCTGATCAACCAATCACCCCAGAGTGGAGGGTTCCAGGGAGTACCCCCAGTACCAAGCTAAGCAGATAGCCAAAATGCTTGGGGAAGGCCTCATCCAAATTTTGTATTCAACCGAATGGACCCTAAGGGAGTTGAAGAGCTCCAAGATGCTCTTAATCGCAGTAGGGAAAACCGGGACTAGAATAACATAGCTTTGCCTGAGCCTATTCGGGACTCGAGAATGGATGAGGTCCGCAATGCAGTGCAACCCCAGGCAATTGTAGACCCAAACATCCAGGCCTGGTTGGATCGGTTAACGCGATTGGTAAAGGACTTGACAACTCCTAAGTTAACGGATATTGAAATGGAAAGGCAGATAAGTTCCCCATTTTTAGAACGTATTAACCCGCTCCCATACTAGTCAAATTCAAGATGCCAACATTGAAGATGTATACTGGGCGGGAAGACCCAGTGTCCCATGTTCACAACTTTGAACTCCAAACTAACCTCCAGGGATTTCAGGATGATGCTAGGTGCAGGTGTTGGGAATTGTGCCCTTAAAGCAATTGTAGTAGACAATGGTTTTAATGAAATAAATAAATGAATTGATTATGTACTGTATTATTGCTAATAATATTAAGTAAATATAAGAAAATTCCCAAGTTCATCTATGTGGTCTCAATCTCATATTGGTATGAGAGGATCGAAATTGAAATTATGAACTTAAATAGTTTGCAGTAAAATAAAGTTATGGAATCTTTAGATTAATTAATGCTAATACGGTCCACTAGTATTATGAATACATGTGACCTAGATCCGGGTTACTAGTGTAATATGATATTTTAGTGGAGGTACTTTGCATGCCAGGAGTATGTAGAACTGGACCAAATGCGATTTAATAATACTTGTTTAAGTACCATTTCGTAGTATTATAAAACACATCAACTGATGATCATATACAAATTGATCTTAATCCTGAAGTTACTATGAATTCCTATATATGTCACTTGATCCTTTGATTCATGCATTACGGTTTGTCAGATTGATCAGGCTGTATATGGCTAGGGACATAGCTTAACAAATATGGAATCAATACCTTCTTATAGATTGAATGATGGTTCCCTATTGAGTTGGCTTTTGGAACTGAAAAGGTTATTGACGTCAAATTCATAATCAGATTATGAATTAACCTTCACTAGTAAAGTCAATGGTACATTAGGAATCAAGATATAATTAAAAGGGTAACACGTTAATTTTATTCCCACTTAATTTTGATCATCAATAGATGATTAATTTGTATGTAATGATTATATCAATGGACACTTTATGGTTATAATAAGGTACTCAATAAATATATGTCTTTAATTCTCAAGAGTTCAGTCTTATATTTATAGTGGAATAATCATGAGATTAATAAATATGATTATTGAATCAAAGAGTTTTGGTTAATTATATTTTATTTATTGGAGCTTGGAATTATTGGTTCATAGGTCCCCGGGGCGGCTTTATCAACACTAATCAAGGTGAGAGTTGATACAAGGGTTAAATTGTGAATGAGCTATTTGAGAGAATATTTATTCTTTGGGATAAATGTGCAATTATGCGATAATTGAAGTTGCACAATTTATTATTGCATTTGTGCAATTTTTGAAATTGTGTAGGAATAGAATAAATTGATTTTAATCAATTATTTTGTTTAAGTGTGAATAAATAAATATGGATAGTCAAAATTTGGTTTTGACTATTATATTTATTTAATTAATAATAAGATAATACTGGAAATTCAAATTTTGAATTTTGAATTTTGAAATTTAAGTTGTTATCTTTTCCTTAAAAATATGATACTTTATTTGGATATCTAATTATTAATTAATTAAAATAAAAACACATGAAAAAAATCAAAATCCTATTTTTCAGGGATAGGCCACATACATAGGGCTTGGACTGCTCTATGCATGTGCCACTTCTGATGTTATCAGAAGTTAGGGTTTTTATTTTTATTTTTAATTAATTAATAAAATATTTTAAAAGAGGTTTTAAAATGGAATGTTAGACTTTGTCTTTTATCATTATTATTAATATAAAAAAGATGATTGATTTTTCTTTATTATTATTATTATTATTATGGTAATAATGTCTATATATTCTATATGATAGAAAATAGAAACAACAAGTCATAACAAGTTTTTTACAGAGAAGATAAACGATCATCTTTTTCACAAAGCAAAAACCTTTTCTCTCTAGCCTATAATCAAAAGTCTCATGTGTTGAGAATACTTTTGATTCATAAAATTGATCATTGTTCTCTATGTGCCCACCCACATCTTGAGGTGTAGGGAACGTCTTGGAAGATCTAGGTGTGAGCACTCTAGCAAGGATAGGAAGATCAAAATATATACGAAAAGATTCAAGGATTCTTGATAGGCTACAAGAGGTAAATCGTTTTGTATTATTTTTCATATTCATTATATATATATTGATTAACATATTGTATATTAAAAGATCCTCATATAAAATTGTTTATATGAAATTTTTTGTTGTATACCATTACCGCAATTTCTGTTGCGCACTAGGAATCGTTCCTAATAGCATGATCTTCCCGGCCAGCCTATCAGGAAGCTTTCTACCCGGCATGGGTGTCCAACCCCGTATTAGTACCAAAACCTAATGGAAAATGGAGGGTATGCATAGACTTCAAAAACTTTAATAAGGCATGCCCAAAAGACTGCTTCCCACTTCCAAGAATTGACTAGCTGGTGGATGCTATTGCCGATCATGAGATTTTAACGTTTATGGATGCCTACTAGGGGTACAACCAAATTAGCATGCATCCCCCTGAACAGGAGCACACCAGTTTCCACACAGACGTAGGGTTGAACTGCTACAGGGTCATGCCATTCGGCCTGAAAAACATTGGAGCCACATATCAAAGAATGGTAAACTGTATGTTCAAGGATCAGATTGGAAATAACATGGAAGTTTACATTGATGATATGTTAGTGAAATCCAAGAAGGCTGGGGGCACATCGACGACTTGTAAGAAAGTACAGGATGAAACTGAACCCCTTGAAATGCTCATTTGGTGTGGGGTCGGGCAAGTTTTTGGGGTTTATAGTGAACTCCAAATGAATAGAAGCAAACCCCGAAAAAATAAACGCTTTGCTAGACATGCACTCACCAAGCCAGGATCAAGGACGTGCAAAGCCTGACAGGGCGTGTAACAACACTGGGTAGGTTTGTCTCCAACTCTATTGATAAGTGTGTTCCATTTTTTAACATCGCCAAGGGGAGCAAGAAATTTAAATGGACCGAGGAGTGCGAACGGGTTTTCCAAGCTCTAAAGCAGCAACTAACACAACCCCCGATCCTTTCAAAAGCTCTGGAAGGTGAAGAACTATGCATATACTTAGTAGTAATGGAGCACACTGTCAGCATAGTCCTGGTCAGAGAGGAAGACAGAGTCCAACATCTGGTCTATTACGTTAGTAAAAGGCTGATTGGGACAGAAATCAGGTACCCTCTAATTGCAAAATTGACTTACTCTTTGTTACTGTCTTCTAGAAAACTTCATCCATACTTCCAAGCTTATCCCATCAAGGTCCTTACTGACCAACCATTGCGCTAAGTCCTGCAGAAGCCGGACACATCTGGTCGGCTACTCAAATGGGCTATAGAGCTGGGGCAATATGAGATCACTTACCAGCCCCGAAAAACTATTAAAGGTCACGCTCTAGCATACTTTGTAGTTGAGTGTACATGAGTACTAGAAACAGATGAGGAGATGGCCGAGCAACCATCAAAATCTGGACAACCACCCAGTACTAGCCTTGAGCAGGGTACCAATCATTTACTAGAACATAGTACCCCACACAGTTCCGAGAATGAAGTATAAGTATGGAAATTGCATGTCGATGGCTCATCCAACGAACAACTGTTTGGATCCGGCCTCACACTTATAACGCCCGAGGGAAAACACATCCATTTCGCTCCCCGCTTTGGTTTTAATGCATCTAAAAATGAAGTAGACTATGAAGCACCAATCGTGGGCCTGAGGTTAGCGAGAGAAGTGATGGATGAATTCTTGGACATATACATCGATTCACAGCTTGTTGTAAATCAGGTCCTCGGTGAATATACTGCCTGGGCTGAAAAAATGATGGCCTACCTTAGAATAATCAAGACTTGCTTGCTCGATTAAAAAAATACACTATCCAGCAGATACCGAGGTAACAGAATGCCAAATCAGATGCACTGGCCAGTAGTGCTGAACTGGACAAAGCCAACCTGGTCCCCATTGAGTACCTGGTCGAACCCAATATCAGCTTGCCAGAACCAGTCTTTCTGATAGACAACACTCCATCCTGGTTGACCCTAATTGCAACATATCTAGAGCACGGAACCTTGCCTAGCAATCGTAATGAGTCTAGAAAACTGATGAGGAATGCTGCTCAGTACTTAATCCTGGACGGGGTTATGTATAGAAGGAGATTTTCCGTGCCATTGTTGAGATGTGTCAACCAAACAGAATCAGGACGACTGCTGCAGGAGGTACATGAGGGTTTTTGTGGAAATCATGTTGGCGACCAAAGTCTCTCTAAAAAGATTCTAAGGCAAGGCTAAAGATGCCTTTGCATATGTCCAGAAATGTGACAAGTGTCAAAGGTTTGCCAAGATACCTTGAGCAACCCCAAATGAGCTTACTCAGATGCAAAGTTCGTGGCCCTTCGCCATTTGGGGAATTGACCTTATTGGTCGGTTACCGAAGGGAAAATGGGGAGTACAGTATGCAGTGGTAGCGGTTGATTATTTCACCAAGTGGGCTAAAGTTGAACCACTGGCAACCATTACCTCCAAGAAAGTACTGGACTTCGTGGTGAAAAATATAATCTATAGGTTTGGTCTACCTTAGAAAATAGTGTCCTAAAATGGCACTTAGTTTGACAGTTATTTGTTCACCGATTTCTGTGCCAAGCATGGCATCACAAAATCTTCTCAGTAATCTTGCATCCCAAAGCCAATGGTCAGGTCGAAGCAGTTAACAAGACTCTCAAAGACACTCTGAAAAAGCATCTAGAAGAAGCTAAACGAAATTGGCTTGAAAGATTGCTTAAAGTACTCTGGTCATATAGGACTATCGAACGAACATTCACTGGTGATACACCCTTTGCGCTTGCATATGGATATGAAGCAATATTGCCAGCGGAGCTGACTCCACCATCTCATTGGCATATAGCATACGAACAAGATCATAACCACCAGCTACTGGCAGAGTCCTTAGACCAGATTGAAGAGACGCGAAAGGTCCAACATGTGCATGGTTGCTCACCAGCAAAAAGTTGCATGGTACTTCATCTCTAGAGTCAAGGAAAGTAAGTTCGACGTAGGTGATTTAGTCCTGCGAAGAATATTCCCAAAAACTCGAGATGCCTCGACAGGAGTACTAGGTCCAAGCTGGGGATGCCCCTACCATGTCACAAAAATAGTACCGCTCGACACGTACAAGCTACCACGGTACGACAAAGATCTCCAACTAGTACCTGTCCCCCGTTACTGGAACGAGGAGCACCTGAGAAAGTACTACCAATAAAGATCAATTTTTAGTGGTCATTGTGTAACGTCCTCCTTATCCAGGACCGTTACACTGTGTACTTAAAATTGTGTCAGACTTGCTAACCAAGTCATTTCGTTTAAAATGTGTAACTAAGGTTAATGTCAAGGGCTAGGGGTAAAATTTTTGGTCAAAATATCCATTGAATTTTATATTAAAAGTTTAGTACAAACATGAGATCCCAAAACATTACAACCAGCTTTTAAAAAGGTGAATATTCATCAAAATTACATTTAGTTGGGTTAAGCGGCAAAAACAGGGCTATAACCCTAGTTCCTCTGTGATTACCCCGGACGTGGTGGTCGAGCAGTTGCATATGTACATGCCGCCATCAAAGCTCTCCATCTCATGGTTGGTCAAGCTTTCCTTTTCCCTTACATGCACCACAAAGCACCTGTGAGCCAAGGCTCAACAAGAAAACTCAACATGTGCATAAACAGATAATATAAACTTCCAGATATTATCTAGCATGTCCAACAATAATAACAACCTACATAAATAGTTATTCAGTTACAAACAAGTGGTCATTTGACCAATTTTGGGCTGCTGCCCTAAACAATTGACCATAGAGTCAATCCCGGGGCCCTATGCCCAAGCTACGTGATAATAGAGTCACCTAGAGCCTTTGCCCTTAGCCTTGAGTAACTAGCCGTAGAGCTAGTCAAGCGTACCTAGCGGTTTAATGTTTCATCGACCATAGGGTCGGCCAACGTAATAATACGTTGCTAGTTCAGGCCTAAGCCTATCGGCTAGCGCGCAACACGCCATTTCTGTCCTTGACTAATAAGTCAAGCCCTGATCCAAGAATACAGACCGTAATACAGAAACAAACAGAGATAGGCATATCCCAACAAATAAGCATGCATGCATGTTAATCACATAACACCATCGAATAACCATTCTCACGACACTAATCATACTTATTTAATGGGGCATCATGCCCTAATCACAAAATGCATACAATAATAATAAAGCACTTAAGCAGATATCAACCAACATATGTGTGGATGCCAAAAATCCACCAAATAAAAACTCTTTAGTCCCGGATTGGAACATAGGGACAAAGGTCACTTATTCATGCTATTGGGCCCGAGCCTGTAGGCCTTGATGAATACAAGAGATCGTCTCCTGAGAAACAACACATTATGAGCCACAAGGTATGGCCCTGCTAAGCTAGGGGGCCACAATGAATACTGCAAGAGGATAGGTGCACAAGGCCCTCACATAGTGAGGTCCGACGTGCCCGCGCAAGGCTGACATGCTCACGGGTCAAGATGCACTCATACGCATAAACGCTGCCAAAGACGCCTGGGACATACCCCCATGGATGCTCAATATTCCATGCTTATAAAAGACCCAAAGAATGCACTTAGACTCCCATACGCCTACACTCTCATTGGGACCTCGAGCCATCAGGCATGCCCCTCCTAGCGAGGCCATCAGGCATGCCCCTCCTAGCGAGGCCATCAGGCATGCACCTCCTAGCGAGGCCATCAGGCATGCCCCTCCTAGCGAGGCCATCAGGCATGCCCCTCCTAGCGAGGCCATCAGGCATGCCCCTCCTAGCAAGGCCATCAGGCATGCCCCTCCTAGCGAGGCCATCAGGCATGCGCCTCCTAGCGAGGCCATCAGGCGTGCGCCTCCTAGCGAGGCCATCAGGCATGCCCTTCCTAGCGAGGCCATCAGGCATGCACCTCCTAGCGAGGCCATCAGGCATGCACCACCTAGCGAGGCCATCAGGCATGCCCCTCCTAGCGAGGCCATCAGGCATGCACCTCCTAGCGAGGCCATCAGGCATGCACCTCCTAGCGAGGCCATCAGGCATGCACCACCTAGCGAGGCCATCAGGCATGCCCCCCCCTAGCGAGGCCATCAGGCATGCGCCTCCTAGCGTGGCCATCAGGCGTGCGCCTCCTAGCGAGGCCATCAGGCATGCCCTTCCTAGCGAGGCCATCAGGCATGCACCTCCTAGCGAGGCCATCAGGCATGCGCCTCCTAGCGAGGCCATCAGGCACGCGCCACCAGCGAGGCCCTCCATGCGCGCGCCCCCAGTGAGGCCCGTAGGCCACCATCTTCTCGGGAGGCCGTTGCACCATCGCGTCACTAGTCTGGATCCATGCCGCAAGGAGGCAAGTATAGCTAGGCCCTTCGCCACTAGGATCCTTGCAAGGCACGGCCAGTGCATGGGTCATTACCACCTCGAATCTATGCCTTGCAAATGAGGGTCACATGGCATTGATCTCACGAGGTACGGAGTCCACTGACGAATTGAAAGGAGTTAGAGTACGGACATAGTACCCACGTCAGATAAGTAGCGGAGGTACGAACAAAGTACCATCTGTGGTCCTCACCAGCCACTCCTCTGACACCCGTACCAGGCAGGTAGTGGAGGCATGACCAGGTACAGGATGTGAGGTGCTCCCATGATCTCTGACCTTGTACCAGAGCCGACATCACTACCCCTGGAACCACTCTCCTGTTAGTGTACTTGTGTACCATCTGGTCCCCTGGACCACCATGTACCCAGGGCCATTAGAGCCTACTATAAAATGAACCCCACTTCCACAGAGAAGGGGGTTGGAAAATTCATTGTATGCAGAGGCTATTGAGAAATATACCAAGGCTTGGTCCATTGTTTATCTGTGTTTACTTTTCCTTAAAGTTTATTCTCAGTTCTTATATAAATTTCGCCTGACTTACCTTTGAGTTTTCCGATCTAATTTCGTTGACGAGATTTTACCGTCAACAATATGAAAAAGAAAGCTGAAATATAAATGTCCTCGGGGCCCAAGCCCTAGTCAGATAATTGATAATAGTCGGGCCAAGCCCTAATCATGTATAACACGTATTGGGAACAATTTTCTTACCTTAGGTCCGAGTAAGCGTAAATAATAACGACCCTCGAGCACGATCCCGGTTCCGAGCCCCTAGCGGTAACCTAGACACAACCATAAAATTCCATCAACAATGATCGAATAAAGGCTTCCGGACCGAGTCCTAGCCTCCGGGGCCTCGAGTTCCCCTAAACCGGGTAGTGGAATTGATCCTGTGCCCTAAGAAAAGGTTCCTTTTTAAAACAAACTCCCAAGGCCAAAATGCTCAGGCAGGCCGTGACTTGGCCCTGTTGGTCGCGGCACGCCCCTCCTATAAGCAACCTCCTCCCCTCTGTCAAGGGGCACGGGTCACGACTTGCCCTAACGGGTTGCGACGCATCACCCAGGCAGAGGCTTCTCTAAGGCCTTGGGCTTAAGCTAAGTCACGACTTCACAAGAACACAACCGCGACTTAGCCCCTCAAACCCAGGAATTTATCCATTTTCAGTAGCCAAATATACTCCATACTAACCCAAATTCACTCCAAAGCTATAATTCAATTACCACAATAGTTCTTACATGTTCCCAGCAACAAAACCCAATAAAAATTCAGTCCTAAAACTCATTAATTCACCAATTCAATTCATATGATAGATGGTTCAAGAACACCTCTAAAACACACTAAAACAACCATGGAAGCACATAATCTCAATGGTAAAACACATGGTCTAGAGCTTACCTCCACTAATGATTGATCCCGCAAACAGCAACAGAATTGATCCCCCAAGTTTAAGCTTAAATTCTCTGATTTCTAGCCCAAAAATTCCTTAGTTCCTCAATGGTTTGCTTAGGAAAGCTTTGAGAGCACAAATGTGAAAAATAAGGAGATAGAGTCGTTTCAAGCTTCTAAGTGTATGTTTACTTATTTTGTTTTTGTCTTTAGTTCCCTAAGTTAAGTAACTTAAGTTAATCCCGAGGCTCGGGGTACCAAAAATGTCCCTAAGGGAAAAATGGTCAAATTTCTCATTATCCCCTCCTAAACTCACTAACTTCAAATATATCTCTAATTATTCATTTCCATTACCCGATAAGCCCAATTAAATGCCTAATACCTAAAATACCCCTCGACTCGCCCCGAGTCGGGTATTGAGCCCAGTTGTGACTTTCCTACTAACTTGCTCCCTAGGATCGCCTCGTGTCGATTAACTCATATAAACCCACATAATAATGTGGTCTCACACATATATCACATAAATATACAATTATGCCCGTAACGGGCCAAATTACCAAGATTGCCCTTCTAATAAAAAACATGCTCACATGCATATTTAATATCTCTAAACATGCACAACTAGTAATAGTATCTCATAATCCACATAATTACAATTAAATATAACACTTATGCATATAATTCCATATATTGCCATCGTGGGCCCCTAATCAAGCCCCTAAGCCTTATTAAGTAATTTGGGACGTTACAACTTTCCCTTCCTTACAGAAATTTCGCCCTTGAAATTTTACTTGAACAACTTGGGATACTGAGTTTGAATATCAGCCTCCAGCTCCCACCTTGCTGTTCCTTCATAATACCTCAGCTAAAGGTATAATGTTGTTCCTTAGGACCTTGTCCTCCCTGTCAAGAATCTGAACTAGTTGCTCTTCATAGGACAAGTCTGCCTCCAGTTCCAGATCCTCATAGCTCAATACATGAGTTCCATCTGACATATACTTCCTCAACATGGAAATATGGAATACATTATGCACACTAGAAAATGCAGGGGTAAGGCCAACCTGTAGGCCACCTTCTCGATCCTCTCCAGGATCTCAAACGGTCCCACAAACCTAGGGCTCAGCTTGCCCTTCTTCCCGAACCTCTTCACCCCTATCAGAGGTGAAACCCTAAGGAAGACATAGTCTCCCACCTGGAACTCTACGTTCCTCCGCCTCGGGTCTGAATAGCTCTTCAGTCGACTCTGAGATGCGAGCATCCGAGCTCTAATATTCTGAATAGCCTTGGTGGTCCTCTGAACTACACCACGACCTAAATATTTCCTCTCACCCATCTCATCCCAGTGAATGGGCGATCTACACCTCCTACCATACAACATCTCATAAGGTGCTACCCCAATGGTAGACTGGTAGCTGTTGTTATAGGAAAATTCTATCAGAGGCAAATATTTACTCCAGGACCCTTCAAAGTCCAACACACATGCTCTCAGCATGTCCTCCACTATTTGGATAGTCCTCTTAGATTGACCATCGGTCTGAGGATGATAAGCTATGCTGAACTTCAGCTAAGTACCCATCACCCTCTGCAAACTTCCCCAAAACTTGGAAGTAAAGATAGGATCTCTATCCGACACGATAGACCTCAGAGTCCCATGAAGGCATACTATCTCTCTCACATAGAGATCTGCATACTGGTCAACTGTGTAATTCGTCCTCACTTGTAGAAAGTGAGCTAATTTTGTATACCGATCCATGATGACCCAAATAGAATCATGCTGGCCCACTGTCCTGGGCAACCCTACCACGATATCCATCGTGATATCCTTCCACTCCACTCTGGGATATCTAGAGGTTGCAACCACCCTGCTGGCCTATGATGCTCAGCTTTATCCTGTTGACAAGTTAGGCACCTTGCCACATACTCAGTCACATCCCACTTCATCCCAGGCCATCAATATAAAGCTTTAAGATCCTGGTACATCTTCGTGGTGCCCGGATGAAGAGAATAAGGGGTAGTATGAGATTAATCCAGAATCTCCCATCTGATCTCGGTGTCCATCTGAACGCAAATCCGATCCTTATACCTCAATAAGCCCATACTTGACACCGTATAGTCATTAGCTACTCCAGCTAGGATGTCTCCTCTAATCTGCCCCAATCGTGGATCATCTAACTGTTTCTCCATGATTCTCTCTAAGAGAGTAGACTGTAAAGTGATATTGGCTAACCAGCCCACTACTAACTCAATCCCTGCTTTAGTCATGTCATTAGCCAATCTCCTTGATACCTGTCTGGCACTATATAACTGTCCCAGACCCTTCCGGCTCAAGGCATCTGCTACCACGTTGGCTTTCTCAAGGTAGTGGAGGATCTCACAATCATAATTCTTTACCATCTCTAACCAACGTCTCTGCCTCATATTCAGATCCTTCTGGGTGAAGAAGTATTTTAAACTTTTGTGGTCAGTGTATATCTCACACTTCTCACCATACAAGTAGTGCCGCCACACCGTCAGGGCAAAAACAACCGCTGCAAGCTCTAAGTCATGTGTGGGGTATCTTTGCTTATATTCCTTCCACTGAGATGATGCGTAGGAAATCGCCTTCCCTGTTTGCATAAGTACACAACCGAGACCATGCCTCAAAGCGTCACAGTAAACTACAAACTTATCCTGATATGTAGGAAGACGCAAAACCGGAGCGGGGATTAAACTCTTCTTGAGTTTCTGGAAACTTTCTTAGCACTTGTCTGACAAAAAAAACTTATGATTCTTGTAGGTTAACTTTGTTAGTGATGACACAACCTTGGAGAACCCTTCCACAAAGCGTCTATAATACCCCGCCAATCCCAAGAAACTCCTAATCTTTGAAGCATTCTTCGGTCTTGGCCAATCTCTGACCGCCTCAATCTTCGCCGGATCTTCCTTAATTCCATCCTTACAGACTATGTGACCTAAGAAAGTCACCAGCGGCAACCAAAACTCGCATTTCTTGAACTTTACATATAGCCTATGTTCTCTCAATCTCTGTAGTACCAATATGAGGTGCTGCTCATGCTTTGTCTCTGTCCGAGAGTATATTAATATATCGTCAATAAAGATGATCACAAACTAGTCTAGGTAGTCCTTGAACACTTTGTTCATCAAATCCATAAATGCTGCCAGGGCATTAGTCAACCCAAATGACATCACCAAAAACTCATAATGCCCGTACTTGGTACGAAAAGTTGTCTTTGGTATATCCTCCTCTTTGATCCTCAGCTGGTGATAACCAGATCGAAGATCTATCTTAGAGAACACCGTTTTACCTTGCAACTGATCAAACAAATCATCTATCCTTGGTAGAGGATATTTGTTCTTGATAGTCAACTTGTTCAGTTCTCTGTAATCGATACACATCCTCAAAGAACCATCCTTTTTCTTTACAAAAAGGACCAGTGTGCCACATGGCGAGAAACTGGGCCTGATAAAACCCAAGTCTAGTAACTCCTGTAGTTGAACCTTCAATTCCTTTAGCGCAGCTGGAGCCATCCTGTAAGGTGCCCTAGACACTGGCTTTGTCCTTGGCGCCAATTCAATTACAAAGTCAATCTCCTTATGTGGAGGTAACCTTGGCATATCTTCTGGAAACACGTCCAGAAACTCACAGACTAATTGGGTCTGTTTTGGTCCCACTGGCATGACCAGAGTGGTATCCACCAAGCTAGCTAAGAAACCTATGCATCCCCCTGCAATAGGTCTCTAACTCTAAGTACTGATATAATAGGTATACAAGGTCCATGCACAATGCCAACGAATACAAAAGGGTCCTCATCCTCGGACTCAAAGGTTACCATTAGAGCTGTAAATATGGGCCGAGCGTTCTAGCACGACACAAAACCGGCACACGCCCGGGAGGCACGAGCACGACACGACACGAATTGAAAATTGGCACCGCACGACACGACATGACATGGGCCTAAGCACGACACGACACGACAAGCCCGAAGGCATGACACGAAAGCACGAACAAACTAGCCCGAAAGCACGGCACAATAAAAAGCCCGATATTTTGACATTAATAATGATAATAATTCTTGTTTGTCAATCATCTATAAATTAAAATGATAATAAAAGTCTATTATTTTTCTCAATGTTTATATTTTTATAATTATATTATTTTATTTTAAGATTTATGAGTTAAATTTTTTAGCATTTATTAGTAGGTATTCAAATTCTAATAACTATCTTTGATATAATTTTGAGTAAAGTATTTTTAAAATGTATATAAAAATATCTAAAACTATAATTTAAACAAAGAAATGTATTTAGATTGGTGGTGAGTCCATTGATTGTTAAAGAGGAGGTGGAGGGTTCAATTCCCCATCCTCACATTTTTTAGCAATAATAAAATGGGCCTAAAAGTGGGCCCAAATAAGGAAAGTGGGCTAGCTAGACTTTGGCCATACACAGCACGAGCATGACACAACATGGGCCGGGCCTATGGGCCGTGCTGGGCTTACTCTTTCAAATATGGCCCGGCCCGGCTCGGCACGAATTGAAATGGGCCCAGCCCGACCCGGCCCGGCCCGGCCCGAATTATTCGGAGGCACGAAAATGTGGGCCGGGCTGGCCAACATTTACAGCTCTAGTTACCATCTTCTTCTTGCAGTCTATCATTGCCCCATACTTCTCTAACCAATCCATACCCAGATTTATGTCAAAATCAATCATCTTTAGCTCTACCAAGTCAATTGATAACTCCTTACCATCCACTGTAACTGGTAGTGATCTAATCCATCTCTTGGAAAATATTAACTCCCTAGTAGGCAACATTGTACCAAACCCCATAGGATAAAAGTCACACGGTCTACACAACCCATCTATAATCCTACTAGCAACAAAAGAATACGTAGCACCTGTATAAATAAAAACAGTATAGAGGGTTCCGGCACTAGAAAGCTAACTTGTAACTACCGAGGGACTAGCCTTGGCCTCTGCTAAAAATCCGAGCTGGCGTCAGGCTATCCACCTTCTTGGCTCCTTTCTGACTCTCGGACAGTCTTTCTTCAAGTGCCCCGTACCACCACAAACAAAATAGGCCTTCACCCGACACTCCCCAATATGGTGCCTCTTGCACCTAGCACATTCTGGGAATGCCTTCCATGTCTCACCGCCACTCTGGCGGCCCATCAGAATGCCTCATGGCCACCTATCTGGCTCTGTAGCTGAAATTGTATCTAGAGTCTTCCTCTTCTAATCACTAGGGCCTCCGCCTCTACCATAACCTGAGGATGGAGGTCTCGACCTCCTAGAATCCCTTCTGGCTGCATTGTCACGCCAAATCTTGTTCTCTGCGCTGCCTTCTCCACAGCCTGTGCATAGGTAGCACTCCTGGCACAGTAGTAATACGAACATCTTGGGCTATCATAGGTTGTAGCCCCTGAAGAAATCTCTCTCTTCTGGTCCCATCAGTGGGCACCAGATCCCCAACAAACTTTGCCAACCTGTTGAACTTCAGGGTGTAATCAGTCACTGTCATGTTACCCTGAAGTAATCTGCTGAACTCTTCATCCATCACAGCTTTAACTGCATCATTGTAGTATTTCTTGTTGAATAAGGTTCTAAACTCTTCCCATTCCATGGTGGTAACTGCTCTGGTATGGGATACCACCTTCCACCATATTCGGGCATCTTCCCAAAACATATAAGTGGCGCAGGCCACTCTCTCATTACCACTTACCCTCATAAAATGATAGTGGTTATCATAGTCATCCACTGCTCAGCCTTCAATGGATCTGAACCGCCCTCAAAGACTGGAGGGTGTTGCTTCCTGAACCTCTCATATACGGATTCCCACCTATCTCCTATTGCTTGGGGCTGTACAACAACTGGTACCTCTGGCTGTATCACTGCTGGTACGGGGGCCTGTAGGTTCCTTGCTGGAACCTGCTGCTGTCTTAAGAGGCGTATCTCTTCTTCTTGCCTTTCTAATCTGGCTCACAAGTCTGCAAGCACCTGTTGCCAGTTTTCTAGAGCTGGCGATCGGGCCTGGCCCTGGTCATTCCCTTCACTGGCCTGTAACTCTTGGCCAGCCAATCTCTCTGACTTTCGAGGATTCATACTGTTACCTAATCCACCCTCATAGATCAAATTGGTTGTTAGGTAAGTAATAACTATACCTCTTGTCGCCTGACGATCCAAGATCATCAGATAACAAACAAGTGCAATGCTAATAAGCATGACATCACACAATATATTCATTCATAGTGCTAATAAGCACCTCCTAATATCCATCAGCAATAAACAATACACATAGACATATCCAGGTATTTTCACAAGTCTAACATAGCTAATAAGCATGTTCTTTCATTCCCCGCCAGTGCTAACAGTATTAATAAGCATTTCCTGACCTATATACAAATAATAACGCTAATAAGCGATTCTGTTTCATCCACAAGCAGTAACAATGCTAATAAGCACATTCTTTATCATTTATACAGCAGTTAAGGGCCTGGCCCTATCAGATTATCTCATGCTTCCTAAAGTGGCACGCAGATAAGGCTTTCATATCATGTTTAAACATTTAAACATATAACAAACCCTGAGTTGATCTTGTCTTTAGTGGCGAATGTACAGCTTGGTCAGTCTTCAAGAACCCTTAAACCTTGGCAGCTCTGATACCAAGTTGTAACGTCCTCCTAATCCAGGACCGTTACACCGTGTACTTTAAAATTGTGTCAGACTTCCTAACCAAGTCATTTGGTTTTAAGTGTGTAACTAAGGTTAATGTAAAGGGTTAGGGTTAAAAATTTTGGTCAAAAGAACCATTGGCTTTTATATAAAAAGTTTTGTACAAACATGGGATCCCAAAACATTACAACCAACTTTTAAAAAGGTGAATATTCATCAAAATTACATTCAGCCGGACTAAGCGGCAAAAACAGGGCTATAACCCTATTTCCTCTGAGATAACCCCGGCCGTGGTGGTCGAGCAGCCACATATGTACACATCGCCAATGAGGCTCTCCAACTCATGGCTGGTCAAGCTTTCCTTTTCCCTTACCTGTACCACAAAGCACCCGTGAGCCAAGGCTCAGCAAGAAAACTCAACATGTGCATAAATAGATTAGATAAACTTCCAAATACTTATCTAGCATGCACAAAAATAATAAATACCTACATAAATAGTCGTTCAGTTACAAAAAAGTGTTCATTGGAGAATTTAGGGCCGCTGCCCTAAATAATTGACCATAGAGTCAATCCCGGGCCTTATGCCCAAACTACGTGACGATATAGTCACTTGGGTCTTTTCCCTTAGCCCCGAGTAACTAGCCGTAGAGCTAGTCTAGCGTACTTGGTGCTTTAATGTTTCATTGACCATAGGGTCAGCCAACGTAATAATACGTTGTTGGTACAGGCCTAAGCCTTTCGGCCAGCGCGCAATGCACTATTTCTGTCCTTGACTAATATGTTAAGCCCTGATCCAGGAATACAGACCATAATACAAAAATAGATAGGGATAGGCATATCCCAACAAATAAGCACGCATGCATGTTAATCACATAGCACCATCGAATAACCATTCTCACGACACTAATCATACTTATTTAATGGGGCCTCATGCCTTAACCATAGAATGCATACAATAATAATAAAGTTCTTAAGAAGATATCAACCAACATATGAAACAAAAGCTTAAATATAAATGTCCTCAGGGCCTAAGCCCTAGTAAGATAATTGATAATAGTCAGGCCAAACCTTAATCACGGATAACATGTATTGGGTACAATTTTCTTACCTCAGGCCCGAGTAAGCATAAATAAGAACGACCCTTGAGCACAATCCCGGTTCCGAGCCCCTAGCAGTAATCTAGTGACAACCATAAAATAGAATTCTGCCAACAACGATCGAATAAAGGCTTCCAAACTGAGTCCTAGCCTCTGGTGCCTCAAGTTCCACTAAACTGGGTAGTGGAATCGCTCCCGAGCCCTAAGAAAAGGTTCCCTTTTTAAAATAAACTCCTCAAGGCCAAAATGCCCAAACGGACCGTGACCTGGCCCTGTGGGTTGCAGCGCGTCCCTTTTATAAGCAACCTCCTCCCCTCTGTCAAGGGGCATAGGCCGTGACTTGCCCTAACAGATCGCGGTGCACCCCCCAGGCAGAGGCTTCACCAAGGCCTTGGGCTCAAGCTAAGTCGCGACTTCACAAGAACACAGCCGCGACTTGGCCCCTCGAACTCAGGAATTCATCCATTTTCAGCAGAAAAATCTACTCCACACTAACCCAAATTCACTCCAAATCTATAATTCAATTACCACAATAGTTTTAACATGTTCCCAGCAACAAAACCCAATGAAAATTCAATCCTAAAAATCATTAATTCACCAATTCAATTCATAAGCTAGATGGTTCAAGAGCACGTCAAGAACACATTAAAACAACCATGGAAACACATAATTTCAATGGTAAAACAGATGGTCTAGAGCTTACCTCCACTGATTATTAATCCCACAACTAACAAAAGAATTAATCCCCCAAGTTTAAGCTTCAATTCTCTGATTTCTAGCCCAAAAATTCCTTAGTTCCTCAATGGTTTGCTTCGGAAAGCTTTGAGAGCACAAAAGTTAAAGAGAAGGCGAGAGAGTTGGTTCAAGCTTCTAAGTGTATGTTTACTTGTTTTGTTTTTGTCTTTAGTTCCCTAAGTTAAGTGACTTAAGTTAATCCCGAGGCTCGGGGTACCAAAAACGTCCCCGAGGGAAAAATGGTCAAATTCCCCAATATCCCTTCCTAAACTCACTAACTTCAAATATATATCCAATTATTCATTTCCATTACCCGATAACCCCAATTAAAGTCCTAATACCTAAAATACCCCTCGACTCGCCCCGAGTCGAGTATTGAGCCCAGTTGTGACATTCCTGCTAACTTGCTCCATAGGATTGGCTCGTGCCGAGTAACTCAAGTAAACCCACATAATAATGTGGTCGCACACATATATCACATAATTATACAATTATGCCCGTAACGGGCCAAATTACCAAGATTTCCCTTCTAATAAGAAACGGGCCCACATGCATATTTAATATCTCTAAACATGCACAACTAGTCATATTATCACATAATCCACATAATTACAATTAAATATAACACCTAAGCATATAATTCCATATATTGCCGTCCTGGCCCCATAATAAATGCCATAAGCCTTATTAGGTAATTTTGGGACGTTACACGTTGACTGATCGGTACCGGCACGAACTGCCCCTACCACGGACCTACTCAAGTTAGTTATATTAATTATGCACATACACGAATTGCCCATTTATTGTAATAATTAATATTTATGAATGTAAGCTACGATTGTAGTGACACATCTTGTATGGTTAATTTTTAATCAATAAGACATGATTTTTGTCCTTAGCAGGGTTGCTACAGCCTCTGGGCATTCCAGAATGGAAGTGGGAAGATATCACCACGGACTTCGTGGTTGGTTTGCCGAAGACTGTGGGACGGCATGACTTGGTGTGGGTGATTGTGGATAGGTATACCAAGTCCACCCACTTTTTACCTGTCAGAACGACTTATACTGTGGAGCAGTATCCTGAGTTATATGTGAAGGAAATCATTCGACTTCATGGGGCTCCAAGGTCGATAGTATCCGACAGGGACCCCACCTTCACCTCCAAGTTTTGGGAGAGACCATAGAAAGCTATGGGCACACAGTTACAGTTTAGTACCGCTTATCATCCTCAGAAAGATGGACAGTCTAAGAGGACGATTCAGATACTGGAGGACATGTTGCGAGCTTGTGTGCTAAATTTTGGGGGATCTTGGAGCAAGTATCTCCCTCTGATTGAGTTCTCGTACAATAACAATTATCAGACGACTATCGGAATGGCTCCATATGAGATGCTTTATGGGAGAAAGTGCAGTTCACCTATCCATTGGGATGAGACGGGTGAGAGGAGGTACTTAGGTCCTAAGATGGTTCAGAGGACCAATGAGGTAGTTGAGAAGATTAGAGCTCGAATGCTCGCCTCCCAGAGTCACCAGAAGAGTTACTCAGACCTGAAACACAAGAGCGTGGAATTTCAGGTTGGTGACCATGTGTTCCTTAAGGTTTCACCTTTGAGGGGAGTGAAACGGTTTGGTGTTCAGGGAAAACTGAGCCCTAGGTTTGTTGGCCCCTTCGAGATTCTGGAGTGGGTTGGGGAGGTAGCTTACAGGTTGGCAATGCCTCAAGCCTTATCAGGAGTTCATAATGTTTTTCACGTATCCATGCTTCGAAAGTATGTGTCTGATTTAACGCATGTTCTAAGTTATGAGAATTTGGAGCTGGACCAGGATTTGTCTTATGAGGAGAAGCTGGTTCAGATTCTTGACCGAAAGGATAAAATCTTGCGAAACAAGACCATCGCCTTGGTGAAAGTGCTGTGGAGGGGTATTTCAGGTGCTAGATGTTTTATGGGGTTATCGGGTCATGGAAATAAATATTTGGAGATATATTTGAGGTTAGAATGTTTAGGAGGGAAAATTGGGGAAATTTACTATTTTTCCCTCGAGGACGTTTTTGGCACCCCGAGCTTTGAGGTAACCTTAGAAGCTTAATTGAATAAAACAAAGTTAAGGAAACATTCAGAATTTAGGAACTGACCCACCCACTTTATCTCTCTCTCTCTCTCTCTTATCTTTTTCCTTGGAAGCTTGGAGGTTCTTTTGTGAAAACTAATTGGAAACTAAGAATCAAGTTAGAACTTTGGAGGCTAGGAGCTTGGAGCTTATGAGATCAACTTAGAGACTCAATTAAGCAAGGGTAAGCTTTTAAATTATTTGAATTATGCTTGAAATTTCTGCTTGTGTGTTAAGAGATTTGCATATTGGAGAGATGAAGATTCACCCTTGAATTTGATGAGGCTTTGAGCTAGAATTCTTGTTAGGTTTTGTTGCTGAATCCTTGGTATGACCTCTGGGATGATTAAACTAGGTCGTTAGGTTGATTTTGGGGTAAATTGGATGGGTTTTCGTGGCAAAAATGGAGGATATTTTGGGTTCGAAGGGTCGGGCCGCGGCATTGTTCTTGCTGAGCCGCGGCCCTCTGAAGCAGAATGGTGGCCTGGAAGAAGGGCAGGCTGCGACATGCCCTAGTTAGGGCCACAGCGCGCCTGCCCTGTTTTGGGGTTGCTCTCGGGTTTGGGGGTAGGCCGCAGCATGGCCTCATGGGGCCGTGACTCTTAGTGCATTTTTGGGCTTTAAGGTGTGTTTAGGCTTGGGAACTCAAAGGTTAAGGCTCAGGATGGATTTTATCACCCAGATTGATGGAATTCAAGGTCCCAAAGATTATAATTATGGCTCAAAGTTATTTAATGAATTAGAACTTGATGGATGAATATTGTTAATGCATTGTGACTAGGGTTTCGATGAGGCTGGGATTAGGGATCTGTGCTCGGGACATCGGTGCTTGGGAAGCTCGGGATACAGGTAAGAAAACTGTTGTTCCCGTAGAGCTTGTGTTGCAGGGCATGACCCTTATGATTGTGTTGCAGGGCTCGACCCTATATGATTATGTTGCAGGGCATATCCCTTTGATTGAGTTTATATGTGTTTAAGAACATGCTTAATTATGCTATGTGTGCGCATATATGTAAATGTAGGCAAGAGCCGGGAACAGCGAGGGCCGAGAACGGCAAAGGCCGGGAACGGCGAAGGGTGAGAGCGGCAAGGCTGAGAATGGCAAAGGGGCCGGGAGAAATGTTTAGTACGCAGAGTGCGAGTTACCAGGGTGAGACCCTAAAGGATACCTAGGATATCCTCACGGTGTGGACCGCGAACCCAGGGCCTGGTAAAGCACCTGGGACAGCATGGTCGTATATGTATAGCCTGATGATGGCTTGTTTATATGTTAAGTGTTTGATATGCATATATTATCTACCTGTGAGGGTTTTCTTGTTGGGCTTCGGCTCACGAGTGCTCTATGATGCCGGTAAAGGCAAGGGGAAAGTCGAGCAACCTTGAGTATGGTGAGCGTGATGAGCGGCGCGTACATGTCTGGTCTGCCTGGCTGCCACGACCAGGGGTATTTTGGGAGATGGTTGTATTAAACCTATATTTTGTCGTTTAGCCGACTTTAGCTATATTTTTGAGTTGTAAATATTTCTAAATAGTATTTTGGGATCCCAAATGTTAAACACTTTACAATTTTCAATGAATGCTTTATTTTCAAAGTTTATGACTTTGATTATGGTTTAATTACACTTTTGTCTTGAAACCTCGATTAGCGAGTTAATTGCACGTTTTAAACCACTTAGTAATGACTCTTAGGTAGTAGGGCGTTACAAGGGTGATGCCTATGGAGCGGCGAAGGGAGATGGCGAGGAGGTCACCTCTTTAGGGCGAACTGAAGGAGCCCAATGATCTCATTTGTATTTGTTTTTCTTTGTAATTATTTAACAATTTTTTTTATATTTTACAATATCCTTCAGGCTCAGTTTGAGGTTTTTGTGTAATTTATTGGCTTTATTTTGATATCTATCTTTTGATCCACTTATCCTTCCTTTATTATCTCTCATGCTTATGAATCCTCAGACTTGTACTTTCGAGATTTTAGGAATCGATTTTTAGATCGAGATAGATTTTATCGAGCTTGGTTATATCCAAGTTTTTGTTTGATTATTTGCATCATACCTGTTAAGAATCAGGCCTCGAACCTAGTTATATCTAGGGTTTTTAATGTTTTAAACTTAGTTCGCATTAGGTTGATTGAAACTCGACCTTTAAGAAGCCGTTGAATAATCAATTTTTCCAAACTTCTAAGTTTCGGACCTGGTTACATCCAGGATTTTAAATGATTTTAAATTTAGTTTGCGCTGGGTTTATTGAAAATTCTAACTTTAAAAAGCCATTGAATAATCAATATTTCCAAGCTTCTAAATTTCAGACCTGGTTACGTCCAGGATTTTAAATGATTTTAAACTTAGTTCACGCTAGGTTTATTGAAAACTCGAGCTCTTAAAAATTCGTTGAATAATCAAATTTTCCAAGCTTCTAAGTTTCGGACCTGGTTACAACCATGGTTTTAAATAATTTAAACTTAGTTCGTGCTGGGTTTATTGAAAATTCAAACTTTAAAAAGCCATTGAATAATCAATTTTTCCAAGCTTCTAAGTTTCTTAAACTTATCGAGCAGGCTTAATTTTGCCAGCCTCGAGTTATGTGCCCCCCAAGTAATGAGAATGTAGAAACTTTCTTGGTTGCTTTTACAAACATTAGAACACAAACTAATACAATCTTAAAAAGAAAAATTATGTAATAATCCATCTATTATATAATCAAATGGCTTTTATAAATAAGCCTTACATTGATGGTGGTACTATTGATAATATTTTTTCAAATGTAGGGCATTCCAGGTCCGTGGGACTACTTCCCCACTTAGTCGAGCAATCTTGAAAGTGTCTTCACGCAAAATCTCAACGACTTGATATGGTCCCTCCCATTTCGGGCCTAAAACACCGTCCTTGGGATCATTATTCGCCAAAAATACCCTTCGGAAAACCAGGACACCCAGTCCAAATCTACGCCTCTTAACTTTAGAATTAAAATAGTGAGCAATTTTTTGTTGATAATGGGCGAGCTGTAACTGCTATTCTTCCCATTTTTCTTCAATCAGGTCGAGAGATGCGTTAAGTAGTTCATCATTCTGTTCCTAGTCGAATGTCCTTTGCCTGTGGGTGGCTACCTTGGCTTCTACTGGAAGCACGACTTCACTTCCAAAAATTAAGGAAAAAGGAGTATGTCCCGTGGAGGTTCAGTAGGCCCAAAGTATTTGCGAGAGCTGTTTGGGCCATAATCCTTTGGCTTCATGTAACCTCTTCTTCAAGCTCACCTTTAGGGTTTTGTTCACAGCCTCGACCTGCCCGTTGGCCTGCGGATATGCTACTAAGGAGAAATTCTTAGTAATGCCGTATTTTTCACAGAAGTCAATGAAGAGATTACTGTCGAACTGTGTCCCATTGTCTGACACGATCTTTTTAGGGAGCCCAAACCGACATATAATACTCTTCACCACAAAGTCTAGGACTCTTTTTGAAGTGATGGTTGCCAGAGGTTCAACTTCTACCCACTTCGTGAAATAGTCGATCACCCCCACCGCGTAACGAACTCCTCACTATCCCATAGGTAGGGACCCAATTAGGTCATTCTCCATACCGCAAATGGCCAAGGGGATGAGATCATTGTTAGCTCGACTGGAGCAGCTCACGAAACTATGGCGAAACCCTGGCGTTTGTCGCACTTTTGAACATACGAGATCGAGTCTTTTGTTAAAGTAGGCCAAAAATAGCCATGCCTCAGTATTTTCAGTGCTTGGTTTTTCCCCCCAGCATGATCTCCACAAAAGCCTTTGTGCACTTCTTGTAAAATGGTTTTAGCTTCCCCGGGTAGAACACATAGTAGGAGAGGCAATGAATGATAACGTCGGTACAAGGTCCCATCCACTATTACATATCGCAGAGCTTGATAAAGTATTTTTCTTGCGTCCTTTCTGTCGCCAGGTAGCCTTCCTGTTGTGAGGTATTCCATTATGGGAGTCATCCAGGTGTGTCTTGTGTCAATCATTTCTTCTATCACACTTAGACTTTCCAAGAACTCCACTGACACCACTTTCTGTTAGGAAAAATAATTTTTGCCTCAATGGAAATGGTAAGAAAATACAACTCTATGCAATTTATTACAAATAAATAATGATTGATTAAAAAGAGTTACAACTCTATAACTGAAAAATACAAATAAACAAGGAAAAGAAGAAGAAGAAGAAGAAGAAGAAGAAGAAGAAGAAGAAGAAGAAGAAGAAGAAGAAGAGGAGGAGAATAGTGAATAATACAACTCTAAGCAAAAGATTACAAGTAAAGTAAAGGTGTTTGAAACAAAAGAAAAGAATATTACAACTCTAAAAAAAGGTTACAAGTAAATAGAACAAGAGAATAAGAAGAAAAGAAATAGTGTAAAAAGTAAGAACAAAAACAAAAGTAAACTCTCACTTACACAACCTAAGTGAAGAGTGTTAGGGATCACCAACTTGAACAAGGTTTCAAACCTTTGTCCAAAAGCTTATTTCCCCCTAACTCAAGCACTAAGGGATTTCTCTTAGATATTAGAAATGCTTTCTGGAATTATCAAGCCTCAAGGTGTTTCTAGCCAAGTGCTCTAATGGATAGAAATGTTGTTTCTTTCAAGTGAGCTATAGGCTCCTATTTATAGAGTTTAGAGACACCCTTTAAATTTCAAATTCCACCAACCCTCATGGCTGTTACCAATGAATAATTGGACTATTATGGAATTAAAAATGAGATTTGGGAGTTATTTGGGTTTTCGGAATCGTTCAACACATTTGGAAAAAACTGAAAATTTGGCCTGAAATGCACATGTGGCCTCGGCCAGGGACATCAGTGGTCGCGACAACTGCTCTCTGTCCCCCAGGCCGCGGCCACAGCCCAATTTCAGCACTTGAAAATGTGTTGTTTTTCCAAACGGTTCTAAACCCTCCCAATTGATTTTGTAACCCCCAAAATACATTATTGGGGTTAAAATCATATCTCTAACAACCATTTCACATATGGCTTTATGAAATTCATCACAATATTGTGTAACACCAAATTTACACAATAAAGGGTAATATTTGGAAGTTACAAATTTGTAACACCAAATATGTTACATATTTGGATATATCTCATATATATAAATATTGTAACTCTCTATTATATGTTTACAATATGTGACACTCTTTGTCACATTTATTTAATCTAAAACATTTTATTCAAATATAATATAATATTATAAAATAATATAACACTTTCAATGTCTCAGCTTCTTTGGTGGTGGCAAGACGCGCCAAAGCGTCAACATTAGAGTTCTTGTAATGCCCTGGATAGCCAAGACCGTTACACTGTGTGTTTATAAAGGTGCAAGACTTGCTAATTAAGTCATTTAATTTGAAACGTGTTACAGAAACTACAGTTGAACTAGGGTTAAAAGATTTTGGTCTCAAAAGCTTCACTTCTTATAAACAAACATTTTCTTTACATGGGATCCCGAAAAGTAGTAAAGTTAAAAAAACAGTCTACAAAATTTTAGGATTAAGATGCAGCTATTAGCCACTCTAAGGCAAAACAGACAATTAAGCTTTTCCCGTCCTGTATCACTCCTCGACCATGGCGGACGATCAGCTGACTATGTACATTCAGCTCCGAAGCTCTCCATCTCAGAACTGGTCCAACTTGCCCTTGCCTTTACCTACACCATGTAGCACCCGTGAGCCAAGGTCCAGCTAGAAAACACCATAACAGAGCATAATCACTAAGCAAACAACCATATAACTCATACAGTAAAAACATGTACTCAACATCCCAAAATTTTATCTTATTCAAGTATTCAGCATACCAAGTACATCAATTCATATCATTAATCAATTCACATATTATAACCAGGGTTAACGCCCTTACGCCGCACCCTCTATTTATCCCACTGACTCCGGCCCGCTTAAACCGAGCTCAGTGAATATTAAGCTATCCTCAGCTACTAGTGGCCGAGCCACGCCCTGTGCGCAAGTATTATTTACGACACCCTTAGGCCATTTATCACATGCCCCATGGAATAATACCATCTATGACATCGAACAGATATAGGGAGCTCTTAGTCCCATCACAAACACATAACCGGGTGCTGTTTTCTTACCTTTAGATTTCGCTAGCTTTTTTCAATTTGATCCTCAAGCATGATCCTGTCTGAGCCCTAGCGTACACCTAGTCACAGCCATAGATCAGAATCATCACCAAACCTCAAATCCAAAACCTAGCCGCGGGACTAATCCCGTGCCCTCGGGAAGCCCTAATTCCACCAAACGGGGTGGTGGAATCAAACCCCGAGCCCCTGGGAAAAACCCTTAGAAATAAACCAAAAACCCTTTTCTGGGAACAAGGTAGCGCTACAACTCCCTAAGGAGAGCGCTATAAGAAGAGCCAAAAGGCTCTGGAACTTCAGGCCTAACACTATAGCGCCCAGTGACTAGAACTACAGCGCTAGTCACAGCACAACCCAGCACCGATTTTTCTCCTTCGAATTTTCCCGATCCAAACCTTTCCAAAACTCAACCAAACTTCAAAACAAGCCTCCCAAGATCCTCAACTCATCCCATAAGTCCCGACCACAAGAAATTCAATCACATGCACCCCAAAACACAAAATTTACCATGGCTGAACCTAGAGCTCAAAACTCAACAGAAATCAACTGAAATCACAGAACTTAAACCAGAATTTCTTACCTTTGATGGATGAGCTCAACCTAGGTTATCCTCCACACTTGCTTAGCCTTCATCTCCTCAAAGCTTCAGCCTCAATTCCCTAGAATTCCCACCAAAACTCAGCTCAAACCCCATATTAATACTAAGAACCAGAAACTGAGTTACAACCTCAAGACCTGACCTCAAATGATGAGTAACCTCTGCCAATTCCTCAAGACAAATCAAGGATCCGAACCTCAAGCTCCTGACCAAACTCTCTCTGAATTTTAGCTCCAAGATACCTCAAGAATTGGTGATGAGAAGCCTAAACCGAGAGAGAAAAAAGAGTCTCCCACTTTTCCTTCTTTCCTTTTTCCTTCTACTTTTCTTTTCTTTCTTCAGACTTCCTTCAAATTCTAGACATTCCACTAAGGCATAAAGAAGACTTAACTCTTATCCCTTATAAGCCAAATGACCATGATACCCTCCCATAATTCCTAAGCCTTTAAATCAACCTAGGGGCATTTTGGTCATTTGTTCCCAATCCCCGCTAATTCCCCGAGTGTCTCTAATATTTTCCACTCACTTCCCGACGCCTAACTAATCATCAATTGTATTCCTCAATATCAAAATAGACCCCAATATATTCTCTAAATTCCCCGAAATACCCCTAGGCTCGCCCCGAGCCGGGTATAAATCCCTGTCGTGCCTTTTTCGCTGAACCGCTCACTAGGATTGCCTCGAGTCACAGATTACAAATATATCCACATAATAATGTGGTCTCAACAATTATCACAAAAATATACAGTTATGCCCTCAACGGGCCAAAATTACGAATATGCCCTTCTAACCTAATCAAGGCCTACATGCATACTAATACACATAGTCATGCATCACAGATATTCAAATAATCATATAACATGATTTTAATCACTTAATTCATATATAATCCAGTTATGCCCTCCCGACACACTAATCAAGGCCCTTAAGCCTTATTAGTAAATTTGGGTCATTACAACTATCCCCTCCTCATGAGAATTTCGTCCTCGAAATTTACCTGAATTATTCTGGACACTGATCCCGCATCGCTGACTCAAGCTCCCAGGCCGCCTCCTTGACCCTACTATTCCTCCATAACACTTTAACAAGAGAAATCATCTTATTCCATAGTACTTTATCTTTACGATCCAGAATCTGAACCGGATGCTCCTCATAAGCCAAATCTGTCTGCAACTCCAAGTCTTCATACCTCAACACATGAGTCGCATCTGAGACGTACTTCCGGAGCATAGAAACATGAAACACGTCATGGACTTCTGACAATGATGGAGGCAAGGCTAACTTGTAAGCAACCTGACCGATCCTTTCTAGGATCTCAAAAGTTCCGATGAACCTAGGGCTTAGCTTGCCCTTCTTTCCAAACCTCCTCACCCCTCGCAATGGTGAAACTTGGAGAAATACGTGGTCTCCAACCTGGAACTCCACGTCCCTACACTTGGGGTCAGCGTAGCTTATCTGTCTACTCTGAGAGGCGAGCATCCTAGCTCGAATCTTCTCTATAGCTTCACTTGTCCTCTGAACCATATCTGGCCCCAAATACTTCCTCTCACCCATCTCATCCCAATGAATGGGTGATCTACACTTCCTTCTATATAACATCTCGTAGGGAGCCACTCCAATCGTTGATTGGTAACTATTGTTATACAAAAATTCAATCAACGGGAGATACTTACTCCATGATCCCTCAAAGTTGATCACACATGCTCTGAGCATATCTTCCAATACCTGAATCATCCTCTCAGACTGTTCATCAGTCTGAGGATGAAAGGCTGTGCTGAACTTCAACTGAGTCCCCATAGCCTTCTGCAAACCACCATAAAACTTGGAGGTAAAGATAGGATCCCAGTCTGATCCTATAGACTTAGGAACCCCATGGAGACGTACGATCTCCCTCACATACAACTCTACATACTGATCCACAGTACATGTCGACCTCACTAGAAGAAAATGGGCTGACTTGGTGTATCTGTCCACTATCACCCACACCGAGTCATGAAGCCCTACAGTTCTTGGTAAACCTCCCAAAAAATCCATCGTAATGTCCTCCCATTTCCACTCGGGAATACCCAAAGGCTGAACCAACCCTGCTGGTTGCTGATGTTCAACTTTCACCTGATGTAAGGTTAAACATCTAGCTACGTACTCCACCACATCCTTCTTCATCCCGGGCCACCAATATAACATTCGTAGATCCTGGTACATCTTCGTGGTACCCGGATGAAGTGAGTACGGTGTCGTCTGAGACTCATCCAATATCTCTCATCTGATCCCCTCTTCATTCGGAACACAAATTCGTCCCTGATACCGAAGCAAACCAACCTCAGAGATAGAATAGTTCCTAGCTACTCCCGCTAAGACATTCTCTCTAACCTCCTGTAACTGAGCGTCTACCAATTGCCCTTCTCTAATCCGCTCTAGCAGGGTTGACTGTAGAGTAATATTGGCCAACCGACCCACCACCAACTCTATCCCCACTCTGACCATCTCATCAGCTAACTCTCTTGAGATCTGGGTGGAGCTATATAACTGATCTGGGCCTCTCTGGCTCAATGCATCCGCCACTACGTTGGCTTTCCCCAGATGGTAAATAATATCACAATCGTAGTCTTTCACCAACTCTAGCTCACATCTCTGCCTTATGTTTAGGTCCTTCTATGTAAAGAAATACTTCAGACTCTTGTGATCAGTGTATACCTCGCACTTCTCCCCATACCGATAATTTTACCAAATCTTCAGTGCGAATACCATCGTTGCTAGCTCTAAATCATGGGTAGGATACCGTTGCTCATACTCCTTTAGCTATCTTGATGCATAAGCTATGACATTTTCATTCTGCATCAACACACAGCCTAAACCCAACCTCGATGCTTCGCAGTAGAAAACAAACTTCCCTTCCCCAGAAGGAAGACTCAGCACAGGCGTGGAAATAAGTCGTCGCTTCAACTCTTGGAAACTGTCCTCACACTTTTCTGTCCAGATAAACTTCAAATTCTTCTGTGTCAATTCTGTCATCGGTGCCGCTATCTTTGAGAAGCCTTCCACAAACCATTTGTAATAACCCGCTAGACCAAGAAAACTCCCTACCTCCGGGGCGTCCCTTGGCCTCGGCCAATCCCTAACTGCCTCTACCTTAGATGGATCCACCTTAATCCCATCTGAACCCTCAATATGTCCAAGGAATGTCACTTCTGGTAACCAAAATTCACATTTCTTAAACTTGGCGTACAACTGATTCTCCCTCAATCTCTGCAAAACTTGTCGAAGATGAAACTCGTGCTCTGCCTCTGAACTAGAGTACACTAAGATGTCGTCGATGAGGACAATAACGAACTAATCCAGAAAATCCTTGAACACTCTATTCATTAGGTCCATAAAGGCTGCTGGGGCATTGGTCAGACCAAACGACATGACCAGAAACTCATAGTGCCCATACCTCATTCGGAAGGTCGTCTTCGGTATGTCCTCGTCCTTGATCCTCAGCTGGTGATAACCAGATCGAAGATCAATTTTTGAGAACACCGTCTTACCCTACAGCTGATCGAACAAGTCGTCAATCCTTGGTAGGCGGTACTTATTCTTGATAGTCAACTTGTTCAATTCCCTGTAGTCTATACACATTCTCAAAGTCTCGTCCTTGTTCTTCACAAACAAAACTGGAGCACCCCATGGCGAGTAACTAGGCCTGATGAACCCCAAATCCAGTAGCTCCAGCAACTGTATCTTCAATTCTTTCAGTTCTGTCGATGCCATCCTATATGGTGCCCTCGACACTGGCTCTATCCCTGGTGCTAACTCAATGACAAAATGAATCTCTCTACGCGGCGGCAACCCAGGCAAGTCCTCAGGAAACACATCCAAGAACTTGCAAACCAATCTGGTCTCTTCTGGTCCTGCTGGCGAAACCTTGGTGGTATCCACCACACTAGCCAAAAAACCTATACACCCTCCTTGTAACAGATCCCTAGCTCTCAGCGCCGATATCCTGGGTATGCGGGGTCCATGCACCGCTCCCACAAATACAAAGGGTTCCTCGCCCTCCGGCTCAAAGGTCACCATCTTCTTCCTGCAGTCAATAGTAGCTCCATATCTAACCAGCCAATCCTTTCCTAATATCATATCAAAGTCTTCCATACTCAACTCAATCAAATCTACTGACAACTCTCTACCATAAACTATCACTGGTAGTGCTCTAATCCACCTCCTAGATACTACCAGTTCCCCTGTAGGAAAAATAGTCCCAAACCCTGAAATACAATACTCACTAGGTCTACACAGTCTATCAATCACCTTACTAGAAACAAACGAATGTGTAGCAGCAGAGTCAATCAATACAGTAAAAGGAGAGCCAACGCTAGAAAGATGACCTGTCACTACCGAGGGACTAGCCTCGGCCTCCGCTTGCGTCAGGGTGAACACTCGAGCTGGAGTCAAACTGTCCACCTTCCCCGGGTCTCCCTTCTTCATTGCGGGACAGTCTTTCTTGAGGTGCCCCACCACCCCACACACGTAATAGGCCTTAGCCCGACACTCGCTCGGATGGCGTCTTCTGCACCTCGTGCACTCAGGATAGGTCCTCCATGAGTCACCGCCTCCCTAACGGTCACCCTGAGTACCCCAACCTCTCCTAACAAGACCAAGAGCAGTAGATGCATCAGGGGTCTTCCTCTTCAAATCACTAGGGCCTTTGCCCTTACCAGAACCAGAATATGGAGGCACCGCCCTGCAGCCCTCCTGCCTCGCTGCACTCTCTTTCCATGTCTTATTTTCCGCTTCCTCCACGGTAAGAGCCTTCTCTACAGCCTGGGCATAAGTCGTCCCTCCAGGAACTGTTGTAATCCTCACATCTTGGGCTATCATAGCATTAAGCCCTCTAATAAATCTGTCCTACCTAGCTGCATCAGTAGGCACAAGGTCGGGTGCGAACTTCACAATTCTGTCAAAATTTAGGGCATATTCTGTAACTGTCATGCTGCCTTGAACCAGCCCCAAAAACTCATTTATCTTCACTACCCTGATGGCAACATTATAGTACTTCTGCTGAAAAGGTCCTTTAATCCTTCCCAAGTCAAAGCAGTTACATCCTTGGTCTGTGATGCCACTTCCCACCAGATTCAGGCATCCTCTCTCAGCATATATGTGGCACAGGCCACTCTGTCATGTCCCTCAACCCTCATAAAATCCAAGATGGTAGTAATCATGGTCATACACTTTTCAGCCTTCAGTGGATCAGGTCCTCCCTCATAGATCGGGGGCTATTGTTTCCTGAACCGCTCGTACAACAGCTCTCACTTGTTCCCAACCACTATTGGCTGTACAAATGGTACCACCGCAGGTGGCATAATAGGGGCAGCACTCCCTGATGGAGTCTGCTGTCGCAAGATTCGAATCTGTTCATCCTGGCTTTGTAACCGTGCTTGCATATCGACCATAAGCTGCTGCCAGTTCTCAGGGACTGGCGGAGGGGTCTGGTCATGGTCATCATCTCTAGTCTCAGACTTGATGTCGACTAGTCGAGTAGATTTTCTAGGACGCATAATTATCCAAGTCAATCTTCAATTAACGACTCAGCAGTCAGACTATGATGACAGGGTAATAATCCGTCCATGATCCACCATTAGAACCCCAAACAATTACAAACAAACAAAGTGTAATAGTTCATCCAATTATCCAAACATTTTCATTCACATGCATAGCAGTGCTAATAATCATGCCTCAATATCATCATGCAATAGTCAAGGGCCAGGCCCTATCAGTATCTCATACTCCCTATTAATCAAGCAGATATCAACAGTCATATTTCATTCAGATCATTTAAACATATAGTCATGTATACACAATTACCAAACCCTAAGTCGAGCTTGTCTTTCGCGGAGAATGTACATGTCCAACCAGTCTTCAGGAACCCATAAACCTAGGACGCTCTGATACCAAGTTGTAACGCCCTGGATAGCCAAGACCGTTACACTGTGTGTTTATAAAGGTGCAAGACTTGCTAATCAAGTCATTTAATTTGAACGTGTTACAGAAACTACAGTTGAACTAGGGTTAAAAGATTTTGGTCTCAAAAGCTTCACTTCTTATAAACAAACATTTTCTATACATGGGATCCCGAAAGTAGTAAAGTTAAAAAAACAGTCTACAAAATTTTAGGATTAAGATGCAGCTATTAGCCACTTTAAGGCAAAACAGAAAATTAAGCTTTTCCCGTCCTGTATCACTCCTCGGCCGTGGCGGCCGATCAACTAACTATGTACATTCAGCTGCAAAGCTCTCCATCTCAAGACTGGTCCAACTTGCCCTTTCCTTTACCAGCACCACATAGCACCCGTGAGCCAAGGCCCAGCAAGAAAACACCATAACAGAGCATAATCACTAAGTAAATAACTAGATAACTCATACAGTAAAAACATGTACTCAACAGCCTAAATATTTATCTTATTCAAGTATTCAGCATACCAAGCACATCAATTCATATCATTAATCAATTCACATATAATAACCATGGTTAACGCCCTTAGGCCGCACCCTCTATTTATCCCACTGACTCCGGCCCGCTTAAACCGAGCTCAGTGAATATTAAGCTGTCCTCAGCTACCAGTGGCCGACCCGCGCCCTGTGCGCAAGTATTATTTACGGAACCCTTAGGTCGTTTATAACATGTCCCATGGCATAATACAATCTAAGACATCAAACAGATATAGGGAGCTCTTAGTCCCATCACAAACACATAACCGGGTGCAGTTTTCTTACCTTTAGATTTTGCTAGCTTTGTTCAATTTGATCCTCAAGCACGATCCCATCTGAGCCCTAGCGTACACTTAGTCACAGCCATAGATCAGAATCATCACCAAACCTCAAATCCAAAACCTAGCCTCAGGACCAATCCCGTGCCCTCGGGAAGCCCTAATTCCACCAAACGGGGTGGTGGAATCAAACCCCTCGAGCCCCTGGGCAAAACCCTTTGAAATCACCCAAAAACCCCACTCTGGGAACAGGGTAGCACTACAACACCCTAAGGAGAGCGCTATAGCACTACAAGCAGAGCCAAAAGGCTCTGGAACTTCAGGCGTAGCGATGTAGTGCCCAGTGAGTAGCGCTTCAACGCTAGTCACAGCACAGCCCAGCACAGATTTTTCTCCTTCGAATTTTCCCAAGCCAAACCTTTCCTAAATTCAACCAAACTTCAAAACAAGCCTCCCAACATCCTTAACTCATCCCATAAGCCCCAACCACATGAAATTCAATCACATGCACCCCAAAACACAAAATTCACCATGGCTGAACCTAGAGCTCAAAACTCAACAGAAATCAACTGAAATCACAAAACTTATACCAGAGTTTCTTACCTTTGATGGATGATCTCAACCTAGGTTATCCTCCACACTTGCTTAGCCTTCACCTCGTCAAAGCTTCAGTCTCAATTCCCTAGAATTCCCACCAAAACTCAGCTCAAACCCCATATTAATACTAAGAACCAGAAACTGAGTTACAACCTCAAGACGTCACCTCAAATGATGAGTAACCTCTACCAATTCCTCAAGACAAATCAAGGATCCTAACCTCAAGCTCCTGCCCAAACACTCTCTAAATTTTAGCTCCAAGAGACCTCAAGAATTGGTGATGAGAAGCCTGAACCGAGAGAGGAAAAAGAGTCTCCTACTTTTCCTTCTTTCCTTTTTCCTTCTACTTTTCTTTTCTTTCTTCAGACCTCCTTCAAATTCTAGACATTCCACTAAGGCATAAAGCAGACTTAACTCTTATCCCTTATAAGCCAAATGACCATGATACCCTCCCATAATTCCTAAGCCTTTAAATCAACCTAGGGGCATTTTGGTCATTTGTTCCCAATCCCCGCTAATTCCCCGAGTGTCTCTAATATTTTCCACTCACTTCCTGACGCCTAACTAATCATAAATTATATTCCTCAATATCAAAATAGACCCTAATATATTCTCTAAATTCCCCGAAATACCCCTAGGCTCGCCCCGAGCCGGGTATAAATCCACGCCGTGCCTTTTTCGCTGAACCGCTCACTAGGATTCCCTCGAGTCACATATTACAAATATAATCACATAATAATGTGGTCTCAACAATTTATCATAAATATATACAGTTATGCCCTCAACGATCCAAAATTACGAATATGCTCTTCTAACCTAATCAGGGCCTACATGCATACTAATACACAGTCATGCATCACAAATATTCAGATAATCATATAACATGCTTTTAATCACTTAATTCACATATAATCCAGTTATGCCCTCCCGACACACTAATCAAGGCCCTTAAGCCTTATTAGTAAATTTGGGTCGTTACAGTTCTGCTTGCGAGATATCTGTTCAACAGTATTGTACTCAAATTGAGACAGTTCTCCCTTCACCTTAGCTAGGTAGGATGCCATCTTTGTAACTCAAGCTTGATATTCTCCCAACACTTGATTAACCATGAGCTAAGAATCACTATAGCATTGGACGTCCTCCACCTTGAGCTCCCTTTCCACTCTCAGCCCAACTAATAAGGCCTCATATCCAGCTTCGTTATTGGACGCCTCGAATCTGAATCTCAGAGCTGTATGAAATCGATGCCCTTCTGGGGAGATTGAGATGATCCAAGCTCCTGATCCGTTCTCGTTTGATGATCCATCCACGAAGATTTTCCATAACTCCTGCACCAGTTCCTTCAAGAGCTCCTCTTGAAATCCAGTGCATTCAACCATAAAATAAGCAAGGGCCTGACTTTTGATTGAGGTCTATGGCGCGTACAATATCTCAAACTGGCTAAGCTCGATTGCCCATTTTAAAAGACGTCTTGACGTTTCAGGTTTTTGCAACAACTGCCTTAAAGGTTGGTCAGTCATGACATTGATTGAATGAGATTGGAAATATGGTCGGAGCTTCCTAGAAGCCAATATCACACAGAATGCCAGCTTCTCTATCAGTGGGTATCGTGACTCAGCTCTGAGAAGTCTCTTGCTTATATAATATATTGGTTTTTGAGCATGGTATTCTTCTCGAACTAACACGACACTGACTGCATTTTTTGTCACGGCCAGGTAGAGGAATAGAGGTTCTCCAGACATAGGTTTAGATAACACTAGGGGCTCGGCCAGGTGCATTTTTAGGTCGAGAAATGCCTATTCGCACTCCTCAGCCCATTCAAAATTTTTATTTCCCCTGAGCAAGTTGTAGAATGGCAGGCACTTATCAGTTGATTTTGAAATGAAACGATTGAAAGCTGCCACCTTTCCAGTTAGGCTTTGAACTTCTTTACGTGACCTGGGCGAGGGCATTTCTAACAATGATGTGATTTTATCAGGATTTGCCTCTATCCCCCTCTGTTGACTATGAATCCCAAAAACTTTCCAGATGCCACTCCGAAAGTGCACTTCTGAGGATTCAGCTTCATGTGATACCTCATCAAATCCCAAAACATTCTTCTAGATCATTGACATGGTTATCGGCAGTCTTTGATTTAATTAGCATATCATTGACATACACTTCCATACTTCTCTCGATCTGATTAGCGAACATCTTGTTGACCAAGCATTGATATGTAGCTCCGGCATTCTTTAGCCCGAAGGGCATAACTTCATAACAATATATGTTATTTGAGGTCATGAAGCTAGTGTGTTCCTAGTCCGTAGCATTAATCGCAATCTGGTTATATCCAAAATATGCATCCATGAAGGACATGAGCTTGTGACCTGCCGTGGCATCTACCAACTGATCAATCCTTGGCAGTGGGAAACAATCTTTGGGACAAGCTTTGTTCAGATCGGAGAATTCAATGCAGGTCCTCCATTTCCCATTTTTCTTTGGGGCCAGCATGGGATTGGCAACCCAAATCGGGTATTTTGATTCACGGATAAACCTGCACTTTAATAATCGAGCTACCTCTTCCTCAAGAGCTTTAGCTCGGACTATTCCTAAGCGTCTCTTTTGGGATTTTGCAGGCACGTTCTTGTACAAATTTAAAGTGTGCATGATTACACTCAGGCTTATTCCCACCATATCTTCATGTGACCAAGCGAAAACGTCCAGATTCTCTTGTAAGAAATTGACCAGTTCCCACAAGACGAGGACCTCATTTGGTTGCGCTCCCTAGTGTCCATTAGGTCGGTATAAGTAGTGTAAATAGGTTTGAATTTGTAACGACCCAAAATCACTAATAAGGCTTAAGGGCCTTGCTTAGTATGTCGGGAGGGCATAATTGGTTTATGTGTGAATTGATTAGTTTAATGCATGATTATGTGATAAGCATGCTTGTATGGTTATATGAATGTAAATGTGATTATATACTATAATTGTGAGGACCACATTATTATGTGGGTAATTCTACAGCATGCGACTTGAGGCGATCCTAGGGAGCTAGTTAGCGGGAAAGTCACAACGGGACCTAATACTTGACTTGGAGCAAGTCAAGGGGTATTTCGGGTATTAGATGGTTATTTGGGTTATGGAAATAAATAATTGGAGATATATTTGAGGTTAGGAAGCTTAGGTGGGAATACTAGGGAATTTTACCATTTTGCCCTCGGGGACGTTTCCGGTACCCCGAGCCTCGAGATTGACTTAATTTCCTAAGGATAGACTAAGTAAAACAAATAACACGGTGGAAACATTAAGAACCGACCTTCTCTTATATTCTCTTTCTCTCTCAAAGAAAACCACAAGGAACCAAGAAGAGCTTGGCTGAAATTCAGAGAATTGGAGCTGTGATTTACGAGATTCGCTCAAGGATTAGCTGAGGATTCAATCAAGAATTAAGGTAAGCCATAAGCTTTATGCATGGTGGTTAAATTCTATGGTCATGGTTGCGTTTTGAGGTGTTTATGGGTTTTGACATTGAAGGGCTGAATTGAATCTTGGAAGTTGGGAGTTAGCTTAGAAGTTTCTTAGGGAATTGGTTCAGCAGTGAAGGTAAACTCGAACTTAAGATCTAATGTCTGAATCTTAGTGTTTTCTTGACTGGTTTTGGATGTTTGTTAAGCTTTTGGGTTTCAGAAATTGAAGTGGGATTTTGGTGAGTTTCTAAGCTAAGTTTTTGTTGGATTATGTTGCTGGAAACGTGCTAGAAGTTTTGTGATGATTGAGTTGTGGAATTATGATGGTTTTGGATGGTTTTGAGTGAGGTTTGAGAGTTAAAAATGGTGGTTTTTCTGGGTTCGAGGGGCTGGGCCGCAACTTTGTTCTAGAGTGTCGCGGCCCTACGGAGCAAGGAAAAGCCAGGAAGGCTCTGAGGTGAGGGAGCGCCGCGGCGCCACAGGGGCAGGGTTGTGGTGCGTGACTGTGTTCAGAGAGGCCTACCCTCTATTTCAGGGGGTGGGCCGCGGAATGGGTCTCAAGGGCCACGACCCTTAAGGGAACGTTTAGTCTTTTGGATTTTTTAAGCACGGGAACATAACCTAGGGTGCTCGAAATCGATTCTACTACCGTGTTTGGTGAAATTCGATGTCCCAGAAGCTAGAACCTTATCCGGAAACCTTTTTACAATTATTAATGGTATCCCTTGTCTTGGTTATGACCAGGCATAAGCTAGGGCTCCCTATTTTGTATGCTTATTGAAGGATAGTATTATGCCATGTGAATAATAAACAAACGGCCTAAGAGTGTCGGAGTTTACACTGGTGCACAGGGCACGACTCAGCCACTGGTAGCTGAGGACAGCTTATTATGCACTGAGCTCAGTTTAAGCGGACCGAAGTTAGTGGGGTATACAGAGGGTGCGACCTAAGGGTGTCGACCCTGATTATCATGTGATTTTATTATTATTATTAATTGGTGGATTTGTCGTATTGAATAGCTAAGTGTTGGTTTGTTGACTCTTTGCTTATGTTTATGGACTATGTAATTAGGGTGGTATGCTAAGTATATGAAGATGCTTTAAAGATTATTCAAATGTTATTGTTGTCTGTACTATAACGTTATATTTTCTTACTGGGCCTTGGCTCACGAGTGCTACGTGGTGCAGGTAAAGGCAAGGGCAAGCTTGATCAGCCCTGAATCGGAGAGCTCTGAATGTAGAATGTACATAATTAGCTGCTCGACCACCATGGTTGAGGAGGAGACAGGAACAAAAGGACCATAAATGCTTGTTTTTCCCTTAGAGTGGCTAGTGGTTGTTTGTACACTGGAAATTTTGTAAATTAACTTCTAAAAGCCGTTCTTTTGGGATCCCTTGTGTAAAATGTTTAATTATATGAAATGTATCTTTTGAGACCAAAACCTTTTAACCCTAGCTCGTTAATGGTGTCAGTGACACATTTTTAACTAAATGACTTAATTAGCAAGCCATGCACCCTTATAAATACACAATGTAGCGGTCTTGGCTATCAAGGGCATTACAAAATTTCTCCCCAGACTTATTTTTCTTCATCCCGCTCTGGTCGCCCTTGCCATTTCCCTTCCTTTTGTTATTTCCCCCTTGGTTATTCTGGGTAACGGTTTGAGCCTTAGCTGCACCGTCCGTTACCACTCCAACGTGCTGGACGGGGGTCTGGCTGGTTGCCGCAATGGAAGCTCGCGCCTCCTCTAGATTAATCCACTCTTGAGCTTGGGCCAAGAATTCATCCACACTCTTAAATCATTTTCTTTTGAGTTCTTGCCACAGGTCTCCCCCGACGAGGATTCCTATCCTTAGTGCCATGAGCTTGGAGTTGTCATCAGCATCCCTAGCTCATGCAGCGACATTGGAAAACTGACTTAGATATGCCTTCAACGTCTCACCAGGTTGCTACTTTACATTGGCCAATGAATCAGTATAAACTCGAGCTGCTTGTGAAGCTCGTAATGCTTTTTTGAAATCAGAAGAAAACTTCTTCCATGAGCTTATGGAATGCTTCTTATATTGCTTAAACCACTCCCTGGCTGGCCTGACCAGAGTTGTTGGGAATAAAATACACCTTAGATCGAGTCCGACATTGTGGGCCATCATCATGGTGTTAAACATTCCGAGGTGGTCTGATGGATGTCCATCTCCATCAAATTTTGACAAATGTGGCATTCTGAAGCCTACCGAATATGTGGTCGCCGCAATATTTGGAGCGAAAGGCTCGAGCTCATCCTCTGAGTCACAATCATCTTTGTCTTTTCTAGATAAATGCCTCTTCATTTTCTCTTCCATCAGGGCTAACCTCTCGAGGGTTTGGTCTCTGGTCCCTAGGTTATCTGGGGGTTGTTCAACAACTCCCATCCTATCGTATGCGTTTGATGGGTTATTGTCCCTCCAAGCTCGATCTTGGTTTTGTGGGGCATTCCCATTATCACGTACTATGGACGGACCTCCCTCTTGTCGAGTATAACTAACATCTTCATTCCGAGCTGGATTCCTTCTTTCCGAATTCAGACGATCACGCAAATCAGGTTGTGAATCATGTCGAGGGATTTGTGCTGAACTCAACGGATTGTTTAGATCTCCCTTGGACCTACAACTACAATGACTTTTAGTCTAATAACTTCCATTTGCAAAGCTTAAAACTTGCGGTTGGGGGCGAGGAGCTGGAGGTATTGGTAGATGGAGGAGGATTTATCCTACTGTCTCCATAAGTTGGAATGTCCCGTGTAGGATGAGGTGGCGTAAGATGTCTTATAGGTGACGGGGGATGCCTTATTGGCAAGGAAATCCTTGTTCCATCAAGGCGATCTAGATTAGCCCGCCTCTATTCTACCCCATTGTCTCTAGCTCTCTGCGCCTGACGATCCGATCGCGACGTAGGAGGGCTTGCTGGAACATTTTGTCTCTGTGAGCCTATCTCAGTCCCTCCTCGTGGATTACCATAGGCATTCCTAGGGACCTGTGAAAGAGGCACTGACTTTGGGTTGTGGTTCTAACCAACTGATTGACATGTTGATGACCCCTATGAGGGCCACTGAGTTGAGCATTCTGGCGATCTCGCCCTATAGGTACAGAACTTGGGGTGGCAGTTCTGACTAATCGACTTGGTTTGGATCGATTACTCCTGTGGGACTTGTGAGACCCACTTTGCTTCTTTTCGACATTAACGCGGTTGCAAGAGGGGGTAATCGAGCAAAAATGTAATGCCCTACTTCCTTAGAGTCGTTACTAAGTGAGTTTTAAACGTGCAATTAACTCGCTAATTGAGGTTTTAGGTTAAAAGTGCGGCTACACAATAATAAAGGTCATGTAATTTCGAAAATGTAATCATTCTTTTGAAATTATAAATCAGTATGTATTTGGGATCCCAAAATACTGTTTAGAAATATTTACAACTCAAAAATATTATTAAAGTCAACTAAACGAAAAAATTTGGATTGATACATAGCGTCTCCCAAAAATACCCCTGTCCGTGGCAGCCAGGTAGGCCGAACATGTACACGCCGCTTCACGCTCTCCATACTCATGGTTTGTTGACCTTTCCCTTGCCCTTACCTGCACCATAGAGTACCCGTGAGCCAAAGCCCGGCAAGAAAACTAAACACAAACAATTAACATATGCATAGCTATCAATCAGCATATAACAAGGCAGCCAAAAAAACTAAACACATAGCGGCCATACCGTCCCAGGTGCTTTACCAGGCCCTGGGATCACGGTCTACACCGCGAGGATGACTCAAGCATCCAAGAAGGGTCACACCCTAGCGACTTGCACTTCGTGTGCTAACGCCACTCCCGGCCCTTTCTGTACTCAACCTCGCACTCCACGTTCTGAACGCCGTTCCCACCCCCTTGCCGTTCCCGGCCTCTTGCCGTTCTCGGCTTCCTGCTGTTCTCGGCCTTCACCGTTCCTGGCCCTTGCCGTTCATTCATAGATATGCAATACATAGCATATAACCAACAAATACTTACACAAATACAAACATAAATAATAGGGCTATGCTCTGCAACACAATCACATAGGGCCATGCCCTGCAATACAAACTATAAGGCCACGCCCTGCTCTATGAGTACAACAGTTTTCTTACACGTGTCCCAAGCTTTCCGAGCACCGATATCCTGAGCACAATCCCCTAGTCCAAGCCTCACTAAAAACCTAGTCACAACATATCAACAACATCTATCCATCAAGTTCTAATCCATTAAATAACTTTGGAATGAAATTCTAATCCCCGGAACCTTGAATTCTATCTATCCGGGTGATAAAATCCATCCTGAGCCTTAACTTTTGGATTCCCGAGCCTAAAACCTTATCGGGGTCCAAAAACCCCTTAAGAGCCATGGCCCCAAGGCCTTGTGCCGCGGTCCGCATCAACCAGAGGGTCATCCTCCCCTTTCTGAAGACATGCGCCGCGACCCAACCAAAGGGGCGTCGCGGTCCGCCCTTCATTTTGGCCTCCCATCTGTTCTAGAGGGTCGTGACTCACCAAGAACAGAGCCGCAACCCGACCCCCTTTTAACCCAGAAAATCCCCCATTTTAACAACCAAAATCCAGCCAATTAACCCACAATAAATCCCAAAACTCACCCAAATAACCCAGAGTGATCCACCATTCAGCTTACATGCATAAACTTACAATTCTAACAAAACTCAGCATAAACTCAGATAATTTAATGCTAGGCTTCTTATCTCAAGGATGAATTTAGGCCACACTTGCTCTTCAACTTCCCAAGCTTACTCCTCCCACAATCCAAGCCTTAGATTTCTGAATTCCTAGCTTAATTCCCCTAGAACTTTCTTCAGCCTTCAAGCTCCCAAAGAGAGAGAAACTGAGTGATAGGGAGATAGGATCAGTTTGGGAAAAATTCTAAGTGTTTCTCTACTTTGTCTTACTTAGCCTAAGTCACTTAAGTTACCTCCAAGGCTCGGGGTACCAAAAATGTCCCCGAGGGAAAAATGGTAAATTTTCCCGATATTCCCTCCTAAACGTTCTAACTTCAAATATATCTCCAAATATTTATTTTCATAATCGGATAACCCAGTAAAATGTCGAATACCCAAAATACCCATTGACTTGCCCCGAGTCGAGTATAGGGTCCCGTTGTGACTTCCTAGCTAAATCGCTACCTAGGACTGTCTTAGATCGTGCATCTCAAATAAATCACCACTCACATGTGGTAAAGATCACAATATTCACAAATATTGCATTTATGGCCCACAGCGGGCTAAAATTGCAAACATGCCCCTAATAACCAAATGGGGCCCACATGCATATTTAATTCACCTAAACATGCATTTCTATTCACATGCTCATCAAATTCACATATTAATATAATAAATCAGTTATTGCCCTCCAGGCACGCTAGTCAAGGCCCTAAGCCTTATTAGCAAATTTGGGACGCTACAAAAAACCTCTTCAATCTGCTTGTTTGCCTTAGCGAGAAGGCTTCTAAATTGCATGTTTTCCAATTCAACTGTAGTTAGGTAGTCTAGATTTAGATTTTGTGGCAATGACGTCGAACTCCTAGTGTCGCCATGACCTGCCGGTTGTTTTCCCGGACACTGCTGAATATCAGGGCCATGTTCATTTAGCACATCGGTATGATGGGCCTCCTGCCCACCAAGCTGTTCTATCTCATTATCGTGCATTGAACGAGTGAGCACCATGATGAGAATCGACTGGGATTATGATGAAGCACTAATTTGCTCTCAATGAAAGCACCAAATTGTTGACGTAGTTTTTCGCCAACAGTGTATTAAGAAATAATAGGGCAAATTAGTGCTTGATAAACCGTAATGAAAAATAAAATGAATTCACTCAAGAACTCAATTTTCACGTGGTTCAGTGGTTAAAGTCCACCTAGTCCACGAGTCGATATTATTGTTGTTTCTCTCTCTGTTTTGGCAGAGTTTTGGTATTACAGAATAATGGTCCCTTTTCCTGTCCAATATTCCCAGTATTTATAAGGGAATTCCATGGACAGGTTTGGGTAGCTGCGTGAGTCAATCACGCATTTACATAATTATTACATTTAATACAAATAATTCTCATTTATATTGGGATATGATTTGATCACAAAGTAAATGTACTCCTAATATCTGGGATATTAAGTATGATAGTCTGGTCATAAATAAACGTATATGGGGATCCCGAGTCTCTGGGGATCCTTGAGTAGGAAATATACTAGAATTACCACGAGCTAGATATCTCCTCCAAACTCGTGCTTCGACAGTTACTTTAACATTCTAAGCTCGCGCTTCATAGCCATAGCATCCTTAGTTCGGGTTAAACCCAAGACACCTAACACCACGTATGACCACGTGAAACTTGAGTTGTCCACGTGGATAATAAGCAAATATCATTCCCTTGGTTATCTCTCCATATATTTATTTGTTAGTTGTACCCGAGCTGAGTGAATGAACTCGGGCTAAAATTAGGGTACAACAATAACCAGCTATTGCAAGCACAAGCTCAACCTCCAGTGGACTTGGTCCATGAGAAAATCAATCAGCTCAAAAGAGCGTTCAAACTCCTTCATGAAGAAAGGAACTAGGACAAGGTCGATGACTCTGATAAGGAGCTTGAGCCTTTCGCTCCACATATTTCAAACACGCCATTCCCTCACGGGTTCAAGATACCCCATGTAGCTCCATTTGATGGGAACTCAGACTCGTACAACCACATGAACACATTTAATACCGTTATGTGAACCAGCAACGTTGGCTACGAGCTCAGGTGCATGTTATTTTCAACTACTTTGACAGGACCAGGGAAAAACTGGTTCGAAAAATTCAGAAGGCATTCGATCTCATCTTGGGATCAATTAGCAAAGGAATTTAAAAAACAATTCAAACCCATGGTAGGTGTCACGCCCGAGGCCTCAACCTTGACCAATGTCAAACAACAACCATGAGAATCATTAAAAAGTTACCTGGTGAGGTTTAACATAGAGGTGGCGTGAGCCCATAATGTTGATGATAGTGGTCATCTTTTGGTTGTTCGAGTTGGTATATTGCCAGGAAGTCCTCTTTGGGATGATATGCAGAGAAAACTGATAAGAAAAATAATCGAGTTCAACAAAAGGGCTCAGAGATTCGTCAATGTAGAGGTGGCGAGGTCAACATTAAAACTGACCCCTCGGCCCATTATAACTACAATGACGAATGTTAACTCAGCCTCGACCTCAGCTACCCCATCAACGTCTCGACCCTCAGGAGATAACCCTTCAAAAAGGAAGAAAAATGAAAGGAATAACTCAGAGGCAGACAGGGAGAAAAAGAAGAAGGGAGACAAGTATTTCTCCATTTATATGGTTTACACCGAGCTCAATGAAACTTGGGAAAATATCTTCCTTGCAAATGATAATCATGTCCAATTTAGGCAGCCTAACCCAATGCGAAATCAGAAGTCAAAGAGAGACACCAACAAGTACTGCAGGTTCCACAAGGACGTCGACATACCACTGATGAGTGCCGACAACTAAAAGAAGAGATCGAAGGCCTGATCTCGAGAGGATATTTCAGACAATATATAAGAAACAAAAATACCAATCAAGCGCCGGCTGGACAAAGGGCAGCTTCTGCTCAACCTGCCCAACAGAATAATACCTCCCAAGAAAGGGAAGATGATCAACCTCCCCCAATAGATGGGGAGGATGTGGTAACAATTTCTAGAGAACCACACCTTGTTGGATCGGGCAGAAATGCCCAAAAGAGATATGTGAACGAGCTCAAGACTGAAGACGGTTCTCCCTATGAGCCTGAACCACGAGATCCAAAGCAACAAAAGGTTGAATCTCAACCCATTACTTTTACAGAAAAAGATGCTTTGCATGTTCAAGTTTCCCCATAACAACCCTCTGGTCATCACACTTCAGCTTGCCAACAAAAGGGTGCGCAGAGTCCTGATTGATAATGGGAGCTCAGTCAATATCCTTTATAAGGCCACTCTAGAAAAGATGGGACTCTCACTTCAAGGTTTGAAAGCATGTGCGACAACGTTGTATGGATTTTTAGGAGAAGGAATTGCCAACACAGGATCCATCGAGCTCCCCGTAACCTTGGGAGACTATCTAGTCTCGGTGAGCAAGCTGATGGAGTTCATAATGGTGGACACCCCATCAGCCTACAACGTACTGCTCAGGAGACTAGTCGTGATTGGGCTGGGGGCAGTGTCGTCTGTTAGCCATTTGGCCATCAAGTTCCTGGCGTCTAGTGGCATCGGGACAATGAAGGGAGACCAGCTCACCGCATAGGAATTCTATATCATTTCCATGAGAGAAAAGAACCAAACAAGTGCACAAGCACTTGTAGTTATTCAGGAGATGAACGGATCCCGTCTTCAAAATAGAAGAAGAGGTCGACTCTAGAGTTGAAGAAAAGGTCGATCTCGAACCAATGGAGGAGCTTGAAGAAGTGAAGCTCGATGAGAATGATACCACGAGGGTGGTAAAAATAGGGAAAAATATTTTCGAAAATGCAAAATAGCATTTAACTTGCTTTTTGAGAGAAAACCAAGATGTGTTTCCATGATCATGTTCGGATATGGTAGGGATCAGTCCGAGTATCATGAGCCATGCACTCAACATAGATACGAGCTTCCCTCTAAAGCAACAAAAAAGGAGGCTCCTGAACGAAAATAGGAAGAAAGCCCTGAAAGAGGAGGTCGAAAGGATAAAGGCAAATCAATTTATCCGAGATGCTTTCTACCCTGATTGGATAGTCAGCCCTTGGTTGGTTTCGAATCCCAATGGCAAGTGGCAAACATGCATCGATTATTCGGACCTCAACAAGGCATGTCCCAAGGATATTTTCCCCTTGCCTCGAATCGACCAGCTTGTAGATGCCACTGCAGGACACGACATTATGTCATTCATGGACGCTTATTCTGGATATAACCAGATAGCCATGCATGCACCCGACCAAGAACATACGAGCTTCGTGATCGATAAGGGCTTGTACTGCTACAATGTAATGCCTTTCAGGCTCAAGAATGCAGGAGCAACATACCAAATATTGGTGAATAGAATGTCCGCTGAGCAGATAGGCAATAACATGGAAGTTTATGTGGATGATATGTTAGTCAAGTCTAAACATAACTGTAACCATGTGGATGATCTTGCTGAATGTTTCATTGTTCTCCGAAAATACAATATGAGACTCAACCCACAAAAATGCTCATTCGGAGTATCCTCGGGAAAGTTTCTCGGATTTATAGTGAATGCTCAGGGTATAGAGGCTAATCCTGACAAGATTAAAGTGTCAATTGACATTCCCTCACCTCAAAAACATCAAGATGTTGAGAGCCTAACTGGACGAATGGTAGCCTTAAGTAGGTTCATCTCAAAATATAAAAATCAGTGTCTTCCATTCTTTAATCTTCTGAGAGGGGGAAGGAAGTTTGAATGGTCGGACAAGTGTGAAATCACATTCCAGAACCTTAAGAAACACCTTGTCGAGCCACCAATCATGTCCAAACCAATCGTAGTGGAAGTCTTATACTTATACCTCACCACAACCGAGCATGTGATTAGTCAAGTACTAGTCCGGGAGGATAAGAAAGTACAAAATCTTGTATACTACGTCAGCAAAAGGTTACTGGGGGCAGAATTGAGATACCCATTAATGGAGAAACTGGCTTTGAGCCTAATGCACGCATCTCAAAAGCTTCGACCCTATCTCCAAGCACATCCTATACATGTGTTAATTTATCTGCCATTAAGGCAAGTATTATCTAAGCCCGAAGCATTCGGGAGATTGTTGAAGTGGGTTTTCGAGATCAGACAGTTTGAGATCACCTATCATCCTAGAACAACGATCAAAGGACAAGCCTTGGCAAACTTCATTGTCGAATGTTCAAGGATCTCCAATGAGGAAGTCGTAACCCTAGCCCGCGAGCTGTGGAGACTTTACGCCGAAGGGTCCTCTAATAAAAATGGGTTGGGGGCAAGAATCATTTTGATCACCCCGGTGGGAAACCACTTCCGAGCTAGCAGGGTGACATACTAACTTTCCGGAGAGCTTCAATTCGTGACAAGAGAAGCTCAGAAATTTTTCGAGTCGATGTTATGGAACTCTGAAAGTGTTTAGCCTCAAAGAAAGAACTCTCCAAGACCGGGACAGAAATTGGTTTGGGAGCTTTAATTGGTTGGTTAGAAGGACCCTCCATTAGAATGAATACGAGCTTACCCAGTGAAAAGGCTACAGTAACCTTGAGTTTGGGGTCTAGCGGAATAGGCCTGATCTCGGGGTTTGGATCGGGATAGGCTACCACTCGGAGTCTCTTTCTTTTTCTCTCATTGAACTCGTCGATTTGACACCGAAATTAGTCTCGTATATCCTCCTGCTTGTACTATCAATCGCTGGTTTAAGGTGAAAGGCAATTCAGGAATGGGATTTGATGGGTGGTAAAGGATAGCAAACCTGGGCCCCCACCGATTCTCAAAGTACTATGACATCTAGCAAGGAAGAAAAAGGTTAGGGCCCATTATATAAAAAACAATGAGGAAGGGGTTAAAATTTTGATAACTCGAGCTCGAAAGCTCGAGATAACGATATTACCCTAATCGAGCCTGAAGGCTAGAAAAGGCGAGATTGACTTAGATGTGTATCCCAAACTATAGTAAAGTTCAGGCATCAAGCGTGCACCCACGCAAGAGTGGGGTGGTTATTACCAATTTAAAAGAATCCTAGATTTCTAGGGAAAAAGTTGGCAGTTACTCGAAAGAGCAATGTTTTCGAGATTCGTGCATTAAAATCCTAAACCAAAACCCTATTTATTAAGCTACACGAAACCTATGGCCAAAAAACTCCATAACCAGAAAAAACTTCATTTTTACATGTTTCTAACAGAAATTTTTCTGTCTAAACCGTGATTCTAAGCATGCCAAAACTACTCAAATTAGAATACTTACCTAATGCAAGAGAGGAGCCATAAAAATTTGGTAAAAACCAGAGGCATCCTCATAAACAGATGAAACATGATAAAGAAAAAAAATACCAGAGGAAGGTCAGAGAACTTACGCAAATTGGATTGAGGATACCACGATATCGTCGATTGTAGGAGAGGCAACAGAAACGATCTCACTAAATCGAAGGTTGAAAGATTACTTTTCTTTTTGGGCTTTGAGAACATGCAAAGGAAAAGAGAAATTGTTTGCTCTGGTGTATAATTTTCAGAAAGGTAAAAGTGATTAATGGAGAAGAAGAGAGGCGTTACATATACGTCAAAAAGGAATGGGAAGGGTCGAGTGGATCTGGGCCCTTGGTTTGGGTTGATAGATGATCTAATGGATATGGTTTAATTATAACATTGGTGGCAAAAAGGGTCATGTGAAAGGATGTGTGCAGAAAAAGAGAGTACTCCTGGTGTGCAATCCCCAAGTGACGCATGTCCACACTCGAGAGCGGTAGGTGGCACGCTTTTCAAAAAGTGGAGTTCAAACGTTTCCTTCTCATAGGATTCGAACCAACACTTTTGAGGGGGCGAAATGTTACACCCAAATTTTGAGGATGGATAAATGAGCCTCAAAATGTAAGCTCGTAAAGTGTAAGCTCGAAAATAACAAGCAGTGGTTGAACACTTGTATGAATATGCATGATCCATGACCTGTCGGTGATCTATCACAAGATTAAAGGCTCGAGCTTAGGTTTCAAGCTCGAAAGAAAGAATCTTCTCTGAGGTATATGAGTATTATTCGAGTCTTAATTTCAGGCTCGAGGGCATTAGTCTCGAATGATTGAGTTTGATGAAATCACCAGCTGAGGAGGAGGCTGACTGAAATAACAAGCACAAAAGTACGTTGACTTTGCATTCGAGGTCAGCAAAGCATTTTGCATACAACAGCTATTAGGAGATCCCTATTCTTTAGGGATTCGTTATTATCTGATAATTAAATCCCAATCATCATAAGATATTATGCATTTAATGTATTTATTTACATTTATTTCAAATTTGAATAATTGGTTGCAACTTCCCAGAATCAAGGGAAGATATTCTCCCAACCAGGTTTATAAATAGCCTAGTATTTTTCATTTGTAGACACGCACAATCTTGTAATGAGAATACTCTGTTGAATTGCTCTGAGAAGGCTTTGAGAGAGTATTATGAATCAATAATATTGACTCGTGGACTAGGTAGATTTTAACTGTTGAACCACGTAAAAATTCTACTATCATTTTCTTCTTTTTTGAATCTTTGTTAAGTGCTCTTCAAATTTAAATTGACAAAAAATGGCATCAATAACATACAAACACGAAATGATGTATAAACAAAACAATCAATAATGAACAAAATTATAAGTGTATAGATTGACTTTTTAAAAAAAATCACGCAATTTCCTTCATGAGAGTTATATAAAAAAAAATTGATTCATAAAACTACCATGTCATCAAAAAATAAAATGATTCTATCAAAATAAATAAAAACACTATAATGCACTTAACTTTCTACCAAAATTACTTTAAAGAAACCAAAAAAATATGACAATGACTTTCATCACACAGCTGGTGTACAAGAGAATTGTTAATCAATGCTATCATTATATCAAAGCACATTTAATCAGGAGACTTAGTGATACCCATACATACATGATAATATCAAATGCAGAACACTTTCTTAAAAAAAGAGGGGGGGGGGGGGGGGGGGGGAGGGAATAATATATGGCTTAAAACATCACTCCAGCAAAAATACATGTCTACGTATGAAACTCATGTCATATAGGTTCAAATAACTTTTCTACTCACCGAGGAAAAAGAATCTAAAGATATACAAATAGGCATTCCATCAAACATTTGGTTCTCTAAACGAATCCATAAAAAAGGGAGACATTGAGAGAGATCACCTCTACACCAAATTACAAGAGTTGTAGGAGGTAGACAAGAGTGGCTCTGAACCAGACCTCCTATTGGGACGAGCAACTAACTCTAACTGGGTGTGTTTCTTGATGGGAGTGACAATGAACAAAGAAATCAAGTAAATTCATGGCCACAACACAACCAACACATATTCTGCATCCACAGAATTTGGTTTTCACAAGACCATTTCTATTTAAAATCAGAAAAGAAAAACAAAATTAGGGCAACACAGTGTAACATAAGAAGAACAAATGCAAGCAAAGTTTTTACAAAATTCTAAATCCTTGTGTTTTTTTTAACTCAGTTTTTACAAAATTGTTTTCAAAAAATAAATCCAAAGACACAAAATTGTTATCTAAAAACAATTTTGTGTTGTCTATAAATGAAATTTTTTTTTGTTAAGGACTTAAATAGCCTCATAATCACTCACATCCTTCATTTATCAAAACCAAATAAACCTTCCCAAAGATTAAATATATATAAATATATATAAAAAAACACTTGTTCCAATAGTGGAACTATACATTGAAATTACCATGGCATACACATTCAAACAATAAAGGAAGGTGACACCTTCCAATCTATAATATTGTAAATGCTTCTATTAAATATTCATGTTCAATGGTAATTTCATAAGTGGATTAAAGTAAATCCAAACCAGCTACTCCTCTATTTCCTATTATTCAGTCAATTAAATTTTATTTCTTGAAATCCTGTAATATGAATGTACAATTACACACTAACATCAACACTAAATTAGTTCTACAAAATTTATTCTCGAATTCAAAATCCCAACATAGCTTTTTCATTACTTCTCATTCAGCAAATGATTCTACACCATAAGCATTCATTTTATCAAGGCATTGCAAATTCAATGGTAACTTATGGAAAAATTCATATATGCTGGTTAAATTAAACATTCCATAAATTATATGTTAGCACATACCAATATATTCACTTCTCTATGCTACCTTATTAGTTCAAGTAATATATTTACAGTTATAGTCTCACTATCTCCAATGTACCTTAACAATACATCAAACAATCTCACCACACGGCCTAATAAAAAACGAATGAGGCAACAACTTTATTTCATCCAAAGATATACAACTATATGAAACTATTCATTTGCCAAATTAGTTCCAACATCATGCAACAAGCGCTCCAATCCACCCACAGCAAAAAAACTACCAAAACTACTAACAACAACACAAAACGACCAAAACCCAGGGAATTAAAAAGAAAAAATAATTGTAACTAACCTTCGGCACAAATTGAATGCCCCTATAGACCCACTCTTTCACAAATTTAATAGATAAAATAGAGACACTAAAACCTTCCCCCCTAGGAAACGAACAAGGTCGACGAAATAAAGCAATGGGGAGGGAGACAAACACGGAGGAATCAACCCATGTCTTCCATGCTCTAACAAAACCCTTTAGCCCTAATCCTCTGATTACACAACAAAGATTTTCCCTTTCTTTCTTCCAATAACATAAACTTGAAGAAGAAGTCGGAGTCGGAGGGAAAGAAGGCTTCTTCGGTTTCTTTTTTTTCTTTTTCAGTAAGGCTTCTTTGGTTTCTTAAATAAAAAATTCTAAAAATAAAAAAGGGTTTACACCTTTTTGGGCCATGTGTTTTGTCCCATTTCCTGTTTGGACCATGTGTTTTGACAAATTACTTTTTGGACCATATGTGTTTGTAAAATGGTTCAAATAGAACCCTAAACCTGATTTTGGTCAAAGTTTTCTCAACTGAAATCACAAATAATTCACCAAACTAACAATTCAAAACAAAAATAAAATCATTCTGCTTAAAATCTGTATTGTTATATTCAATTTTTTTCTACATCAAAATTGAGTTTAGAGGTCTATTTGAACCATTTTACAAAATATAGGGTTCAAAAATGAATTTTTTAAAACACAGGGTCCAAAAAGGTAATCGGAAAAAACACAGGGTCCAAATAGGTATAAACCCAATAAAAAATTAAAATTACAACACGGTAGCTGGTTGCTAAGGGGTACGAAGGGGTGCATGTGTATTTTAACACATTCTCAATAATACACCTCAATCTCACCGTCCACCAAGAATCGAACGACTTAGAATAGATGAAGGACTAAGACCTTCAAATCCAACTGAGGGAATGAAGAAAGGCCCATTTTATATACTTATATATATTATTGTAAAATATAAATTATAATATACTTATATATATACACATTCACATAGATAATTACATTAAAGCTCATTTTTTTTATTTTAATTATTATTTGATTAATGATATTATTTTTAAGAATAAATAACATTTTTGCCTCTGAACTTTTGACATTACTAGATTGTGCCCCCTAAAATATATGTTCAGTTATAATTTTCCCCTAAACTATTGATACTATCATATCATGCCTCCTGTTATGATTTGCATAAAATATTTAGCATTTTTACCCCCCGAACTTTAACAACTACCAAATTATGCTCCATTTAATTATAAAAATTTAAAAATCTATTTTTCTATTAGTTCTTAGAAAATTAAAGAAAAATTATTAAAAAAATTCAATAAAAGACTAATATTATATCAAATTCCTTTTAAATACATTTAAGTTTGAAAATATTTTTTTAAAAGAAAAACTAAGTTGTTACAAATGAAAAAAAAAAAAAAACATATTCCCTTCTTCTTCTTTATTTTTTTTAATATATTTTTCTAATTACTTTCTATTCTTTTATTTTTTCTCGATATTTTTAATTAATTAATTTTTATATATTTCTTTTAAAATGAGTACATTTTAAAATTTTAATATTATATATATTTAATGTTTAAATTGATTTTAGGGGGCAAAAATGAGAGAATAGAAAGTAATTAGAAAAATTAATAAAAAAGAATAAAGAAGAAGGGAATATGTTTTTTTTTATTGTAACAATTTACTTTTTCTTTTAAAAAAATATTTTTATTTTAAATGTATTTAAAATAAATTTTGAATTTTTTTAATAATTTTTCTTAATTTTTTTAAGAACTAATATAAAAATAGATTTTAAAATTTTTATAATTAAAAGGGGCACAATTTGATAATTTTCAAAGTTTGGGGGGCGAAAATGCTAATTATTTTATGCAAATCGTAACAGGGAGCACAATCTGATAGTATAAATAGGTAAGGGGGAAATTTTAATAGACCGTATATTTAGGGGACTCAATCTAGTAGTGTCAAAAGATCAGGGAGCAAAAATATATTAACATTTATAATTAACTAAAATCAAATATATAATAAAATATTAACAATGTGATATACAAATACTATTTGTATACACTCATACATATTAAAACATAATTATATATCTATGTTAAGCTCCTTTTTTATTTATATTTATTTAATTTGCTTCATTATAATTATATTAACAGTTATAATAAATTAAGATCAATTATATATATAAAAAATATAATACCATTAAAAATTACATAATACAACATAATACTAAAAATAAACTAACATTAATTGAAAATCATAAATTGAAACAAAAACACACTCACATAGATAATTACATTAAAGGGCATCTTTAATTTTTTTTTATTTTAATTTCTATTTGATTAATTCTATTATTATAAACATATTAAAATTTAAATTAACTAAAATCAAATATATAATAAAAAAAAAGCAATGTAATATTTTTTTTATTTTTTAATTAAATCATTTTCTATATTGACAATTATAATAAATTAAGATCAATTATATAACAAACAAAATGATACCATTAAAATTTACAGAATACATAATACTTAAAATAAACTAACATTAATTCAAAATCACAAATTAAAACAAAAACATAGTATAAAAATCTCATTATTTTAATTCTAATTAACTAATTAAATTTACTATTTTAATAATATATTAATTATTAAATACAAATACTATTTTTATGCACTCATACGGCATACATATTAAAACATAATTATATATCTATATTAAAGCTTCTTTTTATTTATTTAATTATTGTCATTATTATTAATATGTTAACAATTATAATAAACTTAGATCAACTATAAAATAAAAAACATCTAATAATTTAGAATATAAATACCATTAAAAATAACATTACATAATGTATAATACAAAAAATAAATTAACACTAATTCAAAAGCACAAATTGTAATAAAAATTGTACGCCCTGAAAATCAGCACGTACCTTGTTGAGGCAACTCGGGTACAGCGGGCTAGCAAAAAGCTATAATCGATGTGCCACGTGTTCACCTTTCATCCGAGGGAATTTGGTACGATTCCCTAGGCAAATAGCTCGAGCTGGTGAGTTCAAAGCAGCATACTGCCTGGAACCACCTGTGGAATATAGCATCAGAAGGCATGAGCTGGCACTACGCTAGCTCGTGGTAAGCCAGAGATCTGACATGCCCCATGATCTTTATAAAGTTGACTACGCAATATAAACGTGCATAAAACAAACATCACATGTTTGTTTATTCCCGGATACGCAACATAAACGTGCATGATCAGACATCATACGCCTGATTTAGGCCATGCGGCCCATTATCCATTTTACCTATTGATTAGACCACACTTCAATATAAAATTTAGATCTTAATCATTAATGTCACAGAGATGATGTGAAGGATCAAGAGATTACGGGATGACCCCAACACCTACACAGAGATCATTCTCCTATAAATACCAAGACCCTAGGTAGTGCGGGGGGTTAGATTCTTTCTATAATGCAAATACTCTGTAAAAATAGAAAGAGAGATACAACAATAATATTGACTCCTGTACTAGGGAGATTTTAACCTTTGAACCACGTAAAAAGGAACGAGTATTCTTACTGTATCATTCTAAGTACCTTAAATAGTGATTATTCTCATTACGGTTTATCCTTAAGCACAAGTTCATTCCAGCTAATTTTCGTAATACACTGTTGGCAAAAAATCGTGTCAACAGTTTGGTGCTTTCATTGAGAGCTGCAAATTAGTGCCATTGAAAAAGATTTAGGAAAAATTTCATCATGGTAGTCACTCATTCGAGGCATGGTAACGAAATAGATCAGCATGGTGGGAAAGAGGCTCACCATACCACTGATTCTGACGAACTAGGCCCGGAGATCCAGCAGCGATCAGGAAAACAACCGATGGGCCACGACGACACCGAAAGTTCAGCACCCCTACTGCCGAATCCAAACCCGAATTACTTTACTGTTGTAGAGATGGAGAACATGTAGTTGAGGAGCCATCTATCCAAGGCCAACAAGAAAATTGAGGAAGTATTGGCTCGGCTACCCCCTCTTGCAACCGACGTTAACGTCGGAAAGAGGCAAGGCGGGACTCGTAAGTCTCGCCGGGATAGTCGACCCAGGCCAAGTCGATCTGTTAGAACCTTGACTCCAAGTTCTACTCTCGTGTTGCCCAATCATCAATAAACCCCATTTGGTGGTTTTCCCAGGGATCACCAACGAGTTAGCCGGTCGGTCAGAACCTCGACTCTGAGTTCAACGCCACCGTCAAATGTTCATGGCAACCCACGCAGACGGTCAAGGACAAACTCGCTAAGACGGAGTATCCCGACTGACTTCCCTGTACCGCGATCAGATCGCCATGCACAGGGAACCAGAAATGGTGGAGCAGATCTACCTAGGGCTAGTTTGATCCAGCCTGATGGGACAAGAATTGCTTCACCAATCAGACACCCTTCGTCGCCAATCAGGCATTCGTCCCCACCTCGTTCTGCTCGGGCGTCCCTGCCTACAGAAACAGCAGGAGGAATCCTCCTCCCGCTGCCCTTGCTCATGTCCCATGAGCACGCGGAAACGCTCTAGATCATCATCCTCGACCGCAAGTTGTGAGCTTCTCTAATGGAAGTTATTGGACGAAGGATCGTCGAAGTGGTAGAACCAATACAAATTTGAGGATTCAGTTGAGCTCAGCTCAAAACCCTCGGATTAATCCACATACCGATCTACGAGATTACCTAAACTCACAAAGGACCAATCTGACTCGCCGTGGAGTCAGTGGCACTCACCACGAGGGAAGTCCTTCCGAGGTACGTGACAACGGGAATGCCCCACCAAACCAAGCTCGAGCTTGGAGGGACAATAACCTGTCAAATGCGTACGGTGAAATGGGAGTTGTTGAACAACCCCAGGGAACCAAGGACCCAACCCTCGAGAGGCTGGCCCAGATGGAGGAACTGATGAAAAGACTACTATCAGAAAAGGAAAAATATGAGTATGACTCAAGGGACGAGTTTAAGCTTTTCGCCCCCAACATCGCAGCAACACCATACCCCCCAGGTTTCAGGATGCCCCACTTGTCAAAGTTTGACGGAGATGGAGATCCGTCCGACCACTTGGGGATGTTCAATACCCTAATGATGGCCCATAAGATTGGATCCGAATTAAGATGCTTAGTATTCCCTTCGACTCTGGTCAGACTGACCAGGCAATGGTTCAAGCAATACAAGAAGCATTCTATCAGCTCGTGGAAGAGCTTCTCTATTGACTTCAATAGGGCATTCCAGGCTTCTCAAGCAGCTCGAATAAAGGCAGACTCCCTAGCAAACGTAAAGCAGCAGCCCAAGGAGCCTCTGAAAGCTTACTTGAGTAGGTTTTCCAACATCGTTGCGCGAGCTAGAGACGCGGATGAAAGCTCGAGGCTTATGGAGATGAGAACAGGAATCCTTGTCGGAGGCGACCTGTGGAAAGAGATCCAAAGAAAAGGTGTCAACAAAGTGGATGAGTTCCTGAACAAGGCTCAGAGATGGATCAACCTGGAAAAGGCAGGAGATTCGGTCGCAAGAACCAGCCAAGTCCCTGCCTAACCCGTTGGAGAGGTAACGGACATGGCAGCTACGGCTCAAACCGTTACCCAAAATAACAATGGGGGAGGAAGCAAGAGGAAGGGAAATGGTGAAGGCGACCAGAATGGTTCAAAGAAAAATAAGCCCGTGGAGAAATTCAAGTTGATCTATGTAACTTATGCCGATCTCACGGATAACAGAGAGCACATCTTCTTAGCGAACTCTGCCCGCCTCCCCTGGAAGAAGCTCGAGCCTTTAAAAAATCAAAGGGTGAAGAGAAACCCTTCAAAATTTTGTCAATTCCACAACGACATCGGTCACAACACTGATGATTGCAAGCATTTGAAAGATGAGATCAAGATGCTCATCAGGGCCGGGCTCCTAGCTCAGTATGCCCGGAATCGAGTCATCCATAATCAGCCCACTGGGCAAAAATGTTCAATCAGCTCTGGAAGCCCCCGCAAATTAGACCGGATAATAGGAGGAGAAATAACCACCATCTCTGGAGGCCCTCATCTGGCAGGCACAAGCAGAAATGCCCAGAAGAGGTATGTCAATGAGCTGAGGTCTCACAATGGAGTAGAGTTCATCCCGGAGTAGTGTTTGTCTAAACAACAACAATTGGAGAAACAACCGATCAGTTTTACTGAAGAAGATGCTAGCCATGTCCAGTTCCCGCATAACGACCCTCTAGTTATAACCATCCAGCTCACCAATCGGAGAGTTAGGCAGACCTTGGACAACAACGGGAGCTCTATGAACCTGCTATTTAGGTCCACATTGGAGAAAATGGGATTTTCTATGGCCGAACTAAAGGCAACCTCCATGATAATGTACGGGTTTTCCAGAGAAGGTTCGACAGCTATCGGAACGATCGAGTTGGTGATAACCTTGGGCGAAGGACCGCGAACTATTTCTAAGCTACTCGAGTTTGTGGTCTTGGACTATCCAACCGTGTACAATGAAATCTTGGGTAGGCCCATGATGATGGCATTCGAAGCTATAACTTCCGTCCGCCACGTCGTGATGAAATTCCCTTCATCAACGGGAAAATGAACTGTCCGAGGCAATTAGCTCGCTGCTAGGGAATGCTATAGCATTTCCATGAATGGAAAATCACAACCTGGGCAGCAGGCTATGGCCGTGCAAGATCGAGGAGAGGAATCCCAGGAAGTCAGAGATAATCCTAGGATGGAAGAACCTCAACAAGTCAGTTACAAGGAAATCAGCCCGAGTGAGGACATTGATCCCCGGATGGGTGAAGATAGATCCGAGCTCCAGACTATCGAAGACCTCAAAGAAGTAAAAATCGATCACAAAGATGTTTCGAGGGTCGTTAAGCTCGGAAAAAATCTTGACGCCGACAGAAAGGCGAAGCTGATTACTTTTCTACAAGAAAACCTAGACATTTTTGCTTAGTCCCATGAAGACATGATAGGAATCAGCCCGAGTGTCATCATGCATATGCTAAATTTGGACAAAAGCATGCCTGCGAAATCCCAGAAACAGAGGCGTTTAGGTACGACTCGAGTTGAGGCACTGGAGGAAGAAGTAGCTAGGCTTTTGAAGTGCAGCTTCATCTGCGAGGCTAAGTATCCGATCTGAGTCGCCAATCCTGTCCTGGTCCCAAAACCAAATGGAAAATGGCAGACCTACATCGATTTCTTCAATCTAAATAAAGCATGTCCCAAGGATTGCTTCCCCTTCCAAGGATTGACCAGTTGGTGGACGACACCGCGGGGCACGAGCTCATGTCCTTCATGGATGCATACTCTGGATATAACCAGATCACCATGAACCCTGCAGACCAGGAGCATACTAGCTTCATGACTCCAACCAACGTGTACTGCTATAAAGTCATGCCCTTCAAGCTGAAAAATGCTGGGGCGACCTACCAGAGGTTGGTTAACAGAATGTTCACAGATCAGATCAGAAAAAACATGGAAGTGTATGTTGATGATATGATATTCAAGTCAAAGACTACCAATAACCATGTCTCCGACCTGAAGGAATGTTTTGGAATTCTAAGGAAGTATAATATGAGGCTAAACCCCCAGAAATGTACTTTCGGAGTGGCGTCAGGGAAATTTCTGGGAATTATAGTCAACACCAGGGGGATAGAGGTGAACCCAGACAAAATCAGATCGCTACTAGAGATGCCCTCGCCCAGGTCGCATAAAGATGTCCAGAGTCTGACAGGAAGAGTGGCGGTCCTCAATCGGTTTATTTCTAAATCCACCGATAAATGTTTGCCATTCTACAACTTGCTTCAGGGGAACAAAAAGTTCGAATGGACTGAGGAGTGCGAGCAGGCTTTCATCGACCTAAAGACACATTTGGCCGAGCCACCGGTGTTATCTAAACCAAAGGCAAGAGAGCGCCTTTTCCTCTATTTAGTCGTGACCGAAAATGTAGCCAGCGCCATGTTGGTCCAGGAGGAGGACCGGGTTCAAAAGCCAGTATATTATATAAGCAAGAGACTTCTCAGAGAAAAATCTCGATATCCTTTAATGGAAAAGCTGCCATTCTGCCTTATTATGGCTTCCCGGAAGCTTAGGCCATATTTTCAATCCCATTCAATCCACATCATGACCGATCAGCCTTTAAGGCAGGTGCTACAGAAACCTGAGACATTGGGACGTTTGTTGAAATAGGCGGTCAAGCTCAGCCAGTTCAAGATACTGTATGTACCCCGAACTACGATAAAAAGCCAAGCCTTGGCTGATTTCATGGCTGAATGCACTGGATTCCAGGAAGAGCCCTTGGGAGAGCCAGTGCAGGAATAATGGAGAATCTTCGTAGACGGGTCATCTAATGAGAACGGGTCTAGAGCTGGGATAATCCTAATATCCCCGGAGGGGCACCATTTCCACTCCGCGCTGCGGTTCGGGTTCGTGGAATCCAACAATGAAGCCGAATACGAAGCCCTTTTGGCCGAGCTTAGAATGGCGAAAGAATTGAAGGCCAAGGTCGTCCACTGCTACAGCGATTCCCAGCTCGTGGTAAACCAAGTATCTGGGGAATATCAAGCTCGAGGGGCCCAAATGGCAGCTTACCTGGCCAAGGTCAAGACGGAGCTATCCGAGTTTGAGTATAGCTTAGTCGAACAGATTCCTCGCGAGCAGAATGCCAATGCCGACACCCTGGCTAGACTCACTACCTCCAGAGAAGCCGAGACTCCAAGCATAGTACCAGTGGAATTCTTAGAAAGTCCGAGCATGGCAGAAAGCTCGGTGGAGGTCGAGATGATCAATATCAGACCAACCTAGATGACTCCCATAATAGAGTATCTTACGACAGGAAAATTGCCTGACGAGCGGAAAGACGCGAGGAGAGTACCCTATCAAGCTCCAAGGTACACAATCATATACGGGACGTTGTACTGATGTGGCCACTCCTTGCCTCTACTATGGTGTGTTCTGCCAGAGGAAGCCAAAACTATTTTGCAGGATGTACATGAAGACTTCTGTGGGGATCACACTGGGGGCAAAGCCTAGCCTTGAAAATATTACGGCGGGGGTATTTTTGGCCCACGCTATCGAAGGACTCCATCTCCTGTATCAAAAAGTGTGATAAGTGCCAGCGATTTGCCACCATTTCCCGAGCTCCTCCGGTCGAGCTAAAAATGATATCATCCCCCTGGCCATTTGCAGTATGGGAAATCAATTTAATTGGAGCCCTGCCCACGGGGAAGGGAGGAGTTCGTTATGCAGTAGTGGCTATCGATTATTTTACAAAATGGGCGGAGGCGGAGCCCTTGGCTACAATCACCACAAAGAGAGCCCTCGACTTCGTTGTCAAGAATATTGTTTGTCGATTCGAACTGCCAAGAAAGATTGTGTCAGACAATGGGACGCAGTTCGATAGTGATCTCTTCACTGAGTTTTGTGAAAGGCACGACGTAATCAAAAGCTTCTCCTCAGTGGCCTACCTGCAAGCCAACGGATAGGTCGAGGCTGTAAACAAAACCCTCAAAGCAAGCCTTAAAAAGAGGTTGAACGAGGCCAAGGGAGTATGGCTCGAGCAGCTCCCCCAGGTGTTGTGGGCATACCCCTTTCTCCTTAACTTTCGGAAGTGAAGCCGTCCTCCCTGTCGAAACAAAGGTAGCCACACATAGGCTCCAAACCTTTGGCCCGGAGCGGAACAACGAATTACTCAGTGCGTCCCTCGACCTGATTGATGAAAAGCGAGAAGATTCAAAGCTACAGCTCACACATTATCAACAAAAAACCACTCATTATTTTAATTCAAGGGTCAAGAAGCGTGTCTTTGGATTAGGAGACCTGGTACTCTGAAGGGTATTTTTAGCAGGCAAGGACCCCAAAGATGGTGCCTTAGGCACGAGCTGGGAAGGGTCCTATGAGATAGTCGAAATCGTACAGGAAGGTACTTTTAAATTGGCCGGACTTAGTGGAGAAACAGTACCACAGACCTGGAATGCTAGACATTTGAAAAAGTATTATCAGTGATCAAACCACCTATCTGTGTAAGGCTTGAATATAAAAGCCATTTAATTTTAGAAATATATATATAAAGAGGGGTTTATGGTATATTTGTATCTTCGTACGGTTTCATATGCATGTTAGTTCAAAGTAACCCGGAAAGTCCACTTCCCGATTACTTGGGGGGGCAGACAACCCGAGGACCAGGTTCCGAAACTTAGAAGTTGGTTAAATTGATTAACCAGTGTTTTTCTAAAAAAACACAAGACGTCAATCAAACTAACGCGAACTAAGTTTTTAAATTAAATATCCTGGACACGACCAGGTTCCGAAACTTAGAAGTTGGTTAAATTGATTAACAAGTGTTTTTCTAAAAAACACGAGGTGTCAATAAAACTAACACGAACTAAGTTTTTAAATTAAATATCCTAGACACGACCAGGTTCCAAAACTTAGAAGTTGGTTAAATTGATTAACAAGTGTTTTTTTTAAAAAAAACACGAGGTGTCAATAAAACTAACGTGAACAAAGTTTTTTAAATTAAATATCCTAGACACGACTAGGTTTCAAAACTTAGAAGTTGGTTAAATTGATTAACATTGTTTTTCTAAAAAATGCGAGGTGTCAATAAAACTAACGCGAACTAAGTTATTGATTAAATATCTTGGACATGACCAGGTTCCGAAACTTAGAAGTTGGCTAAATTGATTAACCAGTTTTTTTTTAAATGCGAGGTGTCAATAAAACTAACGCGAACTATGTTTCTATCGAGCACATCATAAAGCATGAGAAAGAGATCGAAGAATCATTATTACTTAGACAACTAAAATTAACATATATAAATTGTTTCGAGGTGAATAACCTCATGCTCAGCGTTTACAAAGGAAAAATACACAAGTAAAAGCAAAAAAGAAAAAAAATCTAAGATCCCCCAGGCCGCTCTGAGGATGTCACCTCCTCAATCTCCTGCGAGCCAGCGACAGAGGCCTCCCCGATCTCAGACTTCAGCTCCTGTTGTAGCCGAGCCTTAAACGTCTCGAGGTAGTTCCCCCACACGTCGGAGGCCATGAAGGAGAAGTTGTCGTCCTGATTGAAGGCCCAGGAGTGGTACAACATGCTCTCCATGGAGAATGTCGATGCCTTCTTCTCCTCCAAAATTGCCGCCTCAACCTCCAGCTGTTTGGTCTTGGCCCCCTCGAGCTTGGCTTGAAGGGTTGTCGCGGTAGCCTTTGTCGCTTGCTCGCCTTCTTGAGCCGTGGTTAAGGCAGTCTTTGTCGCCTGTTCGCCCGCTTGGGCCGCCGCCAAAGCAGCCTTGGCACTTTGCTTGCTCTGTTGAGAGGCGGTGAGAGCAGCTTGGAAAGTTTGGAGCTCGGCCTTGAGTTCATCGTTCCCAGCCCTGGCCCGAGATATGCTGCGATGTTGAGCCAAGGAAGCCTGCAAAAAGAAAAGAAACAGTTAGGCACATACCAGGGAAAAATAATAAAAGTCAAGTCAGGGAAAATGCTTACTGTGAGGTTCATCCCCAAGGCAAACTCCATGAAATTCTCTGGGCTCCTCTCCTCGATTTCCCTCAAGTCGTTGGGCTTGGCCTTATAGAAATGCTCCACCGAGTAGCTCGTCATCTCGTAGACGGTCCCCCAAAAAGTTTCTAGAATCAACTTTAGATCCTGGGGTTGACGGGGATGCGAACAGTGGCAGCAGGGACCACTGGAGTTGGGGGACCAACCGGTGCTATCGGATCTCGAGCAGGAGGTGGGGGAAAGCGAGGAGGGGGTGCAGCCCGACCTCTCTTCTCTGGGGTTGCGACGGGCTGAGCTCCCGAGCCCGAGCCTTTCCCCTTAGCCGGGGATTTGGAGGCAGTCACAGCCGAGGGGGGCATTTTCTCCAACATGGGCCGAATTTTCTTGACTAGAGGAACCTTGCTGGATCTCCCCTCCTGGAACATCGAGCGGATGTCAGGTTCCCCTCATTGTGCCATCTCCTCACCTGAAAAAGAATGGGAAATGTGCTAAGCATGCATATACATTCATCAGTTTACCAAGAAAATGCGTATAAAGTAACAAAAATCCTACCCTCCGAGCTAGAGGAGTCTATTTCCACGACCTCTGGCCTCATAATTGCTATAGGGGAAGGAGATTCTAAGTCAACCACTTCTTCGAGTAGGGGAGGTTCCGGATCAGGCTCTACCTTGGGACTGGACTCCTCTACGTATTGCCTAAGTCCATGAGCTACAACACCCTGGAGAAGGGATGGCCATGACCTAAGATTGGTTCCATACTCCTCAAAGAAGGCCGACCTAAAAGACAAGGTGTTATCTACTACTACAGTGCCCCTAGGGTGGCCCATGTCGTGACGTAGTACTAATTGATTGACGCACTGGAGTAAGGTTATATTACGGTCAGGGTCATTTTGGTGACGATGCATGAGCTGGTTTGGGCTAAACCTAACTAGCCTAAGGTCTGCGGCTGCCTTATCTAGGTCCTGAAAAGGGTATGGGTTACCTTGGCTGGAGGGGTCGGCTGCTGCCCCCGATTGAGCTTGGTCCACATCAGGTTCCCGAGCGATCACGGGAGCTCACCTCTTTCGCACAAGTGGCACCTTGGACTCCTCATCCTGCTCGTCGCGGTCCATGACCGCGACGCCTCCCTCGGGGATGGGTGACAACTCGCGAGCTACTATGTAAGTATCCCATGGTGGTAGTCCTTCTCACTAGGCGAGAGCCCCGCCAGGGTATCATACTAACCACCAAGGGTCACTGATTTGGCTGTCCTCGCAAAAATGGTTGCACGATGATGCTCCAATCATTATACGCAAAAAATCTAAGAATAAAAAATAATAAAAATTTCGCGAGCTGAGAATAAGAAGGAAACTTACGAGGATGGTTGAAGTAATGGTATTCGCAATTGCGAAACCCATTTGACATGAAAAATTGGTCTTTGAAGTCGTTGGGATGACTGGGCAGCTCGATGACCGAGTCAAGTAGTAGAACCCGTCACCTCGCCCCCTTTGGTCCGGGCTGGCTTTGAGGCAGAAGAAGTAAAGGATATCTGCCGGAGTGGGGACCTCCCACATCTACTTCAGGAAGAGATATCTTAGCCCGGCCAGTAGACGATAGGAGTTTGGTGGAAGTTGAAACAACGCCAACCTCACATAGTTGAGGAAGTCAGCAAAGTATTGGTCAAGGGAGAGGAAGGCCCCAGCCTTTAAGTGTTCATCACTCCAGGCCGCGAAATATTCCTAGAGTGGTGTGCAGCTCCGCTCCCCCTCGTAGGGAGGTCGGGCAATGAGAGCCCCCGTCCCAGCCTCAATGTTATGGGACAGCAGGATCTTGTTGACCCGTCCTTGGGTTGTTATCTTCGAGACATTCCTTCCGGCCTTGAAAAGGCGTCAGGAACGACTGCGACCTCCTTCTCCACCACGGGGCCGAACTCAAGCAAGGGAGAATCAAGGACGAGCTACTTTCCCTTGTGAGATTGCTGGGACGACGAGCCAGCTACGTTCTTCTTGGATGCATCTTTCTTGGGTGCCATGAGCTCGCCTATCGAATAAAAATGACAGAGTTTTTAGTGAGCGACGTAGAATTTTTGACCATGAGAAGTAACAAGGGCCAGGGGTCCTAACACCCGAGCTGATGCAATATCAGCCCGCGTGATGTCGTGCGTCGCCTATGCTACGCGCCTAGGTTTCCCAACAGATCCCTGATATTCAGGAATCCATATGTCAGCAGAGTCAGGACACTGCTTGCCTTGGGGAAAGGGTTTTATAGAAAAACCGCCTAAGAAACATGACCCCTAAGCTACCCGGTTTTGTACCCTAAAAACCTCTCGTCTTCCATATCCCGAATGGGTATTTCCTAAACTTACCCAGAAATCACCCAGAAACTACCTAGTTATGAACATCACAGTCCTAGGCATGTTTTAGGATCTACTCAATACGCCTAGAATCAAAACTTATGCACCAAAGTTATTTAGGACCAGCCTACTGTTGGTAACTATAAAGTGCAGATTCACATGACAAAGAAAAAGGAAGAAAATTGAAACACGTGGAAAAAAGTAACATACAAGTCTCAGAAAAACAGGAAACTTACAATATATTCTTCAAAAGAAAGTTGCAAGAAAAATAGAAGAAGGGCTCTTGGGGAAATCCTTGATGTCTGGGTTTCCGAGGGTTTTTTGTGATGAGATTACAGGGATTTCTGGGATTTTAATCAGAAGAAGAAGAATAATTTTTAAAGCTCAGAAGAAAGAAAATGAAGAAAAGTTTCGAATGAAAGGTGATGAGTGCTAAAAATTGCCAGCCCTATTTATACGTAAAAGGCATAAGGAAACGAGGAACGTCCGATCAAGTTAATACGAGATACGAGGGTCATGATTCGGAAGATGAAACGGCGGCAAAAAGGTGGCCAGGCCATTTAATACAATCCTCGAAACCCGAACAAACGCTAATCATGGCGTTCCACGTGTCCCGTACTCAAATGGTGGGCAGAGTCTGGATAATCACAAAGGAAGTTTAAAAGTCCCTGCCGTGAAAGTTAGAAGTGACATCATAGAACATGAGCAGGGACTTGGGGGGCAAATGTACGCCCTGAAAATCAGCACGTACCTTGTTGAGGCGGCTCGAGTACAGCGGGCTAGCAAAAAGCTATAATCGATGTGCCACATGTTCACCTTTCATCCGAGGGAATTCAATACGATTCCCTAGGCAAATAGCTCGAGCTGGTGAGTTCAAAGCAGCATACCGCCTGGAACCACCTGTGGAATATAGCATCAGATGGCACGAGCTGGCACGAGCTGGCACGAGCTGGCACTATGCCCCGGGATCTTTATAAAGTTGACTACGCAATATAAACGTGCATAAAACAGACATCACGTGTCTGTTTATTCCCAAATTCCCGGATACGCAATATAAACGTGCATGATTAGACATCACACGCCTGATTTAGGCCATGCAGCCCATTATCCATTTTACCTATTGATTAGACCACACTTCAATATAAAATTTAGATATTAATCATTAATGTCACAGAGATGATGTGAAGGATCAAGAGATCACGGGATGACCCCAACACCTACACAAAGATCATTCTCCTATAAATACCAAGACCCTAGGTAGTGCAGGGGGTTGGATTCTTTCTATAAAGCAAATAATTTGTAAAAATAGAAAGAGAGATACAACAATAATATTGACTCCTGGACTAGGGGGATTTTAACCTCTGAACCACGTATAAAGGAATGAGTATTCTTACTGTATCATTCTAAGTACCTTAAAGAGTTATTATTCCCATTACGGTTTATCCTTAAACACTAGTTCATTCCAGTTAATTTTTGTAATACACTGTTGGCGAAAAACCGTGTCAACAAAAACATACTATAAAAATCTTAGTTTTTTTAATTCTAATTAACTAGTTAAATATACTATTTGAATAATTAAAAAATAATATTTTAAAATAAAAATACCATTATAAATTACATAATCCATTGTATAAAAAATGAAAATTTGCACTAATTAGCAAACACAAATTTAAATAAAAATTATTAAATATATTTCAATAACATAACAATTAACTAATATTGAAATCATTTGTGAAATAATTAATTGTTATATTTAAACACAATAATGTGTAATTAATTGTGAGTGTAGATGTAATTTCCTTCAATTGATTAGACGGGCACCAGTAACTTGTCAAGAACAAAGACAGAGAGATGATTGTTCAATTGGGAGCACTGGTGGGGTGTCAGCCAAAGGGACTTCGACACTCAAGTTAGTCAGATTGTAACGAAAGCTAATTGAAAGTAATAAATCTATGATGTAAATAATGAAATAGTGATGGATGAGTAGTGGAATGGTCAGAGTGACGGTGGTGATGACGATGACGGCAGGGCTGAACGACTGGGTTAAGTCTGGTGAGGTCAGATTTATTCGACTTGCTTGACTGGATCACTGAGAGAGAGTAGCCTTCGTTTCAATAAGAGAGTAAAAGAGAGTCAAGTGATTATCTGATGTCCTCTTCTCAACCCCTGAGGGTCTTTTTTATAGTCGTCCTCTTCTGTTCGTTCTTCTCTCGTCTATCTTGCCTGTCTGACCAGTTCTCAGTGGTTCCCCTCCGATCTTCATGGGAAGAGGAGCGAGTTTTTTGAGAGCTTCAATGTCTCTAGCTGACTGAATGCACCCAGACTCAGGCCTAGGTGTCAGCTGGTTCGTTTGGATGGCTTATTTAATATGTGTGGGCCCATTTACATTGGTTTGGGGCCTTACTAGTTTGTTAGACCTGGCGAACTAGTCTGGCTGACTAGGTGGACTTTAATTGTAGACCAATTTTGTCCACTACAGTTTGTCCCTTACTCTCTAGTTAAAATTCATTCTAGCTTGATAGTAATGTCGAATTCTAAGCACTATGATACCTTAAGGTTAACTGGCCAAGCGGAGTGAATGCCCAAGTAGCTTGGTGGCTAAGTGACCGAGTGGCTGGTTGGACTGAGTGGCCCAGTGGTTGAATGGCCTATTGGCTGAGTGGCATTTTGGCAAGGCAGCCGATCGGCCAAGTGGCCTGGTGGCCGAGTGGCCTAGTGGTCGTGTGTGTTGTCTAGTTTCCCAAACACACTGTCAAGTGGCTTGCCAAGTTTCCCTAGTCCCCTCCCCCCCCCCCCCCCCCTTTAATGTTTCTTAGGAAAATCTGGGTATCATTTGGCATGGCCTTCTGATGTTTGACACTTGGCATCCATCTGACGAAGTTGTATACCTATATAAGGGGAGTTTGCTTTCCACCTTTGCACACATTTGACGAAGGCTTGGAGGGGAGGTGCAAGGTGTGGAGTGGAAGAGCTTTCAAGAGGTAAGTATTATCCCTGTTGTTTTCCTTTGAATGTTCTTATGCATATTTTTTGTGTTCTTCGCATTAGGTTAGGTAATTCAAACTGTTATTTTTGTTTGATATTGTAGATTTTTCATTTGTGTTTGATCTTGTTGTAATGGTGGCAATTGCATTTTTGTTGTTTATCCATTTAGGATTTGTATATGTCTAATTCATGTGTTTCGCTCCTCTAGCCGAGTGGTATGTCTGACTAACTAGTAAAGACTTTTAGGCTGACTGACTGTTGTCTAACTGATCACATTGTAATTTGATTTGGTACAATAGTTTGTTTGCCTTGTTTTAACGTATGTTTTCACTGTTAGGTCCGTCTGTATTGTTGATATCTTGTTTTTTCTTAATTAAGCCTTAATGAGTGGTCCGTCTGACTGATTGATGAGTCATTTGGTGGTTCTTACTTGCGTATCTAGTTGAATGTTCTTTATGGCTTTTTTATGTTCCTTCAAAGCTTAGTTGTTGTTTTGCTTTAGGTGATCAGCTCATTATGTCTACAAGCAGGTGTGATAATCATGCTGACTTAGTCATTCAACTGTCTTGTTCATTTAGTGGAGAAGATTTTAGTTCTCAATTTTTGAGTTCTGCTAAGATGGTTGATTGCAACCGAGTTACAGTAGTACAATTGGGTGGTCGTCCTTTAGGTGATGCTAATGGAAGGGGAATAGATTCTCATGAACCTATCGATGGTGGTATGCCTAGTTCCGGTAGTATGCTTAGTTCTAATCCTAGGTCTTCGATATGTTTAGGTGAATTGCCCTATCTTCGCCGTTATTATGAGATTCTTGATTCCATCAGTCTGCATGCTCCTGTTAATGCAAAGCGGCCTAACTGGCACTTACCTGGTTGGGTGTGTTTGTATGAACTTCCTTTTAGGGAAGGGTTTTGGTTTCCTATCCCCAAATTAGTGGTTGAGTTGTGTGAATACCATGAGATTTCGCCTGCACAACTAATGCCTAATTCATGGCGGGTTTTGATGTCTCTCGAAGTCCTCTATGAGAGACAAAACATAACGTTTGGGGTGGCTAACTTACTAAGAGCTTACTTTTTGTAGACACATCTATATGACAAGGGTAGGTACTAGTTAACGGCCAGGGGGAAGATCCCCCTCTAATTATTAGTCTGAAGAGTGGAGATAAGAGGTGGAAGTATCGTTACTTCTTTGTCCCTTTCATCTCGTTGGGGTTACTGGCTAATAGTAAGATACCTTGTTCATGGTCTCCTGCATGTGAGTCTTTTATGCTTGCTTATTAATCTGTTCCTTTGCATATTCTTGTTTTTTGCTGATACATCTATTATTTTTCAGGTAGATTTCAGGTTGAGTACCTTTGGGATTCAAGGGAGTCTTCCGATCGGCTCAAGAGTATTCCTGTTATTCCAAAAATGGAGCATGAGTGGAGTAATTTGTTGTCTGAATCGATTCTTCGTCATAATTCTTTGTGGCGTTCTGTTTAACAACTCCTTGAAGGTATTTGTAACGACCCAAATTTACTAATAAGGCTTAAGGGCCTTGATTAGTGTGTTGGGAGGGCATAATCGGAATATATGTGATTTAATTATTAAAGGCGTGTTGTATGGCTATTTGAATGTTTGAGATGCATGGCTATGTGTATTAGTATGCATGTAGGCCCTGATTAGTTTAGAAAGGGCATAATTGTAATTTTGGCCGTTGAGGGCATAACTGTATATATATGCGATAATTGTTGAGACCACATTATTATGTGGATATATCTGTAATCTGTGATTTGAGACAATCCTAGTGAGCTGATTAGCGAAAAAGTCACGGCAGGGATTTATACCCAGCTCGGGGCGAGCCTAGGGGTATAAATGGTAATTTAGTGAATATATTGGGGTCTATTTTGACATCGAGGAATATAATTGGTGATTAATTAGGAATCGGGAAGTAAGCGGGAAATATTAGAGACACTTGAGGAATTAGTGGGAATTGAGTAAAATGACCAAAATGGCCCTAAGTGGATTAAAAGACTTAGGATTAAAGGGGAGGGGATTATGGTCATTTGGCTTTTAAGAGATAGGTATTGCTGAGGCTTTATGTTTAGTGGAAGTTGTAGAATAAGGTAGAAGTTTGAGAAAAGAAGGAAAAAGAAAGGGAAGAAAGCAGGGCATTTTTTCCAAGGGTCGGTTCGTGCTTACCTTCATCATTTTCTTGGGTTTTCTTGGAGCAAAGCTCAGAGGGGAGTTAGGTTAGGCTGAGCAACAAGAATTCTGAGCTAGGCTTGAAGGATTGGCAAAGGCTTAGCAAGAATACACCATCACTTAAGGTAAGACTTTGGAGTTTTCAGTTTCTGGTTTGGATTGTTTGAACCATGGTGTCTAAGCTGAGTTGATGGGAACTTTAGGGGAATTCAAGCCAAGGATTGAGGAAGATTAAGCTAATGAGGTCTAGAAGCTAACTCAAAGTCAAATTTCCATTAAAGGTATAAAATTCTAAGCTTTAAACTTTGAAGTTTTGATGGTTTCTGCTGAGTTTCTGAGTCTAGGATCAGTTATGGTGAATTTTGAGATTAGGGATGCATGTGCTTGGGTTTTGAGTATTTAGGATGCTTGGGATGAGTGGAGTATGTTAATAAGCTTGTTTTGAGGTTTGGTTGGGGATTGGAAGAGTTTTGGTAAGGGTTGGCTCGAGGAAAACGCAGGAAGGAAAAATGCAGTAGTGGTTGCCTGTGACTAGCGCTACAGTGCTAGCCTTTGGGCGCTGTAGCACTAGGCCAAGCATTCTGAGGGTGTTTTGGTTCTGCTTGTAGTGCTGTAGCACCCTCCTTAGAGCGCTGTAGCGCTACCCTATTTCCGGAAAGGGGTTTTTGAGTTATTTTCAAGGGTTTTTGCCCGGGGGTTCGGGGTTCGATACCACCAACCCGTTTGGTGGAATTGGAGCTTCCCGAGGGCTCGGGATTGGTCCTGAGGCTAGAGTTCAAACTTGAGGTTTGGTGATGATTTTGAACTGTGGTTGTGACTAGGTGTGCGCTGGGGCTCAAGGGGGATCGTGCTCAAGGATCACAGTGAACAAAGCTAGCAAATCCAAAGGTAAGAAAACTGCACCCGGTTATGTGTTTGTGTTGGGACTAAGAGCTCCCAATATCTGTATAATGTCAATGATGGTATTATGCCATGGGGACATGTGATAGTGGCCTAAGGGTGTCGTACACAATATTTGCGCACAGGACGCAACTTGGCCACTAGTAGCCAAGGACAGCTTAATATTCACTGAGCACAGTTTAAGCGGGCCGGAGTCAGTGGGATAACGGAGGGTGCGGCCTGAGGGCACTAACCCTAGTTATCATTTGTGAATTGGTGTATAATATGAGTTGATATGTTTAGTATGCTGAGTACTTGGTTATCCTGAATATTTATATGGTTGAGTACACGTTTATGCAATATGAGATATTGGATTGTCTATTGATTGCTTATGCTCTGTTATTGTGTTTTCTTGTTGGGCCTTGGCTCGCGGGTGCTACGTGGTGCAGGTAAAGGAAAAGGCAAGTTAGACCAGTCCTGAGATGGAGAGCTGCGAGGCTGAATGTACATAGCCAGCTGTTCGGTCGCCTTGGCCGAGGAGTGGATCAGGACAGGGATCGCTGAACTGTCTCTTTTGCCTTAGTATGGCTAATATTGTATTTAAATCGTGAATCTTTTGAAATGGTTTTAATTCTATTGTTTTTGGGATCCCGTGTAAACAAGAAATGATATTTAAAAAGAAATGTGACTTTTAAGACCAAAATCTTTTAACCCTAGTTCCATTATAGTTTTAGTAACACGTTTTTAATTAAATGACTTGATTAGCAAGTCTAGCACCTTTATAAACACTCAGTGTAACGGTCTTGGCTATCCAGGGCGTTACAATATTCCTCTTCTCCAAAGTCTTGATAACCCTCATATTATGTTTATCAAGAGAAGTTTAGAAATCTTGGGATATAATTCCAATTTGTTGACTGAGTTGACGATAGATGAGCGGTTTTTTGCAGACATAGCTATGTCTCGATCCTTTACACTTCCCTTAACTGGTTCCAATTCCTTGGAACGTTTATGTCATGCGAAAAAATCATCCGTTGGGAGCATTGAAGTTGACAGGGAGGTCGTCACGCCTCCTATTATTCCTCCTATTTTGACGCGAAGTCAGACGAGAAAGAAGAAGAAGGTTGTGTAGGCTGAGTCTTCCGACCCATTCAGTGACACTGTTGCCCTTTCATTCCCTTCCAATGCTGCCGCTTATAGTGAGATTGGGCCTCACTTAGGAGAGATCGACAAATTATTGTGGCCTGAAGATGATTAAAGGATGGAGCAAGTTGGTATGGATGGGTCAATCGACACTATTGTTTCCCATTTGTTCCAGGTATGGTGATTTCCCTTAGGATCTTTTGTGTTGACTAGCTGATATCTCATGTTGTTATACGTTTTTTGCAATTTTTCAGGGTTCGCAAGGGGTCATTTGGCTGAAGAGGAAGATCAATTCCTTAATGGCAACACTAAAGGAAGTAAGAGGTCAGAGAAATGATCTTTGGGGTGAAGTTGGTCGGCTGAAAGATTCCAAGAAGGAGTCTGATCAACTTATAGTTGACTTAAGGGTTCAACTAGAATCCAAGGAAGTTGATGTCGAGAAGCTGAGGGTGACTCTTGGTCAAGTTGATGTCTTGAAAGCTAAGGTAGCTTCGTTGGAGAATCAGATGTTAGTGATTGGGCTGGAGGCTGAGATCGAGTGTCGTGGCGTAATGGCCAGTGAGTTTTGGGATGGTAAGACTGATAGCTGGGATGTTCCTAAGTACATTGCAGATTTCGAGAAATTGAAGAAGATGAGGGCTGAAGAGACGACCTGGGCCAAAGAGTTAGCCACTTCTTTGCATCATGACTACTCATGACCTAGTTGCGAATGACTAACCCTTCCTTTGTTCAAGTTCTCTGTTGGGGGATGACTATGTATTTTTGGTTGTTGTATGAATTTTTCTAATATAGTGTTGTAAATATGATACTTTTTCTATTTTACGTTTTTTTTTTTGTATCCTAACTGGTTGTAGCTTATGTTAGCATTCTATAAGTTGTTGTATTGGATGTCGGTTGGCTATATGAATTATGAAGTATTAGTATCATATTCCCCTCAATCTAAGTATGAAGTTACTTAGTCAATTTATACTTAGATTTGTAATTGATCTGTTCATAGTAAAAAAAAAAATGGTTGTGATAGAGGGCTGCGCTCCGTGGAGCTGTCTACATACCCTTTGCAAGGATCAAGCCCAAATGTAGTTCTAACACTTCCTGCATGACAGTGTCAGTATGTTGCTTGAATGAGGATCCCGTGAGATCATTGATGAAAGAAAATGAAAGAAGACTGGGTTGAGTTAAAAGTGATATTGTTTTAAGTGGATAACGTTCCAGCAGTTGTTGATTTCGCGTCCCTCTTTAGTTTGTAGCTTGTATGCTCCATGTCTGACTACCTTTGTGATCAGGTAGGGCCCTTCCCATGTTGGAGCGAGCTTACCTGCTCCAACTTCCTTAGTGTTCTGGAACATTCTTCGTAGTACCCAATCTCCCACTTTGAATGTCTGAGTGTTGATGTTCTTGTTGTAATGTCTAGCTATGCTTTGTTGATAGGTTGAAACTCTTAAGAGTGCTTTGTCCCTTCTTTCATCAATGGTGTCAAGTTCATGGCACATGTTTTCTCAATTTGCTTCTTCTGTCGCCAGCTCATACATGGCTGTCAGAACTTCACTCTCGGTAAGGATGACTGCCTCCATCCCGTAGGCTAATAAGAATGGTGTTTCTCCCATCGAAGTCTTGGTTGTGGTTCGGTAGGACCATAGGACTCCTTGCAACTCGTCAGCCCATCTTCCCTTAGCCTTTTCGAGGCACTTCTTGATGTTGTTTGTGATAGTCTTGTTGGATGACTCTGCTTGTCCATTTTCTTGCGAATACCTTGGCGTGGAGAAGCTGAGCTTGATATTCCAAAATTTGCAGAAGTCTTGGAAGTCAAAACTGATGAATTAAGAGCCATTGTACGTCACGATCTCTTTTGGTACTCCATACCTACAGATCACATTCTTCCAAATGAAGCCCTTTACTTCTTTGTCTCTGACTTGATGGAATGAGTATGCTTTGCTCCACTTGCTGAAGTAGCCAGTTATTACAAGCACGTACACCTTCTGTCCTGGTACGGTTGGAAGCCTGCCTACTATGTCCATGCCCCATTTCATGAATGGCCAAGGGGATATGATTGAGATGAGACTCTCTAGAGGTTGGTGGGATATTTGAGCAAACCGTTGGCATTTCACGCATCGTCTTTCATAGTCGAAGGATTCAGTTCACATAGTTGGCCAATAGTAGCCTTGTGTTAGGGCACGGTGCACCAAGCATCGTCCCCCTGAGTGGTTGCCACACTCTCCTTCATGCAACTCAGCCAGTACGTACTTGGCCTCTGCAGGGTCTATGCATCTCAAATATGCACTGGAAAAGGAATGTTTATAGAGTTTACCTCGTATAATAATGAAGCAGGCTGATTGAGCCTTGACCCGTCGTGCTACGTTCTTATCTTCAGGAAGTATGTCCTGCTCCAAGTACTTGACTATTGGAGTCATCCATGTTTTATTGTTGGAGATGTCACTAACTTGCTATTCTTCACCTTTCCAGACAGTTAGCCATTGGAGATATACTACTGGTATCGTCTTGGAGTCAGTTATCTGGATGGAAGATCCAAGGTTTGCTAATGCATCTGCATGATTGTTCTCCCCTCTTGGTACTTGGTTGATAGTGAACTCGTTGAAGTTTGACTGCAACTCTTTGGTCTTGTTGAGGTAGGTTGCCATCTTGTTATCCCGAGCCTAATAGCTACCTTGCATTTGGTTGACTACCAACTGGGAATCACTGAAGACCATGATCCTTTTGACTCTCATATCTTTGGCTAGTCCAAGTCCAGCTATCATTGCTTCGTATTCGACTTCATTATTGGTAGCTTTGAACCCGCATTGGATTGCTTGTTCAATTTCGTCACCTTGGGTGAAGTTAGGACGAGTCCGAGTCCACTTCCTCTAGTGTTACTTGAGTCGTCTCCTTGCAACTTCCAGATTCCAGCTGACTGTCCCTCGGTCAAACAACAAAGTTCTTTCTCTGCCTGCACATGCATGTTAGGTGTAAAATCTGCAATGAAGTCAGCTAATACCTGAGATTTGAGGGAAGTCTGTGGCTGGTATGGTACGTCGTACTCGCTGAGCTCTACTGCCCACTTGGTAAGTCTGCCTGATAGTTTCGATTTATGGAGGATTTTTTTGAGTGGGAAGGTGGTCAGGACCGTTATTGGATGGCATTGGAGGTATGGGTATAGCTCCCTTGCTGTGTGGATGAGTGCTAGTGCAAGCTTCTCCAGCTGGCAATATCGAGTTTCTGCATCAAGCAAGGCTTTGCTTACATAGTAGATTGGAGATTTCTTGCCTTCCTCTTCTCGGACTAGGACCGCACTAACTGCTATCTCGGATACTGCTAGGTAGATGAATAATGTCTCGCTGTCTTTTGGCTTTGAGAGGAGAGGCGGGCCGGCCAGGTACTGTTTTAGTTGGGCTAGTGTCTCTTCATATTCAGCTGTCCACTCAAAGATTTTTTATTTCCTTAATGTGTGAAAGAAGAGGTGACATCATTCTGACGACTTTGAGATGAATCGGCTGAGTGCTGCGATGCGTCCAGTTAACTTATGTACGTCTTTTATGCATGTTGGGGAAGGAATCCTTTGGATTTACTCTATCAGTGCTGGGTTAGCCTCGATTCCCCTTTGAGTTACTAGGTATTTAAGGAACTTTCCTACAATCACACCAAAAGAACATTTAGTTGGATTCAGTTTCATGTTATATTTCCTAAGAATGTCAAAAGATTGTTTTAAATGACTTTTATGGTCCTCTGCAATGAGGGATTTGACGAGCATGTCGTCAATGTAGACTTCCATCATTTTCCCCAGCAATTCAGCAAACATCTTGTTGACTAATCTCTGGTAAGTCGCTCTTGCGTTCTTCAGTCCGAACGGCATGACCATGTAGCAGAATATGTCGAGGTTGGTCATGAAGGTTGTCTTTTCCTAGTCGTCTGGATGCATCAAGATCTGGTTGTATCCTGGGTATGCATCCACGAAGCTTAGGAGTTCATGACCAGCTGTGGCGTCTACCAGCGTGTCTATGTGTGGTAATGGGAATGGGTCCTTAGGACACGCCTTGTTGAGGACTGTGAAGTCGATGTAGACTCGCCATTTTCCATTCTTTTTCTTAACAATGACTACATTGGCCAACCAGTCGGGATAATGCACCTCCCTCATAAACCCATTATCAATGAGCTTCTGAACTTCTTCGTTGATGGCCTTGTTCCTTTCAGGGGTGAATTTCCTTCTTTTTTGTTTCCTTGGTGGGTAGTCTGGGTCAACCTGCAATTTATGGACAATAATTTCGGGGTGAATCCCAATCATGTCTGCATGGGACCAAGCAAAACAATCATAATGGAAAGATAGAAAATTAATGAGTTTAGTTCTAATGTCAGGGTCCAATCGTGATTCGATTTGGACTTTGTGGTCTGGGAAGTCCAGATGTATATGAACTTCATCCAGCTCCTCCATGTCTAGTTGTGGCCTTGGTCCATCTGGGAGTCAGTTAGTCTGTCTTGATGTAATTGCTATAACTGAGCGGGTTTGGCCTTCATGGTAGTCTGGTAACATGCTCTTGAGTCTTTCTGTTGGTCTTTGATTTCTTTTACTCCGCATTTAGTTGGGAACCTTAGAACTTGGTGGTATGTTGAAGGGACTGCCTCCATTTCATGTATCCATGGTCGACCTAGAATCACGTTGTAAGCAGACATAGAGTCTACTACCAGGAATCTTGTGCACAGATTGACTCCTTCGGCATAGACAGGTAGCTTGATCTCTCCCAGTGTGTTCTTTTGCTCTCCACTAAAACCGATAAGGATTGTAGTCTGCTTTATGATCTTTGATTCATCTATCCCCATTTCCCTGAGAGCACTTAAATACAAAATTTTAGCTAAACGGCCATTATCAATAAGTATACGTTTAGTAAGACAGTTAGCAATGTAAAGTGCAATAACAAGAGAATCGTGATGCAGGTTGAGGAGTCTGGTTGACTCTGTTGTTGAGGAACTGATGGTTTGAGCTGGTAGGTTGATGGTATTATTCTCTATCCCACAGGACTCTCCTTTGATCCAGTTGGTCTGCCTAGCATGTAATGCCCCAAATTTCCTAATAAGGTTTAGGACCTTGATTAGGAGGCTGGGAGGGCCTTTTTTTTATTTATTTATTATAGTGTTTAATGATTATATGCATGCCTACGTGAATTATATTATTATATGATGGTGGATGCATGCATATGGGAGAATTTATTATCGTGAGGGTATTTTGGTAATTTGGCCATTGTGGGCATAGTTGTATATTTTGGGTGCATGGTTGTGATTAATTAATATAGCCACATTATAAGGTGGATTGGTTCGAGCTAGTCGACATGAGACGATCATGAGATGTAAGTGTTCGGTCTAGTCATGACGGGTTTAAGTTCGGGGCTCGGGGTGAGTCTCGGGGTGAAATTAATGATTAGAACATTACCGGGAATTAAAGGGTAATGGGATATGATTTATTGGTATTTGGGAATATTGAGAATAGCGGGGATTGGGAAGCGTTAATTATGATCAACGGGATAAGTGAAAAGTTCCAATTCTACCCTTGAAATGGTTTTAGAAGCTTTAAGTGACTTAAGGGCAATTTGGTCATTTGGAGTTTGGATATATATGACTTAGGAGGGATGTAGAAAGAACAGAGCCAAAACAGGGGTTTTCTTCTTCAACCCGTACATCATCCCTCACCATCTCTTCTTTGGTGTTCTTGAGGCCATCTTGGGGTTTTGAGCTAGGAAATCAAAGGTGGCAGTTAGGGGACTTGTTTCAGCCATTAAAGGGGAATTAAAACTGTGTTTGAGGTGAGTTTTAGTCATTGAATCCAGGTGGTACTCTGTTTTCTTCCTTAGTTTTTCAGTTTTGATTTCTTGTTGGAAGTTTGGATTTAAAGGGGTTTTAATTGATGTTTAACTTGGGTTTTGATGTGGGTGAGTTATGGGTGATGTTTTGAGGTTTAAATGAGTGTTTGGATGAGGTTTTGAGTTGATTTGAAGGGCTGGTTTGAGAGGAAAAACGCAAGGGAGTTTGCTGGTGCGTTGCTAGTTTTTGGGCTAATCAGGGTAATGTGCCGCGGCCTGGCTATGGCGTGCCGCTGCCTGAGTGTGCTTCTGGGTAAATTTAGGCTTTTTTCTGAGGGTGAGCCGCGGCATGGCTATGGTGAGCCGCGACCCATCAAGGCAGATTTGGCCAAAAATAGGTTTTTGGCCTGGGGATGCTTGCCATAGGCCTCGGGGTTGAACCTAGTACTCGGTTAAGTGGGGATTGATGTCCCGGAGGCTAGATATTGATTTGGGAACTTATGTTGATCATTTTTATTGATGATACCTTATATTTGGTTATGACTAGGTGACCGTTAAAGGACCAAAGGACTGATCGTTCTCAAAGGTCGTTTCTTTTATTAATTCTCGCTCGAACCCAAGGTAAGAAAACTGCACCCCATGTGTGACATGCATGGTTATGTTTGATGCATGTTGGATGTTTAAATGTAAACATTGATAGCATAATGAATGCTTGGCAATCTTTCCCATTTGCATATGATTATTACTGAGGCATGCTGGGTGATTAAATGTGATGCATGTGATGCACGAGAAACATGTGATTAGGGCATGCCATGAATGATGAATATGAGATTGGTCAGAGCTTGAGTCTCTGGGTTTGTGCATGATCATGATTATGCTAGCAACTGTTTAGTAAGCATGCTGAATGCCCTATTCTTGGATAACTGGCATATGATACATATTGATAGCATTGCTTACTTGTGCATGGTGCTGACTAATTAGTCAGACTTCGCAAAGGTGCTAGTATCAACTGTGAAGCTGTGACTCATTAGTCAGGTTCGGCAGTGGTACTGGGCACTGGTCACGTTGCACTGACTCGTCAGTCAGAATTGGCAAAGTTGTTAGTATCAGCTGTGAATCTGTGACTTATTAGTCAGGTTCGGCAGTGGTACTGGACACTGGTCACATAGTGCTGACTTATTAGTCAGAACGGCCTTAGCGTGGATCACGCAAGCCAACAGAGATTAGATCTAATCGACCATCAGCATTGAATGACTCAAGGAGCATTAATGCCAGACCGACCCCGAGGGTCGATGAATGAAATAAGTGCTTGGAGGCTAGTGGCTTACCTAGCAGCCACTCTCCCTCTTGGATTATGTGATGTTCACTCATTGGTTTGAAAGTTTTACGCTCAGTGTGATTATAATGATGACCATTTGATAATGTTTATGTAAAGTGTTATGTTTTCTTGCTGGGCTTCGGCTCACGGGTGCTGTGTGGTGCAGGTAAAGGCAAGAGGAAGCTAGACCATCCTTGAGTTGAAGAGCTTAGGTGATGACGTGTACATATGCAGCTGCTCGACCGCCACGGCCGAGGTTTAAAGTGGAACTATGGTTGAACCCTGTTTTGCCGCTTAGAACGGCCTGTTGTAAATATTTTCTGTAATAAACTCTGAAATTTATATTTTCGGGATCCCAATGTATATACTAAACATTCTAGTGAAACGTTACATCTTAACCAAAGTTTTTAATCCCTAAACCGCTAATCATACTTAGTTCATGATTTTGGCCAAATAACTCGGTTAGTGAGTTTAGCACTTTTACAAGGCACACCGTAACAATCCCTGGAGTTTGGGGCGTTACATGGCATGTCTTTTGGCTACTGAATGGGTGACTCCGCTTACCTCAGACCACCAGTTATTACGTTCACTGTCCGTTCATGAGTAGGTAGCTTCGACGGGGTTACTTCTCTTTGGACGACTGACATGTCTTCCTCCTGCTGGAATGTTCGCTTGCCTTTGTTTGTGAGCAAGTCATTCAGGTGACCACCTCTTAATAGGTTGGATACTTCGATTCTTAAGGCAATGCACTCATCTGTTTGATGACCGTGGTCAATGTGGAGCTCACACCATTTTGTTTTGTCTTGCTGGTCAAATGGAGTCCTCATCCTTTCTGGCCATTTCACTTTGTCTCCGAGTCCTTTCAGTACGCCACTGGTGAGATTGAAAGATTATATTCTGGTATCTTTGGTCCATCTTGGAGACATGTCTCGGACGATCAGTTGTACTCCCTCCTTCTGTTCTCTGATCTGCTAGGATATGGGTATGGCTCGGATCGTCTGTCACTCTGCCGTCTGTCTACCCTTGAGTCTCTTCGAGTGTCTTTCCTTGGAGAAGAGTGATAATAGTTATCTTCATCTTCCTCCTATTTTATATGTGCCCAAGTCTTGGCGAGAACGTCTTCCATCATCTTGCAAAGATACTTGGAAAGTTCTTTGTATAGGTCTGAGTCGTAGTGGAGTCCTTTGCGGAAGGCTCAGATGGTTGTGTCCTGATTAAAATGGGTTATAGACACCTTCTCTTTGTTGAAACGGCCTACGTAATCTCATAAGGGCTCACCCCATCGTTGAACTATGATGTAGAGGTCTTCTGCAGAATTTTCAAGTTTCCTGCTACTAGCAAACTTCTGAACAAAAGTGTCAGTCAATTGTGCAAAAGTAGAAAAAGAATTATTAGGTAAATTAGTATACCACTGGAGAGCTGGTCCAATCAGACTAGAACCAAACCCCTTACACATGCATGCTTCCCTCATGTCATCTGGGATGGCAACGATGAACATTCTCTGCCTGTATTGAGCGATATGATCATCGGGATCAGACTTTCCATCAAACATCTTCATGTGGGGAAAGCTGAACTTTTTTGACATTTCGACCATGGCTATATCATCGACGAAAGGTGAGTCAGTGTAGCAGCTTGCTGCACGCTTTTTAATAGGGGCTGGCATTCCAGGAATCCGCTGGATGAGTGCTTCCATCTCGCCCAATTTACGAGCCAACTTAGGATCTTGGATTGGAAGTGAGATAATGTTGGTGTGGCGGGCTGGCTCACTCATGGCTGGGTGATTCAATCCGATTGTCTGCTGCTCATGTATATTTAGATCAGCTCCAATGATTGTCTGGCTGGCTCCAATGGTAGGCTAACTGACCCCTTGAACTTGCTGATGTCCAGGTCCAGTGGCTGGCTGCTTGGCTCCTAGAATCTGCTATTGTCCAGCTGCTGAGGCTGGCTAGCTGACTCCTAAAATCTGTTGTGGTCCGGGCGCAGATGAATGTCCATGTTCAGTCATGGTTACCTGTTCACCTGCATTGGCAATAGAATTATGTATGTTAGACATGGTGGGTAGAGTTTGATAATTCCTTACTGAGGATGATGGAACTTTCTGACTCGGTCCATCATTGTTAGAGACAGGGGTAAGGTCACCCAAAGGTTGCATCGGGCTAATTGAGCCTCGGAAGCGGGATGGCTAAACATCGGTGGCTTGATAGAACATGGCCTCCATTCGCACGAGTAGGTCAGCATTCTCAGCTTCGAGCCTCCTCATTTTCTCACGTTATTCATTCATCTGGGCGATAAGAGCAGCAAGCTAGGCGGACAGACCGGGTGTCTCAGTCACCTCTGACATGGTTCTCAAGTGAACTCCTTGATCTCTTTGTCGGTCGTTTGATTGCTAGGACCCCACGGTGGGTGCCAAATTGTAGGTGTGATATCCTACAATTGATTAGACGGCCACTAGCAAACTGCCAAGAATAAAGAATGAGAGACGAGAGTTCATTTTGGGAGCACCGGTGGGGTATCAGCTAAAGGGACTTCGACACTCAAGTTAGTCAGATTGTAACGAAAGCTAATTGAAAGTAATAAAGCTATGATGTAAATAATGAAATAGTGATGGATGAGTAGTGGAATGGTCAGAGTAATGGTGGCGATGATGGTGGGACTAAACGGCTGGGTTAAGTCCGGCGAGGTCAGATGAAACTGACTGATTCGACTTACTTGACCAGATCACTGAGAGAGAGTAGCCTTCGTTTCAATAAGGGAGTCAAGTGATTATCCAATGTCCTCTTCTCAACCCCTAAGGGTATTTTTTATAGTCATCCTTTTCTGTACGTTCTTCTCTCGTCTATCTCGCCCGTCTGACCAGTTCTCAGTGGTTCCTCTTCGATCTTCATGGGAAGAGGAGCGAGTTTTTTTAGAGCTTCAACGTCTCTGTCTGACTGAATGAACCCAAACTCGAGCCTAGTTGCCAGCTGGTCCATTTGGATGGCTTATTTAATATGTGTGGGCCCATTTACATTGGTTTGGGGCCTTACTGATTTGTTGGGCCTAGCTAGCTAGTCTGGCTGACTAGTTGGACTTTAATTGTAGACCAATTTTGCCCACTACAATGAGTAAAAGTATCATTAAAAAAATTAGTATTAATTTTGTGTCATTTCTAACATTATTACATTATTTTTGTTATTCGCAATTGATTTTTATAAGAAAATATAATAGGTACATAAATAAAATTTCTATCAAAATTGTTATCCCGACCAGTGATGTGCCATGCCTGACCAGTGGTGTACCATGCCCAACCAGTGATGTGCCATATCCAACCTGTCACTTCGGGGAATGGATTTGGTCGATCGACGGATCAGAATCTCAGTAACAACTTTAACCCGAATGGCTCATAACTATCGAACAAATCTCTAGGATATTCCGAAGTAATAGCTATAGTGTTGTAATTTGAATTTGTTTATAATTTATTAATTAAAGTTGGTTGAAACAACCAAAGACCCCGTCAAAATGGGATATTTTTCATGTACGATCCATGAGCCTATAAATAAATGGCTCATGGCATCATTTGCGGGGACTGATCTTTTTGAGACTTCGAGACTCTCTAATTTGGAGATTTTGGGACTCGGGCATTCTTGGGGTACTTTTCTGAGAGAGAAAACTTGTATTCTTGAGAGAGAAACTCTGTATTTTTCTACTTACACTTAAGAAACTCAGTTGGCTAAGGTTCATCTGATCTTAAGTGTAGGCTACATATATCACAACTCCAAGTGGATTAGGCTATTACCAACAAATTGGGGCTGAACCACTATAAAATTACTTGTGTTATTTATTTTCTATTCAAGGTTTATTATCATTTTTGTGTCTACTCGCAGTTGGCCAAAATCGTGGTCAACATTTTTGGTGTTTTCATTGAGAGCCTGAATAGAATAAACTCACTACTATCCTACCAATATGGCGCCCAGGAAGCCCGGTACGTCAACTGCAAAGGAAATTGTTAAACCAGAAGGTCCTACACCTGAGAACCTTGACACTGAGCCCAGGGTCTTTCTCGAGGAGACGACTCCAGAGGTCGAACAAATCCAAGAAGCCATGGGGGCTTTCCAGGAGGAGATGATGCAATTTAACGCCCGGCAGGAGTCTTTCGCTGAAGAGATGGCCAGGCAAAGAGCTGCATTGGAACAGCAAAGGTGCGATATGGAGGCCAGAAGCAAAGAGATCAGACAACGACAGGAGGAAGTCGAGCAGAGACATCGTGAAGCAGCACTTGCTCTAGAAGCGACTACCCAATTGGCCCAAGCCAATGCTCAAGCTGCGGCACGAGCAGCCGCCTAAGGAGCACGAAAGGACAACGCTAGTCAGAAGTCCCCTGCTGGACGGACGGACTCTCAGGGACCTGACCGAAGTCGAAGCAATTAGACTGGTCGGGCAGATGAAAGAGTCCGCTCTAGAACTACATCAACACAAAGGGAGAACTCTAAAACCCCTTCCAGAAGTCACCGGTCAGAAACCTCCTGATCAGAGAGTTACTGGTCGGAAAGTAAGCACACTCCACCTGGAAACAACCAAATCAAAGCTCCTCGAGATAAAAAAAACTCTTAGCTACAAAGATGGACATGGTCAAGACAAGGGTGATAGTCATCAGACCGACTGGTCAAAAAAAAAAAGAAAAAGAGGGCAACGACAACCAAGGAGTAAAAGACTACCCAGGACATACCGAAAAGCTGCCACTACATCCCAGCCAGCAGCGTAGTGGGAGAGAGCATGTCCTGCATAGTAAGCCCTCTAAAAAATCGAAGAGTACAGTGTTCTATCGGCTAGGAGAACATGTTTCCTGAAAGGATCTAAGAGACGTTATCACCAACAATAGGAGGACCATCCCGGTCGAAGGGCAAGATCTGAACCGCCCTGCCAGTCAAATAGAAATACTTGACAATAATGCTCCATATGGAAATGTCTGACCAGGAGGTCAAAACCTTGGAGCCTCGTCGATTGCACCAGCCATCCAAGCCCAGCTTGACGCGCTAACAGCTGCGGTGCAGCGTTTATCAAAACGACCTTTCAGAATGGATGTTGTAGACCACAGGAGTGGAAGTCCATTTTGTGCCCAGATTAGAGCAGCCCAGCCACCGACAAAATATAAAGCATTGATGCTGCCGGTATATACAGAAAAGGCGGATCCCATCAGACATGTTGGGAAATTTGAGTACCAGATGGAACTGTTTGGGGTAAGTGACGATTATCGGTGTAGAATTTTCCTGACTACATTGTCAGATACTGTCCAGGAGTGGTATTGGAAGTTTAAGTCGAATTCCATTACCTCTTGGGAAACATTCAGGAACGAGTTTTGTAGACAATTCAACGCTGCCCGGACTCCACTAGTTTATGCCAACCACTTGGAAGATATCAAACAAGGAAAGGATAAGCCTTTAAATAATTATATACAGAGATTCATGAGAGAAGCCAATAGAGCAACTGCTGTAGGAGACTAAGGGAAGATGGTTTCCATATCCTCTGGAATCATTTACCGGAGCCTTTTGTGGGATAGTATACATAGAAATCCAATTTCAAAACTTCAACAATTTCTTGACCGAGCGGACAAGTATATGAAATTGGATGATGCAATCGAGAAAGAGGAGAATGGCATAAACAATCCGGGCGAATCGGCTGACCCTCCTAAGAATGGTGGAAACGGTCAAAATGGTGGAAAGAAACGTGGGAATAACGGGTCTGACCGCCATGAAGAAAACAAGGCTAAGTCGAGTTCAAACAAAAAGCCAACCAAGTATGAGCCTTAGTTCACTAATTACACCACTCTCTCGGCCAGCCGGGCGGAAATATATCTTGCTAGTCATGAAGAGGTTCCCTACAAGAAACCTCCACCCATCAGGAAAGAGATGAGTAAGAAAGACATGAATAAGTTTTGTCGTTTCCATGGAGATTATGGTCACGACACAAATGAATGCAATCACCTCAAGGACGAGATAGAATTTCTTCTCCGATCAGGCAAGTTGAAAAAGTACCGGGCAAAGACACCCCAAGGAAAAGGAGGCAGCAACAATTTTGGGTTCAAACGATAGAGATCTCCACCCTTGCAACCCGGGCCTATGGACTTTACCTTAGACACTATATATGGAGGTCCACACTTGGCTAGGGATAGTAACAAAGCAAGGGAGAGATATGCCCAGATACTTTGACATGGGCTAGAGTGCTAGGATCAGATTGGGTGAACGAATCCTGATCAGGAACCACTGGAATGGCGAGCATCTGAGGATATATTATCACTAAATACCGCTTTCAGAGTGGTAGCTTAATTTCAAGTTGTTTAACTTGTTATTTAAGTTTGGTTTATGAGATGGTTATTTGCTGACCAGTCATCTATTTTTGAACAATTTTTGTTGTTTAAGACTCGTTATTAGACACGTTTTGTCCTTTTTTTAATTTACGAGTAATAAAAGAGACGACGCTCAGCGTGGTCAATTCTTGCTACAAATGTGCATGTGTGTTAATTATCCAAACAGTGTTCAACTGGTCGGTAAAATCGGACAGTGTTCAACTGGTCGATACGTTCAAGCAGTGTTCAACTGCTCGAATATTTTCCATATATTCTATGTGTTTCACGAGTAATTAACTGCTCGAATAGATTCGCTCAAGTAGCAAGTGACCATGGATCTTTCAACCCCCGATCACTTGGGGGAACATGGGGTATACTGGTATATAATTTAACACAGGCAATAAGAGCACGAGTTAAGATATATTTTTTTAGGTTGACTTGTAAATTTTCGAAGTCAAAAAAATCCATTAAGCTAACTTGTTTGACAAAGCTTAAGTAACTTGGAATTTTTCAAGATTTCAAGTTAGAAGAAAATATTCGTGTGACAATAAACATTATGTTCATAAAATGTTAGAGCAATAAGAGTGTGAGAAAGTATACTTAGTAGGGACTTATGAAATGTCTAGAATTTCTAAGTTAGAAAACTAAATACTCATGCGAAAATATAAGGCATACATCATAGTGACTTTACTATTCACAAAAAAAAAAAAAAAAAAACTTATAATGTTTTAAGTCTAAAAAGACTTAGAATGTTTCAAGTTAGCAAAGAAAAGTAAAGTATAAATGCCAATAGCTCGGTCGTACGAGAAAAATATCAAAGTTGCTAAGCAGTAATTGTCTTCACAAAAGTATAAGAAAAAAGAGTAAACTACTGGCCAGGCACAAAGTTTTCCTGGTCGGGAGAGCAGATACAACTTCCCTGGTCGGCTGAGCATGTATCACTGGTCGAGTAGGAAACTCTGTTGTTGGATAGGAAGCTCTCAGGTCAGCTAAGAGCGTCTACTAGTCGGGTAAACCAGTCCCTGGCTGGTCAACACCATCGTCAACATCTAGGACCTCCTCTGGTCGGAATGATAGAGCAGGAGAGGCAAGCATAGTGTCAGTTGGAAAAGTTGCCTCCTCAGCGACCTTGGCTTCGCATTTGGCGAGTTCTTCGGCCTTGGCTTCTTCAGAGAGAAATTCAAGGTTGAGAGGCTTGTTTAACTTCCCAATCTGATAGATGCAGTTGAAGCAGATTTCTTCATAACGAGCCAGATCAATTTCTTTCTCATGTCTCAGCTTTTCATTTTCTTGAGTCTTCTCCTTCAGTTGGTCAGTCAATGTCTTATTGGCCTGGACTTGCTTGTTGTTCTCATCAACCAACTCCTTTAATGTTCTATATCAGTTAGCAATTGTTTTCTCAGCTTGCTCAGTCTTTTCTTGGAGATCTTTTTCAGACTTAGGCAGACTTTTAATCTTTGCCTGGGCTTCCACCAATTGATCATTCAAGAACTTGACCAGATCCTTATAGTCTACTGCTCTGCGTTGAGCATGACTAACAGTGATGAGTCCCTGGAGTAAACCAAACAGAAAATGAGTGCAAAGCAAAAATATTCACTACACAGTGAAAACATTTATTTGAGAAGAGAAATCAACTTACCCCAGGTAAAGACATTTTTTGGGAAATAATAATAATTTCAAGAGATTCAAGCAGATTATTTCGAATGCCGAGTAGTGTTTGGAGGAATAAGGTCTAAGGTGGAGTCTAAGTGATTTGGTGTATGTTCGACTAGCTGGTACGCATCTGAACGGTTTGGTGGTGTCCGAGTGGCTAGGGGTGATGGTCGACAAGCTGGTGCATGTCCGAGCAGATGAGTGATGTCCGAGGAGTTGGTGTGTGCCCGAGCCTTCAAGTGTGTGTCCGAGCAGTTGGGCATGTCCGAGCATTCGGGTGTGTGTCCGCGCGGGGGCGTGTCCGAGCAGGTGAGTGATGTCCAAAGAGTTGGTGTGTGACCAAGCCTTCGAGTGTGTGTCCGAGCAGTTGGGCATGTCCGAGAATTTGGTGTGTGTCCGCGCAGGGACCCCGAGCGGCTGGGAGCATGTCTGAAGAGCTGGCGTGTCCGAGGAGCTAGCGTGTCAGAGGTGCTGGGCGTGTCCGAGGAGCAGGTAGGCATGTGTTCCGAGCGGCTAATACTATTCGAGTAGCAAAATTACGAGTGGCTAAGAGGTATCCGATCAGCTTGTAGGAGTTTCGAAGAACCATGGCAGCCGAGAAGACCCGATATACTAACAGAGTCTGAGCGACTAGGGGCACGAGGAGGCAAAACATCTGAGGGGCTAGCTGGGTACCGAGGAGCTATTTGGGTTTCGAGGGCCAAAAGGATTTTGGTTTGGTAGGTATTTTCTTGGTGGTCTGATCGGTTCGGTGGAATCCGAGCAGTTAAAACCTCAAAAGGGGATGGCTAAATATGAATCCGTTAGGCTAAAAGGTATAGGGCATAACGTGAATCATAGACACATTTTCCTATTCATGGGGAATACAAACAAGATCAAAAAGTGGAATTTCAAGGGTTCAACAAGCTTCAAGATAACATCAATGCTCATCCTATACCCATGAACCCGAAAGAGCAATGGAAATGGGAAATCGATAACTACCGTTTTCATGGACAAAAAAGTTCAATCGTGGGTTTACTTCAAAAGTGAAAGTTACTGACGGGGTGGAAGCTTTTGGATGACATGAATAACTATCAGCTAGAGAAAAAATTTATCATATGAGAAAATCATATAATAAACTTGGGGGGCAAATGTTATCCCCAAAATTTTGTTCAATGACGTGGCAATCGGATGTGACAAGTGGCAATGCATGGTCAGTAAATGACACATTAATAGTCAATAAATGTATTGACTAAAGAAGTGTAAAGGTTGGATGATGACCTGCGGAGTTGTGATATTACTTGTAACGACCCAAATTCACTAATTAGGCTTAAGGGCCTTGATTAGTGTGCCTGGAGGGCATAATGGGAATTATGCGTGATTTTAATGATTATGATGCATGACTATGATTTAAAGCATGTTATATGACTATGTGTATTTTGTTATGTGATAATTATGCTATGTGATTTGTACCGCGTGGGTGTGGTGGTATCAATGTGATGCACATGCCAAGACGGTCCTAGAAAGTTAGATAATGGTAACTGGTGATTTGGTAACCTATGTAACTGTTAGTAACTATAGAGAGTAACAGGTTTTGTTGGAAAAGTGGTAGAATTGTAAAGTAAGTAAAAAGACAAGTGTGCCCTTGAGGTTTAGTTAGGAAGGGATATTAGTGGAGGGATAAGGTAGTCTTTTGGCAGTGGTATAGATGTCTTTGGCTGAGGAAAAAGGATATACACGATTCTTTTATGCTAAGTATAACTGGAATTAAGACTTGGAAGGCTAGAAAGATCAAGAAGGAAAGGGAGAATCAAGAACCTAGAAGGCAAAGTGGAAAGGGAGTTAAGCTGTGTTCTTTGAGGCTAGTAAAGGGTTTAAGGGTGTGGAATCAAGCACATATCAAGGTTCATACTAAGGTAAGGATTTGGTCCCTGTTTTGTTAAGTTCTGAATTTGGTTTTGGAAGGAATTAAAAGATAGCCATGGCTTGTTTTGCATGAAAATTCAACTGGTTTGTCAAGGAGAGATTCAGTTCAAAGCTTGGATTGGAGGAAGCTCAAGTTGAATTTCTGATTAAGGTAAGGGTATTAAACATGTTTGCAATCTCGTAGTTGTTATGATTTAAGAATCTAGAGGTCTGGTTGAGACTTTTCTCAAGTTTTGGTTTAAGAGTGAATTATGTGAAAGGTTGTATAACTGAGCTAGATTATGATGTTTATAGGTTGTTGTATGGTCTATTTGGGGTTTTGAATTGGTTTTGGGGCTTAGGTAGGAGTTTGGGGTGACTTGGAATGATTTGGGTTCGGGAAAAACGCAGGGAAAAACCCAGATTTCTGGGCTCGCGAAGGAGCGCCGCGGCACTGTTCTTGCGCGTCGCGGCGCAAGGCTGATTCTGGGCAGAGCAAGTTCTCTGACTTGCTGGGCGTCGCGGCTCAAACTTGCTGGGCGCCGTGGCGCTAGGCCAATTTCAAATTATAGGATTTTGCAATTTTGAGCCTTTGCTCCAGGGGTTCGGGGGATATCTTCGGTCCATTATTTTAGGGATTTGGGGGTCCCGAGAGTGTGGGATTGGTTCTGGGAAGTAGTTTTGGATTGATTAGTGACAAGGATGTTTCATTTGTGTTGTGACTAGGTCTTTGGAGAGGCTCGGGGTAGAGGACCGTGCTCACGACTTCGTGGCATCGGAAGCTAGTAAATTGAAAGGTAAGAAAACTGCACCCGGTTGTATAATTGAGATGGGACTAAGTGCTCCCGAGAATTGTGTCGTGTCAATGTTGGTTTTACGCCATGGGACATGTAAAAGCGGTCTAAGAGTACCGTACATGATATTGGCGCACAGGGCGCGGATTGGCCACTGGTAGCCAAGGACAATGGGATAACGGAGGGAGCAGCCTGAGGGCGCTAGCCCTAGTTATCATTTGTGAACTGTGTATGTTATGAACTGATATGCCTAGTATGTGGAATACTTGATTATATTTATTGATGATATGGTTGAGATTATGTAATGCAATGTGGGATTTTGACTTGTTTGCTAATTGCTCATGCTTTGTTGCTGTTGTGTTTTCTTGCTGGGCCTTGGCTCACGGGTGCTACGTGGTGCAGGTAAAGGCAAGGGCAAGCTGGACCAAGCCTAAGGTGGAGAGCTCCGAGGTGGAATGTACATAGCCAGCGGTTCGGCCGCCACGGTCGAGAAGTGGACCAGGACAGGGATCACCTAACTGCTTGTTTTGCCTTAGTATGGCCAGTTGTTGTATATAAACCTTGAGACTTTTGTAAACAGTCTTTAAACTTAATATTTTTGGGATCCCATGTAACAGATAATACTTTTTAATGAAAATGTGGCTTTTGAGACCAAAACGCTTTTAACCCTAGTTCCTTTATAGTTTAAATGACACGAATTTTATTTAAATGACTTGATTAGCAAGTCTGGCACTCTATAAACACACAGTGTAGCGGTCTTGGCTATCCAGGGTGTTACATTACTAGTCGGGAAATAAATTTAGCTGGTCAGGAGGTGTTTTGTCCGACCAGCTACATCGAAGAATATTTTTGTCAAGTCAGGGAGAAGTCTCATCTGACCAGACGCACGGATTGGTCGACCGGTCATCTCGGAAAGGGACTCACCCAACCGGACACGTAGTTCATCCGACCAGTAATGTGTCATGGCCAACCAGTGATGTGCCATGCTCGACCAGTGGTGTACTTTGGCCGATTGTGCCATGCCCGACCAGTGGTGTGCCATGCCCGACCAGTGGTGTGCCATGCCCGACCAGTGATGTGCCATATCCAACCAGTCACTTCGGAGAATGGATTTGGTCGATCGACGGATCAGAATCTCAGTAACAACTTCAACCCGAATGGCTCGCAACTACCACGCAAATCTCTCATATATCCCGAAGTAATAGCTATATTGTTGTAATTTGAATCTGTATATTATTTATTAATTAAAGTTGGTTGAAACAACCAAAGACCCCGTCAAAACGGGATATTTCTCATGTACGATTCATGAGCCTATAAATAAATGGCTCATGGCATCATTTGGGGGGACTGATCTTTTTGAGACTTGGAGACTCTCTAATTTGGAGATTTTAGGACTCAGGCATTCTTGGGGTACTTTTCTAAGAGAGAAAACTTGTATTCTTGAGAGTGAAACTCTGTATTTTTCTACTTACACTTAAGAAACTCAGTTGGCCCAGGTTCATCTGATCTTAAGTGTAGGCTACATATATCACAACTCCAAGTGGATTAGGCTATTTCAAACAAATTGAGGCTGAACCACTATAAAATTACTTGTGTTATTTATTTTCTATTCAAGGTTTATTGTCGTTTTTGCGTCTACTCGCAGTTGGCCAAAATTGTGGTCAACAAAAATTATAAAAGATTAGGTCAAGTTTTATTGCTCCAATTTGTAATTTTATAACTTAACTTATATTGTATTACAATTATAAATATCTATATTTCTTACTAGGTATAAGCAACGTGCAATGAACGTTTGTTTAGTTTTATTTAGAAATTATTATATTTTTTAATTATCATTTAAACAAATAAAACAATGTCATATATTATAAAAGAATGACACAAACATATTTACAAAAATTAAGGCAAAATATTGTCTATAGTTTTAAAAGAAATAAATAATATCATAATTTTTATTTCAAAAAATCGTTAAACTAAGAATCTGTTAGATATACACTTTTTACCTATAAAAATATGATGCATTCTATTTTCAAAGTAAATTATTTGATGTTTATTAGTTTGAAATTTAGTGTTCATAATAATTTAAATTTTGGTCATTTATATATTATATATGGTGATTTTAATTTTAAAATTAAATAATTTTTTCTAATATTCTTTTAGAAAAAATATTCAATATAATAAAATAATAAGAAATTCTAAATTAAAAGTATGAATTTAAAAAGTTTATTTGATCAAATTTTAATTATTTAATTAAAAAAAATTAAAGTGAACAAAATTTATATATAAATATATGGGGGCTAACTACAGTGTAGCCAAAAAATTAGTTGCGCCGTTGCAGCCAAAATGTCATTTTGGCACCTAAAACTTTCTTTTTCTAATTTTTTTTATGACGATGTATATTGTAGTTATTTAAGACATCCTGCAAATTTCCAAGAAATTTGAAATAATTTATAGTGCTGAAAACAATGTTCAAACAGTTGAACTTTATACGCGCATATAAAAAAAATAGATACCCGTGCAACAAGTTGTTTGAAGTTTATTTTCGACACTATAAATTATTCCATATTTCTTGAAAATTTTCAAAATGTCTTAAATGACTATAATGTACATCGCCATAAAAAAAAAAATTGAAAACAAATTAGTTAAGTGTTGAAATGGCATCTTGGTTGCACTGATGCAACCAATTTTTTTACTGCACCGTAGGTGCACCCTAAATATATATTATTCAATTAATGGCTAGAGAAATTAAAATAAGTAATTTCTCATTAAAAAAAATTAAACGAAAAAAATAAGAAATATGTATATTTATGTCTTATGTCACTATTACATATATGCTTGGATAAACAAAATATATCAAGTGACAAAATAAATAATTAATAAAAGAAAAAAATTAATAAATTTAAACACATAAATATTTTTTTTGTTATAGTTTTTAAAACATATTTGATAGAATAATTTAAATACTTTAATATAAAATTTTAAAATATGTGATGAGAAATTACTATGACCCATTTATTATTGGATTAATTACATAAAACATTGTATATTTAGAAAAAAATTGAAATATACGGTGAATACAAATAATTACAAATATACAGATCCTTCAACAACAAAAAATGACGGAGAATAGTAAAAAAAAAAAAAGAATATAACTCACTAATGTATAAGTTTGGTCTCTAATAAGTTCTGAAGAACTTTTTTTTTATGTCATGATGAACTTTTATTTTGACTTGACTAGTAAAAAAAATACATTATTAATTGATGTAATATAATTATATTGATGTGATATAATAATATTCATTTAGTTTCTTTTCAATTTTTTTTTTATTTTTATATATTTAAAATGGATGTATTATTAATATTAAACAAATTTTTATGCTTGCATAAATTATAATATTTTTAATAAATATAATCTATTTCTATACTAGTAGTTATATATTTTTTTTAATATTTGTAACTTGTTTTATGTAATCTAACATTTTTGTATATATTAGTTACAAAATAAAATAGTGTCTTTTAGTATGAAATTTAGTTTTATAAATTTTGTTACAAATATGTTAAATTCACAACTTAATTTTATAAATTTTTGTAACAATCATGTTAAATAAATTTATAAATATTTATGTAAATGTTAGTTACAAAACTAAACTTTTGGGTTGTGAAATTAGTTTTGTAGACTTTTGTTACAAAAATGTAAAACTTGTTTAAAAAAATATATTGTATTTCACCATTATATATATATATATAAATATATATTTAATAAAGTGTTTTATAAATAATGAACATCTTAAATTTATATTTTTATGTTGTATAGCATAAATATGAATGTTCCTGTAATTTTTTAGTACAATATTATAACAATATAAAAAAATATATAATATTTTTATGTATATTTTGGTTATGATTTCTTAACTATAACATATTTTCGTAAATGTTAATTACAAAAATATATTTCTTAGTTGTAAAACTAGATTTGTAAACTATTGTTACAAAAAAAAATAAAAAATTAGTTACGAACTTGTTTGTAAGTTTTATCTACAAAAACAAAAAAATTTACAATTCTATAACTGATTTTTGTAAATATTATTTACAAACATGTAACATATATTTACAAGTTTGTAACATATATTTACTAGTTTGTAAATGTTGATCACAAAAAATTGTATTTTACAGCTTTTATTTATGATTTTGCCACTCCGTATTTACACTTTTGTCATTCCATGTTTTTATCCAAAAATTCTGTATTTTTGTAATATACCGTATTTTTCATATTTTTTTTTTACTTTTAGTGCATTTGTGTAGATTTTCCTTTATTATTTTTATTTTCAATTTATTTACCTTATCTAGATAACTTTATTATATTTTTTTTTTAATTTATTTACCTTATTTAGATGACTTTAAAACTAACGGTGTTAGAAAACAAAACAAAAAAAGTGTTATATCTAACGGAAACCAACAATTTCCGTTAAACTCACATTTATAATACGTAAATATTTATTCACCCTATATTATATGAGTGTTGTTATTTGACATCTTAAGGTATCCAACACCACATAAGATAGCACTTTTCAAAATATTTATTAAATGCAAATATGTAGCACTCAATATTGGATTGCACCAATAATAGTATGTCACCTCCTTGTAGTGTTAGGCACCAAGGTCGAACAGAACCTCTGCCAGGTGTCAGCCACGTGTTAAAAATGTTTGCCACGTCACCCATACCTGCTTTTTGGATAACATTTGCCCCCCAAGTTTATTTATTACGACCAGCAATAAATAAACTTTTAGGAAAATGACCCTTCGATTATCCCACCAAATCTGTCAGAGTAGTTCGTGCCTCCTCGGAGAAAGTGACCTACCCCCGTCCAATCATACATTTTCGGTTCCCAAGCAAACCTATGATGGCTATCACTCTTCCCCATACTTCGAAAAAGAGGAACTTATGATTACCCCTTTTTTTCCATATCTCAGGCAATATATATAGCTTCCAGAATTTCCTTTTTACCTTTTACAAGCTATTTTTCTGCCAAGAACTCTTCCAAGAACCCCCAAGTCAGAACCCAAAATCTCTTTGAAGACCATCCTTCGTCGTTCTAGGAATCGGCTGTTCGCACACCTACACTCAAAATTTCTCCAGGACTCCACAATCTTCGTATTGGTAAGCTTCAGAACTTTTGCACCCTTATTTTGCTGTGCATGCCGATTTAGGTTAGCTTTTTAGGTTCTGATATTGCTCTGTGTTCTTGGGTAGAGATGCATGTAAATAGGGCATTTGTCGAGTGATGCTAGATATGGTAGTGTATATTTGCCTTTTAGGGGTCATGAATCAGTTTGATAGTTGAGATCATACATTTAGGACGTAAAATCGAAGTAAAAATTCGATTTTTAGGCTAGTTGAAAAAACTGGGTTTTTCCCGCCCTTACTGAAGTTGAAAAAGCTTTTTCAGAAAAACTTTTTGCTTTCACTTTTTGATATGTTTTTCAAATTGTTCGTATAAAAAATTTATTTTTCGTTAGAATGTTGCTGTATAAAAGTTAGACTTTTATACACGAGAAGCGTTATTCTAACCAACTTTTTAAGCTCTCCATCCTCACCTCCCCCTTTTTCTGTTCGCAGCTTTTTAATGCCAGATTTGTGGGGAGGTGAGAGGCAAATAGACGACGATCTACTTGCGCAGCTACTCGAGGGCGAAGAACAGCCAGCTCAGTGCGTCCACGAGATTCCTTTCTCCAGAATTTCTCCTCCCAGACCTCAACCAACTCCAGTTAGAATGGGTCGTGTTAAGTCCACCGCCCAAAAAAAGAAAAATCCAGAAAACCCTTCCAATCCTCCAGCCCGACCTGACTCTCAGGCTGGGGTTCCCTCGACCAGTGGTCGAGAAAACATTATTCCTGACCCTCATATCCAAGTTAGGGCTCGTCCTCGACATTCAATCCTTCCCGACGTCAAGTGGTATCTTTCCCCACTCAGCCAAGTAACCCCTAGGATGCTAGCCAACTACTTCAGAAAGTACAGCCTTTTTGGGGTAACCCTCAAAATCCCTATTGCGGATCAGAGGGTGAATTTTCCTAGAGGCGTTTACAACGCATGGACGAGGTATCACATAGAGGCTGGGGCTACCCTTCCTCTCCATCCATTCTTCCAGGGGGTGGCAAATTATTTTGGAGTCGCCCCCTTCCAAATTACACCAAATGGGTATAGAATGCTTGTTGCACTCTATATCTTGTATAACCATAAAAAATGGCGAAAGCCTACCCCCCATGAGGTCAATTACCTTTTTGACCTTAAGTCCAACCCCCAACAATCTAGTACGTGGTTTTTTCACTTTTGTCACCAGGAGACCAACCGAACCTTCCTGAGTGACACAACCCACATTTCCAACGAGGGGAAATATAGTCAGGAGTATTTCCTCACGCCTGACATGGTTGCGAATAACCTGGCCTTCACTCGAGGAGGTAAAAGTCTTTTTTCACTGGTCGTTGTTTTTACTTAGCAATTTCCCTTGCATTTTTCTGAAACTTCTTGTGTTTTTCAGGCCCATGGTTACGACCAAATCCAACACCAGACATGGTGTTGAGGTCTGCCATGTTGGCCAGCATGACGGACGTTGAGAAGAGCGTCAAGTCCCTGATCACCGAGGCCAACTTGAGGCTAGCTGGCCTCCTGGCCCCTCGCCAGGATGTGAAGGAACCTGCGGCAGGAAGTGTCACTGCCGAGGAAAATCCCAAGCAGCAACCACTAGCGTCTCCTCCTCGACGGAGACCGACTGGGGTTACAATCAGGGAACCCGTTGGCACTCCCTCAGCAGAAAGGTCTTCTGCCCCCCAAGGAAAAGGAAAACAAAAGGCAGCCGAGCTTGTCATAGACTTAGACGAGTCCTCTGACGAAAACGGTATTGTTATTTCACTCTTAGATAACTTGCCAATTCCCTGTCATTTATTCGACGGGGACGAAAATTTTACATATGCTCCAAACCTAGGGCCAGACTTCTTCATGCCAGAGAGTGAGTGTATGACTAGTAGAGTCAATAGTATAGTGACCAGTAGTAATAGCTCGGGTATTTGACTTTGTAAATTTCTTTATTTCTTTTCTGATGCAACATAACTTGTCATCTATTTTTGGCTTACTGTCTGCATGTTTACCTCTTTTGCAGAAATGGCTTTTGCAAACGTTTTCGATCTCTACAGCACTCATGAGGAAGAGGAGGTTCCCTTGGTCCAAAAGAGGAAATCGACCAGGAAACCTGATGGTGAGTCCAGTCAAGTTCCTTTGGCCAAGAAGAACTGAGCCATCGATCCTTCGAAGGATGGGCCCTCTGGCCAAACATCTGCCCAGCCTCCTGCTTCTGCCGAGAAGGAAAATCCTCCTCCACCTGCTCCTGCTGCAACGTCTCCTTCACCTCCAGCCCCTACTGAATAAACTCAACAAGCTGAGGGTGTTCCCCCTGGGGCTAAACTATCAGGCCGCTCCCTAAGGTCGGCCAAGGATCGCCTTACTCACATCCTTAAGCATGACCGCTGCAAAGAGGCCATGGCTGACGCAGAAACAATGGGGGTCAATCATATCCTCAATAGAGCCCTCAATGAGGTGGCCAGTGTAAGTAATCTTCCTTTTCTTTTGTGATCATGGTCTTGATTTTCCCTTTTGAAGTCAGTCTAACTCTTATTTTTTTATTGCAGGCAATGTTGACCATGACGGCTGCTTGCGCCCGCGTGGGTGCAAGCGTCGAGCAGTCCCGTGCTAGGGAGGCTAAGCTAATGGAGGAGCTTCAAGCCATGGAGGCAAGGCACGTGAGAGAGCTGGAGGTGGTGACCCAGCAAAAGGATTCTTTGGCAGCGGACCTGGTGGAGAAACAGGCCTCTTTGGAAAATGCCAAAAAACAGAGAGATGAGTACAAGGAGGCCAGCCGAATCCACTGGCGCGAAGTCAAGAAGCTCCAGGAGGAAAATCTTGCGAAGGACAGGAGCATCGCCATCCTCAAGAGCCAAGTGGAGCAACTCAAGCTCACGAACGCCAAGGACTTGGAGAGGTACAAGAATGTGACACTTCGATGTTTCTATGACTTCTGGAAACACAATCTGTTGACGCGGTTCTTCGGCAACAGGTAATTAAGAGAAGAAGAGAAAGAGATTAGCACTCAAGATAGAACCGTCACAGATATGAAATCTTATATATTGAACTAGGTGACTCAAGACACGTTTTTAAGTGGTTCAAATGTTAAAATCCTTCTACTCCACTAGTCAATATTATTCATCCTCTCTGGGTATTTGATTTACAAAGTATATAGTCCTTCAAAGACTATTTTTTCCAACCCCTATCAACTCCCAGGGTCTCCATATTTATAGGAGAAGGCACCTGGAAGTTGGTAGGGAGGTCATCCCGTGACCTTACCATTTGTCATATCCACTCTGTGGCATTCATGATTAATTCCTAAACCTGACACATAAGTGTGGTCTAATCAGCATGGAAGGATATAATGGGCCGCACGGCCCAACCCATCCATGGGTGTCTGACACGCACGTTCCTACTGCGTGTCCGAGAAGTAAAGGGGATATCAGACACGTGATGTCAGATATATGCACATTTATCTTGCGTGCGTTGATTTCATAAAGGCTCAGAGCTTCCTGGGCTCCTCGCGACACGAACAGCTCGTATTCCGAGCTGTTCTCCTGGCGTGGCCTTCAGATGCCCCTCTCGAGCTGAGAAGATCTGCCCTGGAAATAGGATCTTCGTCCGGTGGGCACCTCGGACTAAACCTGATTAGTCCGAGGCTCGTCCTGCTAACCAGCCCGTGGGAAAATCAGGGCGTACACAATCAAAGTGCCAACTTCGGCTACCTTCCAGAGGATGCCAGGATAGCTGAGTTGGCTCGCTGTGCTGCTCGACTAGCTGCCGAAGAAAGGGCCAAAGTTCCTGCTTCCCCAGAGATTTCGCTGGCCACGGGGATGGATGGAGGGGAAGCTGCAGAAGACGCAGTTGACCAAAATGCTCCCCAAGATCCTCCTGCTACTCCTTAGCCTGTTTTTAACTTATTTTCTTTTCTTTTCCTTGCATGACCTACAGGTCATGATGTTAAGACAATGTTTACTTTTTTATTGCTGCATGGGCAGCTTTTCCTTTTAATTTAACATTTACATCCGAGCAGTACTGCTCGCGGTGTAAAAGGATTCCTTTGACATTATAATATTTTTGTTTTATTATAACATCTGTTCGCATGACCGAACCTAGCATAATACTTTGGCTTGATTTAAAAAAATATAATTTTTGATTGAAAAATACTCTAAGTACCGTAGCATGCTTTCACTTATTTTGTTCATGTGTTTACATACCTCTTGGTATGCTTTGCTATCTATGTCCCTTATATGCCCCCCAAGTGACTGAGGAGCTTTAGGTCCTTGGTCACTTGCCTTGACCACAACCTGTACGAACATTACTGCTCGATATAGAATGTAAATCTTATAATACAACAAAACAACACACGTAATGAACAAATACTTGTAAAAAAAATTACAAAGTTTTGGCAAGAATGACTGGCTGCGCACAGTCCCTTATAATTCTCGTATTTAAATGGACTAAACATGTCTTTACGAGTGATCTTTGAAAGATCTTACACTTATAAGAAATTAGCCATATAACATGACTACCCCTTTTTGAAAACTTGTATAAAGTAAAAATTAATACAAGCCAGTCCTTTAAAAAGGATTGTTTACTGATAATACTTGCGGAAGTGTTCTCCATTCCAATAACGCGGAACGAGATCTCCATTTAAGCGTGCAAGTTTGTAAGTGCCTGGATGAAGGACTTCTTCAATCTGGTAAGGTCCTTCTCAGTTTGGTCCGAGCACTCCAGCAGCTTGGTCACGGGTGTTTAAGAAAACTCTTCGAAGTACTAAGTCCTCAACGCTAAACTTTCTTTCTTTTACTTTGGAGTTAAAATATCGAGCGACTTTTTGCTGGTACACAGCTACTCGGAGTTGGGCTTTCTCTCGTTTCTCCTCGATCAGGTCTAGGGACTCCATTAACAGTTGGCTATTTTGGTCTTGGTCGTATGTGATTCTTCGATGCGAGGGCGGATCTAACTCGACTGGCAACATAGCTTCATACCCGTATGCTAAGGAAAATGGGGTATGACCTGTTGCTATGTAAAGAACGCCCTAGACTAATACTTACAAAACATTCGCATAACATAGTTTATAAAAGAATACCATCCATTATTAAAGTCTCAGGGGGACTTATTTTAAACCATGCAAGTTGGCGCCACAAGTTTAAAATAAAACATAGGTTTTTATGCAAAGTTCAAAGAAAACAAATAAAATTAAATAACAGAGTCCCACTGATAATTTAGGAAAGTCCCTTAAAAACAAAACATAATTTAAATGGCGTTCGACGTTGATCGTTTTATCGTCCATAGGATTACCCCACGCCATACACCCCATGATGAAAGAACTCCTCACGTCACCACGCGTGCCATAGAGAAATCCTATTTGCTACCTGGAAGGAAAGTAAGGGGGGTGAGCTAAAAGCCCAGTAAGGAAGTACAAACAAATAAGCAAGTAAGAAAAACAACAAAAAAACCAAACACTAACATTCATCTAAGACATCATGGTACGTCATAACGTAATCGTAACATATCATCATATCATAACATAATCGTACATATCATCATATCATAACATAACGTAACATATCATCATATCATAACATAAATGTGACATATCATCATATCACAAACATACAGCATACATGATGAGCATGGAACGCTAGTTGTCCATGTCACCCTATGAGGTAAACAGGAGATCACTGGTCCTTGAATAACCTCGGCGCGTCCGCCCTAGGAGTCACGTCTCAATGTCCTTAGTAACTCGTTCGATGTATCTGACATCGAAATCTATTTGATGTATCTAACATCGTATTCTGTTTGATGTATCTAACATCCATACACATATCACATTCAACATATCATCACATTATGGCATTCATAATTTCATAACAGTTCATTCATATAACAACCTTACCATTCATAGCATAAAATCATAGAATCTATCTAACTTCCTTACCTCAGGTCCAAGCTAAGAATTTCACAATCTTTCAACGAGCCTATATCATAATCAAAATAACATTTCTTAGGTTCATAAAATTACTATTTTGCCCTTCCATACAACTCATGTGTGCATGGGCCATGCACTCATGATAATAGTTACACTAAACATGCAATTATCGCCAAAAAGAATAATGCTCGTTCTACCCATTTTACTAACATGATTGTTTTATAAAAATCACATAGTTGAATAATAATCATGATTTTGGACGTAAAAGTTGATTTGCATGTAACATGCATACGTGGGAACATTGCGTAATAAAGACGTTTTCAAAAATGATAATTCTACATTTCTTGCTTTTATTGTTTGAAAATCAATAGACATATTACATGCTTTATTTTTCTTATAAATTTCTAAGTTGATTAAATTTCTCAAAACTTTATTTTATTTTATAAAATTATTTTATTTTAGCTCAAAAATAAAATATGTGACATCTCCCTTAATTAATCTCAAATTACAAAGAATTAACCAAAAAGTTTGGATTTAATTAAAATGCCTATTTTTAATATGTTTCTTTTAAAAATATATTTTATCATTGTTTTACATAAATGAGGTGAGAAAAATATATTTTTAAGTGTGGAAAATATATTTTTATTTAAATTATTTAAGACTTAGTTTTATGTGACAAAATCCATATGTGACAATTAAATAACAATTTTTTTTTTAACCTTTTTAAATCAAACTTTCAGCCACCATTTATTTTCTCAAAAATCACAAATAAATAGAATCTAAATATTTTTCTCAATAAAAATAAAGGAAAAATCATTACTTATCAAAATATGTATTCATACCATTAAAATATCATTTTTCAATATTACCATAACTTAGGAAAAATAATTTATTCCAAAAACTCATCAAATTCATTTTAGTGACATTTACTTCATATTTTATTACAAAAATTCCAGCAATTGTTTTTGTCATTAAAAATCACCATAATCAATTTAAAAGCTCATATTTTCTAAAAAAATCAATAAAAATTCTGTAGGTAATTAATTGAGTAAATTATCATAACATGAGACTTAAAATCCCCTTTTTAATTTCATAAAAATTAACATAACATCAAGAACATTACTTATGAATGCATCTCATCTTTTTATCAACTTTTACCCAATTATTTACAAAAAAAACAGCAAGCTTAATTCCTCATAAAACTCAACTTTTGTCTCAAAAATTACATAAAATCATACATGTTTAAAATCTCATCATACTCTTATAATATGCATGATTCTAATATCACTAACATATTCACATGAATTCTTTTAAAACCATTTTTTTCTATTCCATTGAAAACCAACAAAACACTAACAATGACAATAACATATAATAACTCATAAGCACCATATTCACATATACCTTATATTATCCTAACATGTTTCTATCATGATTTTCATGCATCTTATCATTTAATCATTCACAATATAACATGCATCTATCAAAAATTCATGGATCAAAATATCAAGATTGCCAATTATTATCTTACCCATATCACATAGGTCCTAAAACATGGATCTACTATATTGAAATTCACTCAACATCACAAAAATATCAAGAACATACTTAGGTATGCCTAGGCCGAAATCTCCATGCATGCATTCATAGATTATCACAATTTTTTTATGCATAGCAAAATCAACATCACAACCCTTTTAACACAAATCATACTCTCACAATATACAAATCATATACACCAATCCTACCAAAAATCAACCATTAGCATCATCATCAAAACCTCATAGACAACCCACCAAAAACAATATAAAGGCTAAGAAAAGACCATTACCTCTCTTGATTGTAAAATCAAGAACACAATAAGATCAATACCCAAACTCCACACCCTTGTTCAAGACTAGGGTTTTTATTGGAAAACCACCATGAGGAGAAGAAAGAACCCAAACACACAACAATAACACAAGTCAATAACATATTATCAATAAAAGAGATTATACAAATAAGAAAAACAAGAGGACATACTCTAAGAGGGGTTCCTCTTCACCTTCTCCTTCCTTCTTTCTTTCTTTCTTTCTTCCTCTCTCTCTCTCTCTCTACACGCCACTCTCTCTCTCTCTCTCTCTCTAGGTCACGGCAGCCACACAAGAGCAAATGGCTCTTCTCCTCTTTCATTTCCCCTTTATCATAATCCTCTCATAAAGCCTCCCCAACACAATAAGGTAAGTTTCCTTTTTCCATTTATTTTCTCTTAATTTCTCTTTATTTAAATAGATATAAAGGAATAAAAATGATCATGCCTATCCCCAAAATAACTATTGTCTTCAATTTTTTATTTTTATCACTTAAAAGAAATCATTCCTTTCCCACTAGGTCACACGCCCAAACACTCTTCTTCCCTTTCTTTTTTTTTTTTATAAATAAATAAATTAACTCAAATAAAATCTAAAATAAGGAAATATAAAATGTGTAGAAAATCTACACATGTGCACCATGCTACCATGCACTAGCACGCACTAAATCACTAGGGTGCATTACTATCTATCATGCACCTTAGTGCATTCCGCCATAGCTCACATAATTACCTCAATTGTCACACTTAATTAAAATGTAACACTAATAGTAAAATAAACATGTTACACAATTATTCACTTATTAAATTAATTAACCAAACAATTCTAACAATTAAATAAAATAATAAACAATCAAATAAAACAAATAATTATCCAAATAAAAATAACAACACTTAAATAAAACAATTCATCACACTTAACATTTAAATCAAATAAATCACAAAAATTTTAATAATCTAAAATAAAAATCGGTGCACTACATGCTATTTGGTGAGAAGTTCTATATGACCAGAGGACTTCAAGCAGTTGTTCTGGCCATGCTCCTTTAGCTTCTTCGAACCTTTTCTTCAGAGTATCCTTCAATGTCTTATTTACTACTTCGATTTGCCCATTTTCTTGTGGATGAGCAACTGAAGAAAAACTCTTGATGATGCCATGCCTTTTGCAGAAGTCTGTGAACATGTCACTATCAAACTGGGTGCCATTGTCTGAGACAATCTTTCTTGGCAATCCATATCGACAAACAATGTTCTTGATGAAAAAATCAAGTACTTTCTTTGTCGTTATGGTTGTGAGTGGTTCAGCCTCGGCCCATTTGATGAAGTAGTCGACCGCCACCACTGCATATTTCACCCCACCTTTTCTTGTCGGCAAGGACTCGATTAAATCAATACCTCATACTGCGAAGGGCCATGGACTTTGCATTTGCTTTAACTCATTAGGAGCTGCCCGTGGGATCTTGGAAAATCTCTGACACTTATCACATTTTCGCACAAACTCCATCGAGTCTTCGTTCATTGTCGACCAGAAATAACCCTTCCTTAGAATCTTCTTTGATAAGCTCTGCCCCCCACAGAAGCCTTCATGTAGTTCCTTCATCAGCTCTTTAGCCTTTTCTGGCGTAACACACCTGAGCAGTGGCATTGAGTATCCTCTTCGGTATAGAACACCATTGACCAGGATATACCTAACAGCATGTCTCTGAAGGGTCCTGGCTTTGTTTCTATCTGCTGGTAGTACACCGCTCGTGAGATACTCCAAGTAGGGTGCCATCAATGTATCTGCTAACCGGACCTCCATATTGGTTTCGTCTGCTCGTATGCTTGGCGCATGTAGCCGTTCGACACGCACTATATTTAAAGTGTCAGCATCCTTCGCACTCGCGATTTTGGCTAAGGCATCTGCGTTTGAATTCTGATCTCGGGGTATTTGCTGGAGGGTATATTTTTCAAATTGTGCCAACAAATCTTTTGTTTTGTTCAGATAGGCCACCATTTTTAGGCCTCGTGCTTGATACTCCCCTAAGACCTGATTCACTACCAGCTGTGAATCACTGTATATATCCAACACTTTTATGTTCATGTCTTTGGCTAACCTTAACCCAATGAGTAGGGCTTCATACTCGGCTTCGTTGTTTGAAGCAGTGAAATCAAACCTAATTGCGTAGTGAAATCGATGCCCTTCTGACGTTATCAATATCACTCCTGCTCATGCGTGAGATTCATTGGATGATCCATCTGTGAATAGCTTCCACGAAGGAGCTTCAACTTGAGGCTCAGGCGCACTAGTCTTTTCACCCTACTCGCTGTCTGGGAGTTCAGTAAATTCAGCAATGAAATCAGCCAAGACTTGTCCTTTTATTGCTGCTCGCGGTGGGTATGTTATATCGAACTGCCCGAGTTCAACTGCCCATTTCAACAAACGACCAGCAGCCTCTGGCTTTTGCAAAACTTGCCGAAGGGGCTGGTCAGTCAAGACCGTGATTGGATGGGCTTGGAAGTAAGGACGTAACTTCCTTGAGGCCAAAATTAGGCAATAGGCTAATCTTTCAATGGGAGGATATCTCAATTCGGCCCCGATTAACCTCTTGCTCACATAATACACCACCTTTTGTACGCCTTCTTCTTCTCTTACTAACACCGCACTAGCAGCATATTCGGTGATCGCCAGGTATATGAGCAAAGTTTCCCCATCTACAGGCTTTGATAAGACAGGAGGTTGCGCCATGTGGGCTTTTAAGGCTTGGAAAGCTTGTTCGCAGTCTTCAGTCCACTCAAACTTCTTGTTGCCCCTAAGTAGATTAAAGAAAGGGACGCACTTATCTGTTGATTTTGAAATAAATCTACTGAGCGCGGCAATTCTTCCAGTCAAACTTTGCACATCTTTGATCTTTACTGGCGATTTCATATCGATCAGGACCTTGATCTTTTCGGGATTAGCCTCGATTCCTCTCGAATTAATGATGAACCCCAAGAACTTCCCTGATCCTACTCTGAAGGAACACTTGAGTGGATTTAGCTTCATTTGATATTTTTTCAGAACATTGAAACACTCTTGTAAATCCTTTACATGTCCTTCTGCCTTTTTTGACTTTACCAGCATTTCATCAACGTACACCTCCATGTTCACCCCGATCAACTCCTTAAACATGTGGTTAACTAATCGCTGGTAAGTTGCACCAGCGTTTTTCAATCCGAAGGGTATTACTTTGTAACAGTATAACCCTGTATCAGTCTGAAAGCTAGTGTGATCCTCGTCAGGGGGATGCATACTAATCTGATTGTACCCTGAGTATGCATCCATGAAGGAGAGGATCTTATGGCCTGCAGTTGCATCGACCAGCTGGTCGATCCTTGGGAGTGGGAAGCAATCTTTAGAGCAGGCTTTATTAAGGTCTGTGAAATCCACACAGGTCTGCCATTTTCCATTCGGCTTGGGAACCAGTACTGGATTAGAAACCCATGATGGATAAAACGCCACCCTGATTAACCCATTCTCCTTTAGTTTTTCGACTTCCTCCTTCAAGGCTTTTGATCTGTCTTTATCGAGCAGCCTTCTTTTCTGTTGCACGGGTGGAAAGCTTTTGTCGACGTTCAGGACATGGCTGATGACTGCAGGATCTATCCCAGCCATGTCTTTATGTGACCAGGCGAAAAATTCCTGGTTCTTCTTCAAAAATTCCACTAGTGCGTATTTTGTTGTTGCTTCTAAATTTTTTCCGACCTTTACAACTCTGGTCGGAAACTCTTCGTCAAGCTGAACCTCCTCAAGGTCCTCGATAGGTCCTACATCTTCTTCAAAATCCCCAAAGCGAGGATCTAAGACTCTATCCTCACTTTGGGCAACACCCTCTTTGGTGACTTCATCACCTGATTGGGCTTGTACATCAATGGCCATCTGCAACTTTTCTGGGGGAACACTCCTTGACATACCCTTCTTGGCCTTCGTGATTGAGGCATTGTAGCACTCCCTGGCTTCCCTCTGGTTTCCTAATACGCGTCCTACCCCTGCGTCTGTTGGGAATTTCATGGCCAGGTGCCATATAAAGGTGACGGCCCGAAGGTCGACCAGTATGGGCCTTCCAATTATAGCATTGTAGGCCGAAGGACAATCAACTACTATGAAAGTAATGAGTAATGTCCTGGTGGCGGGCGCATTACCTGCTGTTACTGGAAGCCTGATTAACCCTATTGGAGCGAGTCCTTCACCAGAGAAACCATAAATTGTTTGGTTGCAGGGCTCTAAGTCCTTGACGGACAACTTCATCCGTTCCAGCGAAGATTTATACAGGATGTTAACTGAACTTCCTGTATCGACCAATACTCTTTTCACCATCATATTGGCAATCTGAACATCCACGACCAGCGGATCGGAATGTGGGAACCGGACATGATGGGCATCACAGTCAGAGAAGGTTATTTCACCGTCCTCTGTCCAGGCCTTCTTTGATGTTCGATCCTCCATAGTCATCATCTCGATGTCCTGGTCATGACGTAGGGTCCGAGCGTATCGTTCCCTTGCCTTTCCGCTGTTTCTCGCAAGGTGCGGGCCTCCACAGATGGTGAGTAAGGTGCCAGCCACGGGGTCAGGATATAAAGGTGGCGAGCGCTGGCGTGTAGGCGCCTGCTCGTTGCCACCTGGAGCCTCTCGTTGGGAAGCCCCCGCGGCCCGCACGTATCTCCTCAAGTGTCCTTGTCTAATGAGGAACTTGATTTCATCCTTCAGCTGGTTACACTCGTTCATATCGTGTCCGTAATCATTGTGAAAATGACAGAACTTGGTCGTATCCCTTTTTGGAATATCCTTTTGGATGGCAGCGGGTCTTTTGTAAGGCGCACTGGAACTTGTGGCCTGATACACCTCTGCTCGAGACTCGATAAGGGTAGTGTAGTTGGTGAACCTTGGCTCATAATGATTGCCCTTAGCGCGCTTACTCTCAGAGGTAGAGGGTTCGTTATGGGGCCTCTTCCCCCCATTCTTGCCGTTGCCATTCCCATTGCCGTTGCCGTTGGGCTTTGACCCATTGGCGGCTTTGGCGGGGTCTTCAGTCCCCTTATCTTTATTTGGGGTCTTTCCCTCGCTGGCAATCGCATCCTCGAGCTTGATGTATCGATCAGCTCGATCCAAAAATTCTTGGGTAGTTTTAACCCCATGCTTCTTGAGGCTACTCCAAAGAGGCATACGGCGCCTAACTCCTACAGTTAGGGCCATCATTTTGCCTTCGTCTCCCACTGTTTTGGCCCCAGCCACTGCTCGCATGAAACATTGGACATAGTCTTTCAGTGGTTCTCCTTCTTGCTGGCGTATCTCGATCAGCTGGTTTGCCTCAGTTGGGTGCACACGACCCGCGTATAATTATCTGTAAAACTCCTTTACGAACATCTCCCAATATACAATACTTGCAGGAAGGAACTTAAAGAACCATTCCTGTGCTGCATCAGAAAGTATTGCAGGGAAGATCCTGCATTGAGCGTCTTCGGACACCTTCTGAATGTCCATTTGTATCTCAAATTTGTTGACATGAGATACCGGGTCACCATACCCATCAAAGTTCGGAAGTGTGGGTATTTTAAACTTACTGGGGGTTTCAGCCATTGCGATCCTTTGTATGAAAGGAGTGCCCCTTCTCCTGTCGTACTCGATATGAGATGTTCTTCCCCCGACCAGTTGTTGCACTGCTTGGTTTAGGGCATCTATTTGGGCCTGAACGGCCTCAGGAATCGCCGGGGCTTCTAGTGCCGGGGGAATATACTCGTCGTGCCGTTCTCGGCAGTCATTGAGTACATCCCTTAGATCGTCATCCCTTTGCCGCTGCTCGCTGGCTCCGAGCCTGCTAAAGACGTTGTTTTGTTTGGGCTGCCCCTCAGCATTATGTCCTTCATGACGATTTTCTCCAGGTGGGGGACTTCTACCTCCACCTCTCTCCTCATTCCTCCGACCAGCGTTCCCTCTACCTGAGTCGGCCTCATTGTAGCCATGGCCATCTCTAAACCTCGACTGGCTATGGTGGGATCGACTGTTTCCTCGGTTGCCTCCTTGGGCTGGAACTTCCCGAGCGTTAGGGGGAGGCCTGCGCTGGTTGGTAGGTCCCCGTGCATTATCATGCCGTGGGGGGCCCCTGACTGCAGAGCCTATCTCCGAGTTCCTTCTGTTGCCAGAAGGACGCTGCCCCTTGCTCGGTGGGTGTGGTTCTTCACCCCTCGGACGTCTAGGGCTGCGGGGCTGCTGCCCGGCCCTATTCTACCTTGGATGCGAGGGATTGCCTCGACCAGCCTGGGATGGAGGTTGCGTCTCAGGGTCTCTAGGTGGGACATTATCCTGAGGCATTGGTGGCTGCTCCGGCCTTTGAGGGCTTGTTGGCTGGAGCAGAGGGCTAGGATTGGGACCTCTTTGAGGTTGCCCATTTAGGGGTTGGTCAAGCTGCGAGGCAGGTGCAGCCTGAATCCTAGCCAATTGGAGGGCTGCCATGGCCTCCCTCTGACGACGGTCCATCTCCGCCTGTCTTTCACTTAGTTCTTGGCGCTGACGCTCTATTTCTTGCTGCTTTCGCGCCATGGTCTCCGCAACACTTTCTTGACTGGCCCTCAGATTGGCCAATTCATCCTGCAATACTCCCAAAGTAGTTCTCAGCATTTCGGAGTCCAGTTCGTCCTCATCAAACTCCAAGTGTGGCTCATTCTCAGCCATGTTCGGAGGAGGAGGTTGAGATGGTGCAGCGTCAGTAGCCTGCCCAATCTTCCTTGTTGTCTTTGCCATTAGTACTTCAACAACCTCGTCTCAAGCTCTCAATAAAAGCACCAGAATGTTGACCCTCGTTTTGGTCAACTGACACGAAGTCAAATGCTTGATGTGACAGAATGTATTGAAATAGATCTAATGGAAAGAAAAGTAAACGACACAAAAAATTATAGTGGTTCGGCCCCACAAATTGGTAATGACCTACGTCCACTTAATCTATTATTGATATTGCTTCTCAAATGAGTGATCAAAGAACTAGGGTTCTTCGAGTTTCACCAGCCTTAGAGGGATAAGTAATACAATTGAAAGGTAATAGCCCAAATTCTCTTCTAAAGCATAAAACAAAATCAGCCAAAAAAATCCCTTCCTTGAGCTATTTCTCTCTATTTATAGGCTCAAGGAGGATTACATGAATCAGTTACAGATATTCTTTCCTAAATAATCGGATAATCAGGAATCATGGGAGATAATCTTGGATATGATTACAATTGCAGAAGATCATCTCAAAATATACAGAGTATACGACTGATGGACCCAAAACATGTATGTTTTAAATATTTATACTCGCAAGCGCACGAATCGTATTTATAGAATAGTGTTCGTGTAAGCACGGGGTCGAACCCAAAGGAGTTGTCTAAAATCGAAAAGAAAACTATTTTAAACCAAAATTAATAAATTCTAACCTAGCTCCAAAGATTGATGAGTTTTAATGTTATGAACATAAAATAAAAGATTGAAAAATAAAGTTATTTAAGAGAATAAAAATAAACCAATAATGATTTGAAAATAAGTGTTAAAAGAAAAGATTATTAAGATACTAGAATCCACAAAATGTAAGTTTAATAATATTTGTTAGTATATTGATTCCCAAGTTTTAGTGATAGTTAAAATAATTCAAACTATCATTTTCTAAATATATTTATAATTTTAAGCACAAATTACTTCTAAAAAGATAGGATTTTTTGCACTTTTCAAAAATTATAATTTCAAAGCATTTAGTGTAAATCAATCTAATCAAATAACAAATAAATCAATGAACATTATTTATAAGGCAAACATAATATTTTTGTTCTAAGCATGGATGTGTACAATTTAATGGCACATCTTACACAAAGAATATTATGTTTTTGCACTAATGAAGAACAAAGTGTAAATATGTGCTAACAATCCAAAATACATGATATTTAAGATGAAAGAAGATATTTGAAGAAGAAAATTCCATAAACTTTGTTGCACAAAATGGGAAATTAACATACAAAATAAATACCATCTAGTTACAAATTGTTTCATCATCACCTTAATAATCTTAAAAAGATTAGAAACACATAACTATAATAGCAAATACAAACTAAAAATTACAAACATAAATAGGAAAATTTGGAGGATAAACCCCCAAATTTTTCCTCTAAAAATACATAGAAAATAACCAAAAAAAAGAAGATGAAGAGAATAGAGAGGTTTTGAAATGTGTAGAATTTTTGGTATGGTAACCTCCCTAAAATTGACACCCCAAATCCCTTATTTATAGCCAAAAAATGAGCATTAAAATAATCAATTTAAATTAATTAAATTGATTAAATTAATTTAATTAATTATAATATGGCAAATAGGAGTAAAGTATAGGGTGTAATAATGATGTTTTGGGGTAAAATGTATAGAAAATGGGGTAAAAAGTGGCATTTTTGAACATAGGGGACAATGGTACATTGTGGCATTTTTATGGGTTCAAGAAAAATTGCTTTGTGGCTTTTGGTGGCTGTGTTGGCAGCTTGGTCTAGACAGCTCTGGCGTGGTGGGCCTGATTGGGCCGGGTGTGAATTGGGCCAGGCATGGGCAAGGGAGCTGCTTCAAGAGGAGTTGGCTGCTGGGACTTAAGATTGTTGGCAAGAGTGTTGGGCGGATGGCTGGAGTGGCAGCTGGCGGATGATTTGCTGGAGGCAACGTGGTGCTTTGGAGCAGCTGCTGGCTTAGGAGTGATTGGCAGCTAGCGGGAGGAAGAGGAGACCATGGGCCTGGCAGGTGGGAGGAAGAGGAGACCGTGGGCCTGGGGAGCTGCTGGGCTTCGGTCTGGGCAGAGGGTGGAAAGAGGAAAAATGTCACATTTCATGCTATTTTCTTTCAAATTTGCCACTCTTTTTTCCTTTCTTTTCTTTACTTTTCAAAGCCAAAAAAATACAACTTACTCCCTACAAAATAAACATAAATTAAATCAAATTCAAATATTTTCAATTATAAAATAAATCATATTAGTTCATTGAAAATATTAATTAAAACTTAATTTAATTAAACATTTAGTTTCACTAAAACAACATTTTTTTACCTCAAACTAAAAAACATTAATTCAAATAATTAACTACAACATTTTACAACAAAATAACTATAAAAACACACAAAAATGTATAAAATCAAAATAAGACTAATAAATTCAAAATTACTTAAAAACTTAATAAATTAATTAAAAACTCAAGAATTAAGCAACAATTAGCACATAAAAAGTTGTAAATTAACTCTATTTTGTAGAGTTATCACACCCCCAAACTTAATATTTTGCTAGTCCTCAAGCAAAAGAAAAATTAAAAACACACTTTTTTTTTTAAATTGGTGATATCAAATGTTTAACTCAAAAATTACATAATGGAAATAGTTCAAAGAAAATCACAAATAAAAGTAAAAGCTTATGTAATTAATTTGAAAAGTTAAAATTGTTTTCAAAATAAACATTTAACAAAAACATCAAATCATGTGAACATTGGACAAGCTTATGCAAAAAATAAATTAAATCTCAAAAGTTGATCAAGCAAATTCTAGGATTTTTCAAAAAAACTTTTTTTTAGAGATTTAAAGAATTTAATGTTTAAATAAACTTTGTCTAAATATCACAATAATTCAAATAGAATCAAAAAGTGTCATATAATGAGAAAAAAAATCTATAATTAAACAAAACTAACTCAAAAATTAAAAACAAAGCTTAAGAATTATTTATATTTTTATAAGAACTAAGAAAAATTTTAATTGTAATTCTTATCATTAGAAAATGAAAATCACCAATATTTTTTTTTCAAAAAAAATAAAGAAATTTTTTTTTTTAAACATTATATAACAAATGAAAACCACATAAAAACAAAAAGAAAAACAAATAAAGAATTTTTTTTTTTTTTTAATTTTACAACAAATGAAAAACATGCATAAACACATAAACACCAAGAAAAACACATACACAATACCCCCAAACTTAAATGGAACATTGTCCTCAATGTTTAATCAAATGGAAAAAATTAAGAATTACTCCCTTTGATGAATACTTCCTTGATTTGGCTATTTTGTTCTCTTCTCTTCTTTTCTTTTTGGCAAGAAGTTTCCTTCAAGCTTTTTGAAAAACATGAAACAAAAACACACAACAACAAGTGAAATATAAAATGAAACATTAAAAGTATGGGTTGCCTCCCACAAAGCGCTTTAGTTTATAGTCTTTAGCTCGACTATAATAATTTTTTTTTCTTTTAACCTACACCCAATCGATGGTGTAGAATTTCATTAGTAGGGTGAGTTATGACTTTGATGCAAATGCCATAAATAATAATTAATAACATCACACCTACAAGAAAATTAGAAATATGCAATTTTAATGGAATATCAATAAAATAAGAAAATTGCATATCTATATTAGGCTCCTTTTCATTTTGAGTAAATATACAAAAATTTTCAATTATGGGCTCTTGAAATATAATTATATCTTTTTCATTTTCCTTATGAACCTCGAAAATTATTTCATCCAACTCTTTTGTTTCATTAGGGGGTTGGATGCATATTACAAGTTCTTCAACTAGTTCATTATCTTTTTCACTTTGAATTTGACTATTTGGATTGGGAATGGGTTGGTTGGGATAAACTTGTTTTTCCAACTCTATAACAGTTGCAAGTTGTCCTACTATTGTTTCAATTTTTGAGATTGACTGAGACTGGGCTAGTAAGATTTGGTAGGTTGATTGCATGAACTGTTGTAGGGTATCCTCTAAAGATGGGCTCGTTTCTTGTTCAATGGGATATGATAAGTCGGATTGGGCATGACTTTGATTATACATGTTGAATTCATGCCCTATTAGAGACTGGGTATGACTCTATGAAAAATTTGGATTATAGGTGGGGGCAAATGGTATATCAAAGGATTCACCATAATCATGCATATCATTAGTTTCTCTATAATTTAAATTTGAGTGCTCATAATAGTTGTACTCAGAATTCCAACTATAATTAAAATGATCCATATGGAAAAAACTAGATAACAAACTATTTTTTTTTTTAAGATGACAATTAAGGAAAAAACAACAAGAAAATAAAATTAAGAGAATAAAAACAATGTTTAAGAAATGAAAACAAGAGCTAGGACAAGATTTAAGTTTTTTTTTCTTTTTTCTTTTCAAGTATATTTTTTTCAAGTTTTTTTTTTCACAATAATATGATAAAGGATAAAGAGAAATAAGGCAAAATTAAATAAGACTATCCAAATTTAGGCAAGAGTAGGGAGGCATAGCATGCCATCAACCATAACAAAATTAAGGTAAAAATTAGGAGGCACAAGTGCCATCAACTAAAACACAAAATAAAAGACTAGGAGGCAAAATTGCCATCAACTAGTAACTTGCAAAAATAATAAAAATAAAAATACCAACAAGATAAATTACAACAAAATTATAACAAAATTAGGAGGCATAAGTGTCGTCAACTAAAAAAACAATAAATATAAATATATATATAAGTAAGTTTTTTTTTATGGGTGGTAGAACCGTCCCAAATTTTCTTTTTATCTTTTTTTTTTAGTTTTTATAGATATATTTTTTTTTATATTTTTGTATATATAGTTTTTTTTCTTTTTTTTTTTAAGTGCAAAAATTAAAATAACTACTAGAAGAATTTACTAACCTTGAGATAAATTTCGATTCTTTTCTTGCAACTCCTCGGCAACGGCGCGAAAAACTTGATGGACCCAAAACAGGTATGTTTTAAATATTTATACTCGCAAGCGCACGAATCGTATTTATAGAATAGTGTTCGTGTAAGCACGAGGTCGAACCCAAAGAAGTTGTCCAAAATCAAAAAGAAAACTATTTTAAACCAAAATTAATAAATTCTAACCTAGCTCCAAAGATTGATGAGTTTTAATGTTATGAACATAAAATAAAATATTGAAAAATAAAGTTATTTAAGAGAATAAAAATAAACCAATAATGATTTGAAAATAAGTGTTAAAAGAAAAGATTATTAAGATACTAGAATCCACAAAATGTAAGTTTAATAATATTTATTAGTATATTGATTCCCAAGTTTTAATGATAGTTAAAATAATTCAAACTATCATTTTCTAATAGATTTATAATTTTAAGCACAAATTACTTCTAAAAAGATAGGATTTTCTTCACTTTTCAAAAATTATAATTTCAAAGCATTTAGTGTAAATCAATCTAATGAAATAACAAATAAATCAATGAACATTATTTATAAGACAAAACATAATATTTTTGTTCTAAGCATGGATGTGTACAATTTAATGACACATCTTACACAAAGAATATTATGTTTTTGCACTAATGAAGAACAAAGTGTAAATATGTGCTAACAATCCAAAATACATGATATTTAAGATGAAAGAAGATATTTGAAGAAAAAAATTCCATAAACTTTGATGCACAAAATGGGAAATCAACATACAAAATAAATACTATCTAGTTACAAATTATTTCATCATCACCTTAATAATCTTAAAAAGATTAGAAACACATAACTATAATAGCAAATACAAACTAAAAATTACAAACATAAATAGAAAATTTTGGAGGATGAACCCCCAAATTTTTCCTCTAAAAATACATAGAAAATAACCAAAAAGAAGAAGAAGATGAAGAGAATAAAGAGGTTTTGAAATGTGTAGAATTTTTGGTATGGTAACCTCCCTAAAATTGACACCCCAAATCCCTTATTTATAGCCAAAAAATGAGCATTAAAATAATCAATTTAAATTAATTTAATTAATTATAATATAGCAAATAGGGGTAAAGTATAGGGTGTAATAATGATGTTTTAGGGTAAAATGTATAGAAAGTGGGGTAAAAAGTGGCATTTTTGAACATACGGGACAATGGTACATTGTGGCACTTTTATGGGTTCAAGAAAAATTGCTTTGTGGCTTTTGGTGACTGTGTTGGCAGCTTGGTTTAGGCAGCTCTGGCGTGGTGGGCCTGATTGGGCCGGGTGTGAATTGGGCCAGGTGTGGGCAAGGGAGCTGCTTCAAGAGGAGTTGGCTGCTGGGACTTAAGATTGTTGGCAGGAGTGTTGGGCGGATGGCTGAAGTGGCAGCTGGCGTATGATTTACCGGAGGCAACGTGGTGCTTTGGAGCAGCTGCTGGCTTGGGAGTGATTGGCAGCTGGCGGGAGGAAGAGGAGACCGTGGGCCTGGCAGGTGGGAGGAAGAGGAGACCGTGGGCCTGGGGAACTGATGGGCTTCGGTCTAGGCAGAGGGCGGCAAGAGGAAAAATGCCACATTTCATGCTATTTTCTTTCAAATTTGCCACTCTTTTTTCCTTTCTTTTCTTTACTTTTCAAAGCCAAAAAAATACAACTTACTCCCTACAAAATAAACATAAATTAAATCAAATTCAAATATTTTCAATTATAAAATAAATCATATTAGTTCATTGAAAATATTAATTAAAACTTAATTTAATTAAACATTTAGTTTCACTAGAACAACATTTTTTTACCTCAAACTAAAAAACATTAATTCAAATAATTAACTACAACATTTTACAACAAAATAACTATAAAAATACACAAAAATATATAAAATCAAAGTAAGACTAATAAATTCAAAATTACTTAAAAACTTAATAAATTAATTAAAAACTCAAGAATTAAGCAACAATTAGCACATAAAAAATGGTAAAATAATTCTATTTTGTTTAGTTATCAATGACTGGTCGTATATAAAATCCAAATGTCAGGGGAATCTCCCTGGTCGATGGTCGAACAGAACCTCTGCCAGGTGTCAGCCACGTGTTAAAAATGTTTGCCACGTCACCCATACCTGCTTTTTGGATAACACATATATATAGTATTTTTCTTGTTTAAAATATATAAATTCACACAAGTTATACATACTTAGAAATATATATATATATATATAATACCATTAAGAATGTATATATAATTTTATTATCACATTTTATTAAAAAAAATTATATAATATATATATATATATTTAAGAATGACTTATTTCAAATATAATAAAAATATTGTTAAAATAAATAAGGAGTCATAATGTAATTAATATAAGAATTACATTTTTTAATAATATAAAAATGATATAATAATGTAAATGATGGAATGGAATGGTTTTTCCACCCAATTTTGAGTGTAATAACAATTCCATCAAAATGTGTAATGACAATCATTAGAAAACCCTTTCCTATTTCAATTTACCAACCAAACAATGAATGGAATAAAAAGGCATTTCATTCCATTCCATTTCATTCCTTTCCCTTAAACTTAACACTACCTAAATTCTTAGAAGAGAGAAAATCTATGAGTAAATAGCTCGCGACTCAATGCAATGAAGGGTATTAATTTAAAGCACACATTTCAAACAATTTTATGTCTACGTTTGACTTGATTCTATTTTTCTTTTCTTTCTTCTTTTTGTATTTTTTTCAAATCTGGTTTTTCTTGCGTATTTGCAATATTTTTTTCGATAGATTTCGACATAGTTTAATGGCCTTCGATACAAGTTTTGTTCCTAATGAAAAAATTATTTCTGGTGGATTTTGATGGAACTCAATGGATTTCGATGCCTATTCAATGCATCATGTTAATTTTACTTTATGAATTTCAATATAATTCGATGGTCTTTCAATGATTATAAATTGTATTTGGGATCATAAAGGGAAAAGCTAGATTTTCAAAGGGGTTGTACTAGAGTGATTGCAATGACAAGGGATGTAACTTACTTACAACTAGTGAACAAGTTGTATGAAGTTCTTGCAATCAATATATAGGTTATTATTTGAGTTAAAATTTGAAGTCTCTTTTACATATTATGATTGATTAAACATAAAATAAAAACAATACACAAGTAGGTGTAAAGTTTTCAAAGAATTTTGAGATTAGCGTCCTAATATGATCGAATTGAGTTTTGATTAATACAATGAAATATGTAAACACATTTAAACATGCTGGAAGAAATTTTTGAAGTAATTTGGGAAACACGAATAGGACCAAAACCAGAGGGAGTGAAATTACATCGACAACGGTCTGGAGATGTGTCGCCTAGCACCTTCAACGCTGTGTAGGTGGCGACACATCACCTCTTTCTTGAATTTTGGCTCAAAATTGTGTTTTTTAATTAAAAACGAGTGGATTTTCCTAGATTGGTGCTAACACTATTTAAATAGTTTTGGAGGGTTCAAATGGACTGATCACACTATTTCTTTCTCTAATTCCGATCTCTAGCTCTCAAAGATCAATAATTTTTTTTCCAAAAGATTCATCAAAAAATTGTTTGCTTGTAGAATTCATAAGCTTGTTATATCTCAATTCTCATTTCCCATTGTAGAACTCTCAAGCAACCTTTCTAGTGGGTTGAAATAAAGAATTTGGACAAAGATTATCAACTTGTCCAACATTTTTTGTGTTTTGTGTATCTTATTTCATTGTGTTATATTTTCTTTGTTGTTCTTCTAACCCATTCTTACCAATAATCAAATTCTCTAATTTCTTTGTGTACTTCTCTAATCTTAATGGAGGAAAGATCTTCATCTATTACAGCCATTAAATTCATGAGTCAAGACCTTGTTCACTTGGATCACTTCGACGGGACAAATTTTGTGAGATGGTGTAGATGTATTTTCCTACAATTGATTATTTGGGCATCAGAAACCTGTCAAGGAGAAAAGAACGAAACTAGAGTTCAATTGGGAGCACCGGTGGGGTGTCAACCAAAGGGACTCCGACGCTCAAGTCAATAGGATTGCGATAGAGTAATAAGACGAAAAATAAGTAATAAAATGCACAATGATAAAGAATAAGTTAAAGAGATAGTAATGGCGTCAGATCTTGAGAGTGATGACTAGGTCGGAAGATTGGTCAAGTTTGCTTAGTACGAGTGATTAGTTTGAGTATTCAATATTCCATGACCTGAGGACTCCTTCTAGTTTTATTTATAGAGTTCTCTCAGGTGTTGTTCCTTCTGACCTGTTTAAGGGCCTCGTCCCTAAAATCTCGCTTGAGGGATAACGTCCTTGTTGACTGAATCCTTTTGATTATTTCTTTGACCCGTCTGGCTGACTCTGTAGATTTAGACCAGGGCGCCGGTTAAGTCTTTTTTTGGGCCCATTACACAAATATGGGCTTAGATTGTATTTTGTGCCTAGTTAGTCCGTCTGACTATCTTGGGCATTAAGTGTCATATTGCAGTAACATAGATTCTATGTTACATTGGGCTAGACTGACTCGTCTAGCTGTCTTGTTGGGCTTAATATGCGTACTTATTGTTGTATTTAGATTTTTACCACTAGAGATGGTAAGAAAAAAAACCAAGTTTCTCCTTACAATGCTCAATGTCTCATACATCTTGGATCCGACCTTGGAAATTTTGTCTTCACCAATAAAGGATAATCATCCTCAATTTGTGGCTGCAAGGAAGAAGAGGGAGGAGGATGAACTTATTTGTGGGGTCACATTTTCGACGCTTTATTGAATAGGTTTTATGATGTATACACCAACACCAAATTGGTAAAGGAAATTTGGATTGCATTGGAGAAATTCACAAGGCGAAGTAAGAAGGTACTAAAAAATTTCTTATTTCTCAATATATGGACTTTAAGTGTTTTTTGATGAAAAAACTCTTGTTGCCCCAAATTCACGAGGTTCAAATAATTGCCAATAAAATGAGTACTCTTAAGATTGAATTTCCGGAAACCTTTCATGTGGGGACAATCATTGTTAAGCTACCACCTAGTTGGAGAGGTTTTGAGAAAAATATTATTCAAGAGATTGAAGAATACTCCTTGGTGGAGATTCAAAAACACCCAACGATTGAGGAAGAGTCTCATTAAGAGAAAAAATGTGGATGTTTCCAATGGAGGACTTCAAAGGCCAACACAATGCGTAAGCCTTATCATTCCAAAGGGAAGAACATATAAAGAAATTTTGGTATAATCGAGAATCCTTTAGGTCCCAAGAAGAATGAGGGACAATTCTAGAGCAATAAATTCTCTTATTTTGTGTGTGGCAAAGTTGATCACTATGCAAGAGATTGTGGGTTTTGAAAGAACCACAATGGGACAAAGGCAAATGCAATCAAAGAGGATATTGTTCTAACCTTAAGTGAGATTAATTCTATTTAAGAGAAGGTGTAAGGGTGGTAGTATGACACGTGTATCATCATTCATGTGACCTATGATAAGACTCATTTCAAGATCTTTGATGGTGCAAATGGTGGACATGAAATTCAAATAGGAAATGAGAAGAATTCTAAATTACTTGGAAGAAGTTGCATTAACTTTTTCTTCATCTCGAGAAAGAAAGTGAGCCACACAACATGCTTAAGGACTTTAAATTGATGAAAACCAACATATCAGCCATATTGAATCCTCCTATTTCAGTTTTAGCAATGTGGCTATTTGTATTAATTTCATGAACGTTTTTAGCTTATTATATTATTTCTCTCTGTGATTATATGTTACTAATGTGTCTCTTAAACTCTATAAAGAGACTTTTTGTTCATAGTTGAGACACAATTTTTTCCTTAACAAAACTATAGTCTCATTTTATCTGGCATTGCCTTTCTCATATTTTTTCTCTAGAAATTGTGAAAATAAATAACAAGTTATGCTAGAGTTTATTTTCGTGAGATTAGAGATGAAACTATGTGTATTGTGATCCTAAAGTAATTTGATTCTATGTTGTGTTCAAAAGTTTATATATTTTAATTATATATCATTTCTTCTATCAATTATTCTTCTCATTTCAATATATTGTTTTTATCATTTTTATATAGATTCAGTCATGCTTTTTCTATATAATTATATTTAGGGTTTGTACCTTTTTGGACCATGTGTTTTGTCTTGTTCGTGTTTGGACCCTGTATTTAGTAAAATTATTCAAATAGACCCCTAAACCCAATTTTGATGAAGAAAAAATTGAATATAACGACACAATTATTAGGCATAATAATTTTGATTTTTTTTTTTAATTTTTAGTTTGGTGGATTATTTGTAATTTTAGTTCTAAAAACTTTGATCAAAATCAAGTTTAGGGTTCTATTTGAACATTTTTTGTATTAACCAATGTTATTGTTTTCTTATAAGCTCCTTAATTATGATCATAGGTTAGTGTTATTAGTTTATAGTTATAACTTCGGTGGTGGAATTTAAAAGATTTACTTTAAGTTTAATTATTTTAAGGTATGATTTCTATGACTTAGAAAATAATTATAATTATTTATGATTAGTATTAGATTTTAGCATATGATCAAATTAGTGTATAGTTGTAAGTTTTTATAAAAATTATGTGCACATGTTATTTGGTGGTTTAAGAAGTATATATGTGGCATTAAAATAAGTCACAAAATTTGAAATTTTATTAGTCATAGCTGAAATTCCCTATAGTTTTATTAGGTGAAATTTTTCATGAATTAATTAAATATGTAACAAAGTTAAATTGAAGAACCTAGTTGAAGACAACATAGTCATAGGCGTGTAGCATAGAAATAGGCTATATTTGACTCATTTTTAATTCATAAAGATAGTTGACATACTAAGCTTGAACTAGGTAATTAAGTTGGGTATAGTTGAAATCATTTGAAGAGTCAGAATTTGAAATAGTACATGTGTAGGCATGTGAGTGTTTTTGGAGAAACAAGAAGAGACTTTGACTAATTGTAGTTATAGATGAGTATGTGTGGCATTAAGTGAGTGTTTTTAGCATTTTGAATGAGTAACAAGGGGGCTGGCCGAGACTATATAGTGGAGGGAAGGATTAAAATTTAAAAACTAGTTGATGGTGGAGGAGAAAATCAAGGAAAGGAGTTGGGTTTGAAGCCTATAAATAGAGAATTTTTCATCATCATTTTTCATAGTCAAAAAGCTTTCAAAGTGCTCTCCATACTTGAAATTACATCTTCCACAATTCCCATATTTTTGCTCCATAAAAACACCATATAACCAAACCACTATAGCCTTTATAGTGCTCGAGAATTCTTTTTCTTCTATTTTCTCTATAAAGCCTCAAACATTATAAGCCATTATAAACCCTATATAGATGAAACACTAAACCCTATCTAACCTCTATATAGCCAAAATTACCCAAGTATAAGCTCTTAGTATTGCTGTTGAAGATAGGCACTATTGTGAAGGATCAAGACTTTGAAGTATTAATCTTTTAGTTCTAGGGTAAATGTACGACTTTTATGAGGGTTAAAGTTATTAGAAGTTCACTTTTATGATAATTCTTTAATCTTAAATCATTTATGTTATATATAAGGTTTTGGGAGAGATCTATTAGCACAAGCAATCTCTTTTTCTTCTCTTATTCCACACTCAAGGTAAGAAATATTAGATAGTTTTAGTTATGACATTTAAGTGATTTGTATGACCTTAACATTTAAGGTACAAGAAGATTAGTGGGGCTGGACCTTGTAAGTGTTCAGAATTGTGTGACGGACCTAAGTGATGTCCGGTAGGCTCAGTTGCCAAAAACTTGTATGATGGGCCTAAGTGATGTCTGGGGCTTGAATGCCAACCTTTATAAGCACTTATTCTTTCTCTTGCCTGATTTGTTATTATGACCTATGTATGACCAATATAATATGTTAATGATTTAGAGTTTGATTATGACTTATGTATGACCAATAGAATATGTTTATGATTTAGAGTTTGATTATGACCTATGAATGACCAATAGAATATGTTTATGAGTTAGAGTTTGTTTATGACCTAGAATGTATTATGATCTTATATGATTAGAATACATTAGTGTTGTTATGAAATCTTGTATGAACTTATGATATGTTTGTTATGACTATGTGCTTATATGATTTCTTGTATGCATTTTCTTTACTGGCTTAGAAGCTCAATCCTTACGATATTATTGTGCAGATAATTGAGGTTAGAATGGTCGGTTGCGAGTGGGACCTTAAGAGCTTAGTGATGTATTCGTGAGGACCATGTTGCCGCTGGAATGATCAAGGGCCTATGACATTATTTATAAAAGCATTTTCTTTTAAGTATTTTTATTTCTTTAAATTTGTATGTTGCTTAGTTAATTGTTAAAGACCTTATTTATTTTGTAAAAACATGGGATCCCTTTGCTTTATAGTATTTTCTTAAATAAAAGAGCAACATTTATGTTTACGATTCAATGTTGTGTTCTCGATAATATTATGAGAAATTAAGGCGTTACAATTTTACAAATACAGGGTCCAAAAAGTCATTTGTCAAAGCACAATGTCCAAATGGGTAATTTGACAAAATATAGGGTCCAAAAAGATATAAACCCTAAATATAATTATTTTATGAGTAATATTTTACTGTATTATTGCCAATGGTATATTGTCAATATTGGATTTCTCATAACATTAATTTCTATGATCGTCAAGTAAGAATTTTTATTATTCAAATACCTTTCAAATATTATGTTCTTCATGGTTATTTTTTTATCGAAACATTGGGATGTGAATGTTTTGACTGTGTTATCTTATGAAACAAAATATATTTAGGTTATCAAAACATATAGGGGATTCTCAATACCTTACCATTTTCTTATCGAATTTTCTTTTATTTAATTTCAAAATCTATTTTCATTCACAAAAAAAAATTATTTCTTTTATTATTGTCATGTTATTTATATCTTAACCGTTTGTTTGTTATCTTTGTTTCTTTGTCTCCTTGTGAAATCGACCGCCCTAGTTACACTACAACAACCTTTTTGTAAAGACAAGTTTGGGCATAAACTGTTAGAATATTTTATATGGACTAACATAATTAAGTGTTGTTCACACAGTGTCGGTATTAGCATGTAATGATAACTATATAATCGGTAATGCATGATATTACCATCAGGCCATAATGGGATGGACATAACGTACTAACATGCTCAGGGCCCATGGACACGCTCTAAAACGTCTTTGGTCAGCCCATTGGGCCAAGACAACTGATTCTCTCACATTGGGCATGTAAGCCCAATTGGCCCATAATTCCTTATATAAAGGGTTGTGCTCTTGATTGATTAAGGTAGAATGAGTGTGGCTATGGTGTAGAGAGAATGATAAAGTAGTGTTCATTACTCCCAAGCTCTCCTTTTCTCTATATGTGTAGATCAAAGAAGTGTAATCAACATGATTATTAGAGATCAAGGCGATAATTGGAGATACGTATATTATTATATTAATGCCCTAAATAAAATGTTTGATCATGGAAATTCATGAGCATGATTTGATATTGATTATTGTTTATTTAATGCTCATTGTGTATTAAGTATAACAATTGGTATCAAAGCCTGGACATTTGATTTTAGGGCTTATTAGAATAATTTTTTTTTTTCAAATCTGATTTACATAAAAAAAATTCGAAATTATATATTATTGGTAGATAAAATCATATTGGAGGATGAGTATTGAGTTTATCAATATTTTAGATTGTATTTTCCGTTTCGTTTACGTTGAAAACACCCAAAACTTCAAGCTTTTTCAAAGCTTGTTAATGGCCGAAAATGACTATTAGATCTACGGGTTTCGGATGTTTATAAGTTTGAATGGGTACTGGAAATAGAAAGAGCATGATAAATGGAGAAAAACCCCTCAAAGGACATTAAAATCGGAGCTCTGGTGGCTAAAATCCAACGGGGTCAGAATTTGGGTTCGAAACGGGTCGAACAGACCCGTCGGAGGTTGAAGACAACCTCAAAACGACGTGTCGTCGTTTTTCTAATTTAGTGTCGTTTTTTTGTTTTTTGTCATTTTCTGAAGTGTTGTCGTTTTTTATGATTTATGTCGTTGTCTGAAAAACTACATGTAGTTTTCTGATAAACTACATGTCGTTTTTGGGCATTTTTCAGCAAAAAAATTTTTTTAACTTTTTGGGCGCGTGAAGATTCCATTTTGGACCAAATTTTCACAATTTTGCTCATTTTAATTTTTCTCATTTAATTGTGTGATTATATTTTGGGTTTGGTCAATTTAAATTGTTAATTGACGCATAATCACATAATTAATTTGAATTAATTTTTTTTTCTCTCACAATTTTATTTTTTATTTATTTCATTGGATGAAGACATAATTATATTCATGCTATAAAAATTATTTGATAGATGATTGACATTTTTTATAATATAATTATGTTAGTGAATAATTAATTGAGTGCTTATGTACTCACCTATCGTGAGTCTAAGCATGTCAATTTTGTTATTCATAAAATTGTGAGAATTGTGATAAATTTATCGTTAATTAATTTAATCTCATACAAGGCCCTTTTTTTATTTGTTTATCATTCCATAATTTTGTTATATATATGCCTTTCGTGATTTTGATAATTTTGTGTGAATTTCATTGTTGTTATTATTATGAATTCTTTCGGGGCATATACTATGGAAAATGTGTAACAAGATATTGGTCATGGTTTGTGCATTTATTATAAAAATTATTGTCAATATTTAATTACTATTTTTGGTAATAAAATTTGCTAGAAATACAAAAATGCGCAATCGGCCTTATTAGATAATTATGAGATTAAATTTTTTCATTGAATGTGTTGTGCTTACCTGTCCTAAGTTTTCACATGTCAATTGTCGAAAATTGTGATTCATGTTAAATACTTTTTTCCCGTATCAATCACAATTAAAAACTAAGATCCATACATGCAATTTAGTCATCTTGTCGATGATTTTACTGTAAAGTAGGATGCTTAGATGGTGAAGGAAACACATTAGATGTCATGAACCACACAATCTTTTCTACCCTATCGGTAGTGGATTAGCTGAATTTGGTTATGATATTTAAAGTAGTTGTCCTTACCTGCGTAAGAGTCATATGTTTTATTTGAACGACTCTAACATGACATGATCGTTTCCGTTGATAGATCATTGAGAAAGCTAAGAAAACGAGCAGATTGCATAATCCTTGTTTTCACATAGTGGCACTGCTCTAAGATATTTTTTTAGTATTAAGCAATCCTAAAACCTCTACCGCTTAGTTATCGGATGGGACTATAATATGTCTTGTCACATCGATCTCTCATTAGAAAATTGGACTAGGCCTCGAAATTGATAAATCTTGAAATCATTTGAATTCAAAGATGCCAAGTTACTGCATGCTCAGTGGGAGTATTGCGATGGGTGTCAGTTGGTTTTAGTAAGGTATATATGTGTCGATCGATCCCTATTGACAAATTTTATGAGGGTGGAATCACTTAGGAATTTTCTTGGGCATCTAAAGTGATATTCCTACGTTTGCTACACAATGTTGAGTTCAGGAGACTAGTACGTTGGTTTTGTGCCTTGAGATAGTTTCGGTGGAACTAATGAATCAATTATTACAATACTTTTATGCTTAAGGATCAAGATAAGGCATAGATCATAAGTTGATAAGTTTTGGATCAATATTGCAATGGATGTATGATTGTCATTGTCTATTCCGAAGATATGATTGTGTTAATTGTGAATGTTTGTAAATATAGTGAATTCAAGATAATGGGTTAATGCATATGTACTCGATATCATATCGTTGTTGCTAGTAAAATTGAGGATAGCTAAGCTATATTTAGGCAACAATTTTGGATTGATTTAAGTCTGAACAAAGTTTTCAGTATAGTGACTTTGATAACTTAGTTACAATTTTGGATGAGAAATGGAAAGAATAGAGGATATAAGTTTTTTGACTTATTCAATCTCAGTACACATATTCATCGCTAATGACTATCATAAGTATTTATCTCAGTCCACAATGATTAATCTATAATGCATACAAATTTTGAGAGATATCGAGTATTTATCACTCTTTTGTTAAGTCTCTCATGCATTATTATCTTGAGCACAGTCTTCTCAAAGTTTTGACTCATCAAAGTTTAAAAGCTTTTATGTTTTAGAAAGCTTTATAGTGGAAAACACCTAAGGGATTAAACCATGCATGCATAATGATATGCAGTCACTTTTTTATGTGTATTGTTTCTCGAAGTGACAAGGACACAACAAGACTGGTAGACAGTCTTAATTGTTGTACTCCATGCATCTTGGTTTGATGGTTGTTATTATATTTGAATGTCTCTCAGGCCAAATTATGTGTAGTATACATATCCTATCGATATGATATCATACATAATTTATTTGATTGTCTATTGCATGCTGGAGATTAATATGGTGTTTGTTGATTATATTGGTCCAAGTGGGAGAGATATTTGAATCTTGTATGGACAAATATAATCACAAACATAATTCCATATTCACAATCATGTTAGTTGTTTTTCGAAAGAGACAATGTGAGATAAGTCTTTCGCTGCAACACTCAAGATACTAAGACTCAATGGATCATATCGTTTTATTCTGAATAGCCTCATGAATGTTGTGATTGAATAAGAATTTACATCTAAGGCTATTTCAGAAGTTCTAATATTATGAGGCAATATAGGACATTGCATTTGAGAATCTTGGATTTTAATCATATGAGAGAAGATGAACATTTAAGTGTTTTATTGAAAATATCAAGTTTAATATGTATGGCTCTTCTAGCTATTATTTTTTATAAGTATATAAAGTTATCTATGTTGGAGTTTTAAGCTGGGATTAGACATGGGTTAAAATTTTATTTAGGGAATAATTGGATTTATCCTTCATTTTGTTGCTTCCGCTGTTATTATTGATGACCTACAATTGGCCAGATTATTGTAAGAAACTCCATATGCGAACAAATAAAGATAAAGGATCGAGACAGTTTGATAAACCTGTGATTCCATACACGAGATAAGTTTAATTACATATACCTCTAAATTTCTAATCGATAGTCATTGGTAGTTCTTAATCCTTATTTGGAGAATTGATATGGTTATTTCATGATTTCCAAGCTATGATCAAGCGTGAAAGTTTAGGCTTAATCCCATAATAATTGGGAGATTTTCTTGATGGTGGTTCATTTTAAGAATAAGTTGTTTGATGGTTAAAGCAAGGTGAATTAAAGCCTATAGCTAGTCTCCACTATAACAGTGAATTTGTTCATTACTATTATTGAGTTGTAAAGTGGTGACTATTTGGAAATCAATATATAAGGATGCAAGAACTAAATTCTTGTTTAAAGGACACCCGAGTTCAATGCATTAAATCCATTTTGAGGCAGAACATTAAGATAGTGATTACTGTAATTCTCAAAATAGTCAATTCAAAACATTATCGTTAGTCAACACTATATGAGAGATCAGTGGGAGCAATGATATGTTTATATTGTCACTTGATATAGTACATTGCTCATATCTTATGATTTTGATCTATTTTGGAGACAAATTAAGCCGTTATTTGATAATATCTGTCAAATGAAGAATTCTTGATAAACCTTGTATGGTCTAAAAATTTAGATTCTTCGTGATGAGATCAACGGTAGACTGAATTGTCTCATATTTTGCATTGACTAACTATTGTAGTGATTAATGTTTCGATTTCATTGAGAATCTTTAAATAGTCTAAACTGTGATGTGTTATGAACGGCCTAAAGTCCATGATATTAGTAATGACGAGAGATCAAATTTGAGATTATCTCACATATATGCTTATTGAAGGCAGCCTAGGGCTTACTCAAGTATACACATTCCTATCGTGATATCTGTTACAGGCATGCTGGATTGGTACTTGAGTTGTCATCCTTATGGTACCAAGGATGTGTTAGCAATCGGCAAACCAGCATTGTGACATATAGTAGTTGGTTTAGTGATATCGATTGGAAAGGCTGCATGGATGATAAAATCCACTTATAAGCATTCATGATTCTAGGAGGAGCTATTTTGTAATTAAATGTCATATGAACACCTACAACTTCCTCTCTCATACAAAGTGAGTATAATGGTAAGGGAAGTTATATGTGATTAGGTGTTGCATGGACATTGACAGCATCCTCGTATGTGAAGGTAGAGTGTGTGGCGTGTTACGAGGACATTGATTGTACATTACAATTGCGATATTTCGTTTCAGTGTTAAGAGTAGTTGACTCTATTGTAAACTTACTGAACTTATGTGATAAATATCGCAATGATATCTATCTCTCGGAACTTGGGGAGTAATATTGCTCCATTAATGATGATGACGTTCCATATGTAGTGAGAAAGTTGTGGAGTCCTCTATTAGTATCATAACACGCACTTACAAACAACATGCTAATGACTACACTGACACGAGTTACCTGAACGTATGTACTAAGAAGTCATTTCTTGTTTGGATTGTTGGGAGCCAAAGATGTATTTGATCAGTGGGAGTCATTGTTTTTCATGTATGATCGACATGTTAAGGATTGATATTGGTTGTTGAATATATACATATTCTGGATAACTCTTTGATGTTGTGTGTACACACTTGTTGATGCAAGCCAGTGGCTTAGTCTCGGTGCTATGTTCGAGTGGATCCAAATCAGTAGTTATCATCATGTTTTATGAATCTCAGATGTCTCATTATGTATTATATTTGTGTCTTGTCGATACAATATGGTGCATAATTAGTTTATAGACATTATTGTTTCTTGAGATTTCTGTGTATTGATACTGTTGCTTAGTGAGCACATATTGGTGTAATTATATAGTCAAAGTGGGAGAATGTTAGAATATTTTATATGGACTAACATAACTAAGTGTTGCTCACACAGTGTCGGTATTAGCATGTAATGATAACTATATAATCGGTAATGCATGATATTACCATCAGGCCATAATGGGATGGACATAACGTACTAACATGCTCGGGGCCCATGGACACGCTCTAAAACGTCTTTGGTCAGCCCATTGGGCCAAGACAACTGATTCTCTCACATTGGCATGTAAGCCCAATTGGCCCATAATTCCTTATATAAAGGGCTGTGCTCTTGATTGATTAAGGTAGAATGAGTGTGGCTATGGTGTAGAGAGAATGATAGAGTAGTGTTCATTACTCTCAAGCTCTCCTTTTCTCTATATGTGTAGATCAAAGAAGTGTAATCAACATGATTATTAGAGATCAAGGCGATAATTGGAGGTACGTATATTATTATATTAATGCCCTAAATAAAATGTTTGATCATGGAAATTCATGAGCATGATTTGATATTGATTATTGTTTATTTAATGCTCATTGTGTATTAAATATAACATAAACATCGTGGACGATACTTTCTTGAAAACAACATGGACAAAATGTTATGCACAGTTACCCTAGATACAAACAACAACTTGCATCTACTTGCTTTTGGGATAATTGATAGCGAAAATCACGACTCTTAGACATGAGAAAACTAAAGGAAGTAATTATGAGACACTCTTGAAGAAATTCAAAATAGAAGATATTCCAAAAGTTTTTATTCTTTTTTTTTTTATGGAATTTGATAGTATTACAAATTTATCAAAAAAGAAGAAGGACAAATAGACCCCTTCAAATTGTGTCTTGTGAACTTTTTGACATTGCATAAATTCCCATTGAATCCTTTAAAACAATTAAAATTCTGTTAATTTTTTTAATAAATCTCTAACAAAGCATTATTTTTAAAGGATATATGAAATTAGTTATCATTGATATAATCAATTTGAGCAGCCATCACTGTTGCAATGTATGCAAGAGTTTTGTTTAATTTTTTATTTGTCACATTATTTGTAAATGATAATGTATGTAAGTAGCTATCACTATTAAAATGTATGCGAGCAGCCATAACAAATATTCTTTCAATTTTCGAATGGAACAAAACAAGAGGGTTTTTTTTTTAATTGTTTCAAATAATTCCCAGAAAATTTGGGGCACAGCTCAGGGTCAATATTTCAAGGGCAAAAAAGTTATTTGTCAAAAAAAAAATTCAAAAATCATTAAAATTAATCAAAAAAAATTTATACAATCATCAATTTTTATCGAATTTATTAGATGATCTTAAAAAATTATCAAAAATGAGAAAGATGCAAGTGAAAGAAGACATGGAGTAAATTATCTAAATTACTGAACACAATTAATTAAATAAGTTATCTATATAAGTGCAAAAAAACTGAAATATTTAATGAAACAAATCTCAATTATTGATCAGTATGTCGAATTAAAGTCAAGGCTTTCAAAATCCAGGACAAAAAAAAAATTAATCATTTCGATCCTTGATTGTGCATAAGGAGTAGAATGAGGAAAAAATCTTGAATTGGATCATCTCAAAAGATGGTAGTAGTGATGATCTTAATGGTTTATGAATTTGGGATATTAATATTTTGTATTAATTTGGTTTAGAAAATAGATAAGAATGGATGTGTATAGAGAAAAAAAGTTTGTGTGAAAAGTAGTAGTGTAGTGTATATGATGAAAAGTAGTGGCTAGAACAAGTGGTAATTGTTGATATGATGTGTAAATGTAGTTGATAATGAAAATGTGGTATTTTGGTTATGTACATATAGAGAATGAGAGAAACCAGTACAGTTAATTACACTACATGTGGTGTTTTTTTTTTTTGCAATTTAATTATTTATATGAGAATTTAATTTTGTTAAGGTTTGTATGGCTTTTATTTATTTTTTTCAAATATATGTTCTAGGAACTTTTTTTGTTGGGGGAATTTTATTTTATTTTTTTATGGAATTTAATAGTATTACAAATTTATCCAAAAAGAACGACAAATAGACCCCTTCAAATTGTGCCATGTGAACTTTTTGGCATTGCATAAATTCCCATTGAATCATTTGAAATAATTAAAATAGACCCTTATGTCATCTTCCATTAAAAAAAACTGAATGAATCTCTAACAAGGCATTATTTTGTAAGGATATATGCGATTAGTTATCATTGTTGTAATGAATTTGAGCAGCTATTACTGCTACAATGTATGCGAGAGTTTCGTTTAATTTTTTAATTGTGACATATTTTTAAGGGAAAATGTATGTAAGTAGCTATTACTACTAAAATGTATGCGAGCAGCCATAACAAATATTCTTTTAACTTTTGAATGGAACATATCAAGAGGGTGTATTTCAATTGTTTCAAATAATTCCAAAAAGTTTGGGGCACAACTCAGAGGGTCAATATTTTAAGGACAAAAAAATTATTTGTCCAAAAATAATTCGATAATCATTAAAATTCATCAATATTTTTATATATATAATCAATTTTTATTGAATTTTTTAGATGATCTTCAAAATTTATCAAAAATGATAAAGACACAAGTGAAAGAAGACGTAGAGTAAATTATCTAAATTACTGAACACAAGTAATTAAATAAGTTATCTATATCAGTGCATAAAAACTGAAATATTTAATGAAACAAATCTCAATTATTGATCAGTATGCAAATTAAAGTGAAGACTTTCAAAATCTTGGACAAAATAAAAATAAAAAAGACTAATCATTTCGATCTATAGTTGTGCATAAGAATGAGTAGAATGAGGAATAGCAAAATCTTGAATTGGATCATCTCAAAAAATGGTAGTAGTGATGATCTTAATGGTTTATGAATTTGGGATATTAATATTTTGTATTAATTTGGTTTAAAAAATAGATAGGAATGGATGGGTGTAGAGAAGAAAAGTTTGTGTTGTAAAGTAGTAGTGTAATGTATATGATGAGAAGTAGTAGCAAGAACAAGTGGTAAGTGTTGATATGATGTGTAAATGTAGTTGATAATGAAAATGAGGTATTTTGGTTATGTACAAATAGAGAATGAGAGAGACTAGTACAGTTAATTACACTACATATGTTTTTTTTTTCAACTTAATTATTTATATGAGAATTTCATTTTGTTAATGTTTGTAGTTTTTTTATTTATCTTTTCAAATATATGTTCCAGGAGTTTTTTTTTTTTTTTTTTTTTGAGAATTTTTTATGGAATTTGATAGTATTACAAATTTATCAAAAAAGATGAAGGACAAGTAGACCTCTTCAAATTATGCCATGTGAATTTTTTCGGCATTGCATAAATTCCCATTGAATCATTTGAAACAATTAAAATAGACCCTTTTGCTATCTTCTGTTACAAAAAATTGAATGAATCTATAACAAGGCATTATTTTTTAAGGATATATGGAATTAGTTATCATTGTTGTAATGAATTTGAGCAGCCATCACTGCTGCAATGTATGCTAGAGTTTCATTTAATTTTTGAATTGTGACATTATTTTTCAAGGATAATGCAAGTATCTATCACTACTAAAATATATGTGAGCAACTATAACAAAGATTCTTTTAATTTTTAAAAGGAACATGTTGACGCGGTTTTTTCGTCAATAGTAGATTTAGAAATCTAATAAAAGTATTAGTGCTTATTTGTAAACTGTAATGAACTTATATGAACTCTTTTGTACACACACAAATTTACGTGGTTCAGTGGTTAAAATTCACCTAATCCACGAGACAATATTATTTATCTTCTCTCACAATTTCTACAAAGTTTCAATATTACTAAAAATGCAGTCCCATTTCCTATCCATTATTCCTGATATTTATAGTAAAATTTCCTGAACATGTTTGGGTAACCGTGTGCATAAATATTGTATTAATATAGATAATTATCATTTACATAGGGATATGATTTCTTAATCAGAATATACTTTTATTATCTCGGACAATAAATGATAAATGTGCAATACAACCTGGGCATTAATGAGCGTATAGAGTGCCTCCGAGTCTCTCGGGATCCTTCAGTATGCATCATGACCAGGTTTCCACAAGCTGAACATATTCAGAGTGCCCTAAAGGGGATCCAGCCACTACATGTCTCGAACTGGACCGTCATCCTAAGAGGCGACCTACCAATTACCTGAATGTCGTGCTATCAAGTCCTAACTCGAGCTGATCACATCATCATTAGCTAGATGTTCTACTCATCTGCTTTTCCCATATGTTCATCTGCCAATTGTATCCCTGGCTGGGTGATTAAACTCATGCTAATTTTTAGGGTACAACATTTTCCCCAAGCTCCTGCTCGTGCTTGACGTCATCACTTTCTGACATGCACAGTAGGGGCTTTTAGGCTTCGGTTATGTAAAATCGTGCATGCCTACTACTCGAGTGTTGAACACGTGGCCGTCTGTAATTGGCGTCTGTTCGGGTTTCGAGGACTGTGACAACTGTCCTGTCAACTTTTTATCGTCGCATGGGTCATTTAATATTGGCCTTTGGATCTCGGCTAACCCAATCGGATGGTCCGAATTAATTCCCAATGTTTACGTATAAATAGGGAGATCAGACCTGAACCTTACAACCTTTGCATTCAAGAACTTTCCTTTTAGAAAGAAAAATCCCAAAACCTTTTCCATAAACCTTCATCGCCCTTCAGTTTCTCAGTAGCTCTCAAGCTTCTGCCTATGGACGCATCAATCATTCTCATCGAACAAACGTATAAACTGTAAGTATTTCCTCATCTGACTTGAATCTTTCATTTCTTTATTTTCCAATGAGCTTTTTACTTCGAAAAACATTTTTTGTTTAGTATCGTTTTGTGTTCTAGCCATGTCTGAGTTTAAATAGGGTTTGGTTTAGACTAAAAGAACGATACTAGACTTGTTTAGAAATAAGGTATATGAAAACTAGGTAAATTTTCTGGGTTTTGCAAGGAAAATATCATTGATGAATAGATTAGGATACATGTTTGGATGTAGAAGCTAAGAGGTTTTTAGGTTTGGTCCTGGGTAGCTTAAGGGTCACGATTCCTTAAGTGGTTTTTCATTAAACCGCTTTCAAAAGAAAAGTAGTGAGCCTGACGAGTCTGACACACGAATCCCGAAGTATCAAGGAATTCCTAAATTCATAGCACGTGGCCTAGGACTACGCGTGGAACCACGCGTTGATGCTAGGACACATCTTAGCTCGTGTAAATTTTGATTTGTCAAAAGTAAACCAATCAAACCCTCAGGTCACTGTACCTTTTTCACCGTAGCTAGTAATTTCCTTAGGTCGCCACTAATAGGCCGCTTTGTCGTCAGGCGAGCTAAATCATGGCCCCACCAAAGAAAAACATCGCGAGCTCCTCTACTCAGAACAAGAATAAAGACAAGCAAATCATGTCCAAATCTCCGATTCCTCGATTCGGCCCAATGGTGGAGAAGAAACTTGTTGTCGACCCCAATGCTTTTTTCAAGGCCGAGCACATCGTGTCTCGAATAACGTCGCAGGGGAAAATGAATAAAATACTGCTGAGCCATGGGATCGAGATGGGAATTGATGGCCTCCTTGCCTGACCTGCATTGGAAGGAGAGAGGAGCTGCGCCCCCCTTCAAGATGACTTTGGGACTTGGAGTGATGAGCACCTGAAGGCAGGTGCTTTCCTCTAATTAGATCAGTACTTCATAGATTTTGTGAACTACATCGAACTGGCTCCGTTCCAGCTCCCCCCGAACTCGTATCAACTTTTGGCGGGGTTGGAAAATCTATTTCTGAGGCATGAGTTGGAGGTCCCAACCCTGGCAGATATTATGTACTTCTTCTACCTCAAGGCCAGTCCTGATCAGTAGGGGTGAGGTGATGACTTTTACTACCTCACTTGCTTCCCCAACTCAGATTCGTCATTGACCTCCCCAGCCACCCAAATGACTATAAAGACCAGTTCTTTATGTCAAATGGGTTCAAGAATTGCGATCACCGATACTTCAACCGCCCTCGTAAGTCTTCTAACTTTATGAATTTTGTACGCGAACTCTCTTATCATTTTCATTGTTTTTTGTTTAATCCTTCTAACTGAGTTCGTTCCTTGTGTAGCTATATTCAAGAGGACAGAGCAGTCTGAGACCCTTGGGGGTCAATACGAGACATTGTCTCGTCTTCCTTCGAAGGAGAGGGACTTTCGTCATGTAGTGAATGGTGCTACCATGGTGGCTTGCAACCCGATCAGCAAAGGCCAGACACCTCCCATTCTTCCTGAGCTCCCCCCTCCTCAAGAAGTTTTGCCCGCCATTGAAGACACCGAGGAGGAGGAGGATGTAGAACCGCTAGTGCGCAAGAGGAGAGTTCCTGAAGATTATCAAGGTCCTGATCCAGGGCAAAGCTGAATCTGGGGCAGCAGCTGGCACTTCCAGCCAAGATAACCCCTATAGAAAACTAGATAGGGCTACTGCCAGTTTTAGGCTAATTCGCTTCAACCCCCAACTCGTTAGTCGCCATCCTACTAACCCAGACCTGAACACAACACTTTGTCAGTGTGTGGATCATCTGGTGATATGCTACCACTATAGCTACCCCAGATGCACCATTGTGGTTGAAAACACCCTCCACTTTAGGTCCTCCATTTTTGAGAAATATGGGGCAAATCGTAGGATATGGCCTTCTTTACGTCGGGGTGTATTCGCCCCCGACTTTATGCAGTCTGTAGATGAGTATAGCTCAGAAGAAGACCTCGAACCCCTTAGGACCCAGGATGTAATAATTCTAGACTCTCCCCCACCTCTGATAGTCCATGAGTTAGAGGTTATACCTAGCTCAGTTCATAACCCTGAGCTTATTGTAGTAGATTCCTCCCCTAACTCGGAGGGTAGGGTTCTTGCTCTTGTTCCTCTCTTTGCATTACTTTGACTAATTATCCCTTGTATCTGAATCTTCTGCTCGTTCCTTTTCAAGTGCCTTCAAAGCTGGCGGGGCTGGAGCTGGGCCTGTGGTGAAAAGGCCTAGATTGTTAAAGAAACATGCCTATGAGATTGGCACTTCCACCGAGTCTCCAATCAAAGACAAAGGTGTCAGCTCCACCCGAGAGCAGCAACAACAAACTCAACCCCAGCTCCGGTGACAATAGTCACAGTTCTCGAGTCTCCTCCTCCTCTCCCTTGACATGTACCTTCTTCGATTCCTCAAGTGATCCAAGGCGAAGATCCCTCCATTCAGATCCCAGTAAAACTACTCGAGCTGACGAGGATCCCCGAAGCATTTCAGGGGACGGTATTTGAGATGGCAATCCATATGGTGGGCCATGCATATAGAGCCAATGTCAAGGATCTGAGGGCCATGGAGGAGCGTACTCCCAAAGATGTACTTGAGTCTGCCGTGGGCATGAACCTCACCGTGAGCCCCTTCTATTCTTCTAGCATTCCTTTTCCTTTCCTTCTCTTTTTTTTTTAACCTTGACTTGCCTTTTCCCTTTGCAGTCCGTCCTGGGTCAACTCCACGGAATTGTTCGGGTTCGAGCTAGGAGTAATGAGCTCCAAGCCACCCTGTCACCTCCCAAGAGAGCGAGGGGTCTGAAAAGGCTGCCCTAACTGCTTCCCAGGAAAGCGAGCGAATTTCCAAGAATCAGGTCGTGGAAGTGAGTCGTCGACTGGACAAGCAACAGGCTGAGAATGATGGCCTCAAAAAGAAGCTTGGTGAGGTCGAGGCCAAAGCCAAGGAGGAGGCCGAGAGGGTGAGGTCAGAGATTGTGGAGTCGTCGAATCAAATGGAGGAGATGCTTTACCAATGTTGGGCTTTCAACCAGGACAGAAACTTCACTTTCATGCAGTCATGGTTTTGGGAACCTTATCTTGCCAAATTCAAGATTTGATTCTCACAAGAACCCTCTGAGACCGCCAAGGCTTCTGATACTGCTGAAGGGGATGGTGACATCCTCCGAGCGAGTCGATGGAGCTCATTGATCTTTTTTCTTTATTTTACATTTTGTAACTAAGTCCCTATGGACTAAAACAATCGCCTTCGGGCTCAGATCGAGGTTTTTTCTTTCCTCGAGATAACTATATGCTTTTGAGTACATATTTAATTTGTGATCTATTCATGTTCCCCTTGGTCTATTATTTTCTCATGTTTTGAATTCTCAGATTCTTGTACAATTGAAATCTTAGGGCTTGTCTTTAGATCGGGAAAGATTTTTGATGGCTCGACTAACTAATTTCAGTTTATATCTTAGTTGTGTCCAAGATTTTTCCCACCTAATTTTGTTATACCTGTTAGGAATCAAGCCTCAGACCTGGTCGTATCCAGGGGTTTTAGTAGGCTTAATAGCATTGTACCTGTTAGGAATCAGGCCTCAGACCTGGTTATATCCAGGGGTTTTAGTCTGCTTAATAGCATTATACCTGTTAGGAATCAGGCCTCGGACCTGATTATATCTAAGGGTTTTGTTTTAGAAATTTCTCAATCTTAGTTCGTGTTCGGAAATTGAAAATCTGAGCATTAAAAATCCTCCGAATAATCAATTTTTCCAAACTCTAAGTTTCAGATTCCATCCGAATACGCTGAACTCTTTTAAAAGCTCTCTTCGGTTATGTGCCCCCCAAGCAACCATAACTTATAAGTGTTCTAGGTTGCTTTTACAAAGTGAGCCCGCGATAATAAAACAATAAAATTGATTACGTAATAATCCAATTGTTATTTAAATGAAATGGATTTTATAGATAAGCCTTACATAAACAGTAATTCCAAAAACATTAACAACAAAATTATTGATAGTACTTTTTGAGGTGTAGGGAATTCTAGGTCCATGGAACTATTTCTCCACTTAATCGGGCTAACTTAAAGGTCCCTTCGCGCAAGATCTCCACAATCTGGTATAATCCTTCCCAGTTCAGCCCTAACACACCGTTCTTGGGATCTTTACTTGCCAAAAACACCCTTCGGAGAACCAAATCACCTAGTTCGAGTCTGCATCCTTTTACCTTTGAATTGAAATAATGAGTGATTTTCTGCTGATAATGGGCGAGCTGTTATTGTGATGCTTCTCGTTTTTCCTCGATTAGATCAAGGGATGCACTGAGTAGCTCGTGCTTCTGATCTCTGTCAAGGGTCTTTTTTCTGTGGGTCGTCACCAGCACCTCAATCAGGAGCATAGCCTGGCATCCAAAGGTCAGAGAAAAAGGGGTATGTCCCGTGGAGGTTCAATGTGAGGTTCTATAAGCCCAGAGTACTTGCGGGAGCTGCTCTGGCCATAGTCCCTTAGCTTCATCTAATCGCTTCTTTAAGCTCGCATTTAGGGTCTTGTTTACGGCCTTAACCTGCCCATTAGCTTGCGGGTATGCTACTGAAAAAAAACTCTTGGTTATGCCGTATTTTTCACACAAGTTTGTGAAAAGATCACAATCAAACTGAGTCCTGTTGTCAAACAGGATCTTTTTTGGGAGCCCAAATCGACATATGATATTTTTTACGAAAAAATCCAGGACTCTCTTCAAGGTGATGGTTGCTAGAGGGTCAACCTCCACCCACTTCATGAAGTAATTGATGGCGACAATAGCATAACGAACACCTCCTTTTCCTATTGGCAAAGAACCAATCAAGTCAATTCCCCATACTGCAAACGACTAAGGGGATGAGATCATGGTTAGCTCAATGGGAGCTTCTCGGGCAACTATGGCGAAGCATTGGCATTTGTCACATTTCTGCACATACGATATCGAGTCCTTTGTCAGCGTGGGCCAAAAATAGCTTTGTCCCAGTACTTTCAAAGCTAGGTTTTGCCTCCCAGCATGGTCTCCGCAGAAGCCTTCGTGTATTTCTTGCAAGATAGTTTGCGCTTCCTCGAGCAGAACACACCGTAGGAGAGGTAGCGAATGCCCTCATCGATATAGAATCCCTTCAAACATAAGATATTGCGGAGCTTAATACAGCAACTTTCTTGCACCCTTTTGATCGTCAGGTAACTTTCTGGTTGTGAGATACTCCACTATGGGGGTTATCCACGTCGTTTTATGTCAATCATTCCAACCTCAATCGTTTCTGCTATTATGCTCGGCATTTCCAAGAATTCCACCAAAACTACATTCAGTGTATCCTCCTCTTTAGTGGTAGCAAGTCAAGCCAAAGCATCAGCATTGGAATTCTACTCGCGGGGTACTTGTTCAACGAAGCTAAACTCAAATTCAGACAACTCGCCCTTAACCTTGGCTAAGTAGGCTGCCATCTTGATACCGCGAGTTTGGTATTCTCCCAATATCTGATTGACTATGAGCTGGGAATCACTATAACATTGGATCGCCTTTACTTTTAGCTCTTTTGCCACCCTTAGCCCTGTCAATAAGGCCTCATATTCGACTTCATTGTTGGATGCTTCGAATCTGAACCTTAGAGTTGTATGGAATCGATGCCTTCAGGTGAGATTAAAATTATCCCAACTCCTGATCCGTTTTCATTAGAGGATCCATCAACGAAGATTTTCTACAATTCCTGCACCAATTCTCTTATTGGCTCGTACTGAAAACCTATGGACTCAGCCACAAAGTCAGCGAGGGCTTGACTCTTGATTGATGTGCGTAGCATATATAATATTTCGAACTGGTTGAGTTCGATGGCCCATTTTAGTAGATGCCCCAACATTTCATGATTTTGGAAAACCTACCAAAAAGGTTGGTCGGTTAAGACACGGATAGTGTGGGACTGAAAATACGATCTGAGCTTCCTTGAAGCCAAAATAAGACAAAACGTGAGCTTTTCTATTAATGGATACTAGGATTCAACTCCGAGAAGTGTTTTACTTACATAATACACTGGTTTTTGCGCCCGATTTTTCTCTCAAACTAACACAACACTGACCGCATTCTCCATCATGTCCAGATACAGAAACAAACATTCCCCAAATGCTGGTTTTGATAGTACGGGGGGTTCAACCAGGTGAGCTTTCACGTCGTGAAATGCATGCTCACATTCTTCGGCCCACTCAAACTTCCTATTTCCTTTGAGCAAGTTGTAAAATGGGAGACACTTGTCAGTGGATTTTGAAACAAAGCGGTTTAAGGCCGCTATAACGCCCTACTAATTAGGATTTGTTACCATGTGTGTTTAAATTAGTGTGAGACTCGCTAAACGAATCATTTGGACTAAAATATGTGATTAAGCCACTAAGGGTTCATGTAATAAAAATTTTGGTCAACGAATAAACATTTCCATTAAAAGAAAAATTTAGTCTTTACATAGGACCCCAAAATACAAGTTTAAAAATTTGTTTACAACTCAGGGACTACAAAATAAGCCGACCTAAGTGGCAAAACAGTGTCCAACCCTAGTTCCCTTACGACACCTCGATCGTGGCGGTCAAGCAGACTGCATATGTACACATTGCCCTTAACGCTCTCCAACTCATGGCTGGCCAAGGTTCTCCTTACCCTTACCTGCACCACAAAGCACCCGTGAGCCAAAAGACGCAGCAAGAAAACACATTAGCAAATTCAGATAGTCCACAGAATATAACAGCATGCTCAATAGTAATAACTAGAACCAAGCATACACACTGTACAAGTAAGTGACCATAGGGTCACGCAAGTGCGTGTCGCACTCCCTTTCATTCCTATGGAATCTGAGCCAGTCAAGTGCATAATGCCCTCCCATTCATTCCATCTGAGCCAGTCAAGTGCATAACTCACTCCCGGGGTGGCCTAGCCATAATGGCCCGCACTTAACGCGCATAATACCCATCACAGCTCATAAGTCGAGCCTTGCAAACCCTCGACTCATAAGTTGAGCCTTGTGAACCCTCGACTTATAACTCGGCCTTGTAAACCCTCGACTTATAAGATGAGTCATGAAATCCCTCGACTTATAAGTTGACCTTGTAAACCCTCGACTTATAAGTCGGCCCTTGTAAACCCCTTGACTTATAAGTCGAGCCATTTTTAATCCCTCGGCTTATAAGTTGGGCCCCTTTTATTCAAGTATACCCTTGACTAACAGGCCAAGCTTTTGGGCATGATATACAGACTTCCGACTTATTAGTCGGGCCTCCCAATCGGGGACAGACATACATATACCACATTTATCAAACACAAATACAACACATTACAACGTACATACACTAGTATACACATGCATAATTATAATTATGTTCATTAGTTGGGCTTGAGCCCTAATCATGTTTACATTTAACAATTGGGTCAAGTCCCAATCATATTACATTCAACAGTTGGGCCAAGCCCCAATCAATTACATTTAACAGTTGGGTCGATCCCCAATCATATTACATTTAATAGCTAGGTCGAGCCCTAATCATAATACATTTGATAGCTGGGTTGATCCCTAATCATAATACATTCAACAATGGAACCAAGCCCTAATCACGTATCTCACGCATCGGGTGCAATTTTCTTACCTTTGGTCCAAGGATAAGTAAATAAGAAAGCAAGCACGACCCCCGAGAACCTCTCCTGAGCATTAGCGATAACCTAGTCACAACCCATAGAGAATATCCTATCAACATTAGATTCCATAATAGAACCCCGGGACCAATCCCGTGCTCTCGGGACCTCTGATTCCCCCACGCGGGGTGGTGAAATCGCCCCCCGAGCCCTTGGGAAAAAACCCTAAAAATTGGATTTTGGGGATCTTGAAATTTGGTCTAGCGCTGCAACGCAACCCCCCCAAGCATCGCGACACACAGCTAGGGCTCCCTGCCCTGGAACACCCCTGCATCGCGGCTCGAAAGAACAGCGTCGCAGCACTTCTTCGCAGACCTAGAAAAACTGGGTTTTTTCTACGTTTTCTCCAAACCCAAACCTTCCAAAATCACCCCAAGGTTTCCCCAAAGTCCCTTGGGTTTGGATTTGAGTTGGTTATTGGGATGTTTGGGATGCATATGTTGCATTTTCTCCAAACCTAAACCTTCCAAAATCACCCCAAAGTCCCAATTGAGTCCCAAAAGCATTATTACACAACATATGCATCCCAAACATCCCAATAACCAACTCAAATCCAAACTCAAACTCAAGCCACTGTACTTATATTGATTCTGGTAGGGAAAGATGCCGAGACATTCTAAGCATTTGAGAGAACGACAAGAGGTTGATGTCCACCTAGACGGAGATCAGCTGAAAGCTTCCATGAGGAACCATCCACCTCCCAAAAATGTGGATGCACCCAAGGAGCCTATGGCTCTTGAAGACGAAAGGGAGACTTCAGCTATCCAGCTTGATGGAGACTGTCCATGGCCAATATCCTCCCCTACAGGTGGAGTGAGAGTGTTTCCTCCCCCAAGGCCACCATCGATGCCGAACTCTGGCCGACTGAATCCGGGTCCTTCAATGTGCAGGCCCGATAAGAGTCCCCGAGTACATTCCATAAGCTCTAGCTCTTGGACTCGATTCTATAAGGATGAGATACGTGAGTTACACCGAAAGAACCAAAGGCATAGAAACCACCTTAGAAAACATGCAAGAGGTGTTAAATGGCATGTTACAGAAAAAATAAAGCATGCCTCTTCCTAAGAGAAAGGAGAAAGGCCATGAGAGGGGAGAGACCACAGTCCCTATGGACGACAGGAGGACTCGAATCTTTACTAGCAATACCCTTTAGCCAAAGTTGCATGAGCATCCCGGACAGGTGAAGCAGCCTAAGAGGCCAGGGTGGAAGAACGATGCTAACCCTCAGAACGAAGTTAAGGTCAGTTCAAGGGAAATACCCCTAGACTTGAGGGAGCTCAACAGGAGAAATTCGGGCAAGAGGACCACACCTCCTGTGGCTCCCCCAGAAGACAAAAGGAAAGGAAAGGCTAACCCATCCGACTTGAGGGACTCCTTTAACAAAAGGAGATAAGGCTTAGACACCGAGATGAGGAGCCTACGGAGCAAGATAATCACCGCATCTAGGGGGGCACGCTTTCGATGATGAGTTTGATTACGAGTCACCCTTCACTAGAGAAATCTAAGTCGTGCGACTCCCAGCCAACTTCAAAGAGCCCCACATGACCCCCTACAAGGGCAATACGGTTCCAAAGTACCATCTTTATGTGTTCAATTACCTAATGAAGTTAAGGGGAATTAATAGTAGAGCTAGATGCCTCTGCTTCGCTATTACATTGAAGAGACCTACATACAAGTGGTTCAATACCCCTCGGCCAAGGTCCATCAGGTCCTGGCAACAACTTTCCGACGAATTTCTCCAGCAACATCACGCGATGCGTGATTACACCATGTCAGGCACCAACCTTGCTAACGTAAAACAAGGAAAGGATGAGAGCCTAAAGAGCTATATCCATAGGTTCAATATGGAGGCAGCTAAAGTAGGAAGCCTGACCCGAGAGGAGTTAAAAATGGCCATTACAGTCAGAGTGCGCTTAGGCAGTAAGCTGTGGGATAACATGCTAAAGAATGAGGTCACTGGCCTAGACGACTTCTACGAACGGGCACAAAAATACATCAGTGTTGATGATGGTCACAAGAGTCTTAATGCTGGAAAAAGCGAGCCATCCCTAAAACCCTCAACCCATGAAGGCCTAAATAGCGCAAAGAGAAAGAAAGCCTACAAAGAGCTGAGAGACAATCATTTGAGGAAACCCAAACATGTGGATGAACATAGGCAGACCCAACACACCTTTTATACTGATCTAACACATACTAGGGAACATATCTTCGTCACAAATAAGAATCAGGTCCCCTTCGGAAGACCCCTACCAATCAAGAGAGATCGATCGAAGAGAGATCCCGGTAAGTATTGTCAGTATCATAAGGACATTGGCCACACCACGGCAGAGTGTAACCATTTGAAAGTGGAAATTGAGGAGCTCATACGCAGGGGGCACCTGGGTAGGTATGTTACAAAAGAGAACCCAAGACCAGAGGGTAGGTCGGCTTCACCACGAGCCCACGAACGAGCCCCAGAGGTACAAGGGGAAGTAAGAAAGGTTTTTGGAGATCCAACATTCAAAGGAGAGTCAGGAAGAGGAAGAAGTACATATGCCAAAGAATTTTTCGCCTACAGCAACCCCTTGGTGCTAACCGTCCATATAGCCAATACAAAGGTGCACCATGTCCTCATGGATAATGGAAGTTTAGTGGATATCTTATATCAACTCGCTTTAGAGAAGATGGGCTTGGGAATCAAGAACTGTAGACCTTGCCACACCTCCTTATATGGATTCACTGGGAGCTCGATACAACCCTTAGGAACAATTGGGTTAGCTCTCATCGTGGGGGAACAACCCAAACAAACCACCGTCATCTCAAACTTCATTGTAGTAGATTGTGCTTCAACTTTCAACGCAGTATTGGGGAGACCCTCCCAGAGAATTGAAAGCGGTGACCTCAATCTACCACCTGTCTGTTATATTCCCAACTCCTGGAGGAATAGCAAGCATAAAGGAAAATAGAAGAAGGCAAAAGAATGTTATAACACCTCTCTCCGCGCCAAGACACTGGGACTGATGGCGATGGTCATCCATAGGAAACCAAACCCACAAGAATTAGACCCTCGAGTTACTGAGGAGATCAGAATCGAAATGGATAAGAGAGAGATAGGTGAGCTATGCCTAAAATATAAAAAATTAGAGGAGACCGTGCGAAAAATGCTAGAAGTTCTCTACTGCATGGCACAAGAAAAATATGATGTACCTTCCACCATGAATATAGGAGAAGAATAGGGAAAGAAGGAAACGACCTTCCCCATTGACGGTGGAAAAATCCAACTTCTAAGGAGTAGTTCCCCATGTCTAAAGCACCATGAAGGTTCCTTGCCACAGGTGCGGTCAAGAAGTGGGGGCACACGCATGATATGAATACCGCCTCCTCGAGGAAGAAGCTGGGGGACGAAAGAGGCATGTCCCAACAAAGATAAGATGGAGTGAAAGGAAAGAAGGTCCTCACAAATTCTTTCATGAAGGAGAGAAAGACCCAAGCTCCGTCCGCCTGCGACCTTCTGAACTCGATAAACAGAAGGAGGAAAGAGCTAGGCAACACGATGAAGAACCTTAGAAACCAGATAGCAGCTGCGCAAAAAAGGAAGCTGAAAGCCAATAAGTCCATGGAAAATCTCCACTTTTGAAGGAGATCCAAGAAGAACCTCTCCCATCTCACGTCAAAAAATCGCGCACGACATCTCGAGGAGAGAAATGCCTCCCGCAACAATGCGCCTTCCCTGACTATGCGACACCCGCTAGGAACCACGTCAATGTGAAGCAAGGCGAAAATGAAAGCCTGAGAAAGTATATATAGTGTTTCAACGCAAAGGTAGCCAAAGTGGGAAGGTTATCTAAGGACGAGTTGAGAATGGCCATCACCGCAGGGGTACATCCGAAGAGCGAAATGTGGGGAAGTATGCTCAAGAGAGAAATAGAGGACATAGGTGACTTCTATGAAAGAGCTTTAGAATGCATCCGAGCAGAGGATGAATGTGACCAGCTAAGGATACGCGCCTGAGAGGGAATATCGGGTAAAGCTCCACTTTTTGTACAATGAATCAAAGAGGTTACCCTAGTTAACTTCCCAACGTAGTTTTAAGTCCTCCCATCAGAGGCAGCTATGAATTAAAGGGGTCACTGATGGACCCAAAACGGGTATGTTCAAAAATTTATACTCGCAAGCGCACGAATCGTATTCATAGAATAGTTTTCGTGTAAGCACGAGATCGAACCCAAAGGAGTTGTCTAAAATAAAAAAAGAAAACTATTTTAAATCAAAAGTAATAAATTCTAACCTAGTTCCAAAGATTGATGAGTTTTAATATTATGAACATAAAATAAAAGATTGAAAAATAAAGCTATTTAAGAGAATGAAAATAAACCAATAATGATTTGACAATAAGTGTTAAAAGAAAAGATTACTAAGATACTAGAATCCACAAAATGTAAGTTTAATAATATTTATTAGTATATTGATTCCCAAGTTTTAGTGATAGTTAAAATAATTTAAACTATCCTTTTTCAAAAAGATTTATAATTTTAAACACAATTTCTTATAAAAAGATAGGATTTTTCTTCACTTTTCAAAATTATAATTTCAAAGCATTTAGTGTAAATCAATCTAATGAAATAACAAATAAATCAATTAACATTATTTATAAGGCAAAACATAATATTTTTGTTCTAAGCATGGATGTGTACAATTTAATGACACATCTTACACAAAGAATATTATGTTTATGCACTAATGAAGAACAAAGTGTAAATATGTTCTAACAATCTAAAATACAAGATATTTAAGATGAAAGAAATATATGAAGAAGAAAAATCCATAGACTTTGTTGCATTACAAGGGAAATCAACATACAACATAAATATTACCTAGTTACAAGTTGCTTCATCATGATCTTAATAATCTTATGAAAAAGATTAGAAGCACATAACTAGAGTAGAAATTACAAAATAAATGACATACATACTTGCAAAATGCTCTTGAAAAACCCAAATGGAAGAGAGAATGGTAGAGAGAAAATGGGAGAAAAAGATAGTAACCAAAAACATTAAGCACCTCAAAAAATGGTCTTCAAAACCCTTATTTATAGCAAAAATGACATTATTAAAATAATCAATTTAAATTAAGTAAATTGATTAAAATAATAATAATATGGTAAATAGGGGTAAATTGTAGGAGTGATGATGATTTTGGGGTAAAAGTGTGTAGACAAGTGGGTAAAAAGGTGGCATTTTAGACAAGGGGACAATAAGCAAATTTATGGGCTCAAGAGGTGGTGTACGGTACACCAGGCGGCTGGGGCAGTGAAGCTTGCTGGCGGGCCTGGAGTTCAATGCTTCATGTGGTTGGGCTTGGGCCAATGCTGAGAGGAGGTGGCTGTGAGGAAATGGGCCTGGCATGATTGGGCTTCTTGATTGATGCAGAGAAGAGGAGACCATGGCTGCTTGGTCACGTGGAAGCTTGCTGGGAGTGGGAAGGATATGTGACTTGGTGGAAGTCATATATGCTGAATGGGGAAGTATCACACGTGAGCTCAACGTGGTGGAGCATGAGGGAGAGAAGCTAGGAGGTGCTGATGGAGGGAGCTTCTAGAGTGGGCTTGGGCCTTGGGCCAGGCTTGGGTTGGCTAAGCAAACTTCAAAAATGCCATTATCCATCTCTTTGTTTTTTTCCACAAAAATGCCACAAATGAAATAATTCTCCTACAAAATAAATTATAAACTAAATTAAAATTAAATATTTTCATTAATAAAATATACCATATAACTCCCATGAAAACATTAATTAAAATTTAATTTACATAACATTCACTTTTCAATAAAATCAAATTTTTAACATTCAAACTAACAATACTAATTTTAACTAATTCAATTACAACATAACACAATAAAATATCTATAAAAACATATAAAAATCTAGAAAATTACAATAAGACTAATAAATGCAAAATTACTTAAAAACTTAATAAATCAATTAATAACTCAAGAACTGAGCAACAATTAGCACATAAAAAGTGGTAAAATAACTCTATTTTGTAGAGTTATCACACCCCCAAACTTAAAGTTTTGCTAGTCCTCAAGTAAAAGAAAAATTAAAATACACCTATTTTTTTTTTTATTGGTGATATAAAAATGATTTTCTCAAAAATTGCACAATGAAAATAAATCTCAGAAATTATTATGAATAAAAGTTAAGCTTATGTAATTAATTAAATTGTCAATTTTGCTTTTAGAAAATAGGTTTTCATTAAAATTATTTTTCACTTAAACTTATAGGAAATAAGAGTGTTTATGAAAAATGTAATTTTTGTTACAAGCAAAATTGACCCTATAATTAAAAACAAAGCTTAAAAATTATTCATATTTTTAAGAGAATTAATTTCACACTCAATCAGAATTTTTATCATTGAAAATGAAAACTATCACCAAATTTTTTTTTTTTTTTAAATATATATATATTTTGAATTTTTATGAAAATGAACAAATAAAAAAAAATTAACAAAACAACAACATATAAATATATATATATTTTTTCAAACAAACATAAATAACATAAATAAAACACAATAAAACTCGATACCCCCAAACTTAATTTAAGCATTGTCCTCAATGTGTCAAAATATAAATATAAATTAAAATTGACAAGAGTGTAAAGTTTAGAATGGTCGTACCTCGATATTGTGCATTGCGAAAAGAGAACAAGATACAACGAACAAAAATTAAATTACACATAAAACAATAATACAAATAAAACACAAGTTATCAAGATCACACAGGAATCAAAGAACATGGTAAACAGGGTCCTCAAGGAGTATCTCATCCACTTCATCAGATTTTAATTCTAAAAATGGTTTTAATTTTTGTCCATTAACTTTAAATATATCACCATTTTTAGGATTTTCAATTTCAATAGCTCCACGTGGAAAAACAATACGAACAATGTAAGGACCGGACCACCTAGAGCGTAACTTTCCCGGGAATAAATGCAAACGAGAGTTGTATAAAAGGACTTTCTGACCTGGATAAAAATCTTTTCTCAAAATATTTTTATCATGGTAAAATTTCATGCGATCCTTATACTTTTTTGAATAGTCATATGCATCATTCCTAATTTCGTCTAGTTCATTTAGTTGAAGTTTTCGTTTCTCACCTGCCTTGTCTAAAGAAAAGTTTAACTGCTTAATTGCCCAAAATGCTCTATGTTCTAACTCAACAGGTAAGTGGCACGCCTTCCCATTCACAAGTCTGTAGGGTGACATGCCAATGGGTGTTTTGTACGCGGTACGATACGCCCATAATGCATCAGTGAGTCTTAAGGACCAATCTTTCCTAGTTGGGTTCACAGTTTTTTCTAAAATGTGCTTAACTTCCCTATTAGACACTTCAACTTGACCACTAGTTTGTGGGTGATATGGTGTTGAGACTTTATGTGTAATGCCATATTATTTCATCAAATGTTCAAATGGCCTATTACAAAAGTGTGTACCATTATCACTAATTATAGCACGTGGTGAACCAAAACGGGAAAATATATTTTCTTTCAAAAAACGAAGCACAACTTTGTGGTCATTAGTGTGGCATGCAATAGCTTCAACCCATTTAGACACATAATCAACTCCAACAAGAATATAAAGATTACCAAAAGAGTTAGGAAATGGTCCCATAAAATCAATGCCCCAAACATCAAATATGTCAATAATAAGAATAGGATTTAAAGGCATCATGTTTCTTTTAGTTAAACTTCCTAACTTTTGGCAACGTTCACAAGCTTTACAATAAACATATGTATCATGAAAGATAGTAGGCCAATAACAACCACATTGTAAAACTTTAGCAGCTGTTTTCTTACCACTAAAATGTCCTCCACATGCATGATCATGACAAAAAGATATGATTTTAGATTGATCACAGTTTGGAATGCATCTTCTAATTATTTGATCAGGGCAGTATTTAAACAAGTAAGGATCATCCCAAATAAAGTTTTTCACCTCAGAATAAAATTTAGATTTATCATGCTTAGACCAATGAGATGGTATTTCTTTAGTGACCAAATAATTAACAATATCAGCATACCAAGGCAATGAAGAAATATGCATCAATTGTTCATCAGGAAAAGTTTCAGTGATAGAAGTGGGATCATGTATAGTTTCAACAACTAGTCTAGATAAATGATCAGCAACAACATTTTCAAATCCTTTTTTATCACGTATTTCTAAGTTGAATTCTTGTAAAAGCAGGATCCAACGGATCAAACGAGACTTAGCATCTTTTTTTGATAAGAGATATTTTAATGCAGCATGATCAGAGTAGACAATAATTTTAGACCCTAACAGATAAGATCTAAATTTCTCCAATGCAAAAACAACAGCAAGCAATTCTTTTTCGGTTGTGGAGTAATTTAATTGAGCATCATTCAAAGTTTTGCTAGCATAGTAAATTACATGAGGTATTTTTTCAAGTCTTTGCCCTAAGATAGCACCTATAGCATAATCAGAAGCATCACACATTATTTCAAAAGGTATTTTCCAATCAGGAGGTCGAATAATGGGTGCAGTAGTCAACAAATTTTTTAATTTTTCAAAGGCAACATGGAAATTATTATCAAAGACAAAAGCATTTTCTTTTCCAAGTAAATGGCATAAAGGCCGAGAAATTTTGCTAAAGTCTTTTATAAATCTTCTATAAAAACCGGCATGGCCTAAGAATGATCTAATTTCTTTCACAATTTTAGGTGGGGGAAGTTTTGAAATAAGATCAACTTTAGCTTTATCAACTTCTATTCCATCAGATGTGATTACATGACCTAAAACAATTCCTTTTTTAACCATAAAATGACATTTTTCCCAGTTAAGCACAAGGTTTTTCTCTTTGCAACGAATTAAAACAAGTGAAAGATGGTCCAAACATTCATCAAAAGAGGAACCAAACACAGAAAAATCATCCATAAATACTTCAAGAAATCTTTCAACCATGTCAGAAAAAATTGAAATCATACACCTTTGAAAGGTCGCAGGTGCATTGCATAATCCAAAGGGCATGCGACGATATGCAAAAGTTCCAAAAGGGCATGTAAAAGTAGTCTTTTCTTGATCTTCTGGGGCGATGGGGATTTGGTTATACCCCGAATACCCATCAAGAAAGCAATAATATGCATGGCCAGCTAATCGTTCAAGCATTTGATCAATAAAAGGTAATGGAAAATGGTCTTTTCTAGTAACGTTATTCAGCTTTCTATAATCTATGCACACTCTCCACCTTGTTTGTACTCTAGTAGGGATTAATTCATTTTTCTCATTTTCAACAACTGTGATCCCAGACTTCTTAGGCACAACTTGAACTGGACTAACCCATTGACTATCAGAAATAGGGTAAATGATACCTACGTCTAACAATTTTATGACCTCTTCTCTAACTACTTCTTTCATATTTGGATTTAATCTTCTTTGACATTCCCGAGAGGTTTTAGCATTCTCTTCTAGATGGATTCTATGCATACATATGGATGGGCTAATTCCTTTAATGTCTCCAATGGTCCAACCTATGGGTTCTTTATGTTTTCTAAGGACATCTAACAACTTATTTTCTTGTTCTTTATCTAAAGCAGATGCTATGATAACAGGTAAGGTTTCAGATTCTCCTAGAAAAGCATATTTTAAATTTTCTGGTAAAGGTTTAAGGTCTAACTTTGGAGGCTCAGAAATTGATTGAACATGATCTAAGGGTGAAAAAGTTTCAACTTTGGTTTCATTTAAGGGCATAGGCTCTAGCAAAGCATTCACATCATCATTAAAGTCATCAACATGCAAGTTCATACCAAAGTATTTTTCACAAAAATCAAATAGGTCATTTCCATTATCTTCACAAATACTATCTATCATGTTAACTTCATGAACTTCTTCACACTCAACAGATTTAACCACATTAAAAACATTCAATTCAACAGTCATATTTCCAAAAGATAATTTCAAAACACCATTACGACAATTTATGATTGCATTAGATGTAGCTAAGAATGGTCTACCTAAAATGATAGGAATTTGAGCATGCATATTTTCCACAGGTTGAGTATCAAGAACAATGAAGTCAACAGGAAAATAAAATTTATCAACTTTTATCAAAACATCCTCTATAATGCCTCTAGGAATTTTCACAGAACGATCGGCTAATTGAAGAGTTATAGAGGTAGGTTTTAGCTCACCAAGACCAAGTTGCTTATAAACAGAATAAGGCAATAAATTCACACTAGCACCCAAATCAAGTAAAGCTTTGTTAATAAAATGATCACCAATAATGCATGAAATTGTGGGACACCCAGGATCTTTATATTTAACAAGACTCTTATATTGGATAATGGAACTAGCTTGTTCAGTTAAAAACGCCTTTTTAGGAACATTAGTGTTTCTTTTAACAGTACAAAGATCCTTTAAAAATTTAGAGTAGGCAGGAATTTGTTTAATGGCATCTAAGAAAGGGATATTGATACTAACTTGTTTAAAAACTTCTAAGATGTCATTGTATTGGCCGCCTTTTTTAATTGGAAGTAATCTTTGTGGGAATGGGGCTTTTGGAATGAAAGGATGGATTGGAGTTTCCTTGTTTGAAAAGTCATTGGCATTAGAACTAGAAGGCTGACTCTTTTCTTTTTCTTTTTCGTTTTCAACCTCGGGTATGTAATCGGGTTTGACAATTTTCTTTCCAGACCTAAGAGTTGAAATTGATTTGACTTCTCCATTATGACTAGACTTTCCTATCTCATATTGACCTTTTGGATTAGGGATAGGTTGACTAGGGAATGTTCCTTTCTCTCTATCAGCTAAAGCAGTGGCGAGTTGTCCTACTTGTGTCTCGAGTTTGGTAATTGATTGAGATTGATTTTGTAGGATTTGTTGAGTGGATTGCATAAATTGTTGTAAAGTATCTTCTAAGGAAGGTTTTCTTTGTTGCGGATATGGTTGATTTTGTGGGGCATGAGCTTGGTTTTGTGTGTTGTATTGGTGCCCTTGATTCATTTGGGGTTGGTTTTGTCTCCATGAAAAGTTTGGATGGTTTCTCCAATTTGGATTGTAGGTGGACGAAAATGGGCTATCATTTGGTTTCCCATAAGAATGAAGAGCATTGGCTTCCTCAGAAAAGGCTTCTTGGTAGGAAGGGCATGATTGGGCATTATGGCAAGGACTAGAACATATAGAACAAACATCTTTTCTAAGTTGAATTGGAGAGTTTATAGTTTGGCTTATGGCTAAAGCTTCTACTTTTCTCGCTAATTTGTCTAAGGATGTTCTTAATTCTAATTCTTCTTTTACTTCATACCTTCCTCCTCTTTTTGGTGAATTAGTTGACCTAGACCTAGGATCAAAATAATTCCATTGTTGTGAATTGACAGATAAATCTTCAAGGGCGTCCCACGCCTCTTGTCCTTGAAATTTTAAAAAATTTCCAGTATGCATAGATTGAATCATTTGACGATTAGAGGGAGTCAAACCATCATAAAAATATTTTACAAGTCTCCATTTTTCAAAACCATGATGAGGACATTTTAATAATAAATCTTTAAATCTTTCCCAACATTCATAAAACTCTTCATTATCTTTTTGAAAAAACTCGGAGATTTCTCTCCTTAGACTATCAGTTTTAGACATAGGAAAAAATTTCAGTAAGAATTTATTATAAAGTTGATCCCATGTAGTTATAGACCCCGTGGGAAGGGAATTTAACCAAACTTTTGATTTGTCTTTTAATGAAAAAGGAAACAATCTTAGTTTGACTGACTCATCAGAAAAATTTTGAAATTTAAATGTTGAGCAAATTTCTAAGAAATCTTTGAAATGCATGTAAGGATCCTCTCTATCTAACCCATAAAAAGATGGCAATAATTGAATGATTGCGGGTTTAAGCTCAAAATGAGTAGCAGAAGTAGTAGGTAAAACAATGCATGAAGGAGCATTAGATGAAATAGGTGCAAAATATTCAAGCAAAGTTTTTTCAGGCACAACATTTTCATCAATAGGATTAGCAATAGGTTCCATGATGCTCAAATTTTTACTAACACTTTCAAGTTCAAACAAAGATAAACGTCTTTTTACTAATCGTTTTTTAGAGTTACGTTCCCAATGATGCATACAATTTTCACAAACAAGGCAACAAGGAAAATCTCAAACAAGCAATTTTCTGATGTGGAAGATCAGTTAAAACCGCAACCACAGAGCATACTTAGAATTTTTAGAGATTTCACAACAATATAATTCTTATGGTTTACTTGTCCCCAGGCCTATTTGATTCCACTTACTCGCGCACTACTAACAACTCCCCGAGGTTAATTAGTAGAGGCGGATGGGAATTTTGTTCAAATTTCCTTTAAGCAAAAATTGCTTATGGTGAAAGGACAAGATTTAGGTTTCTCTTTTTTTTTTTTCAAGTATTTTTCACAATATTACACTAAAATATTTAAAGAAGACAAAGAAAAATAAGGCAAAAATTAAATAAGACTAAAATTTAGGCAAGAGTAGGGAGGCATAGCATGCCATCAACCATAACAAAATTAAGGTAAAAACTAGGAGGCACAAGTGCCATCAACTTAAACATAAGATAGAGGGCTAGGAGGCAAAATTGCCATCAACTAGTAATTTGCGGAAATTAAATAAAATAAAAATTACAATAATATAAATAAAGAAAATTACAACAAATGTTAGGAGGCACAAGTGCCGTCAACTAACAAAGATATAAAAGAAATAAAATTACAACAAAATTATACCAAAATTAGGAGGCACAAGTGCCATCGACTATAAAAATTAAAAGGATAGATAGGAGGCACAAGTGCCGTCAACTAAAAAAACAATAAATATAGAAATAGAAGTATATTTTTTTTTTGTATGGGTGGTTGAACCGTCCCAAATTTCTTTTTATCTTTTTTTTTTTAGTTTTTTATAGATATATATTTTTTTCGTTTTTATTTTTATTTTTTAAGTGCAAAAATTAAAATAACTAGTAGAAGAATTTACTAACCTTGAGATAATTTTCGTTTCTTTTCTCTTGCAACTCCCCGGCAACGACGCCAAAAACTTGATTGACCCAAAACGGGTATGTTTAAAAATTTATACTCACAAGTGCACGAATCGTATTCATAGAATAGTTTTCGTGTAAGCACGAGATCGAACCCAAAGGAGTTGTCTAAAATAAAAAAAGAAAACTATTTTAAATCAAAAGTAATAAATTCTAACCTAGTTCCAAAGATTGATGAGTTTTAATATTATGAACATAAAATAAAAGATTGAAAAATAAAGCTATTTAAGAGAATGAAAATAAACCAATAATGATTTGACAATAAGTGTTAAAAGAAAAGATTACTAAGATACTAGAATCCACAAAATGTAAGTTTAATAATATTTATTAGTATATTGATTCCCAAGTTTTAGTGATAGTTAAAATAATTTAAACTATCCTTTTTCAAAAAGATTTATAATTTTAAACACAATTTCTTATAAAAAGATAGGATTTTTCTTCACTTTTCAAAATTATAATTTCAAAGCATTTAGTGTAAATCAATCTAATGAAATAACAAATAAATCAATGAACATTATTTATAAGGCAAAACATAATATTTTTGTTCTAAGCATGGATGTGTACAATTTAATGACACATCTTACACAAAGAATATTATGTTTATGCACTAATGAAGAACAAAGTGTAAATATGTTCTAACAATCTAAAATACAAGATATTTAAGATGAAAGAAATATATGAAGAAGAAAAATCCATAGACTTTGTTGCATTACAAGGGAAATCAACATACAACATAAATATTACCTAGTTACAAGTTGCTTCATCATGATCTTAATAATCTTATGAAAAAAATTAGAAGCACATAACTAGAGTAGAAATTACAAAATAAATGACATACATACTTGCAAAATGCTCTTGAAAAACCCAAATGGAAGAGAGAATGGTAGAGAGAAAATGGGAGAAAAAGATGGTAACCAAAAACATTAAGCACCCCAAAAAATGGTCTTCAAAACCCTTATTTATAGCAAAAATGACATTATTAAAATAATCAATTTAAATTAAGTAAATTGATTAAAATAATAATAATATGGTAAATAGGGGTAAATTGTAGGAGTGATGATGATTTTGGGGTAAAAGTGTGTAGACAAGTGGGTAAAAAGGTGGCATTTTAGACAAGGGGACAATAAGCAAATTTATGGGCTCAAGAGGTGGTGTACGGTACACCAGGCGGCTGGGGCAGTGAAGCTTGCTGGCGGGCCTGGAGTTCAATGCTTCACGTGGTTGGGCTTGGGCTAATGCTGAGAGGAGGTGGCTGTGAGGAAATGGGCCTGGCATGATTGGGCTTCTTGATTGATGCAGAGAAGAGGAGACCATGGCTGCTTGGTCACGTGGAAGCTTGCTGGGAGTGGGAAGGATATGTGACTTGGTGGAAGTCATATATGCTGAATGGGGAAGTATCACACGTGAGCTCAACGTGGTGGAGCATGAGGGAGAGAAGCTAGGAGGTGCTGATGGAGGGAGCTTCTAGCGTGGGCTTGGGCCTTGGGCCAGGCTTGGGTTGGCTAAGCAAACTTCAAAAATGCCATTATCCATCTCTTTGTTTTTTTCCACAAAAATGCCACAAATGAAATAATTCTCCTACAAAATAAATTATAAACTAAATTAAAATTAAATATTTTCATTAATAAAATATACCATATAACTCCCATGAAAACATTAATTAAAATTTAATTTACATAACATTCACTTTTCAATAAAATCAAATTTTTAACATTCAAACTAACAATACTAATTTTAACTAATTCAATTACAACATAACACAATAAAATATCTATAAAAACATATAAAAATATAGAAAATTACAATAAGACTAATAAATGTAAAATTACTTAAAAACTTAATAAATCAATTAATAACTCAAGAACTGAGCAACAATTAGCTCATAAAAAGTGGTAAAATAACTCTATTTTGCAGAGTTATCAGTCACCTAGTTGCCCTGGTACGAAGTAGACACATTGTTGCCATGAATACTTATGTACTCTACTCATTCTTAATGAATATATTTCTTATTGGCGCGTCACACTCCTCATTTACGCGAGCATATATCTGCCTATTGTATACCCATTGCCAATTGAAATTATCAAAGTACATGAGAAAAATGATCAAAGTGTCCGACGAGATGAATCTCGCCAACCGCTTGGGGGGCAGAGTGTTGGAGATGTGCCTTGAAAGCATATGTAGTAAACATTGTTTTCATGAAATAAATAAATAAATTGAATTTGTTATGCATATATTTTATAGACTATATTATTCTATGATAATATTATGTAAATATCAGGAAAATTCCTAAGTTCATGTATGTAATCTCAAACACGTATTAGTACGAGAGGATTGTGTTTGAGATAAATGAACTTGAATAGTTCGTAGTAAAATAAAGTTATGGAATCTTTAGATTAATTACTGCAAGTACGGTCCACTAGTATTATGAATACATGTGATCAAGATCCGGATCACTAGTGTGGTAGGACACTTTAGTGGAGGTGCTTTATATATTAGAGAATATATAGAACTGGACCAGATATGTTTATTAATACTTAGTTAAATACCGTTTCGAAGTATTAATTAAATATATCAACTGATGATCATATACAAATAGATCTTAATCCTGAGGTTACTATGAACTCCTGTTTATGTTATATGAGTTCTTTGATTCACTTGTTAGGGTCTGTCAGAATGATCAGGCTAAAAACTTTTGTTTTGGGAACTCATTAATATAGATGGCTGGGGACATAGTATACAGATATGGAATCTATACCTTCTCGCAAGAGATTGAATGATGGTTCTCTTAAGGGTTGACTTTTGGGACTGAAAGGTTATTGAGCTCAAATTCATAATTTAGTTATGAATTAACCTTCACTAGTAGAGTCAATGGTACTTAAGGAAACAAGAGATAATTAAAAGGGTAAAACGTTAATTTTCTTCCCGATTAATTATGAACCATTATTAGAGGGTCAAGTTGTATGCAATGATTATATCAATGGACGCTTTATGATTATAAAGTACTCAGTAAATGAAATGTCTATAATTACAAGAGTGTAGTCTCATATTTATAGTGGAATAATCATGAGATTAATAAATTAAGATTATTTAATTAAAGAGTTTAATTAATAATCTCAAATTTATTGGAGCTTGGAATTATAGGTCCATAGGTCCCCATAGCGGCTCTATCAACACTGTTCAAGGTAAGAGTTGATATGAAGGGAAAATAGTTTAAAGACATATTTAAGAAGAAACTTGTTCTTCAGGCCAAATATGCAATTATATGATAATAGTGATTAATTAATTAATTACAAATTAGTTGTAGTTAACAAAATTAATTAATATTTAATTATTGTATAATTTTCGAAATTATACTAAATAATTAAATTTAATTTCGAAATTTAATTAAATAATTAATTAATTGTAATTTTTGAAATTATGATTAATTAAATATTTATTTTTGAAAATTTTGGATTTAATTAATTGGTAGAATTAATTAAATATCTTTATTTGAGTGGGAGAAAATAATCTGATAAGTTCTAATTGGATTTGAATTTAAAAGATTGATATTTATTCAAATAATTAATTATATTTGATAATTAATTAAAAAGATAGTTCATTTGAATTCAAATTTGAATTAGCTATCAGGTTGTTAGATCTTATCTGACAAAGAAATTTGAATAAATAATTAAATAAAATTTGTAAAACAAATATCCCTAGAAATTAGGAAGCTACACGTTCACACACAGTCCAGGACTGTGTGTGGCGTGTAGCACCAGTGTTTTTCAGGGATGGGATTTTCAATTTTATTTATTTAATTAATTAATTAATGGATAATTCGAAAATTGGTTTTTGGATTTTTTCATTAATGGAATAATTAATTAATTAAAAAGTAAATTGTAAAATGGTTACAGATTTATTTTTAAATTTTGAATATTTTCTGTTAAGTAAGACTGGTCAGATTATTATTCAAAATAAGAGAAGTGAGTGTGAGACAACTCAGAACATTCGCTATGTGAAAAATAGAACGATAGTTTTCTCTCTCCCTGAAAATAAAGAACCAATTCTCAGGCCTATTCTCTTGATCTCATGAGTTGAGTAGATCAAGAAGAATCACAAATAAACTATCCTTCATTCTCTAAGTGCCCACACATTTCTTGAGGTGTAGAGAACGCTTTGGAAGATCTTGGTGTGAGTACGTGGGAGCGGCTTGGATAGGAAGATCGTTCTAAATACGAAAAGATAGCAAGGACACTTGATAGGCTTCAAGAGGTATGATTTCTATTAGTATCTTGTTTATGATTAATGTATGTATATTAATGGATCCGCATATTTAAAGGTAGTTTAAATATGTTACAAAAATTTTGTTGTACATTGGGCCAACCACACCACATTTCCGCTGCGTATTAGGAAACTCGTTCCTAACACAGAGTATATAGCAAAAAATAACTAAATAAATAAAATAAAGAAAAAAACCTTGCAAGGCACCTCTTGAGTTCATGAGGGTTAGAAACCCTTATAGATATCAAGGGAGCCAAAAGGTCATATAGGGATAACCTCACAGCAAAGGCTAGACACCTCCGCGAGGGGTATGGTCTCAATGAGGACATCTGCTGATAAACCTAGAGCACCTCTTGAATTCATAGGATTAGCTACCCTTATGGATGTCAAGGGAACCAAAAGGTTCTACAAGGACAACCTCATGATAGGCTAACACCTCCACCAGGGGTAAGACCTCAAGGGGGACATCCACCAATAAACCTAGAGCGGCCACCAAGCCGTCTAGCCGAAAAGTGTCCGACAAGAGACGCTTGTGAAAAAAAATCAAAAGGTTTCACAAGGATAACCCCCTAATAAAGGCTGATACCTCCACGAGGAGAAAGGCCTCAGGTAGAGCATCCACCAATAAGCCTAGAGTGGCCACCAAGCCATCTAGCCAAAAAGGGTCCTAAAAGAGACCCTTGTAAAAATAGTACTATGCATAATGACGAGAAGGACGCTCCTCGCAATAAATAACAAGCGCGCGCGAAAATATATAAAAGGATAGCAAGAACCCAAAGAGTCAACATATCCTTACTAATACATTCAAGATGCACCGAAGAGACTATTACTACCGGTCCAGATAAAACATCAGCAAGCTATCACAAAAAAGAGACCTATCGAACCCATTTTGCTCCTGCATATAGAAGCGGGCTCAAAAGGACCTCGACACCATCGGAGCATAGTAAGTGTAGCATCATAATAAGTCTACAAGGGCACCTAAAGACCTCCTCATAGACTAGGGAGCAAGTGTGGATGCCAAAAATCCACAAGGAAAAATATATGATCCCATGCTAAAATAAGTAAGGGTCTGTAAGAATTGACCCACCAAGCAACATGTGGACGCCAAAAAATTCCCACTCTTAAAAGACCTTCATTGCATGTCCCCCAAGGCATCAGATAAGCATAGGAAACAAAAGATTACAATCTGGCATCAAGCGCACCCCGTCCGAGGTCACCTGACACCTTACTCAAAGTGTCATGCGTCATCAACAAGCCAGCTCGCACCAAGGAAAAGTAGCACCAAAGGAGATGGCCTCTCGCATGGGTTGTGGCCTCAAATTGATGGTAGCACCTCGCGCCTAAAGGGGCCTCGCGCTAGGAGGGTGCCTCACGCTTGGAAGGACCTTGCGCCTGGGAAGGGCCTTGTGCCTGGAGTGGCCTCGCGCCAGGAGGGTGCCTCATCCCTGGAGGAGCCTTACGCCTGAGAGGGCACCTCGCGCCTGGAAGGGTGCTTCGCGCCACGAGTGTCTTGTGCATGGGGACTGAAGTGAGACCCTCGTCGCAGGAATCATGTCTCATAGCATACGTCGCAGGCCTCGTTGAAGAGGCCTTATATCCCTCCCTAAGATAAGCACCACCAACAGGGCACCTCCTTCCTTGTGGATCTCACAAGATGCAGAGTCAAGGACCTCTTGAACATGCATTCGAGGAAGGTTAGAGAAGACCTCATGACAATTCAGTATTAAGTCAAAAGAGGTGGGAACAACGAAGTGTGTCATCCATGATAACATATAAGAAGTCCAATACTTGAAGCTCATAGGAGCAATGTATCTTGGGAGGGTGAGAACCTCCTTATGACTCAAAGAGCTCGTACAGGTATGGACACAACATCCACGCCAGACAAGTAGTGGTAGTACAACAATGGTGCATAGTAAGGACTCCCCAAGCACTCCTATGAGGTTTGTACCCGGCAAGTAGTGGAGGTACGACATGGTACCATGGCAGGAGTACTTTTGCAGACCCTTGACACATAATGGAGCCGACCACCACTCCTCCAACACCACTACCACCTGCAGCCTATATATGCAGCTCCTGGACTCTTCGGGACCACAATGTACCAAGAGTCATTAGAGCTCACCTATAAATATGACCTCATTTCATCATTGAAGGGGATTGGCAAATTTTTGTAACCCCAAATCATTAAAAGAGAAATACACAAGTTTTCCTCCATTGTTTTTCTATAACTTTTGTATATGTTCTTCTAAGTTCACTTGAGTTTTCCAACCTAAGTTCGTTGACGAGTTTTTACCGTCAACAGCGGTGATCCATGTCCTGTCATTGGGCAGCCATCTTGGCTACTGCGATGGTGTTCATAGCGCACAAGCGTGCAATCTCTTCTTTTAGGGTGGCGACGTCCCCCTGAACTGCTTCAGGCTCTTGGGGGACGTGGTTGCCATTGCCCTCTTCTAAGTTCTCACGATGGTCTTCCTTAACGTTCCTCAGAGGAGGAGGAGTTGGTGGGGTCGTAAAGGCCATTTTCTTTGGTTGTACTGTGTAGGTGCCATGACCACCGAGGGAGTGGGTAACCTTGGGTGGTAGGTGACGAGATCTCACTCTGAGACTCACACTCTCAATGAAAGCACCAAAATGTTGACTCTTTTTTTTGTCAACTTACACGGAGCAATGAATGAAGAGTTGTTTTGTGTGTAAAATCTGGAGTGGAATCTTGGCTGTGAATAGTGAACCAAAGAATGAGAAATAAATGTGGTAATAAATGAAAGAAACAAAGGTTTATAATGGTTTGACTTTAAAAAGATGATGATGAACTTTGAACCCTCAAGAACAAGTACACCAAGTTTGATCTTGTTCTTTGGGCGGTTACAGCAATGGAGAGTGAGAGCTCTATTGAAGAAGATGAATAGTTACTGACTTAATGAGCCAACTAGCTAGATTCGGCCAAATCCATATTGATTTGACTCAATCCCCTTCTTGCATCTTGATTTGCACTATTTATAGCCGCGGAGAAGAGAAGAGCTGACGATGAACTTATTTCCCGATCAGGCTAATTTTTGGTACACTTGGATGAATGCAGGTTTCTATCTCACCAAAAATGGTATTCCAACGTGTCTTGTTCATTTAAAGGTTGAAGGTGCACTCTTGTGCTGGAGTAGACTTGTTGGTGAGATCCATTTTCGCCTAAGAGCTGAGGGAATAACGGGGGTCATCCTTCCTAGGTGAGTAACGGTGACTGTGGTGTCTTCCCACTTCACCACTTGTTTTGACACGTCATCAGCCTCGCAAGCCGCTACATGGTAATGCCAAAATTTGGGTATAACACATACTCTCGGGCTTCTTTTCTTGCGTTGCCTGCATGAGCCCTTGTTGTACCAAAACATCTTTCGCCATGCTCTGCCATATACTAAAATTGTTCTTTCCATCAAAAGCTCAATCTCAAATTTTGTGGAAGACATCATCTTTGACATATTTGGGGAAGATCTGAACCTTGACTTTGGTACCTCTTGTTGGGAAAAAAAAAAGACAAACTTCCCAAGCGTAGCAGAAACAATGAAGAAGCAAATAAATTTACTCAGTTTGGTAAAATTACCAAACCCACAAAGAGAGATCTATTTCACTTCAAACTTCAATATTACATACTCAAACTCTCTCAATCTCTCTACCAAAAACCCAATATACCCTTTGCTTCTCACTCGCACACTCTCTACACTTCAAACTCACTCTCACTTCTCTTCGAAAACCACTCTCTTCTAAACTAACTGTCTCACATACACAAAATACATTTATAGAGTTGTAAAACCTGGGCACCAAGACAACTTGCCCAACAAGACACTCATTTTACACAAATTAATAATTACCTAAAATTAGCTACTCCATAATGAACTTAACTTGGATCCTACATAAATCTTGATAATAGTTAAACTTTGTAACTCTCTTTAAAACTAAAAGAGAGAAAAATGGTGTTTGGGAAAACTTTATGCCCTATCCCATAAGCATAAAGTACTGAGTATCATATTAATAAATTGAATCTCATTACACGAGTAATACAAAGCTAACATTCTAACAGTATGCCAGCTGGCTAACAACCATATAACTAACCAACGCCTATTGTGTTACCTGACATAACAACATTACAACTGCCTGAACTATCACTAACAAACTCTTGATACTCAATAATAGTTGACTGACTGACTGACTGCATACATGGTGTCTGGTCTTGTAACAGTTGAATAAAGTAAACTGCCAATTAAACTTTGAAATTTTAATTCATCTGCTTTTGGTGAGTCGTTTTCTTTCTTGAATGCTTTATTGTTGTCTAATGGAGTTGGTAATGTCTTACAACCTTCCATTTTGAATTTCTTCAAGCGTGTCTCCTACTCTTTGTATCAGACAGACAGGCATGCTAACATTACTTGTAAATTGAAGTTTGTCTTTTCAAATGCCTACCATAGTGCTTGCTACTATCACATCAGTATGAGTATGAGTATGGTTGCAAAATTCAAGACTGATCACTGTCACCAAGAAATGTAGTTAGTGGCCTATGCTTTCTTGAAGTCTAAGTTTCATTGTCACTTTGACAAAATCAAGGGTAAAGATATGGACGTCAGTATAATATAATGACATGAGGATCTATATGGAGTAACTCATATTTTTATAAGTGGTTTAATATTTTCAAACACTTTCTATATAAGACACTATACTTTAATACATGTTAAGACGATAGCTATATTGGCTCACTAATCTCAAACCGCAGAATTAGGTCAATGTGGAGGAGTAGATAGCTTTCAAGGAGGTGCTAAGAGTACCATACCAAAGTTCTTTCATTAGATGTAGTGTACTAAAAGCTTAATTATCTTTCGTGACACTGCCGCATAAATCCATTTACAGCGAATGAATTTCAATATTTTCCCATCCTTAGAAACAAGTATTGGTGTAGAATTCTTTGCCACATTTACTACTTATACTAGGATAATCCATCATTTTTGGTCAGAAACTATTAGTTGTATTGTATTGTATTTTTACTTCACTTCACTTGGGACTTTACTTAGATTGTATTCATTTTCACATTATAATAAGAAAATAGACCCAGTTTGGTCTCATCAAATGGGAAGTTTGGTCTCATCAAATGGGAAGTGGACTTTATATATGCATGGGTTTCCATAGAAACTGAGGTAAATTTATGTGTAAATTATTTTATACGTTTTAGATTTCATTCCTAAGATTTTCTGAAACATGTTTATTTGTCTTCTCTTCTAAATGGAAGATGAAATGTATTGGAATAACTATTATTAATATTAATAGCTTTCTGAGAGTTTAGGACTAATATATATTATAGTGTAATATTTTCAATAGTTGTTTCTTTTTTTGGCGCGTAGCGATTGTGCTCACTATTGTGCACACAGTGGATGAAGCACAATTATAACCCTCTAACATGACACTTCTATTTATTTGCAGATAACAAATGTCAATGACCGTCTGGCGGCATTAAGTATTTGATCTGAAATGGCGACTATGCAGAGTGCTTTGTTTCCTTGTAGTTCTCTACTTAATGACACTTCTTCGTTTTGTAAGCTCAATGAAGTCCGTCTACTCAATTTCAAAGATCAATCTTCTATAAGTTCATCCAGAAGTTTTAGTGGCAACTCAACCTCAAAGCCAAATACACTACAGGCCCAGATTTCCCTTAGTGCGGATAATACCAGAAGCATTTGTCATCATCCCAGAGTCGAGACTCGGACCGATTTCGACATATGTCATTGCCTTCTTTCTTTCCTGAACAACGAACTTATTTATGATTGCAGGCAGATACATGCTGCAGCTGTAAAGCTTAATGCTTTTGAAGTGGACTGTGTTATTGGGAACAAGCTAGCTGTTTTGTACTGTAAGAAGAAGGAGTTATTTGGTTGTGCCCGCCAGTTGTTTGATGAAATTCCCAAACGAACCAGACCAGGTTATTTGGCGTTAATTAACACATATTGCTGGTTAGAACAATGGGAAGATTTTTTTTGGCTCCTAGGATTGATGGTTAGTGAAGGGTTGTTTCCTGATAAGTATCTTGTACCTACTGTTCTTAAAGCCTGTTCAGCATTGAAGTTGTCAAGGAAAGGTAAAATGCTTCATGGGTACATCACAAGGAAGGATTTAAATTCAGATATTTTTGTTGGGAATTCACTTATTGATTTTTATGCAAATTGTGGGGAATTGAGATCTTCCAGCAGTGTTTTTTATGCCATGAGAGAGAAAGACGTAGTATCGTGGACTACCCTTGTTTCAGCTTACCTGGACGTAGGCCTTTTAGATTATGCCACTGAGGTTTTTCATTCTATGCAGTTGAATGGGGTGAAGCCTGACTTGATATCTTGGAATGCACTTGTATCTGGGTTTGCACGGAATGGAGAGATTGATTTGGCTCTACAGTATTTGGAAGAAATGCAAGAAATGGGAGTGAAGCCAAGGGTTAACACTTGGAATGGAATCATTTCTGGTTGTGTTCAAAACAAGTATTTTGAAGATGCATTAGATGCATTCTACAGTATGTTGTGGTATCCTGAAACCCCAAATTCTGTTACAATTGCAAGCATTTTACCAGCTTGTGCAGGATTAGAAAATCTTAATTTAGGAGAGGTGTTTCATGGATATGCTCTTAGACATCAGCTTTGTGGAAACATTCATGTGGAGGGTTCATTAATCGATATGTACTTAAAATGTGGAAGAACCGACAATGCAACTAAAATTTTTTATAAGGCAGAAAACAAAAACACAACCATGTGGAATGAAATGATAGCAGCATTTGTAAATGTGGGGAATATGAAGAAGGCAATGGAGCTTCTCAGGCTGATGCAAAATGATGGTCCAAAACCTGATGTCATATCATTTAATACTATGCTTGCTGGCCACGCAAGAGTTGGACAAAAATATGAGGCATATAAATTGCTGTCTGAAATGGTCCAGATGGGTTTAAGTCCAAATGTTGTTTCCTGTAATATTTTAATTTCTGGTTTTCAACAATCTGGGCAAAGTTATGTAGCTCTGAAGTTGTTTCAGGACATGCAATCTTCATCAAATGGTAGCTTCTTCAGTGACATGTTCCCTCAGTCTGCTCGACCAAACTCAATAACTACCACCAGTGCTCTGACAGCTTGTGCTTACCTAAATCTAAAACGTCAAGGAAAGGAAATCCATGGATACACATTGAGGATTGGATTTGAGTGCAATACCTATGTCTCCTGTGCATTGGTTCATATGTATTCAAAATGCGGTGATATTGTTTCAGCAACCAAAGTTTTCAAGAAAATAGATGATAGAAACACAAGATGTTGGAATGCTTTTATTGCAGGGCATGTCAACAATATGCATCCTGGTGTTGCTTTTACACTTTTCAGCGAAATGCTAGCAGAAGGTGTTGAACCTAACCCAATGACACTCATGATACTTCTCATTGCTAGTGGTGATATGGCAACTTTGAGAACTGGAAAAGAACTACATGGTTATGTCTTAAGGCGTCTGTTTCAGAAATCAAATAATCATCTTGCTGATGCCCTGATAGGCATGTATGCGAAGTGTGGTGTTATTATTGAGGCCAAATCGGTGTTTAACTCTGAAGTTAAAGATGTTGCTCTGCGGAATTCCATGATGCCTGCTTATTAATTTATTCATATACTAAATCAGATGGTCAATAAACAATACAGAATAGATCGGTAAAAATTATTTACAATATATCGGTATATATATTAATTGATGCGTGTAATATATTTTAGATCTTTTAATACAGGCATAGAAAGAGAACAAATGTGGAAAAATAGTCATAATAATTTACTTATATAGAGCTGGAAGTTTAACCAAGAACTAGCTATACTTTTGTAATATTATTATATAAATTTTGGGGGTATGAAGGTTCAGCTACAAAACTAAGTGTTTAAGTGCTGTTTCTTCCATACCTTGTGATTGTAGTTACTAATGCTATATATCTAATATTGGGCAGTATATGAACTTTCCAAGAAAGAAGTAAAGTTGGCACACCTGAAAGACCCCTCACTGATTTAAGTCATTTGAGCTACAGAGGATACTGGACGAGAGTACTTTTAGACATTTTGAAAAAGCACAAGGGCAATATTTCTATCAAGGTATGCATTTCTGAATCATTATGTTACTTCAGGATATTGCTTATGCTTTTTTTTTTTTTTTTGAGCTTGTTGAAGGTCATTTTGGCCATTTAACTTTAACAAGTGTTCACTATGATAAAATACATATATATTTTCATTCTGAAGTTTTGGGCTTAGTGTGTAGCTTGACGATTTTGTTTCCAAATTTTGTCAGGAGCCGAGTGGCATGGTAGCCATAAATTGACGACCCTACAAGGCCTAGAAATTGGAATTGATCCAGTATAGAAAGGTGCAGATCCTAAAGTTCTGGATCGTCGTCTAAAAGCAGCGCGTCGTGGGGGTCTCGAGGTTGATGTTACCAAGTTGATCTGGACCCCATACAAAGAGCAAGGTTGACTGACTTCTCTTCTCTTCTCTTCGACAATAAGGTTCCTTTCCAGATAAAAAAAAGACACTTGAGTTGAGTGGTCACTTACTTCTTCTGCTTGTATAATATAAAACCATCATTAGTGGACTCCATCTCCAGACTCTATATATAGACTAAGGTTCTTTCTTTAGCAGCATGAAACAGAAAATGGTCCATTGTTTCCTAATCCTACCCTAGGGTCTTAATTACTCTTGATACCACCATATGTTTCTGATTTATCTTTGACATGTTAATAATATTAGTTATTCACGACCTCGCAATCAGATTCCTTCATTTGCTACTTGATTGTAAAAGGTCTTGAAGAAAAGTTTGCGTGTGTAGAAATGAGATTTGAGAGAAAGAATATGAGTAATGAAAAATGTGATCCCAGTGACTGAAGTTCACCGAGGCTTAACTTCATATATATAGACATGAGCTACCGAAAGAGTAAGAAGCTACAAGAAGCTTCTGCAACAGAAAGTTGTTCCAGTAATCGGAAGGTTGTTACAACTCCATAACTAACTTATAAACTGTCTAACTGAATACAGCTCAAGAGCTAACTAAAAACAGTTGAAGGAAAATATACTATCCATGCTCCGAAGAGGTATCTCAAATATGTAGCACTTGCAACGACTACAACTATGTTATCATCATCAATCACACATCATTTGAATATTGATGTATTTATGAATTAGATATATCTTAATAGATCAAGTTGTGCCACTTCAAATGCTACTGAGATAAGAAATGGGACATAGTATTAGACATTTGTTCTAAGATATGAAGAAAAATGGTACGAAATATGATGTGGTGAATTAGATCAAATCATCAAATGCATTGCAAACTCTGGTTAAGTAGGACCAAAACCTGTAAAAAAAAAAAGCTCTCTTGAAGTTGCTAACGCTTTTTGAGGGGACGCGGGAACCGAGTTTAACCTCTTGATTCTCCCTTAATAAAGGAAAAAGAAAAGAAAACGGTTGAACAGTAATTGGTTAAAGTCACAGACAGACCTCATTAGTAGTAGTAATGATAATAAAGTCACTGGACAATGGAAAGAGTAATAGGTCCTTGCTTTTACTTGGCTCTGTGGTTCTTGTCTCCTAGTGAGTGAGGAAAACCAAACGACAATTCTACACTAAAATAAAAATATACATCTCAAACGCCGTGGCAGTGGACAATTCTATTGAATGGGCTGTCTGATATAGGTCCAACAACAGAAAGGACTTAGACTTGTACAAACATGGCACGTGCTGTTGCTCCCTACAGTTTCCTTTCCAAATGTTGTTCATTTATCACCCCCAAAATCCCAAACTAAATGACCCCAACAATTTCATTCCATGAATTGCATGTTTAGAGTTACAGAAAAGAAAAGAAAAAAAAAGGTGCTTTCTATTGAAAATGTAAAGTCTCCCATTAACTTCAAGAAAAGAATATTATGAACAATAGCATTCATTCATTGCTTCATATTACATGATATCATGACCAGAATTAACAACTATCAATATGTATATGTCTCTTGAAACACTGAGTCAAACAATTTTTATAAAAAATTTATAAACCCATAACATTTTAGACAACCATTTACAAACCAATATTACCCTTTGTTTTTCCTATCTATTAAACTCCGTCACTAAATATATAGATATATATATATATATCTATCACCTTCACTTTCTGGTAATAATAATACTAAAACTTAAACTGTTGTGGGTTGAAGATGATGTTTGGGATGGTGAATCTGTTGGAGCTGTAATCCTCTCAATGCGGCACCGCCGGATCTTCTCTTCCACAAACTCTCCGACTCACCTTGTTGACCTCCCGCCGGCCGTTTAATCACCGGCAACGGCGGATCCATTGCCATGATGTCGATCTCAGAAACACAATTCTCACTCTTAGCTTCACTTCTGCACAACCCATTTCCGCCACTGATGACCTGACCTCGCCTCCGGCCTCGGCCTCGACCGCCGTCGCAAGCAACGGAGACGGAGACGACGGAGGGATTGATGACGGCGGTAGTGGCGGCGGCGACGAGATTTTTGCTGGAGAAAAACTTCTTCAGCTTGGAGTACTTGACGACGTGGCTATTGTTGTCGTTTTTGTTGTGCTTAGAAGTGGTGATTAGTGTCGTATGAGTGAGTAATGATCTAGTTGGAAAGCCGATTACCCTGTTGTTCCGCTTGACCTGGCCGATGCAACTGATTCTAGGGGATAAAGGGTCGTCTCCGGAAGAGGACACCGGCGACGGCGACGGTGACCGGCGGTTGACGCACCTGATGGGAAGGGGAAGGCCGACGTCTTTGATAGAAGGCTTCGAGCATAACATTGGTAAGAATGTGTTCTTTTGAGGATGGAAACGATGGCATTCTGGACCCATTAACTCCTTTACTGAAGATTAAAACGAACAAGAACAAAAATCTACGGATTGGGTTTGTGAGAAGAAGTTATTTGGGTTTTCAGAAGAAAATATTCGAGAGGGAGAGAGAGTTGGGTCAATAAGGTGAAGAGGGCAAAGAGCCAAAGACTTCGTCTGGGTCTTTTATTGTGTTCTTTCCGGGCGAAAAGCGTGTTTGATTTTTTCTAAAATGAGTTACTTTTTATTTTATTGTTAGGCCGGAAAATTTTGTCACATATGATTAAAAAAATGAAGATTATAAGATTGAATTGTTTCTGCTTTTAGTAAGTGTGAAATCAGTCATAAAATTAAGGAAGGAATGGTGTGTGTGGCCGAGACAGAAGTAAAGACCAAAAGGTCGACCATTAAATTGGTTAATTTGACTTATTTATTTCAATTTTTATTTAGTTAAAGGGTGGCACATTTTATTGGGAATTGAATCGTTGTAAGAGGAGGTAGGGTGTTGGAAAAAAATTGCAACCCACATAAACGGGTCACACCGCATCTTATCATGCGACTTTAAATTTTGTGTAGCATGGTATGAGTTGTATTTTTCCCAAATTGTGCAGCTCAGGTTTGAGTTGGAATTTTGTCATTTTAATTTGAGATTTAATTCTGTTTGTGTAGTTCAAATTTTAGTTGTATTATTAAAATTTAAAATTTTGGCTGTATTATTTAAGTTTAGTATTAAACTATTTATGTTTGTCATGGATGTAGAATGTTGCTAAATATGAATGGAATCATACAAGGGAAGGTCATATACAGTGCAGGTATAATTTAAAAAATTGTTCAAATTACATATCCAATATGATTCATTAAAATTGTCTCAAACCCCTAATATGACAGTAAAAGAAATAGAAAGGCAGCATGCGTAAATGAAGGAAAGCTCAAATGTCTTTAATAATGAGGTGAGCCAACCATTTAATGACAAGTCCACAAGCTTCTCTTCTCTTGCAATTATAGGCTGACCCTCTTCCTGTCTCCATCTAAAGGCTAAATTAAAAGCTCCTTATCTTCAAAGCAATCCATCTCACCATTTTTAGTTGACTCAACTCTTAATTATTATTAGCAAGCTGGTGTTGCCATTAGTTTAGCTAAGTAAATACAATATGGGGTTAATTCAGTCCAAAAATGAACAGGTCGAATAGTGCTAAACGGCTTTACCTTTTATAAAATAAGAAGTTTCCTCAACCAAAACTAATGTTGGGTGATGTAATAACCATCAATATAATATGAAATATTTATAATGTATGTATAAATACAAGATACTATAAAGTATTCTAGTGTATTTCTAATTATTCGTGATAAAATTATAAATTTATTTATTAATTGTGTAATATATGATGGGTGCTTTTGGTATGATTTTAGAAGTATAAATAAAAAAAATATTCTTAAAAAGAAAACAAAAAAACCGAAGTACAAGCTAAACTGCTTAACAATATCATGAAGCTTTTTCTTCAGGGTAAATAATATCATGAAGTCTTGAGCACATTAATCTGCCCTTTTCAAGTAAACTAGGTTATGTTTGTTTACTGTTTACGATAAGAATTAGTTATCTTAAACCTGTCTCTTTTTTCTAATTTTTTTATTACTATTATTATAAGAAGTGCTAAAGAAACTCTCTAGTCCACTCTATTTTGTACTTTCTCCATCACTTGATGACATGTGTCATCTTTTAAACAATATTAATTTTAATAAAATAATTCGACATTATATTTCAACTTTATTACAATTATGTTACCATCTAACACTTATTTTAGTTGTGTTTTATAAAAATTTTGTTTTTGAATTTTTTAAACACAAAAAGAGAAATATAATTTTATTTTTGTTTCTTTAATTTTAAAAATTAAAAATATATTTGGTAACTATTTTTGTTTTTTGTTTTTAAAAATAAAAAATAATTAACGCATTTGATAACTTTTATTTTTATTTTTTGTTTAACAATATGAGGTGTTGATTTGAAGGAGAGAAGAAAAAAAAGAAAAGAAAAATTGAAAACTGTTTAAAAAAAATTTAAAAGTAAAAAAATTATGTTTTCAAAATTTAATAAATTTTAATTAAAATTTTAAAAAATAATAAATAAAAATAGAGTTACCAAACACATTTTATGTTTAATTGTCAAGTTTTTAATTAATTAAATAAAAAACCATTTGTTTAAGTGTTACCCAAACAACACATTTATTTGTAAAAAACAAATTAAAGTGTTAAATACACTATATATGTCACTCTCTTTTGCATTCTCTTAATTCAATGAATGACATGTGAATTTTAATTATGATTTTAAAAAATATTAAAATATAAAAAATAGAATAATATCTACATGTCATTTATTGATTTAAGAGAGTGTAAAAGAAAGCTTCCTTAGCACTTCTCAAAAATATAATAAAAAAATTAATAATAACTAATACAAAGACGATAATTTATTTTCTAATTAATTTGTGGGGTTTATATAAGAAAAAAAATATTTATGTGGAAAAAAATATTATTATATTAAAATAAATTATTCTCTAAAAAAATAATATATTAATTTAAAATTAACTAACTAATAGCTATCTACAATAAGAAGTTTTCACTAGAAAAAAAATATATCATTAACACTACAATTTTTAATAGGAAATCACATTGCTTTGGATATTTAAACTCGTTATTATCCAATATATTATTGTTAAGCAGTTTGCACTATTTATTAATTCCAAATAAAAAATAAATAACATATTTATAGAAATTTATTTTTAAAAAATGACAACAAATTCAAATTCTTTTTATTGTTGATATTAAAATATTTATAAAAAAAAACAAAATTTACCCCATATATATAAATTCTATAATTGTTATAAATGAAATAAGTGGTAGATGGTAGTATAATTGTAATAAAGTTGAAATGTAATGTACAGTTGTTTTATAAAAATTAACCTTATTTGAAAGATGACCCATGTTATTAAATGAGAGAGAGTAATAGAGTCTCCTTAACACTCTTTGATTATTAACATCCCATTTAATATGCTCGCTCTTTGATCATTATATGAGCTCTTTATTTCTTCAATTGTTTTTTGGACTTAAAAGCTTGGTGGAGTATGCTCTATGACTTATCATTAGGATTGGGCAAATTAATTTATTTGAGTTATATATTAATTAGGGTTTGGGTATGTTTTTATTTATTGGAAATACATGTATTTATTTCTTTCAAAGCAGTCAAAAGTGTCTGAAGAAATCATATGTATTAATGGATAACATATTATTATGTGGAACCACGTCTTCCCAGAATAATGCAATGAATCAGTGGAATCACTATAATAATAATAATAATAATAATAATAAATTAGGTTAATTTACATTGGAAATCGCTTTCACTTCGTGGCGTTTGCGTCTCTATTGGTAAACCCAGTCATCGTAATTAATTGTATATTTATATATATTAAAGAATAATAATTTCAGCTCAACCTTAATTAATACTATATATTAATTAATACCCTCTAATTTATATAAAATTACACTATCTATCTTGACCATAGTTTCTTCGGTGTTAGGATCATTTGTGATTAAAAAAATTAATAATTTCCCGAACAATTAATCGAAGTTTGACAACATTAAAATAAAAATTAGTATTTGTTTTGAGTAATTAAGTGTCCTTAAAAAATGTAGAGAGACATAAGATGAATATAATATTAAACTCAAGTGTATAAAATGATTTATTTTATCCTTAAAATACATGTGTGACTCATGAAAATTATTAACTTTACCTCCTAAAAATTTGAACCAAACATACTAAGTGTTTTAAATTCTCATTCTCACATTCACTTTATTATGTACTAAACACTCCAAAAGTGTATAGTAGTTTTCTATTATCTTTCTTTCTTCCAACTCTATTTTAAAGTTATATGTAAGCCAAGGTTTTATCATGGTAATTTAGATATATACTAGATACAAATAATGAGTAATATACACATTTGTTTAGTTTTATTTATAGAATTTATTAATTATTTTTATTAAATTTATATTAATGTTATATAAATTTTGAAATAAATATCATATTTTAATTAAATAATTTATTTATTTTTGTTTAAGTTTATGTTTATTTTAGTTTTCGAATTTGGAACTGACAACAATAGATTATATATTATATGTTTAATGTAATATTAAATATTATACGTGATTTTAAATTTAAGTTTTTTGCTAGTTTTTTTTAAAAAGCAATTTGTTACTAATTCACAGTAGATTATATTATATGTTTAATATGATATTATTAAAACAAGTGAGTTTAAGTTTAATTAAATTTTATTTAAGTTATAAAACGTATGATTTTATTATTTTTAAATAATTATCATTGTAAAATATCTAAAAAATATCATATTTTAATTTTTTTTAATTATTTATTATTTTAAAATAATTATCATTGTAAAATATCTCAAAAATATCATATTTTAATTTTTTTAATTATTTATTTTATTTTAATTAAGTTTAAGTGTTTACAAACTACCGTTAAATATGAGAATATTCTGTTAAAGTTAACATTAAAAAAATAAAAAACTGTTAAAACTAAAAGTTTCGGTTATCTACACACTTATTATATAAAAGATATATATATATTTATACTAGAAACAACCAACGTGCAATATGCACGTTTTCTTAGTTTTATATATATAATTTATTAATTATTTTTATTAAATTTATATTATTGTCATATAAACTTTAAGTAAATATCTTATTTTAATTAAATAATTTATTTATTTTTGTTTAAGTTTATGTTTGTTCTAGTTTTTGAATTTAAGAATGACAACAAAAAATTATATATTATATGTTTAATATAATATTAAATATTATACGTGGATTTTAAATTTAAGTTTCTTGCTTGTTTTTTTTTTAAAAAAAAATTGTTACTAATTGGCAATAGATTATTATTATAATAGGTAAGTTTAAGTTTAATTAAATTTTATTTAAGTAATGAAACGTATGATTTTATTATTTTTAAATAATTATTATTGTAAAATATCAAAAAAAATATCTTATTTTAATTTGTTTAATTATTTATTATTTTTAAATAATTATCATTGTAAAATATCTCAAAAATATATTATTTCAATTTGTTTAATTATTTATTATTTTAAATAATTATCATTGTAAAATATCTCAAAAATATATTTTTTTTAATTTTTTTTAATTATTTAAGTTTAAATCATGTTTACAAACTAACGTTAAATATAATAATATTCTATTAAATATAAGAATATTCCGTTAAAGTTAACATTAAAAAAAATAAAAAATCATTAAAACTAAGAATTTCTGTTATCTACATACTTATTATATAAAATAAATATTAGGTAGATGTAACATGTAATACATGTTTGCTTAGTTTTAAAGTTGTAAATATTGTCTATAATTTTAATAAAAAATGGTTTACTATTTTTTAAAAATAATATATATATATATATATATTTATAATAGAATGAATTATAGTTCTATAGTATATATAAATATTTATATCAATAATATTTGCATATATAACATCAAGTCACAACGCTGACATAGATATATATTTACACGGCTACATGACATAGATACAAAATATAATAATATTTAAAAAGAAATTAATAATATAAATAAAATAAGAATAGAAAAAGACATAGTGCAGACAATCGTATACATGCATCAACTATTTTTAGCTTTTAATGTATCTCACAATATCCTTTGGTGAATTTGATGAAGAAAAGAGCTATAATCACTTTGTTGACGCGGTTCTTCGGCAACAGATAATTAATAGAATAAAGAGTGGGATTAGTGCTAAACAATGAACCGTAATAGATGAATGATCTCAAAATAAAATGATAACACGAATATTTTTTTAGGTGGTTCAAAGGTTAAAATCATTCTAGTCCACCAACCACTATTATTGATATCTTTATGATATTCTTTACAGGGTATTTCTTTGTAGATTAGAATCCAACCCTTTGCAACTCCCAGGGTCTCCATCTTTATAGGGAGAGGGCACCTGGGGGTTGGCAAGGTAGGTCATCCCGTGACCTTCTTACCAATCATGTCACTTCTGTGACATTCATGATTAATTCCTAAAACCTGACAATGAAGTGTGGTCTAATCAATAGGTAAGGGGGATAATGGGCCGCACGGCCCAACCCAGTCATGGGTGCCTGAACACGCACGTTTATGCTGCGTGTCCGAGAATTCAGGGATGGATCAGACACGTGATGTCTGATATATGCACGTTTACATTGCGTTGTTGACTTTATAAGGGGTCAGAGGTGCCAACTCAAGCTCGCACCTCGAGCTTGATGTACTCTCAGCTCGTGGTGTCCATACTTCTGACCCGACTCCTTAGTAATCTCATTAAGCCTTTGGTTACCTCGAGCTAAAGAGGTAGGACCTGGTAACAGCAGCTCCGGGTACGTGGCATCCACGTGGCTGATATAATTATGCCCTTTCTCAGCTCGCTAATAGCCCGTGGATATTTAGGGCGTACATTTTCCCCCTAAGCCCCTGCTCGTGGCACACGACGTCACCTGGGGCCACAGTGGCGGCTTTTAGGCTTCTTTGTGGACTCTTCACATTCTGAACCGCATTAAATGGCCTAGCCTATATTCGGCCGTCGTTTCGTCTTTCAAGTAGTGATCCTCGTATCCTACATCACGGCGATCCAACGGCCCTCCTCCTTTGGCCTTTTACATATATAAAAGGGCTGGCCACCTTTCGCATGGGCTACCCATTCATTTGAAAATTTTCTCATTTTCTTCTTTCTTCTTAGTCTCAAAATCCTTCCTTTCTTCCGATCATTGTTCCTAGCGTTCCAGAAATTCAGACACAGGCGCCCCTTCGAGACTCCGGTACCAACGATCCCAATAGGAGTTCAACCCAGGCGACCCTTTCAGTCTCATCATAGCAAAACATTTCTGTAAGTCCTCCGTTTGTGCATGTTTTAAATGTTTTCCTTCGCTGTTGCTTAGGTAAACTTTCTCTTTAATCGCATGCAGTAGGTTGCTTGCTTTTTTTGCTGGTATTTTATGCGCAAGTTTTTATCCTAGGGGTATCGGCCGTAGGAAAAACCGTTTAGGAATTGACTCATAGGATACACTTTCTGAGGTGATTTCTGGGTAAAAAAAAATTTATGCTTGTTTGGAATAACCAGTTCTTAGGGTGCAAAAACCGGGTAGCTTAGGGGACACGTTTCACAGGCGATTTGGCCTACTGTTGCCTACTGAAACTTTCCTTCCAAGGCAAACTTTTGCTCTGACCCTCTTGACACACGGATTCCGAGTAATTGGGGACCCGTTGGGAGTACAGACACGTGTTCATAGAACCGCATGGTCTCACTCGCCAAGAAAAGGAAACACTTCATGCTAGATTCTTTCTTACACTTAGGTCGCCTTTTCTAAATTTTCTTCTTTGTTCGTTAGGTGATCAGATGGGACCTAAGAAGAGCGCACCCAAGAAAAGTGCGGGCAGCTCGTCTTCCCAGCAATCCAACAAAGGAAAGGAGGTGGCCACGGACTCCCCGATCCCCAACTTCGGTCCAACTGTGGAGAAAGAGGTCGAGGTGGGGCCCGACGCCTTTTTCGAGGCCGAGAGGATCGCCTCGAAGGTCACCACCCAAGGGAAAGTCAACAAAATCTTGCTTTCCCATAATATTGAGATAGGGAGGGGCACCCTGGACGCCCGACCTCCCCTTGAAGGCGAGCGGAGCTGCGCGTCGCTTGATGAGGAGTACGCCACCTAGAGCGACGAGCATCTCAAGGCTAGGGCCTTCCTCCCACTGGACCAGTACTTCGCAGATTTTTTAAATTACGTGAAGCTGGCTCCCTTCCAGCTCCCCCCTAACTCATATCGTTTGTTAGCGAGGTTGAAGTATCTATTCCTAAAGCAAGAATGGGAGGTCCCCACGCCGGCGGACATCCTCTACTTCTTCTGCCTCAAAGCCAGCCCGAAGCAGCGAGGGCGAGGCGACGGGTTCTACTACCTGACCCGTTTTCCAAATTCGGCTGCGGTCATCGAGCTGCCCAGCCACCCCAACGACTTTAAGGACCAGTTCTTTATGTCAAAGGGGTTTCGCAACTGCGAGCACCATTATTTCAACCGTCCTCGTAAGTACCTTCTACCCTCAGCTCGTAAGTTGATTGCTGATTAGTCTCTTTTTATTCGTTCCTGACTTAGAAACTATCATGCAGCTATTTTTGCGAGGACGACCAAGTCAGTGACCCTTGGGGGTCAATATGAGACCTTGGCGGGGCTCCCCCCAAGTGAAAAGGATTATCGCTAGCTCGTGTCCGACGAGACGATGCTGGCGTGCAAGTTAATCTCTCTGGGCCAGACTTTGGCCTTGAGGAGACCGCGGAGCCTCCCTCTTGCTCGCAAGATGGCGCCCATCCCCGAGGATGAGGACGAGGTGCCCCTTGTGCGGCGGAAGCAGGCTCTGGAGTTCGCCCAAGAAGTAAATGTGGAGAGGGCCCAATCCGGGGCAGCAGCCAACCCCTCCGGCCAAGGTATTCCTTATCTATTTAGGGATTTAGATAGGGCCACTGCCAACCTACGGCTTGCTAGGTACTATAGTTGTAGATAATGCCTTAGCTTTTAGGTCGGGCTTTTTCGAGGAGTACGGGACCAATCTTAGGTCGTGGCCCTCCCTCCTAGAAGGTGTAGTAGCTCCGGGTCTTAGGCAGTACGTAGAAGAGTCCAGTCCCGAGGCATATTCAGACCCAGATTGTAACGACCCAAATTCGCTAATAAGGCTTAAGGGCCTTGATTAGTGTGCCTGGAGGACATAATGGGAATTATGTGTGACTTTGATGAGTAAACGCATGATTATGATTTAAAGCATGTTAAATGACTATTTGAATATTTGAGATGCATGACTATGTGTATTAGTATGCATATAGGCCCTGATTAGGTTAGAAGGTCATAATCGTAATTTTGGCCATTATGGGCATAACTGTTTTGATATATGTGATAATTGTGGAGACCATATTATTATGTGGATATATCCATGATCTATGACTCGAGACGATCCTAGTGAGCAAAGTAGCGAAAAAGTCATGTCGGGGATTTATTGTAGAGTCCAAGAACTTTACTTAGCTAGTTAGATAGTAGTATTATAGTAATTATAGTATTATCTTTATGACTGTGGATTTTTCGTTCAGACCGGGATTTATTTGGACACTCATAGTAGTACTTGTAGATTTTCTAAGTTTAACCCATAGTGTAGGAATATTAATTTTATTCTAAGGTTTGATTAATATGACTGATATTGAGGATAATATTTATTATACTATAAGGTTTAGATAAGAAGCAATAGGAAAATAGCACATGTTATGTATGGGTTTAATAATGATTAAGTATTTTGAGGATTTAATTTATTAAGGTTAAAATTTGAATACTCTAAGGTCAGTCATCAGCTTTGAAAACGTTTAAGGGCTTAGTCAAGGCTGTTTACTCAATTCAAATTAAGCTTAAAATGTGTAATTTCGTGTTTAAATAATCAGCGTATGCCGATATATCGCAGCTATAGGGGGCGATATATCGCAGCACGAAGATACGAAAAACACGAAACGATGCACGACTGCCTCGGGCATACTGGCCCAGCCGATATATCGCCTACAAGGGGCAATATATCGCCCCTCTCAGCATATTTTGAAAGTTTTTGAAATCATTTTCCATTCAACCCTTCAACCTTTTGATAAGTCCAACATCTTTTTGAACGAGTCTTCAGCCTCTGCTGAACGATAATTCAAATTATTTTCACTTAAAAGCCATTATTTTTATTCAAGTTAAATGAAGATCTCTTCATTCCTAAACTCTATAAATAGGACCTAGTACCCAGCCATTATTCATCTTTTACTTTAAGTTCAGAGGCTGCAAGTTGCTAGGTGAGTGTGAGAGTGTAAGCACTTGGGTTGGGAAACATAAGCTTGATCATCATAAGCTTATCAAAACACTTGGGAAGTAAGATTTTATAGCATTTCGGTTCAAGGTTTAGATCGGTCTTATAAGTCTTCAAGGTATCCCAAACTCTAGTTCGTTTCTGTACTTTTTCTTTAAAAGTTCTCATAGTCTTCTACTCATTCTAACCTTATTCTTATTTTGGTTAGGAAATCTAAGTTTTTGAGCAAAAGGTTTTGATAAGTATATTTTTAAAAGTATAGTTCCTTCATCTCTTTCATCTCATTCATCTCTTTTTCTTCAATAGACTCACCCTTTCATAAATGGTTTTTAGGAGTGTTCCTAAGTCCCAACTCTGTCCTCATATCCCGGTAACTTTGGTAAGGAAAATAGGATAGAATTTATATGTTATATGCTTTTTATATGTTATCTTATGTTTTTATGTTATGAAATATGTTATGTTATGTATGTTTGTAAGCTTGGGCATATGACCCATATAACTAACAAGCCCCAAATGGATTATGGGCATATGACCTGCTTAGCTAGTAGGACCCCACTAATCTAATGGGCATATGACTTGTTTAGTCTATGGGACCCCAAGTAATAATGGCCATTATAGTATGTGTATGATATAAGTGTTATGTTATGTTATGTTTTTATGTTTCTTATGGAATTTATGTATATGAACTATGTGTTAGATTTTTCCTTGCTGGGCATTAGGCTCATTCCTTTTTGTTTATATGTGCAGGAAAATAGTCTTAGTGGCGGGAAATGTTCTTGGAAGCTTGGAGAATGTGTATTGAGGTCGAATGGATTCAAGAGCTGAGCGTTACGATTCGAGGATGTAGTTTTGTTTTTATGGTTTTTACATGTATTTTTCCGCACTTGTTATGTAATCCCTTTTTATTTTAAATTATGTTTTGTTTTGTTTTTAAAACAATGGGATCCCATATCCTAACCTAAATTTTATGTAAGTTTAACTCTTATTTTTACAAGTTTCTTAATAAAGTTATGGTATTTTCACTTGTAAGTTTTATTAAGGATTAGTAAGTATAGTTTTCGTTAATGGTCCAAAAGTCTAGAGTAGTTAGGTCATTACAATTATACCCAGCTCGGGGTGAGCCTAGGGGTATAAATGGGAATTTAGTGAGTATATTGGGGTCTATTTTGACATTGATGAATATTATTGGTGATTAATTAGGTATCGGGAATCAAGCGGTAAATATTAGAGACACTCGAAGAGTTAGCGGGAATTGGGGTGAAATGACTAAAATGCCCTAAGAGGATTAAAGGGTTAGAATTAAAAGAGAGGGCATAATAGTCATTTGGCTTACAGGAGTTAAGTGTTACTAAGGCTTTATGTTAGTGGAAGTTGTAGAAAGGTATAGAAGTCGGAAAAGAAAAGAAGGAAAAGGAAGAAAAAGGAAAGGGAGAAAACAGAGCTGGTTTTCTCTAAGGTCAGTTTATGCTTTCTTCATCAATTTCTTGTGAATTTTTGGAGCAAAGCTCAGGGAGGAGATAGGTTAGGCTGAGCATCAAGAATCCTAAGCTAGGCTTGGAGAATTGGCAGAGGTTTAGCAAGAACACCCCAACACTTAAGGTAAGGTTTTGTAGTTTCTTCAGTTTCTGGTTTTGGTTTTTGAACTATGGTGTATAAGTTGAGTTTGATGGGAACTTTAGGGAATTCAGACCAAAGGTTGAGGGAGATCAAGCTAAGGAGGTGTAGAGGTTGTATTGAAATCAAAACCCCAATAAAGGTATGAATTCTAAGCTTCTAACTCTGATGTTTTGACTGGTTTCTGCTGAATTTATGAGCTTAGGATCAGCTATGGTGAATTTTGGGATTAGGGATGCATGTGATTGGGTTTTGAGTATTTGGGGTGCTTGGGATGAGTGGAGTATGTTCATAAGGTTGTTTTTGAGTTTGGTGAAGGTTTGGAAAAGGTTTGGTTGAGTTTGGCTCGAGGAAATCGCAGGAGGGAAAACTGAGGTGGTGCCTGTCTGTGACTAGCGCTACAGCGCTAGCCTTTGGGCGCTGTAGCGCTAGGCCATGCATGCTGAGGGGATTTTTCTTCTGTTTGTAGCGCTGTAGCGCCCTCCAATGAGCGTTGTAGCGCTACCCTGTCTTCTGAAAGGGATTTTAGGGTTATTCGCAAGGGTTTTTGACCAAGGGTTTGGGGTTTGATTCCACCACCTTGTTTGGTGGAACTAAGACTTCCCGGGGGCTCGGGATAAGCCCCGAGGCTTGGTTTTGGACTTGAGGTTTGATGATGACTTTGGCCTATGGTTGTGTATAGGTGAGCGCTAGGGCTCGAAAGGGATCGTGCTCAAGGAGTCGAGTGATCAAAGCTAGCGAATCGAAAGGTAAGAAAACCACACCCGGTTATATATTTGTGATGGGACTAAGTGGTCCCGATATTTGTATTATGTCAATGATGGTATCATGCCATGGGACGTGTGTTAGCGGCCTAAGAGTGTCGTACACAATATTTGCGCACAGGGCGCGGCTTGGCCACTGGTAGCCGAGGACAGCTTAATATTCACTGAGCTCGGTTTAAGCGGGCCGGAGTCAGTGGGATAACGGAGGGAGCGGCCTGAGGGCGCTAGCCCTAGTTATCATTTGTGAACTGTATATGATATGAGTTGATATGTTTAGTATGTGGAATACTTGATTATACTGAATGATTATATGGTTGAGATTATGTGATGTAGTATGAGATATTGATTTGTCTGTTGATTACTTATGCTCTGTTGTTGTGTTTTCTTGCTGGGCCTTGGCTCACGGGTGCTACATGGTGCAGGTAAAGGCAAGGGCAAGTTGGACCAATCCTGAGATGGAGAGCTGCGGGGTTGAATGTACATAGCCAGCTGTTCGATCGCCATGGTCGAGGAGTGGATCAAGACAGGGATTGCCTAACTGTCTGTTTTGCCTTAATATGGCTTGATATTGTACTTAAACCTTATGACTTTTGTAAACGGTCTTTAAACTTATTATTTTTGGGATCCCGTGTAAGCAGATAGTGTTTCTTAATGAAAAATGTGACTTTTGAGACCGAAACATTTTAACCCTAGTTCCTTTATAGATTCAACAACACGTTTTTAATTAAATGACTTAATTAGCAAGTCTAGCACTTGATAAACACACAGTGTACTGGTCTTGGCTATCCAGGGCGTTACACAGATCCTCTTCTAGCTCGCGAAGTCGTTACCTTAGACTCCTCCGCCGAAGCTCCGGGGCCGGAGGTCGTGACCATAGATTCCTCCTCTAGCTCGGAGGGTAGGACCCATTTCAATACATACTTAAGACCTGCTTTCTTTTCTTTTGTTGTTTTGCACAAATATTTTTACATGTATATTAATGCTTTGCTGTCTTTGCTTCAACAAAGGAGATGTCTCAGTCCGGGAACAAGGATTTGCGAGCCATGTTCCCTGGAGGGAACCCTTCCTTCGGGGCTTTCGGGCCCATGGTGAAGAGGCTTCGGACGGCGAAGAAAGCCATCGAGACTACCTCCAAGTCTCCTGTAAAGGGGAAAAATCAAGCCCCGCCTGCCCAGGAGAAGTGCCTCCGCCCCCTCCTGCAATGGAGAAGATGCCCCCGCCTCCTCCGCGAGCTCCCGTCTCTATTCGGGAACCTGAGGTGCCCCTTGGGACCTTATCAACTACGACCCCCGAGGTGCGCGTCCCGGTCAACCCCCGGGCCTTGGAGAAAATCCCCGATGTCTTCAGGGGGACGGTCTACGAGACCGCGACCTACATGGTGGATCATTGTTACAATGCCACCTCGAGGGATCTGCAGGAGATCGAGACAAGGAGTCCCGAGAATGTGATGGAGTCTTCATTGGGGATGACCCTCATGGTAAGTTGGCCTTGCCACTGGTACTCCCTGTTTGTTTGTATTATTAATTTTCCTAAGGCACTTGCCTTATTATCTTTTGGTCTGGCAGGGGGCTCTGGCTCTCCACCGGAGCATATCTCGGTCCCGGGCCAAGATCGAGGAGATCAAGGGCGAGCACCAGGCTGCTCAAGTCGCTCTCGCGATGGCTCAACAACAGGAAAGGGACGCCAAGGCGGCCCTAGCAACTACTCGAGAAAACGAGAGGGTCGCCCAGGCCGAGCTGGAGGCATCCCGAACCAAGCTACAGGAGGACGATTCCACCAAGGCCACCCTAGCCGCTGCGAAGATCGAGCTCGATGAGGCCAAGGCTGCCCGGGCCGCACTAAACGCCGCGAAGGTTGAGGCCGAAGAGGCCAAGGCTGCCCTGGCGACGGAGAGGGCAGCTTCCAGCTCCTCCATGGAGGATATGCTGTACCACTGCTGGGTCTTCAATCAAGAAGGTGACTTCTCCTTTCTGGGGCCGGACGCGTGGGAGTCCTTGTAACGCCCTGGCTACCCCAGAACAGTTACGGTGAACGGTGGACCGGAAATTTGACTCGTTACCTGAGTCCTTTGGTCAAAAATGTGCTCTAAGTGTAATTAACAGGTTAAGGTATAAAACCAATAAAAAGGAAATGGAGATTTTATTACAAACTGCTCTACAGAGCTAAACAAAACATTTGCAAGTGGTTCTCAGTACAAAATGGTCATTACAGTTTTAAATTTACAATCCCGCCGACCTAAACGGCAAAAGTAGGGTAAACCCCCTAGTTCCTCTGAGAACACCTTGACCGTGGTGGTTAAGCGGCCGCATATGTACACACCACCACATCAGCTCTCCACTCAAGGCTAGGTGAGCTTCTCTTTCCCTTTACCTGCACCACATAGCACCCATGAGCCAAAGCCCAGCAAGAAAACATAACACTTCTCATAAACATTATCAAATGATTATCATTATAATCATACTGAACATAAAGCTTTCAATAAGCAAATGAAAAACACATGATTTTAGTGGGAGAGTGGCTGTTAAGTAAGCCACTAGCCTCCAAGTTCTCTTTTTCTAACGGGAGAGTGGCTGTTAAGTAAGCCACTAGCCTCCAAGCTCTGTTTTCTAGCGGGAGAGTGGCTGTTAAGTAAGCCACTAGCCTCCAAGCTCTGTTTGTTCATCGACCCTCAGGGTCGGTCAGGCATTAATGCTCCTTGAGTCATTCAATGCTAGTAGTTGATTAGATCTAATCTTCGTTGGCTTGCGTGACTCACGCTAAGGCCGTTCTGACAGATAAGTCAGCGCTTCCTGACCTATGTCCAGTAACACTGCCGAGCCTGACAAATAATTCACAGCCTCACAGCTGATACTAACACTTTTGTCAATTCTGTATTCAATCCATGTCCATATTTATACAATCAACATGCTTTACAGATATCCATGCATGTCACACTTTGGGTGTAGTTTTCTTACCTTTGTTTCGAGCTAGAAATAATATAAGAACAACCCTGAGAACGATCGACTTTTTGGTCCTTTAGCGGTTACCTGGTCATAAGCAAATTATGGGATTCCATCAATAAAATGAATAATAAAAGGTTCCCAAACCAAAACCTAACCTCCGGGACCTTAAACACTACTCAACTGGGTAGTAGGTTCAATCCCGAGGCCTTAGGCTTGAATCCCCATGCTAAAAAGCTCACTTTGGCCAAAAATGCCTTAAGGGCCACGGCCCGCCCCTCAAACAGAGGCGCCTAAACCCAGCAGCTCCCAAGGGCCGCGGCTCACCCCTGCCATGCCGCGGCGCAAGCTCCACTTCAGCCAAAACCCCTGTTTTTCTTCCCTTGCGTTTTCTCTTGGAACCTACCCTTCAAACCCAATTTAAACACCACCCAAACCTCTCTCAAACACCCATTTAAACCACCAAACATCACCCATAACTATCCCTCATCATAACCCAAGTAAAACATCCCAAGAACTTCCCTTGATTCCAACAATCCACCATAAAAGCACAAGCTGAAATCTAACACTAAAACAGAGATAAACCAGCAAGTTAATGGACAAAGCTTACCTCAAACCTGGAATTGAACCCTCTCCAATGGCTGAACCAAGTCTATAACTTAAGCCCCTTGATTTCCTAGCTTAGTTCCACCCCTTGAGCTCAAAATCTCCAAAGAAGAAACAAGGAAAATGAAGGTACGGGAAGGAGGAGAAGTAAACTCTGTTTTTGGTTCTGTTTTTACAGCCATCCAAGCTCATATATATCCAAATCCCAAATGATCATTATACCCCTAGGTCCTTTAAAGCTTCTAAAACCAACTCAAGGGCAATTTTGGCACTTTCCACTAATCCCGTTAATCATAACTAACGCTTCCCAATTCCCGTTAATCTCAATATCCTCAAACACCAATATTTCACCTCCCGTTACCCTTTAATGCCTGGTAACACTCTAATCATTAAAACACCCCGAGACTCACCCCGAGCCCCGAGCTTAAGCCCGTTATGACCAAACCGACATTAAACATTCCTTGATCGTCTCATGCCAAATGGCTTGAACAAACCCACATCATAATGTGGTCTCAAATTATATCACCAACATGCGAATAAATAACCAATTTACCCTCAACGGGCCAAATTACCATCACACCCCTGTAATAAGAAATATGGACTCACATATGCATGCATTTCACATCATATCATAATATAATCAATATATACATGCATTTAATCAATTAATAACATAATTAAGCAAGTATGGCCCTCCCGGCCTACTGTTCACGCCGTTAAACTCAACGGAGAATTCGGGGCATTACAGTCCTTCTTGGAGAAGTTCAAGACTCACCTTCAACAAGAGGCGCCCTCCGAGACCGGGGAGACTTCCACTGCCACCGAGCAGGAGGGCGAGGGGGGGACCTTATCAGAGTGGCCCGGCGGGGCATAGGAATTTTCTTTTTCTTTTTATCCTTTACACATTTTTTTGTAACTTTCTATTATGAGTCTTTCTGACCTCGAGACAATCAATTTCTTCAACTTTTATTTTAATTGATTTACATATTTTTGCCTATATCTTGTTTCTCTTCTATGCATTTGGTAATAATCTTAGTTTTTGTTGGTGTTGTGATTGGTATCTTATGCTTTTCTAGAAAAAAACATGCTAATCAATCTTGAACCAACTTCTTAGACAAGTTATGGTTGTATCCAGGACATTAATTTAAAAACTTAGTTCGCGTTAATTTTTTATCGATATCTCGTGCTTTTTAGGAAAAACATCGATCAATCAATTTGAATTAACTTCTAAGTTTTTTAGGGCCTGGTTGAATCCAGGTCATTAATTTTGAAAACTTAGTTCAGGTTAATCCTTTATTGATATCTCGTGCTCTTTAAGAAAAACATCGATCAATCAATTTGAATTAACTTCTAACTTTTTAGGACGACCTGGTTATATCCAGGATATAACTTAGTTCGCGTTAATCCTTTATTGATATCTCGTGCTTTTTAAGAAAAACATCGATCAATCGATTTGAATTAACTTCTAAGTTTTTTAGGGCCTGGTTGAATCCAGGACATTAATTTTGAAAACTTAGTTCGGGTTAATCCTTTATTGATATCTCGTTTTCTTTAAGAAAAACATCGATCAATCAATTTGAATTAACTTCTAAGTTTTTAGGATGACCTGGTTATATCCAGGATATAACTTAGTTCACGTTAATCCTTTATCGATATCTCGTGCTTTTTAAGAAAAACATCGATCAATCGATTTGAATTAACTTCTAAGTTTTTTAGGGTGACCTGGTTATATCCAGGACATATGCCCCCCAAGTAATTAGGAAAGGGTCTTTCATGGTTACTTGACATTACATCCACAAATATACACAATAATGAAAAGAAAAAAAAGATTTAATTCTCATTACTTAATTAACAAAAGATAGCCTTTCTGATTAAGCCTTACAAAGGTATCATTGATAATATTTCTTCAAATGGATAGCGTTCCAAGTTCATGGGACTCCTTCTCCATTAAGCCGAGCTAACTTGTAGGTTCCTTCTTTTATGACCTCGGTTATTTGGCAGGGCCCTTCCCAGTTCGGCCCCAATACTCCATCTTTAGGATCCTTACTGGCTAGGAAGACTCTTCTGAGGACCAGGTCGCCAATGCCAAAGGCGTGTTTTCTGACCATTGAGTTGAAATAACGAGTGATCTTTTGCTGATAATGCGCGAGCTGTAGCTGTGAATCTTCTTGTCTTTCATCAATCAGGTCGAGGGACGCGCATAGCAATTCGTGATTGCGGTCCTGGTCAAATTCCTGGACTCTATGCGAGGCTACCTTTACTTCGACAGGAAGGACTGCCTCACTCCTGAAAGCCAGGGAGAAAGGAGTATGACCCGTCGGCATTCGATGTAAGGTCCGGTATGCCCACAGTACCTGGGGGAGCTGTTCTGGCCAGACTCCCTTGGCTTCGTCAAGTCTTTTCTTAAGGCTTACCTTAAGCATTTTATTGACGGCCTCGACCTACCCATTCGCCTGGGATAGGCCACGGAGGAGAAGCTTTTTACAATGTCGTGCCTCTCATAGAATTCGGTGAAGAGGTCACTGTCGAACTGCGTTCCATTATCTGATACGATCTTCTTTGGCAGCCCGAATCGGCAGATAATGCTTTTGACCACGAAGTCAAGGACTCTTTTTGAAGTGATTGTTGTCAGGGGCTCTGCTTCTGCCCACTTGGTGAAGTAGTCAATAGCCACCACCACATAACGAACCCCTCCCTTTCCAGTAGGGAGGGTGCCAACCAAGTCAATTCCCCAGACCGCGAATGGCCACGGGGACGAGATCATCTTCAGCTTGACTGGGGGAGCTCGGGCAACTGTGGCGAATCGCTGGAATTCGTCACATTTTTTGACGTAGGAGATCGAGTCCTTTGACAGAGTGGGCCAATAATATCCTTGCCTCAAGATCTTCAGGGCCAAGCTTTGCCCCCCAGTGTGATCTCCGCAAAAACCCTCGTGCATTTCCTGCAAAATGGTCTTCACTTCGCCTGGCAGAACACATCGTAGGAGAGGTAGAGAGTGTCCACGCCGGTATAATATCCCATCTACCACTGTATACCTTGGAGCCTGGTAAAGTACCTGCCTTGCGTCATTACGTTCTTCAGGTAACTTTCCTGCTGTGAGATATTCGAGGATGGAGGTCATCCAGGTCGGTCTGGCGTCGATCATCTCGACCTCCGCCCCGACTTCCTCTATGCTTGGTTTCTCCAAGAACTCTACCGGCACTAACCCTCGAGTCTTCGCCTCCCTGGAGGTAGCGAGCTTTGCGAGTGCGTCCACGCTGGCATTCTGCTCCCGAGGTATCTGCTCGATTGAGCCACGCTCGAATGCAGACAGCTCGCTCTTTACCTTGGCCAGGTAAGCAGCCATCTTGGTTCCCCGTGCTTGGTATTCACCTAGCACTTGGTTTACCATGAACTGGGAATCGCTATAACATTGAACAGAGCTGGCCTTCAGCTCCTGGGCCACCCTTAGCCCGGCCAGTAAAGCTTCGTATTCAGCCTTGTTGTTGGACGCTTTGAATCTGAATCTCAACGCCGAGTGGAATCGATGTCCTTCTGGGGATATCAAAATGACTCTACCCCAGAGCCATTCTCGTTAGATGAGCCATCTACGAAGACCTTCCATGTGGACTAAGGAGGCCTGGGTTGAATCTTCCACAGGATCTTCTTGGAATCCTATGCATTCTGCCACAAAATCAGCCAGGGCCTAGCTTTTTATTGCAGTTCGCGGTGTGTACAAAATCTCGAGCTGGCTGAGCTCAATAGCCCACCTCAACAGACGTCCCGATGCTTCAGGTTTTTGCAAAACCTGCCTTAAAGGTTGATCGGTTATGACATATATTGAGTGGGACTGGAAATACAGCCTGAGCTTTCGGGAGGCCATAATGAGACAGAAAGCCATCTTTTCCATCAACGGATACCGGGACTCAACTCCGAGAAGCCTCTTGCTGATGTAATAGACTGGCTTCTGAGACCGGTCTTCTTCTCAGACTAATACGGCACTAGCTGCATCTTCTGTGATAGCTAGGTAAAGGAAAAGAGGCTCTCCTGCCATTGGTTTGGACAATACGGGTGGTTCGGCTAAATGTGCTTTCAGGTCGAGGAAGGAACGCTCGCACTCCTCGGTCCATTCGAACTTCTTATTCCCCCAGAGCAGGTTGTAGAATGGCAGACACTTGTCGGTAGATTTAGAGATAAACTGATTAAGGGCCGCCACCCTTCCTGTCAGGCTTTGAACGTCCTTTCGCGACCGAGGTGAGGGAAGCTCGAGCAACGACCTGATCTTATCGGGGTTTGCCTCGATTCCTCTGGTATTGACAATGAAACCCAGGAATTTCCCTGATGCGACCCCGAAAGTGCACTTCTGCGGGTTAAGCCTCATGTCGTATTCTCTTAGTATCTTAAAGCATTCCTCCAGGTCGGAAACATGGTTATCGGAAGTTTTTGACTTGACCAGCATGTCATCAACGTACACTTCCATGTTCTTCCCGATCTGGTTGGAAAACATCCTGTTTACCAACCTCTGGTATGTAGCTCCGACGTTCTTCAGCCCGAATGGCATGACCTTGTAACAATAAATGTTAGTTGGGGTCATGAAGCTAGTGTGCTCCTGGTTCGCTGGATTCATGGCGATCTGATTATAGCCCGAATATGCATCCATAAAGGACATGAGCTCATGCCCCACCGTGGCGTCTACCAATTGGTCGATCCTTGGCAAGGGGAAACAGTCTTTGGGGCAAGCTTTGTTCAAATCGGAGAAGTCAATGCAGGTCCGCCATTTCCCGTTGGGCTTCGGGACCAACACAGGATTGGCGACCCAGACCGGGAACTTAGCCTCACGGATAAAGCCGCAGTTTAATAGCCGGGCTACTTCCTCTTCTAGGGCTTCAGCTCGGGTTGTTCCCAGGCGCCTTTGTTTCTGGGATTTCGCAAGCACGCTCTTATCCAAGTGGAGGGTGTGCATGATGACACTCAGACTGATCCCCACCATGTCCTCATGAGACCATGCGAACACGTCCAGGTTCTCCTGCAGGAACTTAATCAGCTTCACCTTCCTTTCGTCACATAGATTTTTCCCGAGCTTTACCATCCGCGAGGGATTCTGTGGATCGATATTTACCTCCTCGAGCTCTTCGATAGCTTGGAGCTCGGATTTATCCTCACCTATTCTGGGGTCGACATCATCACCTAAGATGATATTTTCCCCTTCGGCATTCTGAGGTTTTTCAATCTCAGGACTAGGCACGAGTTCCTGAGATTCATCATTTCCACCTTGGACGGTCATCGTTAACTGCCCAAGTTTTAATTTTCCCTTCATAGAAATGTTGTAGCATTCCCTGGCAGCAAGTTGATCGCCACGGACCGTGCATATCCCCGTGGAATAGGGGAATTTTAGCGCGAGGTGGCGGATGGAGGTAACGGCTTCAAACGCTATTAGTGTAGGTCGACCCAAAATGGCATTGTACGCGGTGGGACCATCGATGACCACAAACTCGAGGAGTTTCGAGACTGTCCGAGGTCCCTCTCCCAAGGTGATCACCAACTTGATCGTTCCTATTGCCGCCGATCCTTCTCTAGAGAATTTGTAAAGCATCATGGAGGTGGCTTTCAGCTCGGTGACAGACAAACCCATCTTTTCCAGCGTGGACCGGAACAGTAGGTTTATCGAGCTCCCATTATCGATCAGCACTCTCCTAACCCTCTGATTAGCGAGCTGCACGGCTACGACCAGAGGGTCGTTATGAGGGAACTGGACGTGGTTGGCATCTTCTTCAGTAAATATGATTGGTTGCCTCTCCAATCGTTGCTGCTTTGGTAGATGCTGCTCAGGGACGAACTCCACTCCATTGTGAGCCTTAAGTTCATTGACATATCTTTTTTGGGCACCTCTGCTCGTGCCAGCCAGATGGGGACCTCCAGAGATCGTGGAGATCTCTCCTCCTATCACGGGATGAGGGACGTCCTGATCTATCCGAGATCCGGGCTGACTTACGGGACTTCCGGAGCAGGATGACCGGCGGGAACTCTATTCCACGCATACTGAGCCAAGGGTCCGGCTCTGATGAGAGTCTCGATCTCATCCTTCAGGTGTCTACAATCATCAGTATTGTGGCCAATGTCGTTGTGGAACCGACAAAACTTGGAAGGGTCTCGCTTACCCTTCTGGTGCTTTAACGGTTCCGGATTCTTCCAGGGGAGGCGAGCAGAATTTGCTAGGAAGATGTTCTCTCTAGAGTGGGTGAGCTCGGTATAAATCGTGTAGACCGACTTGAGTTTTTCTACGGACTTGTTCTTGTTTGGGCCATGCTGATTGCCCTCGCTGCTCCCCTTTCTCTTGCCTCCACCAAACTAATTATTCTGTGTAACGGTTTGGGTCGCTGTCACGACCTCCGTTCCCACTCCAGCGGGCTGTTCAGGGGCCTGGCTGGTTCCCGCGGCTGATGCTCGCGCCTCCTCCAGATTTATCCATCCCTGGGCCCTATTTAGGAATTCATTTACGGTGCTGACTCCCTTCCTTTGTATCTCTTCCCAGAGTCCTCCTCCGACGAGGATCCCAGTCCTCAAGGCCATGAGCTTGGAGCTGTCATCTGCGTCTCTGGCCCGAGCAGCGACGTTCACGAATCTGCTCAGGTAAGCCTTCAGAGGCTCATCAGGTTGCTGCCTTATGTTTGCCAGGGTATCGGTGTAACGCCCTACTTCCTTAGAGCCGTTACTAAGTGAGTTTTAAGACAAAACAGTGTGCAATGAACTCGCTAACCGAGGTTTTGAAACAAAGGTGTGACTAATTAAAAGTTAAGGCTGTAATCTTAGAAAAACGCGTTGTTTCAATAAAACTTCTAGTATTAAACATTTGGGATCCCAAAAATAAGGTTTGAAAACTATTTACTTCTTAAAATAAGTTTACAATTGATCAGTTATAAAAATCATAGATTATTACAGCCATTTTCGAATAAACCCCCAACCAAAGCAGTCGGGCAGGTCAAACATGTACGCATCGCTTCACGCTCTCCGTACTCATGGTTGGTTGACTCAGACATTGCCCTTACCTGCAACACAGAGCACCCGTGAGCCGAAGCCCAGCAAGAAAACTCATGTAGTACATAACATATGCAATCTATACAGTTTATCATATCAGATAATCCACAGATAAACAAGTCAACCATTAGACTAAGCAAACATGGCCATGCCGCCCCAGAACCCTTGCCGCAGCCTGGGGTCTCGGTCCTCACCGCAAGGATCTCACACATATCCTATGGGTCCCACCCAGACCATAAGCATCCCATGTGCTAAGTGTTACTTCCGGCCCCGCTGCCGTTCTCGGCCTTGCCGCCCTCGGCCATAGCCGTTCATTTCACTATAATCACATATATAGCATAAATCAAACAACATTCAAACAAATATCAATTCATTTAAATCTGCACCCTAACATGTAATGCAATATAGGGTCATGCCCTGCAATCATCACATCATGCAACATGCAATATAGGGCCGTGCCCCGCAATCACACTATGGGCCCATGCCCCATCCTACGGGTGTTATAGTTTTCTTACCTGTATTCCGAGCTTTCCGATGCACCAAGGCCACAAGCACGGTCCTCTAGCACGAGCCTCTCCGAAATCCTTTAAGTGGAGAATCCACCCTTTGCTTCCTTGAATCCATCTCCAAGTCTCCAAAAATCAGCTCCTTCCCCTCTTCTTCTTCTTCTTCTTCTTCTAGCTTTTTCCCTCTCCTTTTTCTTCTCTTCAATTTATCAAAGCATCAAATGACCAAGCCCCCAAACCGTGTACCCCTTAATACCCAGCTGCAATATATCACTTTCCCAGCCAAATGACCATTTTACCCCTTCATCAAAACCCTTTGCTAACTACACCTCAAGGGCACTCTAGTCCTTTCTCCTATATTGCAATTCTACCATTTCTTTCACCTAACTTGTTACTCTCAGCAGTAACTAATGGTTACCCAGGTTACTAAATCTCCAATAACCATTACCCGCTAAATCTTAACTTAGCCATAAAATTCCCGAGGTACCCCTGGGCTCCTCCCGAGCCGGGTATAGAAATCCCGTTGTGACTCTTAAGTTAACTAGCTCTCTAGGACCGTCTCGGCACGTGCATCACAATAATAAGACCACACTCACGTGGTACAATTCACAGATCAATACAGTTATCACATATATGCCCTCAGCGGGCTAAAATTACCAGTTTACCCCTATCATGCAAACGGGGTCTACATGCATATTTATTTCACCTAACATGCATACTAACCACGTAGTCATGCATCTCGAATGTTCAATTAGTCATATAACATGCTTTAAATCATAACCATGCATTTAACTCATAAAATCACACATAAATCCCATCATGCCCTCCTGGCACGCTAATCAAGGCCCTTAAGCCTTATTAGCGAATTTGGGTCGTTACAATCGGCCTTGACGCGGGCAGCCTGGGAAGCTCAGAATGCTCTCTTGAAGTTAGCAGAGAAAGCTTTCCACGAGTTGATTAACTGCTTCTTACTCTGTTTGAACCATTGTCTGGCCGGCCCAGTCAAGGTGGAAGGAAATATTAGACACATCAGCTCGGGACCAACGTTGTGGGCCATCATCAAGGTATTGAACATACCCAGATGATTTGACGGATCCCTGTCTCCGTTGAATTTGGACAAGTGCGGCATACGGAAACCAGGTGGGTATGGCGTTGCTGCTATGCTGGGAGCGAAGAGCTCAAGTTCTTCCCCTGAATCATATTCGTCTTTTTCTTTTTCTGATAGGAGCTTCCTCATCAGCTCCTCCATCTGAGCCAGACACTCAAGGGTTTTGTCCTGACTTCCTTGGTTGTTCTAGGGCTGTTCAACAGCTCCGGATCCATTGTACACGTTTGGTGGGTTATTGTCCCTCCTATCTTGAGATAGGTTATATGGGACGTTCCCGCTGTCACGTACTTCAGACAGGTCTTCCCTTTGGCGAGCACGGCTATCGTTTCCAACTGGGTCTCCTCTTCGAGAGTTTAGGCGATCTCGGAGGTCGTCTCTAGGGGCGGCCTGAGGACTTTGCGCTGAGCTCAAGCACTGGCGCAGGTCTCCGCCGGATAGATCACTTCGATGACTTCCGATCCAATAGCTTCCATTTGAGAAGGTCGGGGCTCGCCGTTGAGGATGAGGATCCGGGACTTCTCTAGGCGCCCGACTACGATGGGAAAGGTCCGGCAGAAGGAGGATTTCTCCTGCTGCTCCCATGAGCCGGAATGTCTCGGACTGGCCGGGGAGGAGACGTGTATCTTATCGGTGAAAGAGGATGCCTGACCGGGGATGCGATCCTAGTCCCGTCAGGGTGGATCAAGTTAGGTCACGGCCGCTCCACTCTACCATCCTCCGTGTCCTGTGCTCAGCGGTCTGAGCGGGGCGCAAGATGGCTGGCCGGGGCGGGTTGTCGCTGTGAGCCCTCCCTGGATCTCCTTCGCAAGCTCCCTCGAGCCCTCCTGGGCGCGCTCAAGGGCAGAAGTGAGCTGAAAGTTGAGGTCCGGACCGATCGGCTGTACTGTTGCTCGGCCCTAGGTAGTTCCTCAAAATTGGTTTCCTGGTGGTGCGATGTGGGAGTGGAATTTGATGTTGGGGCTCTGACTGACTGACTGGGCCTGGACCGATTACCCCAGCGGGACTTATGAGTCTCGCCTTGCCTCTTTCCGACATTAGCGTCGGTTGTAAGAGGGGGTAGTCGGGCCAAAACCTCTTGAATCTGCTAGTTAGCTTTCGCTAGCTGACTTCTCAGCTGTGCATTTTCCATTTCCACCGCTGTGTCAAAATCTAGGTTCGGATTGGGCGGCCGGGGAGCCGAACTTCCGGTGTCGTCTTGGCCTATTGGTTGTTTGCCCGGCCGCTGCTGAACCTCAGGGTTCTGATCATCGGACATGGCGCTATGATGGGCTTCCTGCCCATCACGTTGGTCCGCCTCGTTACCATGTCTTGAGCGAGTGACTACCATGGTTGGGTATTTGCAATAGCACCAATCTAACCGGCTCTCAATGAAAGCACCAAATTGTTGACGCGGTTCTTCGGCAACAGATAATTAATAGAATAAAGAGCGGGATTAGTGCTAAACAATGAACCGTAATAGATGAATGATCTCAAAATAAAATGATAACACGAATACTTTTTTAGGTGGTTCAAAGGTTAAAATCCTTCTAGTCCACCAGCCACTATTATTGATATCTTTATGATATTTTTTACAGGATATTTCTTTGTAGATTAGAATCCAACCCTTTGCAACTCCCAGGGTCTCCATATTTATAGGGAGAGGGCACCTGGGGGTTGGCAAGGGAGGTCATCCCGTGACCTTCTTACCCATCATGTCACTTCTATGACATTCATGATTAATTCCTAAAACCTGACAATGAAGTGTGGTCTAATCAATAGGTAATGGGGATAATGGGCCACACGACCCAACCCAGTCGTGGGTGCCTGAACACGCACGTTTATGCTGCGTGTCCGAGAATTCAGGGATGGATCAGACACGTGATGTCTGATATATGCACGTTTACATTGCGTGGTTGACTTTATAAGGGGTCAGAGGTGCCAACTCAAGCTCGCACCTCGAGCTTGATGTACTCTCAGCTCGTGGTGTCCATACTTCTGACCCGACTCCTTAGTAATCTCATTAAGCCTTTGGTTACCTCGAGCTAAAGAGGTAGGACCTGGTAACAGCAGCTCCGGGTACGTGGCATCCACGTGGCTGATATAATTATGCCATTTCTCAGCTCGCTAATAGCCCGTGGATATTTAGGGCGTACACACTTGATAAAAAATAAACTATCACACAAATTTATAAGATAAAAAAATGATATGTATGTCTTTATTATTTTTAAATAAATATGATTTAATTATTTAAATTATTATAAAATATCTTTAAAATATTCTATTTTAATGAATTAATTTATTTATTTTTGTTTAAATTTATCTTTGTTCTAGTTTTTTTTATTTGGCAGTGACAACTAAAGATTATATATTGTATATTTAATATAATATTAAGTTTAAGTTTGATTAAATTGTATTTAAATTATTAAATATATGATTTTATTATTTTTAAATAATTATTATTGTAAAATATCTCAAAAATATCTTATTTTAATTTATTTAATTATTTATTTGTTTAATTTTATTTAAGTTTAAATTATGTTTACAATCTACCGTTAAATATAAGAATATTCTGTTAAAATTAACGAAAAAAAAATAAAAAATCGTAAAAATCAATAATTTCTGTTATCTACGTACTTTTTATATAGAATAGATATATATGTATATATATATATTCACATAAAATATGGAAAATATTTCTTTTAATTGAAAGTAAACGAGAATGTTTATTTTCGGTTCATTCTAGACATTGCTTTGGTTACATTTTAAATTGGATTGAGTCACACTAATAGCTAGTTATAGAATTACTAGAAGAAAATAAATAAATAAATGACTAACCACTCATTGGTCATGGAAAACTCAACATAAAACATGTGTAAGTAAATATTTAGCTTCTTTATTTATTTATTTTCTTTTTGAAATGGATAAATAATTAACTTTCGTATAAATTGAAGTGTATAAATTTGAGTTAAAATTTATTCCTGTCACAACTGGCCATTGAAAGAGACATTCAAAAACCAAGTTGGTACCCCTTTTTTTTCTTTCCCAAATAATGTTATCACACACAAAAAAAAAATTAAATAAATGAATAAAAAATAAAAATCCCTCATTTATATGTAGTAAACCCTGGGCTAGAAAGGCTAAAAAATAAGAATCAATAATTGAAAATTTGTTCAAGAAAAGCTCCTTGAAGAAAGATTGAAGTGTTCTTGAAGATAATATTCTATTGAACTAACTAGAAATTAGTGAAACGGGAAACTGGAGTACCTTTAAATTAAAGTTTTATACTAAATGTTTGATCATACATATATGTGTAGTTCTATTATTTTTAAGTGGGAAAGTAATAATGCTGTCAGACTTATACAATACATAACAATATACATATATATATATACATGTTTATAACTTAATTCATGAACAAACATAATTTCACATAACAAACTTAACAACATAAATATTAATATGACCTTATTTATTTACTCTTAATTAACTTCACATACATTCGACTCACCAATTATTTTTTCTTATAAATTATTATTATGATTATACATTTCGAGCTACGAAATCTATTAGTGAGAACTATATATAACAAGCAAAAGTTGCTAAAAAGTGGCCCCTGTGTTAGCACTAACACTACAATTTGCTTAAAATTGGACAATATAAATATATTTACTATTGAACTATACATTACATAACATTGGTAATTATTATACATAATTGAAAAAAAAAAACTATTAATCCAACTAAATTAATCATGACTTTATGGTACGGTGGTCCAATATATGGCAATTCTGGACCGTTCGATCTGATCCATGTTGTAGACTGTAGGCCCACCTTCAAAATGCGCTTTGTTTGTAGGTCATGAGTGATTGAATGGCTTATTGTCAATTTTTTCCACCTTTATTTTTAAAAACAAGAGATAAGAATTTTGTCCCCAGAATTATTTTTCATGTAGAGTTTTGCCTCTTAAATTTTTCTTTCATAAAATTTTCTCCGAACTATTACAATTATTGTAAATATGCCTATTTAGTTGCATTTTATTCATTGTTTTTAAATTGTTTGCTAGTTTGACCACTGATTACATGTATAGTTACAGTATGAGAGTTTATTTAACTAAATTAAACTAACCGAAACCGAGTTTACCGGTATTAAATATACAAACATTAGCTCTAGGAATGTTGATATGTATTCTCTCATAATTTGTTATTAGATTACTGTCTATACATATATTTCATGTCTAGACTATTGAGTTATGTTAGATTAGCGTTATATCAATGTCACATCAGCAAACTATTTAAAAAATGAACGAAATGCAACTAAAGGAGGACATTTGCAATGGTTATCATAGTTTGGGGGGATTTTTTAAAAAAAAAATTAATAAGTGGCAAAACTCTACAAGGATCAAAGTTCAGGAGGAAAATGTCCTATTTATTATTATTTTTTTAAATATAGAACAATGTATTTAATTTTCTTTGTATAGACAAGCCAACCTATATATATATCTTGATTTTTGATAAAAAAAATTGAGAAATAACGTGGTTAGTTTTAGATATAAATCCAACCTATTATCCAAGTGTACATCTAACACTCAAAACTTACATATAGTAATGATTCTGCATACCTTACAACAAGGACGGTTAATTAAACATATATTATTTGATTAGATGTAAAATTTAGCATAATTTTTTAGCCTATGAGAGTTTCATACGTTTTAATCAATCGCGGTTATAGTAATATATTTGATTCGTGTAGTTTTAAAATTTTAATGTGAGATTCGATTCGATTTAGATGAGAACTACGTGGAAGGACCACTTTGAAAAGAGAAAAAATTATCTCCCTACGAAAGTTTAGAAATAATCATTTTAAAAAAAAAAAATAATAGCCAGTGGATTAGGAAAATGTGAGCAAACATACATCATAAGACACACTAATTAAAAAATAAAATATGCCAACTTTATAAATCATAGGCAAAATATGCTTTTTGAGGGAAAAAAGTGGACAAAAAAGCCTCTCATTCAAAACTGTCCATTCTCTCTTCCCCCTCCCTACCCCTATGGGCAAATTATCATATCTCCTTCCCTCTCTTTTTTTTTTCCTTCTCTTTTCCCACAATCATTAGAAAGAAAAAAAAAATTCCACCACGGCCATTAACACTACTGAAGCAACATTCTCTTACTATTAAAGTACCTATGGAAGCACCCATCATTTTTTTGTAGTTTTGTTTAGAATAAATAATTTTTTTGCCCCTTGAACTTTTGACATTACTAGATTGTGCCTCATAAAATATACGATCAGTTAAAATTTTCCCTTCGTGACTTCTGTTACGATGTACATAAAATAATTAACATTTTTACCCCCAAACTTTGACAACCACCAAATTGTGCCCCATTTAATTATAAAAATTTAAAAATTTATTTTTTTATTAGTTCTTAAAAAATTAAATAGAAAAATTATTTAAAATATTCAATAAAAGACTAAAAATTTTTAAAATTCATTTTAAATACATTTAAGTTTGAAAATATTTTTTAAAAGAAAAACTAAATTGTTACAAATGAAAAAAAAATTCCCTTCTTGTTCTTTATTTTTTTTAATATATTTTTTTAATTACTTTCTATTCTTTTATTTTTACCCAATATTTTTAATTAATTAAGTTTTATATATTTATTTTAAAATTAGTGTATTTTAAATTTATAATATTTATATATTTCATTTTTAAAATAATTTTAGGGGGCAAAACTGAAAGAATAGAAAGTAATTAGAAAAATATATTAAAAAAGAATAAAGATGAAGGGAATATTTTTTTTTAATTGTAACAATTTAGTTTTTCTTTTACAAAATATTTTTAAACTTAAATGTATTTAAAAGGAATTTTAAATAATTTTAGTCTTTTATTGAATTTTTTTTAATAATTTTTCTTAAATTTTTTAAGAACTAATAGAAAAATAGATTTTATAATTTTTAATTAAAGGGGGCACAATTCAGTAGTTGTCAAAGTTTCGGGAGCGAAAATACTAATTATTTTATGCAAATCGTAAGAAGGGGCACAATCTGATAGTATTAATAGTTCAGAGGGAAATTTTAACAGACCATATATTTTAGGGGTACAATCTGATAGTGTCAAAAGTTCAGGGGGTAAAAATGTTATTTATTTTTTTTTTTTTTATGTTTTAATAATTGTAAATCCAATACAAAATTTAAACCCAATAAAATATTGACTTAAGACACTAATTGATGAATTTCGAACACTTATGTACAAGATATTTTGGTTTTGTTTGAGTTTTTTTTTTCTTTCAAGATCTAGAACTCTAAAAATAGAAGATTTTCTATTAAAATTGATGCGTTAACGATGCTTAATGATGGTCTAGTAATGGTGCCATGAAAACTTAATTTTTTAGGCAAAAATGATTCTTAACGATTCTTTAACAATACTTAACAATGGTCTAGGGATGGTGGCATGAAAATTTGATTTTTTTGGCAAACAAATTGCTTAATGATGCTTTAGGCAAACACAATAGTAAATCAATGCTTAACGATGGTTCTAGCATGATCCCATAAAAACTTGATTTTTGACGCAAAAACGATGCAAAACGATGAAATTCGATAAAAACATTGGCAAGGCGTAACTTTTCACTGAGATTGTTAGTTTGAAGTGTTTTTTTTTTTTTTTTAATTATGGTTTTTTTTTCTTCAAGGTCTACATGTTTTGACTAATATGTATAACCTTAAATTTGGAGTCTGTAGAACACAAAATTTCAATTAATTAAGTCTCAAACAATCAAATGTTAAAATTTGTTGTTCTACACCCCAAATTTAAAATTCCACACACAAAGCATCGCAAAACCATCGTTTTACATCATTTTTGCGTCAAAAATCAAGTTTTAATAGGATTATCGCTAGACCACTATCAAGTATAATTTTTTGCCCAAAAATAAAGTTTTCACGGCACCATCGTTAAAACATCATTTTTTCCCTAAAAAAATAAAGTTTTCATGGCATCATTACTAGACCATCGTTAAACATCATTTTAGCATCGATTTTAATAATAAAAAATATGCAATGTTCAGAGTTCCAAATTTGGAAAAATAAAGTAAACAAAACCAAAAAAATCTTGTACATAAGTATTCAAAATCCATCAATTAATATCTTAAGTCAATTTTTTATGAGTTTGAGTTTTGATTCATGAAAAATACAAAGAATATCCTTTTAGAAAAAAAAATGAAGAAAAAAAATTGATAGCATAATAGAGGATGGATGGTTCTATGAAGAGGTAAGGTGGTGCTAGTAAATGGCATCTATGGAGGATGGTCTTTTTTTTTTTTTGTTATGGGTGGTGTGGTGTGTTTTGCTTTGCCATGGGTAGAGAGGAGAGAGAAGATAATTTGAGAAAGAGAGAAGGAACTTTGAATGAGAAGGGCAATTTTGTCTATTTTGTTGAGAAAGGCATACTTTGCCTATAATTTATAAAGTTGGGTTATATGAGTATTAGAAGGCATAAAGCCAGAAATTTCTCTTGGGTAAATAGATCTAGATTGGTATGAGATGTAGATGAAAGAGGAAGGTACGTAGTAAGGAAGGGAGAGAGAAGACAAGGACATGCAAAGCACGTGCGACTAAAAAGGAGAAGAAGGGGAAGGAGAGGAAGATAACTTCAACTTCAACAACAACAACAACAACTACAACTACAGCTACAACTACAACTACTACGAGTATTGACTTGAGCCGACATGCCATGCATGGGGGCATGTGGGAGGCACGTGAAAAGGTTGATTTGGTTAGCCTCTCCAACTCCAACACTAACCAAAACACCCACTATATATTATTAAATTTTTTATTTTAGTTTTTGGTGGACCCTCAATTATATATACAAGAAAATACCCAAAAAGTATTGTACATTAGTTATAGTTATAGCTACACCTACAGTATTATTTGGGAAAAGATGATTTAGTCTTCGCTATACATTTTATTTAGTTTAGACTGTCAATATTTTGAAAAATACGTACCAAATATAATATACTCATACACGTGTTTCATTGTAAATCACTCTTAACTCTATATATCTTATCTCTTTACTCGGATAGTCAAGTCTCTCAACTCTCGCCACAACAAAGTTATTATATGATATGTGTATATACTACACACATTTACTTGTACGAATTTTGATGGACAATGTAGGAGGATTGATTAGTGTGACCAAATAATGACCTACTGATCACGCTAATTAGTGTACTCCATGCCATTAATTCACTAAAATGGCTTTTAATTGAAAAAGTTTCAACTTAATTCGAAAGTATAATTACTTCACCTCACACGTACGTATATGTAATGTAGGTAAGTACAAAGAGAGAACAAAACCATTAATTAAGGGGTTTAACTGGGGGATTAGAAACTAATAACTATCGTTACAAAACTTTTCACCCATAAAGATAAGTTACTATTAAGTTGGTAATTTCTGTTAGGTTGTTATGTTAAGTTGTTTCTTTTTCTGTTATTAGTTTTTACTCTTCTCTTCCACCTATATATATACTCAATGGGTTTGTTCAAGAGAGATAACTTGATAACTTGATGCCTTATTTAATGTATTCGTCGGTAATAAATTAACATTTAACAGTATTAAATACTCTGAAAAATATATATATATATATTATTTTTAATTACTGGAAAAATGTTATTCTAGAAAACGTGTTTTTTTTTTAATAAAAACTGATTTCATTGATATTAAGCATCTTGCCGACATAAAATTAGAAGTACCCATAATTTTGAATAATTATTTTAAATAATATTAAAATTAATTCAGTTTTAGACTTTTAATTACAACTTGGCATATGTTGAATATTTTTTTAAAAATGATATGAAAAATTAACATATTAATTAAGTAATTTAAAGTAACATTCATTCATGCTAGCTATTCTCTTCTTTAAATTTTATTTTATTTAAAAAACAATAACAAAAACTATATCCTAATCGATACTTTATGGTTGGGTATATCTTTGCTAGAAGTTTACACCAGGAGCCGGCATAGAGCCACTCACTAGTGAGTGGGGCTCAAGCCCCTCCTAATTCTTTTTGTGTATTCTTTTTAAAATTTTCATAGAAAGTCAATGATATTATTAAAATATATATAACCTATACCATTTTTAAAACATAACAATTTAGTCCCTTTAAAAAGTTAAAAACAGGAACAGTCCCCTCAATATCAAATAATAGGGTGGCTCATATGTTGATAGCATTTGTTGGACTGTCAGGATTTGGGGTCTTTTCTCACAATCCTGGCTATAATTATTTTCTTGAGCTTACACATTGGCTTATATATATTTTATGTGATAAGGTGATGGAGAGTCAAAAACTTCCATCATAAATATATCCAAGTGCTTCGGTTGAGCCATCTATTCACCAGATCACTTAGCAAAATTCTTGTACACTCGGCGGTGATTTGGCTGGGAAGGGAATTAAGCTCGCACTTGTGTCATTACGTTCTAATCCAATCAAGAATAAAAACAATTAAATGGTTACACACACACATGTTAAATTAAAAAACAATACTATGAGCATTATCAATAAATCAGATTCAAAACAATATTACATGCTCATACAACAATCCAGGAACGCATTTTATTTAGAGCATTGAATTGAATATATATAGATGAAACATACCTGACATTGAGTCTCCAATGTTCATCCTTGAATCTTTCACGATCTACACAAAACAATATTAGAAAAGCAATGCAAGAGAGATCTTATGGAGAGCAACCCTTACCAAACCATATACCACTGTACTTTTCCCAACAACATATATGTTCTATATATATGTCTCATATGCCTTCTTACCCTAAGGGGTATATTGGGCCTATTGGGCTTATATTATCAGATATGGTGGACTATGATTTAATGGGCCAACCTATAGTCTTTAGGGTGCTACCATGTGCCTTAATTGCAATTAGATTAATATTAATCATCCCATTATGGTCTTTAACTATTCGTAGGCACTCTTAGAAAATGATTGTGATAATGGAATTATGTTTGTAATTATATTAGTCCATATAAAATTCTAACATTCTCCCACTTGGACAATATAATCAAACCACCATAATATTGTCCATCACAAAAGACAGTCTAATAAATCATATATAATATCATATCGATAGGATACATATATTATTTATGATTCGGTCTTGAAGACATTCAAAAAACAATAACAATCATTAAACCAAGCATCCATGTGGTACATTAATTTGAGACTATGCGCATTCATCTCCTTTTGTACCTGTCACTTCGGTGAACAATAATATATACTTATATAAACATATATACGTAACAGCAACAATAAGAAGTGAATTCAATTATCATTATGCATGTTCATAACAAAACACAAGGTATAAGCAATCCATACAAAATACTAGCATGTTTGATACATAATAACAAAACTCCCACTGAGCTCAACAAGCTAGGCTCCTAACAATCCCATTCGAGCAACATGCTCCAGAAATACACATATGGGTAAGCCTTTCGTTAGTGGGTCTGCCAACATGCTAGTAGTAGGCATATACTCAATAGAAATGAGGGACTCAGCGACTTTCTCTTTAACAAAATAATACTTTATATCAATATGCTTTGAGCGAGAAGTACTCCTAGTGTTCTTAGAGAAAGCTACTGCTGCGGAGTTGTCACAATACAATTTCAGCGGCCTCGAAATAGAGTCTACAACATTCAAAGCTGAAATGAAATTTCGCAGCCATATTGCTTGACAAGTAGCCTCATAACACGCCATATATTCTGCCTCCATCGTAGAAGAAGCTGTGAGTGTCTGCTTGACACTTTTCCATGAAACAGCTCCTCCAGCCATCATATAAATGTAGCCTGAAGTAGACTTTTTATCATCCACGCATCCTGCATAATCGGCGTCACTGAACCCAACTATATCAAGAGTGTCAGCTCGCTGACAAGTCAACATATGATCCTTTGTACCCTGAAGATACCTCATGACTTTCTTAGCCGCTTTCCAATGGCTAAGACCAGGATCACTCAAGTATTTACCCAACACGCCGACAACAAAAGCAATATCAGGGCGTGTGCATACTTGAGCATACATCAAGCTACCAACCAATGACGCATAAGGAATGACTTTCATTTCATCTCTCTCTTTATCATTTTGTGGACATTGGTCCTTTGAGAACTTATCACCCTTCACTATCGGTGCCTTCCCAGGAGAACATGCATGCATATTGAATCTTTTCAAGATCCGATCAATGTAAGTCTTCTGAGACAAACGAAGAATACCATTAGCCCTATCTTGAAGAATCTGAATCCCAAGCACATAGGAAGCCTCACCAAGATCCTTCATATCAAAATAGCTAAACAAAAGTTGTTTTGTCTCAGACAACAGATCAGAATTATTAGATGCAAGCAGGATGTCGTCGACATACAATACTAGAAAAATGAAACTGCTCCCACTGACCTTCATGTATATACATTGATCGACAACATTCTCCTTGAAGCCATTTGCAGTGACAATCATATCGAACTTGAGATACCACTTCCTTGATGCTTGTTTAAGCCCATAGATTGACTTTTTGAGCTTGCAAACCATGTGTTCGTTGCCAGACTTCTCAAAACCAATAGGTTGAGTCATGTAAACATCTTCAAATAAATCTCCATTCAAGAAGGCAGTCCTCACATCCATTTGATTGAGTTCTAGATCAAAATGAGCAACTATAGCCATAATGATTCGCAACGAATCTTTGGTGGAAACAGGTGAAAATGTTTCTTTGAAATCAATACCTTCTCTCTGGCTATAGCCTTTAGCCACAAGCCTAGCCTTATACCTTTCCACTTGCCCATTCGAGTCACGTTTGATCTTATACACCCATTTTCATCCAATGGGTCTGCAACCTTTGGGTAATTCAACCAACTCCCAAACCTCATTTTGTGACATAGAATTTAACTCATCTTTCATTGCATACATCCACAACACAGATTGAGGACTATTAATAGCTTCTTGATAGGTAACTGGCTCAAAAGTGTCTCCGACATCAAACTCATGTTCCTGTAAATAGACAAGGTAGTCATTAGGAATAGCAGACCTGCGAGTTCTCTGTGATCTTCTCACCATAGCTTCATCATCCCCAATATCAAGCTTTTCATCTTGGTCTTGATTTTGAGGTTCATCATGAGTTTCTACTGGAATCTGTTCAATCACAGGGTCATCAACAGGAGCGGAAGCGGAAGCAACAAGTACAGGGACATAAACACGTTCTTCCCTGAATACAATTTCTCTTAACCCTTGACTTGAACCAAATTCTTCTTCAAAATAGACAGCTCTATCTGATTCTATCACTCTGGTGGTGTGAGAAGGACAATAGAACCTGGAACCCCTCGATCCAATAGTGTAACCTACAAAGTAGCCACTAATAGTTTTCGGATCAAGTTTCTTAGATTGTGGGTTATAGGGCCTTACTTCAGCTTTACATCCCCAAACATGAAAATGACGCAAACTTGGTTTCTTACCCGACCACAGCTCATATGGTGCCTTTGGGACAGACTTACTAGGTACTTGATTCAAGATATAAGCAGCAGTTCTTAATGCCTCACCCCATAAAAATTCTGGCAAGCTAGAATGAATCAACATACAGCGCACCATGTCAAGAAGTGTGCGATTTCTCCTTTCAGCGATTCCATTCTGTTGGGGCGTCTCTGGCATTGTATATCTTGCATCAATACCACATTCCTGCAAGTATTTGGCAAAAGGCCCGGGGTTCCTTCCAGTTTCATCATAACGTCCATAATACTCTCCACCTCTATCAGAGTTTACAATTTTAATCTTCTTTCCCTTTTGAAGCTCAACATTCGTCTTGAAAATCTTAAAAGCATCCAAAGATTCAGATTTTTCACGAATGAGCTCAACATGACCATACCGGGAAAAATCATCAATGAAGGTGATAAAGTATCTATAACCACCCATAGCAGGTGGAACAAAAGGCCCACAAATATCAGTATGAATAGTGTCCAATACATCTGTGCACCTGTCTGACTTGCTTTTTCTAACCTTGGCAGTCAACTTTCCTTTTATACAATCAACACAGGCAGTGAAATCAGAGAAATCAAGATCCTGAAGTACACCATCCTTCACCAATCTCTCCATTCTATCTCTAGAAATATGTCCTAAACGTTTATGCCAAAGCATAGAAGATTTCAAATCTGATCTTGCACGTTTTGACCCAACAATAGCATTAAGAGAAGAAGAACAAGAAGAAGTAGAAGTAACAGGAACAACATCATGTAAATCAAGCTTATATAAGTTTCCACATAAAGTTCCATTTCCAACCAACATAGAGTCACAATACAAAGTCAGTTTTCCAGATCCAAAATGAAGACTATAACCTAGTCTATCCAAAGTAGATACAGAAATCAAATTCCTCCTAATAGAGGGTAAATAAGCAACATCATGCAACTCCAAAAAATGCCCAGTATTTAGCTGCAGTCTAATAGTCCCAAAAAATTCAACTCTGACTTTAGTATCGTCTCCCATGTATACATGCTCCTCCAACCTACTCGGTCTTCTTCGGTTTGTCACTGCCTGCAAGGAATTTGTAACATGAATTGTAGCTCCAGTATCTAACCACCAAGTGTTTAAGGGCACATCAATAATATTGGACTCTAAACAAACCATCACAAGACAATTACCTTTCTTCTCTAAGTGCGCTTTGAGCTTTCGACAATCAGCTTTCTTATGCCCAAAGCATTGACAAAAGTTGCACTTCCCTTTGAAAAACTCATTCTTATGACCAGTTGAAGATGAGCTAGCTTGCCCATTTCCTTTAGGATGGTTGGCTTTCTTCTTAGGATGCTTTTGGTCACTAGAGTTGTTGGAAGTGAACTTTCTCTTGTGAGGATTGTTTGGGTTCGTCACCATGGAGATACTTCTTGCCCTACCTTTTCTCATGTCCTCCTCTTCCTTGGCAAGAATAGCAGACATCTCCCCAACAGTCCATTGCTCCTTCTGAGCATTGTAGCTTGATCTGATTGAATCAAACTGAGATGGAATGTTCTCCATCACTAACCACACCATGTAATCCTCACCAAGGTCCATATCCATGGCCTTAAGTTTATGATAGTGGCCCATGAGCTTGTCAATGTGAGCCCTGATGTCACCTGAACCATCGTAAACAATGTGATGCAGCATGTTCAAGTGTTCATTCTTCTCATTCTTTGAGAATTTCTTATACTTTTCCTTAATGGCAGCAAGAAAATCCTTTGCATTTTCAGACTTGGGAATACTATCACGAATGGATTCATCCATGTGATATCTCATAAGCATCAAGCAACAACGATTGGAGTGTTCCCAGTCCTCATAAGATTTCTTAGCCTTCTCAGTAGCATCATTAGCAGGCTTAGATGGTTCATCAATTCTCAAGGCCAAGTCCATTTTCATGAAGGTCAAGTTCATCGTGATATTTTCAATCCACTGCTTGTGGTTGGTTGCATTCAGCGTCAAGACGGCTGGAGATCTAGGAATGCTTACAGCTGAATGAGAAACAAGAGCAATAACTATTAAATACATGTTATGATAAACCATGTCATTTGTGCTCTTTTCTCATCAATATATGATCGCAAAATAACCAATGATCATTATGTATGCTAGAGTTCTTAGATACACATACAAAATAGAACTTATACACAGGTAAGAACAATCTATTAAACATTATAATCAAATACATTAATTTACTATCGAAAGGATAGATAAATTGTGATTCATAATGTTTAATAAATTTTCTTCACCATATTAAGTATCCTTACCAAGCAATTATTATCGATAGGATAATTAATTACTTATATAGATCTTAATGTAATTTTGGAGGAAAAAACACAAAATTTAAATAAATAATTATTTAAATGTTCCTCTTTACTAAACAATTCACATGCTTATTCTTACGACAGGCAAGAAAATAAACAATAATTGTTGACAATATATAATAAGATTCATGCCACAAAAGATTAAATACAAATACAATTATGAACACAATTCATGGATTAATCTTGTGCATAAACATATACAAATAGTAGGATATGAGAATATGAGTGAAATGGTAAAAATTTGGCCAAAAAACACCCCCCACGCGCCCCAAAATTTTTTATTTTTTATTTGTTAAATTTCAGAAAACGACATGTAGTTTACCAAAAACAACATGTAGTTTACCAAAACGACTTGTCGTTTGTCACTATAAAAATCGACCCTTACATGCCAAAAATGACGTGTCGTTTTTACGAAAAACGACGTGTCGTTTTTATACAAAAATCGACCCCCCTCACACGTCAAACGACATGTTGTTTTTTCTCTGAAGGGGCTCATGTCCGTACAAACGACATGTCATTTTTTTCTTGACAGAGGCAAAACGACATGTCGTTTTTGTCGTCCCTGTCACCCAAATTTGACCCGTGGGTCTGCTACTCGGGTCTACGCGACCCGGTTCGTGACCCGGTCGGATAGGCCATCTCCGACCACCAAATTGGACTCCGTTTGAGGGGTTTTGCTCCACGTCTCATCCTCTATCACTTTCCGGCCTCCATTTGGATTAAAAAACTCTCAAAACCAACAAACATATATACATTTATCTATGAAAGTTTTTGGAAAAAAATGGGTATCCATGGCCGAAAAGCACTCAAAAAATTCCCCAACATTTTGTAAAAAAATCGTCTAAACCCATTGATGATTAATATACTAATTTTCTTCATAGCCCAATTCAAAATTTCATTGTAAAAAAAAAAATTGACAAAAAATTGGGGTATATGACAATAAGCTCTAAAATCAAAAGACCTGGCTCATGATACCAATTGTTAAATTGAAAAACAATACTATGAGCATTATCAATAAATCAGATTCAAAACAACATTACATGCTCATACAACAATCCAGGAACGCATTTTATTTAGAGTATTGAATTGAATATATATAGATGAAACATACCTGACATTGAGTCTCTAATGTTCATCCTTGAATCTTTCACGATCTACACAAAACAATATTAGAAAAGCAATGCAAGAGAGATCTTATGGAGAGCAACCCTTACCAAACCATATACCTCTGTACTTTTCCCAACAACATATATGTTCTATATATATGTCTCATAACACACACATATATATATATATATATGCTTTCTAATAATTTGTTGTTCCCCACCATTTTTGTTAATGTATAATGAAGTTTGTAGTGAAAGTGCAATATTATCCTAAATGATGATGCTCATAATAGCTCTCTAATAATCAAATAGAGAAAGAAAAAAAATAGTCATTTTAGGTTGCCTAGTGTTTACTTGTTTACTTCGCGAACTTCTTCATCTTAGAAACTTTTTAATCATGGTTATTAGGTGGACAAAAACTAATGCGTTCAACATTAGTTTTTAATATATATTATATAACTCGTAGCACACGTTTGGATAAATGAAAGAATTGGTTTACAACTAGCTCCGATCCGTTTATAATTTTCATAATTAAGTTTTTCGGTTTTTCCCATTAAACAATTTCAAGTGTAAGGAATTGGTTTAACTGACAGTTTCATAATCAATTTTTCACATGGACTTCATTAGCCGATATATTACTGTAATCTTTAACTTCTTATATAGCCAAAAATGAAAAATTGATAACAAAATACTAAGATGAATTTTCTAGCTAGTGTCTTTAGTTATATATATATATCTATATATATTAATGATATGATGTGATTTAAAAATTGAAAATACGCAGTGCAAGTAGATATGTATGTATTCCTAGAAGAGAAGGTCCCAAAGTTGGAAAGGACTGAGTAAATAGGACCAAATACAATGGAAATAGATTCTTTTTGCAAACCCACAACATCCTGTGTTATGTCTGAGCTGTGACCTTTTGTCTCCTCCTTACATGTGCTCATCTATTATACTATAAATCTTTGACCTTTTTCTCTAAAAAAAAAAGGAGAGGTACAATTTTTTTTTGAAAGAATCAAAGAAGATACACCAAAAGTTTAGAAAATAAATAAATGAAGGACTGTCCAACTTATGTCTATGCTGTCTGCTGTATGATATAGTGGAAATTGTGGAGCACAAGAAGTAGAGAATATAATTGCTGATTAAATAGTCTTCTTGACCAAAAAGAGAGAGGTCACATAAAATTACAAATACCCACAATTCTACTTTATATATATATCACATTTGGACCGTTGATTTGTATTAAATCGACCAAGGGAAATTTTTTGTTATGGACTCGTTTTTATGTTTGGGCAATAAACGAATAGGAAGAATATATAAGAGAGTTATTTTAATTAATATTTAAATAATATATTTTAAAAGAATACTTCAAATCATAAATTTATTTTTTATTTTTTAGAACTTAGAGTAAAGATAAAATGGAAAATATATAAAAATATAAAATTTCATCAAAGAAAAAATCATTTTCATTTTTTTTATTTTTCCAAAGAACTCTAAAGGTTGGTACATACTTTTTTTTTCTTAGGAAGAGTTACCGAGCACAAACACTCAAAAAAAAAAAAAGAAGATCCAAACACTTCTTAATAGTAATTAGTAGATTTTGCAAGAGTTTTCATAATCATAGCCATGTCAAAGGACTATGTATGAAATGTTGTTAGAAGGTTTTATTTTGAATTGAAAAACAAATGGGATTAATCTCACATTGTTTGTGAGAGATTTTATTTTACTTTCTTGACCTTAATAGAGTTCATGGCTGTGTAGTGAAGATATATATTATTATATTTATATTATGGTTTTAGTTAAAAGTTTTATATTCTTAATGTGGTAGAGTTCAGACATATTTAGTTCGGCCATGTAATTGAGTTACTTGTCAGATTTGGTTTTTATTTTGTTGTTATTATTATTCATTATAATTATTATTTAGATTAATTATAATTATTTATATTGTGTTATTTATAATTATTTATTTAAGTATTATATCTAATTCCGTTATATTTTTCAGACATATGAAACGAAACCGCCGAGTAGTCATTCATCATCAAAGTTAAATATAAAAAATATGTTGAGAATGAATTAAGGTGAGAGATGTTGTGGTCGTGTGGAATATTCAAAGTAATATATCCGATTTAAAGTTCTTTGAGTTTTGAGCTGCTTGCTGGTTGTCCTATACTAATATTTAGAATCTTTTGTTGGTTGTTTTGGAAAAATTAAAGGCCACAATTAATAAAGTGGCGTTATCTATATATATTTCTACACATATGTGTGTGGTTGTTCAACATCATTATTATTGAGGAATTTTAGGGGAATGTAATAAGCTTAATCGTACAAGATACGTTAAGAAAGTGACAAGGGAATAGGGCCACTAGTGCTCTGCTCCTCCAATAATACTAAATATGCATCAAGTTTGATAAGTACACCATACAACTCCACTCCACTCCAAAAATCAATCTCATCTCACTATTCAATTTCAGCTACTTTAATTTCAACTTTTTTCCTTGAGATCGACAAACCTCGAGCGTGGAGGAGGAGGATGAGATCATGTTATTAAATATAACATATTTGGTAGTCTCGTGATGTCTTGGAGTTGTTCTCACCATTTTTCATTTCTTGTTCAATCTTGTTCGCCTTTTTAGCGCCACGGACTATACATTTCTACACAGAAATCCTCTTTCAAATATTATTTGAAATTCTATTTTTAGTAATTATCAAATTAATTAAACTATGTGAATTAATTAAGGTGCGGAATGGTAATTAAATGTTGAAACAGATTTTAAATCTGTCGGGACAGAATCCGAACTTGTCACGACAAAAATTAAACACAATAAAAAAACAGTGCAAAAACAATAAAGAACACAACAAAATTTTACAAGGTTCAGAAACTCTTTCGGATAACCTATTCATTGGAGCCACGCCCAGAGAATAAAACCAATTAATAAAGAATCACAAGTGCAAAATATTGACTTAAATAAAATAAGACTCCCTTTTGAGATTTGCCGCAACTTTATTGTACTTCTCTTCACTAATCTGATCTTGATTGAAACGCTCAACCAATTGAACTCCCTTCAATGGCCAGCGAGTGCTTGCATCCTCCCGACACAAGGCTTGTAAAAATCCTCTCCCGAAGACTTATAAAAATTGTGTTCAAATTACAACATGTATTGTAACGCCCTGGTTACCCCAGAATAGTTACGGTGAATGTTGAACCGTGAATTTAACTCGCTACCCAAGTTCTTTGGTTAAAAACATGCTTCTAGGTGTTATTAATAGGTTAAGGTGGAAAACCAATCAAAAGAGAAGGATATATTTTATTTAAAACATAAAACTGTTCATGGGCCCATCAAAACGTTTACAAGTTATTTACAACTCAAAATGGTCATTACTGTTTAAATTTACAATCCGCCGACCTAAGCGGCAAAAATAGGGTAAACCCCCTAGTTCATTTGAGAACTCCTTGGCCGTGGTGGTCAAGCGGCCGCATATGTACACATCACCACCTAAGCTCTCCACTCAAGGCTGGGTGAGCTTTTCTTTTCCTTTACCTGCACCACATAGCACCCATGAGCCAAAGCCTGGCAGGAAAACACAATAACGCATGAATATAATATCAACAATGATCATAATAATCATTCAGGACTTTCAGTCCAAAATAGAGGAGTGACAGTTCGAAAGTCACTAAAGTGAGTTCCGTTCCCATTAGCCATGTGACGATAGGGTCACCTGGGCTTAACTAATAAGTGATCCTTTCACTAGCTTATCAAGATAGGTGTTCGATGAACTAGTCACCAATATAACCTACCGCATGACCATAGAGTCACAACCATGGGATTTTGCTCCCTAGCCACGTGACAAGCAGTCACCTAGGCCTTACGCCCTGGCTCTGAGTAACTAGTCCTAGACTAGTCAAGCGCTTATAATTTTCATCGACCTTAGGGTCGGTCCAGCATTAATGTTCCTAGAGTCATTCAACGCTGATATCGATTAGATCTAATCTTTTATCGGCCCTGCGTCCATGACGCTTATGCCGTTTCTGACTCTCAGGTCAGTAATACGCGACCAGTGCCGTCCCTGACTAGTCAGTGCCATACACAAGTAAACAACACCTGCTAGCATTTAATATGCAATCCATGTCCACATTTAAACACTCAACATGCCTCAACGATAGCCATGCAAGTCATATATATAGGGTGCAGTTTTCTTACCTCTGATTCGAGTGAGAATGAATAAAGGAACGACCCTTGAGAACGATCGACCCTTTTGATTCCTTAGCGGTTACCTAATCATAACCAATTATAATCTCCATTAATGAAAATTAACAATGAAAGGGTCTTGACTGTTGACTGCGTTTTTAGCCAACGACGTGAGAACGTCAATAACGACAAGCCTTCAAGAGAAATAAAAACGACAACAGACGGTACAAACAAGAAAAGTAAATAACACAAGAGATTTTTATAGTGGTTCAGCCCCGATTGTCGGTAATAGCCTAATCCACTTAGAGTTGTGATTTATAGACCCGTACTCAAGATCAGATGGACTGAGCCAACTGAGTTTCTTCAGTACAGATTGCAAAAATACAAGAATTCTCTCTTATTTCAGTATTTTCTCTCTCTAGAATAGACAGTCCCAATTTTCTCTCTCTAGAAAGAAGAAGCAGAAAAGACCCCTCTCTCATCCCATAAGCTCCCTATTTATAAGCCTGGGATCCTCAATTGATATCCCCTTACAATCGGGATATTTTATTATTCATCTTATATTTATATTACAATAAATGTTTAAAATATAACTAATTCCTCAATTTGAGTGAGGAATGAGAGATTCCCGCGTATGTTGTTGAAGCTGTCTCTGGGAACCTTGACTTAGTCTCCTCTATCTAATTGATCCACCTCCTACTGACTACCCATGCAAGTGTTGGTCGGACGTGCATGGTGGTAGGACATGCATGGTGGGTTGAACGTGCATGGTGGTAGGACATGCACTTCTCTCCTCTATCATGACACTCTCCTCTAGCATGCCATGTTCCTCCTTGAACCAATCTCCTTGGCTTCTCCTCGGACCAAGGTGGTCCGAGGTAACCTCCTTGGCACCTCACCTTGGACAATATTGAGGCAACCTCACCTTGGACAACATTGAGGCAACCTCACCTTGGACAACATTGAGGCAATCTCCTTTAACATCTCCCAAACATGTTCGATCGAACATTGTATAGGCTCTCCTTATCAAAATCTAAGTCTCCATGCTCTTGCATGAGACTCCTCCTCCTTAGCTACTTACCTTGGACACGTTCGAGCCAACACTTAGGAAACCTTGGGAGGCTTGCCTCCTACACACCCTTGGGGTCTCTTAGGACCACATCCTCCTTGGGGTCTCATAAGACCACTTTCTCCTTGGGGTCTCCTAAGACCACTCCCTTGGGGTCTCCTAGGACCACATCCTCCTTGGGGTCTCCTAGGACCACTCCCCTTAGCTCTCCTAGAATGCATTCTCCTTAGCCTCCTAGGATGCATTCTCCAATTTTTGGGTATAACATTGACCTAAACCCCACTCTCGGGACCTCGAAATGTACCCACACGGTGAGTAGATTTGATCCCGGGCCTTAAGGATTGAAACCCCGAGCCAAAAACCCTTAAAAACACTCAAAACGAGATTATGAAGGAATAGAGTAGCACTACAGCACTACTCACTAGCGCCCTAGCGCTATTCTCAGAACCCCAAACCGCCTAAGTCTCCCCTAGGTAGCGCTGTAGCGCCCCCTTGTGGGCGCTGTAGCGCTACACCCAGCCTGATCAACCCCTGACACCTCTTCCTTCGACTCCTTCATTCCAACCTGATTCCAATGCTTCCAAACCTCATTTTTGGTGCCAAATGAACCCAAAAACCATCCCCACAAGCCCTAAGCATCACAACCACAAGAACCCTAGCCAAAAACTCCCAACAAAACCAATCAACCAACCTAGAAATCTTCAACTGAAAACCAAAGAAAAAACAGAGCAAACCAGGAATCTAATGGCTAGAAACTTACCTCAAGCTTAGGTTATGATGCTCTTCAATGGTGGAACACACTCCCAAGCTCTCAAGACTTATTTCCCAAGCTTGAATCCTCAAGTTAGGCTCAAAAATCACAAAGAAAAAGAGAGAAAATAGGTACGGGAGAAGGTGCTTTCTATGCTCTGTTTTTCCCTTCCTTCTACAGCCTTCAATGGCTTAAATCTATCCTAGGGGTGAAAAGACCAAAATACCCCTAGGTCAAATAAGGATTTCTAAAGGCTCCCAAGGACAAAATCGACATTTTCCACCTATTTCGTTAATCATAATTAACGCTCTCCAATTCCCGCTATTCTCGATATTCTCAAACACCAATAATTCATATCCCGTTACTCTTTAATTCCCAGCAACACTCTAATCATTAAAATCACCCCGAGACTCACCTCGAGCCCCGAGCTTAATCCAGTTATGACTAAACTGCTAATTTATATTCAAAGATCGTCTCATGCCGAATAACTCGAACAAATCGACATTATAATGTGGTCTCAACAATAGGTCACTGACATGCATACAAATACGCCCTCAACGGGCCAAATTACCAAAACACCCCTGTAATGAAAATGAGGACCCACATGCATGCATTTAACATCATATTATAATATAATTCACATAAACATGCATATAATCATTTAATGGCATAATTAAACAATTATGGCACTCTCGGCCTACTAATCCAGCCATTAAACCGCATTAGGGATTTCGGGGCATTACATGTATTCACTCATGAAAGTGGTATAAACTTACCACAAAAACTAAACACTCATTTTACTACAAGATCACATGAATACTATGATCTTGAATACAAACAAAGAACTCTCACAAATATTACAATTCACTCACAAACTATGCACCAACAAGTTCACTTTTTCTCAATACCTTAGAAGCCTATTTATATAGTCCATTTCGTGCTCAGAAAGGCTGAGAAAGAATCTCCTAATAAATGCAAGAATATTTGAAGATATTTTTTATTAATGAAGAATTGTCTTGTTTAGAAGATTCGGATCCGACAAATACGAATTTGATGGGGACAGTTAATAATTGTGTCAAATCAAATTTCTCAAGACAGAAATAATAATTAATTACTTCAAGATTTAATTTCCTGAAGTTTATTACCTTGAGCAGCGCGAAAAATAAAAGACAAATATTCTAGAAATGATTTTGAGTAAGTACAGAATATTTGCTTTACATAACGAAGATACAACTTCCCTTTATAATCATATTGTGATCAAATCAAGCTAAAAAAGGAATAATATGAAAACCTTACAAACTAATTTCAGCCAATAATATTATGAAAATCACAATAATGGGAAAGTAATATTCCGAAAATCACAATAATGGAAAAGTAAAATTATCTTTTAAATAAAAATATATTTCTATAAAATTTTCCAACTTTAGGATTTACATTATTAAAAATATATATATATATATATAAAATAAACCAATGTCAGGAATTTATTCGTTTGTTTGGATATTGAATTTTGGGGTATGAAAAAATGAATTCTAACTAATTTCATTATTTTAATTGTTAAACTCATTTTTGGACATAGCGACGTAGCAAAAATAATGATGTTAGGATCCAATACCTCGTATACCCCTTAAAATACCGTGTTGCATACTTAAGTCGTTTGCAAAGCCACTCTGCCACTTTTGTCATGTACTTAAGTCATATGCAATGGATTCTACTCGCCTCTTGGTAGAAATTGTACTTTAAGGCAAGTCACACAACTTATTTATTGTTTGGGCTTCACCAACAACACGTGCCTTGGGGGGTCGAAGCCCCTATTGTAGGTTGACAAACGGATGGTGGGTGCATGTGTCGTTTCTAGCCCAGATTCTAACTTAGAGGCGTTAGTCATAATCCAGTGCACGCTAGTTTCACGCCACTAGTTTTTCAATCAAGCGGATGACCAATTGTGTGAAACAATGACTCCTCTGATACTAGGTTAAATTACTATTGCAACACTGTCATCAGTAGGGTAAAACTAACTTGTCTCACGATAGTCCAAACCCAGCTCACGTTCCCTATTGGTGGATGAACAATCCAACACTTAGTGAATTCTACTTGACAATGATGGAAAGAGCCGACATTGAAGGATCAAAAAGCAACGTTGTTGTGATCAATTGGTTGCCAAAAGCCAATTATCCTTGTGGTAACTTTTTCGACACATCTAACTTCTAATTCCAAAGGTCTATAGGATCGATAGGGCAGGCTTGTATGGTCCCCTGGCCAGCATGCAGCGACCTGCTCTCTCCGCGGAAGTAGCATGAGTAGTCCGTCGACAGCCGATGGGTTTGGGACTAGGACCCCCGTGCCCAGTTCTCAGAGCCAATCCTTTTCCCGAAGTTCCGAATTCATTTTGCTGACTTCCCTTGCCTACATTGTTTCATCGACTACAGGTTGTTCACCTTGAAGACCTGATGCGGTTATGAGGGCATGAGAGGCACTCGATCCTCCAAATTTTCAAGGGCCACTGGGGCCACACCTGATACCACGCAACATGTGGTGCTCTTCCAACCGCTGGACCCTGTTGGGGTTTTATGCCCTAATTAAAACTCAAATTATTTGTCATCTCATTTTATTATCAATAAAAGAATAGAAATCATTTTTTTGACTTGGTCAATCACTTTGCTCACATGTTTTATTTTCATGATTATTTGTTTAATATAAACTTCTATTAAATCCCGAGCATATAGTTACTCTTATTTATAGTGACGTAATCACAGTGGAATATAAATATGATTATATATTCAAAATAAGTTAGTCCTAAGATTAGTCAGTGCACCAGATTTACACTGACTTGCCAATCTACGATATGATCTACTTACACATTACAATGTTATGTTCTTTCCAGAACATTAGCAAAGTAGATAACATCAGATGTATTTATTACATCGGACATGACCGATATTGACAGTTGATAAGATAAAGTAAACATACCGTTATTATCTATTCTAGTCATATCATATAGTTGACCATAGGTCAATTCAATCTCAATTCTGAGTGGTTAGTATTCTAACTGATTGTATTATTTGAGTTCTTTGACTTGTTCGTTACCAGCTTACCCTACGGACTAGCCCATACTTACATCTTGGGAACTCGGTAGTATAATTGAGTGGGAGTGTTAATCATAGATATGAACATCTATAGCTTCTGATGAAGAAGTGAAACGATGGTTTCCTTTTAGTTTGGTTCAAGGTGTTAAATGATAGAGATCTCATTTCAGTAATTAAATTAGTTTACTGAAATATCATTTACAAGGAACTAAGTGTTTTAAGGATAAAATACAATGAGTGGTAAAATGGTATTTTAGTTCTTTTTCATTGTAGACCATCTATAGAGGATTGAGTGACAATTATGGTTGTAACAATGGATAATTAATAGCGTATCTATATTTATTATAGAGCGTTCTATGAATTCAAGAGTGCAATTCCGAGTCTATAGTGGAGTCATGAGGAATTAATAAGTTTGTAAATTTATTTGTTAGATTTATGAGAACTTATTGGAGCTTGATTTCATAGGCCCATGGTCCCCATTGTACCTTGGATAAAATCATCTAGATAGTCTCAATTAATTGATTTAATTTTCAATTATATCAAAGTTGACTAGGTATTGTACCTTGGATAAAATCATCTAGATAGTCTCAATTAATTGATTTAATTATCAATTATATCAAAGTTGACCAGGTCAATTTTGGATAGTTTCACAGAGTTGTGTAATTTTGAGAAGAAAAGAGAAATTATGGAAGATTTATTAATTAAGATTAATTGGTATTTAAATTAATAAATAAGTTTAAATCAAGGTTCAAATTATAAATAATTAATTTGGTAAAGGATTTAAATAATTATTTAATTAATTAAATCAATAGAAAATAATACAGGCTTTGATTTTAAGTCCAATGGGCTTATAATCAAATGGGAAATTTCACGGGCATAACACTACTACAAAAAAGGCTTTTTAGGACTCGCGGGGCGCGAGTCCTTTATTTGAGAGCCTTAAAAAACTGGGGTTTTTTAGGACTCGCAATAGAATGTTTTTTTAGGACTAGCATTGCGAGTCCTGAAAAGTTTTATTTTTTATTTTTAAAAAATTGATTGGTGGGTTTTGAATCCGGCGGCGGGGCTCCGGTGACGGTGGCGGCGCCACCATTAAAAGGTGGTAGTTCGGAAAACAAACTATTGGGTTTTAAAGCCCAAGAAGCAAGGAGTATGGTGGTGGTGGTTCAGCTCGTGGTGGCTCGAGGTGGCCGGAATATGCTCGGAAAGTTTGGGAGAAACCCATGAACGGGCGAACTTCAAGTGCTCTGTTGAGGGCCTTAGGCTGCGCGTGAGGTTGCCATCTCTAGGGGTCGGGGGTTTCGGGGGGCGGCGCTTCCACTGGTCCGACGCATGGCGGTGGCCAGAGAGGGGACAGCGACGTTCGACGTTGGCAGTTCGAGAGAGAGGGAGAGAGAGTGAAAATGGGCTGTGTGATTTTTTTGCTTTTTTTTTAATATATAATAATAAAACTTTTGTTAAAAAAATTGGAGGGAATTCGAAATTTTTTAAAATTCAAAATTTTATGATACACATAAGTTTTTAGGACTCGCAATGTGAGTCCTAAAAACATTATTCACGAGTCCTAAAAAGTCCAGGAGGTGTTTTGTTTAAAAAAAACTCAAACTTTTAAGACATACATAGTTTTTAGGACTCGCAACGCGAGTCCTAAAAAACCCCAGTTTTTTAAAATTCAAAATTTTATGATACACATAAGTTTTTAGGACTCGCAATGCGAGTCCTAAAAACATTCTTTTAGGACTCGCGTTGCGAGTCCTAAAAAGTCTAGGAGGTGTTTGTTTAAAAAAAAAAACTCAAACTTTTAGGATACACATAGTTTTTAGGACTTGCAAAGCAAATTCTGCGAGTCCTAAAAAGGTCCAGGAGACTTTTTTAGGACTCGCATTTATGTGAGTGTCCTAAAAATGTGTCCTAAAAAGGTGTTCTTTTAGTAGTGTATAGCCCATGATAATTTCGACCTAGGGCTTTAAAATGACTATTATTTTATTGATTTTTTAATTAAATTAAATGACATAATTGAGTCTATAAAAGGAGTGCTTAGAGAGAAGTCAAAACATAAGTTTAATCACTGGTTTTCTGATAGTTTTAGATTCTCTCAAAACACAAGTCTTTTTCTAAGCCTCTTTGGTTATTTTCTCTTCTTCTTCTCTGTATCTATCTCATGTGTTGAGAATCGCCCACACTAGTCTAGGTGATTCTAAGGATACATTGGAAGGCTGTGTAGAAAATAGAAGATCGGTTCAGTTTCTTGATAATACTATGCGACAGAAATGATACAAGAGTTAGAGAAACTGAAGGAATGACTCTTTCATTTCGCTGCATATACTGTAAGTATTCTATTCTTTGTTTCTCTTTGAATTCAATTTTAGAACACATGTTTTAGACTATCTCGTATTAATTTGTTTAATATTAGATATACATGAAAATAAATAAATATCACATATAAGCTAATCCAACAGACCCTGCCTCTAGTTGAGTTGTTTCCAAGGTAGGCAGGTTGTTAAATAGAAAAGATAACTCTTCCCAAGGCCCCCACCGAAGTCTTCGGAGTCCCTAATGTTGCTGTCACATGCCATGTCCCGGTTCATGAATTTTAACTCAATTCCTTTTTTAAGCTTGTGCTCGCAACACTATCAAACATGCTTCCCTCGTCTCTAAGGATTGACTAACCCATGTGCAAGAGTCATTCACATGGAACATTTCTCTTCTTCGGCCTTCAAAGTTCTCATTTGAATATTTGCTACTACCACTAAGATCTACATCGATGGCCACTCCGCCTGAGATCGCGTCTTAGGTTTTACAGTGACCGCCATGCCGTCCTCCTCATTAGGGCCTAGTATTAATATGCATACATATATTAAGGGTTGTCTATCTTTTGTTTTCTCATTTTTATCTTCTTTTGTTTTCCTGTTTATTTCTTAATAAAATTAATTAATTTAGTTATTTGATAAAGGATTAAATAGTAATTTCAGCATATTTTTTTAGTAATGTATACTTTCAATGAAGATACACTAATTTTTTTATTTATACATTTTTTATTATAAGTAAGGCGGTGACCATGGTGATGATTTTTCTTTGCTTTTATATATATATATAAACACGTTTTATAGAAGCAACGTGCAATACACGTTTTTTTAGTTTTAAAGTTATAAATACGCTTATTCAAATATGTATTTATTTTATTATATTTTTTAATTATCATATAAATTTTAAATAAATAAAAAATATCATAAAAATAAATAAAAGATGTTTAATATAATGTATGACATAAATGTTATAAAAAAATTAGGGCAAAACATTATCGATAATTTTAATAAAAACTGATTCATATTTTTTTTAAATATATATATATATATAATAGAAGAAATTTCAGTTCTATAGTATATATAAATATGTATATCAATAATCTCTACACACATGATATTCATATACAATATTGACATATATATATTTACATAACTACAAAACATATATATAAATTACAATAATATTTAAAAAGAAATTAATAATATAATAAAATAAAATAAAAATAGAAAAAGTCATACACTTTGGTGCCATTCGCTTAGTTATTTCTCTTCATGGCCGAAAGGGCCTTCCAATCAGCTGCCGAATGGGTCTGCTCGACACCCGAATGAGGAAATACCAACATGCAAGCATTGCCACCATAGAGACTACATTAAACGCAGGAACAGTAATAACTACACTATTTCCTAACTTTAATATGTCTTTCAAGGACAACCGCTTAACTGATGCTTTTAAAGTAGAGGTCCAACTCTCTGGAATTGACCAAGATCTCACCTCCATTGGAGCTACCCTTCACTACCAGATGGCGTACAGACTCCAAGATCACGCTCTAGATCTTTCCTTCCTGTTATACCCAAAAATTGGAGAATGCATCCTAGGAGGCTAAGGAGAATGCATTCTAGGAGAGCTAAGGGGAGTGGTCCTAGGAGACCCCAAGGAGGATGTGGTCCTAAGAGACCCCAAGGATGTGTAGGAGGAAGCCTCCCAAGGTTTCCTAAGTGTTGGCTCGAACGTGTCCAAGGTAAGTAGCTAAGGAGGAGGAGTCTCATGCAAGAGGAAGGAGACTTAGATTTTGATAAGGAGAGCCTATACAATGTTCGATCGGACATGTTTGGGAGATGCTAAAGGAGAATGCCTTGACCTTGTCCAAGGTGAGATGTTATGAAGGAGGTTGCCTCAATGTTGTCCAAGGTGAGGCACCAAGGAGATTGCCTCAATGTTGTCCAAGGTGAGGTGCCAAAGAGGTTGCCCCAATGTTGTCCAAGGTGAGGTGCCAAGGAGGTTGCCTCGGACCACCTTGGTCCGAGGAGAAGCCAAGGAGATTGGTTCAAGGAGGAACATGGCATGCTAGAGGAGAGTGCCATGTTAGAGGAGAGAAGTGCATGTCCTACCACCATGCACGTTCAACCCACAAAAACATGTCCTACCACCATGCATATCCTACCACCATGCATGTTCAACCAGCACTTGCATGGGTAGTGAGTAGGAGGTGGACCAACTAGTTAGAGGAGACTAAGTCAGACACAACTCCAACAACATACGCGGGAATCTCTCATTCTTCCCAAAAATAGGGGGTTTGTTATATTTCGAATTTTGAATGTTTAAATGTAATAAATATAATAAAATATCCCTATCATGAAGGGATATCAGTTAAGGATCTCAGGCCTATAAATAGAGAGCTTATGGGATGAGAGAGGGGTCTTTGGAGCTGTATCTTTCTAGAGAGAGAAAATTGGGACTGTCTATTCTAGAGAGAGAAAGTGCTGAAATAAGAGAGAATACTTGTATTTTTGCAATCTGTACTGAAGAAACTCAGTTGGCTCAGTCCATCTGATCTTGAGTACGGATCTATAAATCACAAATCTAAGTGGATTAGGCTATTACCGACAATCGGGGCTGAACCACTATAAAAATCTCTTGTGTTATTTACTTTTCTTGTTTATACCGTCTGCTGTCGTTTTTATTTCTCTTGAAGGCTTGTCGTTATTGACGTTCTCACGTCGTTGGCTAAAAACGCAGTCAACACTTCCCAATAGCTAACGAAACATTACTGGTCACAGTGGACTCTACCCAAGTTCCAACATGCACTCATATTCCAAGGCAAATCTCTACAGATGATCTTATGAAGATTTTGCCTAGTTCATGGATAACGAATTATGAGATGCTCCATCAACCTCAAAAAGCTGTCCAGACTCTTACTGAACCATCTTATCATAAAAGAGAAGATGGCTCTGTCGAAATAATTTTTGACAGAACTCAAACCAAGGCTCCCAGTTGCTTTACCACCCAGTATATGATGACATCTGTCACACCGGCTGATGTGGAAATCCAGTCTTTCGATTCTCAAGGCAGTCCTATTTATGCCTTTGAATCTTCGGATGGACATAAGTATTGGGATGATTGCGACTGCAAAAGTTGCCTAAGATCAGAAGAAGACCTCCCAAAGCCAAAGCAACGTCCGAGTTCGGGAAAATGACTTAAGCAGTGGCTAATTCAAGGAGAAAAGGAAATAGGATTGTTAGGCCAACCCTCTGGAAAGTTTGACTATATAGTCAAATATTCTACTCCCAAAGGCTTACCTGACTCTCCTCCAGAACCAACTGGATGGAACATTGAGCTTCCTCCCACGGGCTCCCAAGAGCCTCCACTTTCGGCTCCCCAACAGAACATTTTGCCATGCTACAAAAAGGCGGCAAAATGGATGCAACATCATGGTGAAGCTTTTCCTGCTCAAAATCAGTTCCAAAAAATTCCACAAGTATGTATGATGACTACCGCTGATTATGAGTCAGATTTTCCTCCACTTAAGAAGTTTGACAAGCAAGATGACCAAGGAACAGTCTCTCACCAACCAAAAGTTCAAAACCCTACAACCAGAAATGCAGACAGGACTCTTAAAAAGATATCTCCGGCCGAAGAAGTTCTCAATTGGCAATCAGAAAACATGATTGTCCAAAACAAGGTCTTGAAACAAGTTGAGTTACAAAATACCAGAATAGAGACGGCAGTAAAACAATCCCAGAATACTGTCATTGACAAACTCACTGCAAAGATCCAACAAACTCATGAAGAACTTCTAGCTATCATCAAAGCAAACTCAGTTCCGATGCCAGTATTTCTAGCAAAAGAAGCTGAGATGAAGAGCCTCAAAACCCAATATGAATCCCTCAAGAACAGGTTCTGCCAACAAGAACCGACAACGGCACCTTCAACCAGCTACTTGGGGACTTCGTCCCTGTTCGGGATAGCTACGACGCCAGTCCCTTGGAAGTTTGCTACAATACCAAAAACCTCTCAGCCTTTTCCTATTACCGGATCTGTACAAGAAGACTCTGTTGTAAGATTGAGGCGCATGCTTGATGAAAACCAACAACAGAAGTTAAAAAAGGGAAAGAAAAAAGAATCACCGAGCCAAATGATAGATGATAACTCTACAAAATAGAGTTATTTTACCACTTTTTATGTGCTAATGGTTGCTTAATTCTTGAGTTTTTAAGTAATTTATTAAGTTTTTAAGTAATTTTGAATTTATTAGGCTTATTTTAATTTTGTAGATTTTTGTGTGTTTTTATAGTTATTTTGTTGTAAAATGTTGTAGTTAATTATTTGAATTATTATTGTTAAGTTAGTGGTAAAAAAAATGTGGTATTATTAAGCTTAAATGTGAAATATAAATTAAGTTATAATTAATATTTTCAAAGAATTAAATTGATTTATTTTATAGTTGAAAATATTTTATTATGATTTATTTTGTAGGAAAATTTATGACACTTTTGCTCTTGAAAAGAAAGAAAATGTGGCATTTTTAAGGAAAAGAAAGAAAGGAAATGGCATTTTTAAAAATGCCATGGATCAAGTTGCAAAGGCCCAAACGCAGCAAGCCCACGAAGGCCCAATTGAAGACCAAGCTTCTCTCCACCAAAGTCACATATCCATCTTCAGCACTCTCCCATGCTGCCACGTGTCCAGCTGCTGCCTTCATCACATAAGCATTTCCCCAACGCCCAGCTACATCCATTTTCTCCTCATCACTTCAGCATCTCTTCTCTTCACCATGGGCCTCTTGCCCAGCCCATCACTTTGGCCCAACGCCTGGCACCATACCCATGAGTCGCCTGCCACACTGCTGCTCCCCACGCCCGCTTCAGACCACAACCACCTGCCAAAACAGCACAAAGCAGCCCCAAAGCCTCTCACCCATGCATGCCATTTTTTTGAGCCCACAAAAATGCTTTTGTACCATTTGTCCCCTATGACAAAAATACCACTTTTTGCCCCACTTTCTATTTACCTCAAAACATAATTATTACACCCTATAATTTATCCCTATTTGCCATATTATACTTAATTAAATTAATTTAATCAATTTAAATCGATTATTTTAAATCATCATTTTTGGCTATAAATAAGGGTTTTAGGGTGTCATATTTTAGGGGAGGTTACCATACCAAAAACTCTACACATTTCAAGCCTCTCTATTCTCTTCATCTTTTTATTTTTTTCTATGTATTTTTAGAGGAAAAATTTGGGGGTTTCTCCTCCAAATTTTCCTATTTATGTTTGTAATTTTTAGTTTGTATTTGTTATTCTAGTTATGTGTTTCTAATCTTTTTAAGATTATTAAGGTGATGATGAAACAATATGTAACTAGATAGTAGTTATTTTGTATGTTGATTTCCCATTTTGTGCAACAAAGTTTATGGAATTTTCTTCTTCAAATATCTTCTTTCATCTTAAATATCATGTATTTTTTATTGTTAGCATATATATATATACACTTTGTTCTTCATTAGTGCAAAAACATAATATTATTTGTGTAAGATGTGTCATTAAATTGTACACATCCATGCTTAGAACAAAAATATTATGTTTTGCCTTATAAATAATGTTCATTGATTTATTTGTTATTTTATTAGATTGATTTACACTAAATGCTTTGAAATTATAATTTTGAAAAGTGAAGAAAAATCCTATCTTTTTGGAAATAATTTGTGCTTAAAATTATAAATCTATTTAGAAAATGATAGTATGATTTATTTTAACTATCACTAAAACTTGGGAATCAATGTACTTATAAATATTATTGAACTTATATTTTGTGGATTCTAATCCTTAATAATCTTATTTTACCATCTTAATTTTTACTTTTAATTTATGTTTATATATTTGTCTTTAATATCTTTATTATTGTCTTTTATTTTTATTTTCATTATTCAAATTTTCATCAATCTTTGGATCTAGGTTAGAATTTATTAATTTTGATTTAAAATAGTTTCCTTTTTCGATTTTAGTCAACTCCTTTGGGTTCGATCTCGTGCTTACACGAAAACTATTCTATAAATACGATTCGTGCGCTTGCGAGTATAAATTTTTAAACATACCCGTTTTGGGTCCATCAAGTTTTTGGCGCCGTTGCCGAGGAGTTGCAAGAGAAAAGAAACGAAATTTATCTCAGGTTAGTGAATTCTTCTACTAGTTATTTTAATTTTTGCACTTAAAAAAAGAACTAAAAAAATATATATCTATAAAAGCTAAAAAAAAAAGATAAAAAAAAATTTGGGACGGTTCTACCACCCATAAAAAAACTTACTTATATAGTTATATTTATTGTTTTTTTTATATAGTTGACGACACTTGTGCCTCCTATCTATCCTTTTAATTTTTATAGTCGATGGCAATTGTGCCTCCTAATTTTGTTATAATTTTGTTGTAATTTATCTTCTTGTTATTTTTATTTTATTTTTGCAAGTTACTAGTTGATGGCAATTTTGCCTCCTAGTATTTTATCTTATTTTTGTTATGGTTGATGGCATACTATGCCTCCCTACTCTTGCTTAAATTTGGATAGTCTTATTTAATTTTGCCTTATTTCTCTTTATCCTTTATCATTTTATTGTGAAAAAAATATACTTCAAAAAATATATATATTCTTGAAAAGAAAAAAAAAAAAAAAACTTAAATCTTGTCCTAGCTCTTGTTTTCATTTCTTAACATTGTTTTTTGTTCTCTTAATTTTTATTTTCTTGTTCTTTTTTTTTCCCTTAGTTGTCATCTTTAAAAAAAAAAATTAGTTTGTCATTTAGCTTCTTGCATATGGATCATTTTAATTATAGTTGGAATTCTGAGTACAACTATTATGAGCATTCAAATTTAAATTATAGAGAAACTAATAATATGTATGATATGCATGAATCATTTGATATCCCATTTGCCCCCACCTATAATCCAAATTTTTCATGGAGCCATACCCAATCTCCAATGAGTCAAGAGCATGAATTCAACATACCCAATCAAAATCATGCCCAACCCGACCTATCATGTCCCATTGAACAAGAAACGAGCCCATCTTTAGAGGATACCCTACAACAGTTTATGCAATCAACCTACCAAATCTTACTAGCACAGTCTCAGTCAATCTCAAAAATTGAAACAATAGTAGGACAACTTGCAACTGTTATAGAGTCGGAAAAACAAGTTTATCTCAACCAACCCATTCCCAATCCAAATAGTCAAATTCAAAGTGAAAAAGAGAATGAGGTAGTTGAAGAACTTGTAATATGCATCCAACCCCCTAATGAAACAAAAGAGTTGGATGAAATAATTTTCGAGACTCATAAGGAAAATGAAAAAGATATAATTATATTTCAAGAGCCTATAATTGAACAAATTTGTATATTTACTCAAAATGAAAAGGAGCCTAATATAGATATGCAATTTTCGTATTTTATTGATATTCCATTAAAATTGCATATTTCTAACTTTTTTGTAGGTGTGATGTTATCAATTATTATTTATGGCACTTGCATCAAAGTCATAACTCACCCTACTAATGAAATTTTACACCATCAATTGGGTGTAGGTTAAAAGAAAAAAAAATTATAGTCGAGCTAAAGACTGTAAACTAAAGCGCTTTGTGGGAGGCAACCCATACTTTTAATGTTTCATTTTATATTTCATTTGTTGTTGTGTGTTTTTTGTTTCATGTTTTTCAAATTCCAAAAAGCTTGGAGGAAACTTCTTGCCCAAAAAGAAAAGAAGAGAAGAGAACAAAATAGCCAAATCAAGGAAGCATACCTCAAAGGGAGTAGTTCTTAATCTTTTCTATTTTATTAAACATTGAGGACAATGTTTCATTTAAGTTTGGGGGTAATGTGTATGTGTTTTTCTTAGTGTTTATGTGTGTTTTCTTTGTGTTTATGCATGATTTTCATTTGTTGTAAAATTCAAAAAAAAAAAAAATTTATTTGTTGTTCTTTTTGTTTTTTTCATTTGTTATATAATGTTAAAAAAATATATATATTTTCTTTGTTTTGTTTGAAAAAAAATATTGGTGATTTTCATTTTCTAATTATAAGAATTTTGATTGAAATTGTTCTTAGTTCTTAGAAAAATATAAATAATTATTAAGTTTTACTTTTAATTTCTAAGTTAGTTTTGTTTAAATATATATTTTTCATAATATGTCACTTTTCTATTCTATTCGAATTTGTGATATTTGGATATAGTTTATTTAAACATTAAATTTTTTTTTAAATCTAAAAAAAAATATATATTTGAAAAATCCTAGAATTTGCTTGATTATCTCTTGAGATTTAATTTATTTTTGTTTGCATAAACTTGTCTAAATGTTCACATGATGATTTGATATTTTTGTTTGCATGTTAAATATTTATTTTGAAACAATTTTAACTTGTTAATTAATTACATAAGCTTTACTTTTATTTGTGATTTTCTTTGAACTATTTCTATTATGTAATTTTTGAGTTAAGCATTTGACATCACCAATTAAAAAAAAAAAATGTGTGTTTTTAATTTTTCTTTTGCTCGAGGACTAGCAAAATATTAAGTTTGGGGGTGTGATAACTCTACAAAATAGAGTTATTTGACCACTTTTTATGTGCTAATTGTTGCTTAATTCTTGAGTTTTTAAGTAATTTATTAAGTTTTTAAGTAATTTTGAATTTATTAGGCTTATTTTAATTTTGTAGATTTTTGTGTGTTTTTATAGTTATTTTGTTGTAAAATGTTGTAGTTAATTATTTGAATTATTATTGTTAAGTTAGTGGTAAAAAAATGTGGTATTATTAAGCTTAAATGTGAAATATAAATTAAGTTATAATTAATATTTTCAAAGAATTAAATTGATTTATTTTATAGTTGAAAATATTTTATTATGATTTATTTTGTAGGAAAATTTATGACACTTTTGCTCTTGAAAAGAAAGAAAATGTGGCATTTTTAAGGAAAAGAAAGAAAGGAAATGACATTTTTAAAAATGCCATGGATCAAGTTGCAAAGGCCCAAACGCAGCAAGCCCACGAAGGCCCAATTGAAGACCAAGCTTCTCTCCACCAAAGTCACATATCCATCTTCAGCACTCTCCCATGCTGCCACGTGTCCAGCTGCTGCCTTCATCACATAAGCATTTCCCCAACGCCCAGCTACATCCATTTTCTCCTCATCACTTCATCACTTCAGCATCTCTTCTCCTCACCATGGGCCTCTTGCCCAGCCCATCACTTTGGCCCAACGCCTGGCACCATACCCATGAGCTGCCTGCCACACTACTGCTCCCCACGCCCACTTCAGACCACAACCACCTGCCAAAACAGCACAAAGCAGCCCCAAAGCCTCTCACCCATGCATGCCATTTTTTTGAGCCCACAAAAATGCTTTTGTACCATTTGTCCCCTATGACAAAAATACCACTTTTTGCCCCACTTTCTATTTACCTCAAAACATAATTATTACACCCTATAATTTATCCCTATTTGCCATATTATACTTAATTAAATTAATTTAATCAATTTAAATCGATTATTTTAAATCATCATTTTTGGCTATAAATAAGGGTTTTAGGGTGTCATATTTTAGGGGAGGTTACCATACCAAAAACTCTACACATTTCAAGCCTCTCTATTCTCTTCATCTTTTTATTTTTTTCTATGTATTTTTAGAGGAAAAATTTGGGGGTTTCTCCTCCAAATTTTCCTATTTATGTTTGTAATTTTTAGTTTGTATTTGTTATTCTAGTTATGTGTTTCTAATCTTTTTAAGATTATTAAGGTGATGATGAAACAATATGTAACTAGATAGTATTTATTTTGTATGTTGATTTCCCATTTTGTGCAACAAAGTTTATGGAATTTTCTTCTTCAAATATCTTCTTTCATCTTAAATATCATGTATTTTTTATTGTTAGCATATATATATACACTTTGTTCTTCATTAGTGCAAAAACATAATATTATTTGTGTAAGATGTGTCATTAAATTGTACACATCCATGCTTAGAACAAAAATATTATGTTTTGCCTTATAAATAATGTTCATTGATTTATTTGTTATTTTATTAGATTGATTTACACTAAATGCTTTGAAATTATAATTTTGAAAAGTGAGAAAAATCCTATCTTTTTGGAAATAATTTGTGCTTAAAATTATAAATCTATTTAGAAAATGATAGTATGATTTATTTTAACTATCACTAAAACTTGGGAATCAATGTACTTATAAATATTATTGAACTTATATTTTGTGGATTCTAATCCTTAATAATCTTATTTTACCATCTTAATTTTTACTTTTAATTTATGTTTATATATTTGTCTTTAATATCTTTATTATTGTCTTTTATTTTTATTTTCATTATTCAAATTTTCATCAATTTTTGGATCTAGGTTAGAATTTATTAATTTTGATTTAAAATAGTTTCCTTTTTCGATTTTAGTCAACTCCTTTGGGTTCGATCTCGTGCTTACACGAAAACTATTCTATAAATACGATTCGTGCGCTTGCGAGTATAAATTTTTAAACATACCCGTTTTGGGTCCATCAATAGATGAACCCAAACAACTTATGGTTCATCCAGCCGCAAACCCTTTGTCACAAATGATTCGCCATACGAGCATTCTCCACATCGCAGATAGTGAAACGGACTCAACGGACTCAGAGGGACAAAGTTCTTCGACTAGTTCAGACAATTCTTCGGGTGACTGGTTTGAAGAAATAAGCTCAACTTCTGAAGATTCCATACTGAGTGACTCCAGAAGCTTATCCAGTAAAACTTTGTCTAGCGATGACGATGAAACATTTCCACATCTGATGGTGCAACCAGCAGAATCAAACTCACAGACCGAACCAATTATCACAAGCGAAGACGAAAGTGGAAATGAATCAACGACACCACATGTTCCCCCAAAACGAAAAAGTAAAGGTTCAAATTTTCAAACTTTTACTTTAGATGACCTCCCTCCATCAAGATGGCGCGAAAGGTTCCAGGAGTTTCAAGCATGGCTCAGCCTAGAATCACAAAGACCGAAAGCACATACAGGAACAATTCTCCTCAGCTTTGTTTCCCGTTTTACAGGCACCCTACAAGATTGGTGGACAAGTCTGGGCGATTACAGACAAATGACGTTCTTGCAACTTCCATCTGTCATAAATTCCCTAACCTACCTGTATATTGAGTTCTGCGGACAAGATGCTCAAGTCACTGAAAGACTTCGCGCAGAATTCTTTAAACTAAAGTGTTGTTCAATGGATAAGAGAGATTTGGAAAAGCATTACAAAAAGATGACTCAACGATTCTACCAAATAGGTGGAATTGATGACCCAAATCTAAAACAGGCGTTCCTCTCTTCCATACCAGAACCACTAGGAGAAGAAACCTTCAGACTTCTCTCGGGAACAGGAAGAACCTTAGCTGATACCATGATTGGAGAAATTTATCAACTAGTTCTAAAGGCGTTGGAAAAGATGTGTTCTCAGCATAAATTTATCCAAGAATTTATGAAACAATCCAAGAAGCTTGGAAAGGTTTGCAGCCAAAAGGGACTATGAATCAAATGCCAGTCAGAATCAGCATGTTCCTGTCGTCCAGAAAAAAGGAAACACAGCAAAAGGTTTAAAACCTTTAGGACCTTTAAATCATCAAGGGGAAAAGAACGATGCTCCTTCAAGTTTATGAGGAAACACTCTTTCAGGAAAAAGTCTGACAGATGTTTTATGTGTGGTGAAAAGGGACATTATGCCAAACAATGCCCCAAAGGGAAAACCGCCAAACTGATCTCCCACATTCAACAAACAACGGGCATATCGCTCGAAGAAAATGATCTGGAATCCATCTTCTTTACTGATGACGAGATCAATTCAGAATCCCTCTGTGCGTTCGAACAGCAGAAGACCCCAGATGAGTTCTACCGCATGGCAATAATCAATACAATACAACCATCGCCAATCATCTCTATGCAGATCCTCCCTACAAAGTATGCTCGGCCAGTCAAAGTAACAGCCTTCTTCGACACAGGAGCATCATACACCATGATGAACCTTGATGTTCTCCCTCCAGAATACTGGAGGAAAGAAAAGCAATACTTCCACGCTGCAAATGGAAGCATCTTCTGCACAGAGCTCATCAGTAAACTAATCAAATTACAGTTCTTCCCAGGATGCTCTATTATTCATAGAGTAATTGGTTCAAAATTACCAGGAAAAGATTTAATCATTGGTTTTGATGTCTATACTAAGAAAAGGGGTTTGAGAATTCTTCCTGGTGGCCTTGGTTACAAACAACATTTTGCTCCATGGGAATCCATCCCAAACTATTTTCTCATGCCTCCTGATCTATTCTCTAAAGTCAAACAAAGACTTATAGAAAACTCGTGTGCCACAAATCATGCTGAATTCCTCCAGAAATGTGACCACCCTCTTTGGAAAAATCATCAGTTCTTCATCAGTTTACTATTTAAGCTCAACGAAGATGTTAACCCTACCAAGGCAAGCCACCCAGGTATGAACCCAGAGCATCAGAAAATGGCAACTGAGGAATGCAAAGAACTACAACAACAAAGACTGGTCGAACCAATAACCTCTTCATGGGCATGCCATGCTTTCTACGTCAACAAGAGATCAGAACAGGCCCGAGGAAAACAGAGGCTGGTCATCAATTATAAGCCTCTGAATGAATTTTGGCAGACGACAAATTCCCCCTACCAAATAAAAATTCTCTATTAGCGAGCCTGTCAAAGGCCCAAATATTTTCTAAATTTGACCTCAAGGCAGGGTTTTGGCAGTTGGGTATTAAAGAAGAAGATAGGCCCAAAACGGCCTTCTGCATTCCGAACCACCATTATCAATGGACTGTCCTTCCCTTCGGACTCAAAACAGCTCCATCACTGTTCCAAAAGGCCATGACTAAGATCTATGGCCCTATCCTAGATCAGGCCCTAATATACATTGATGACATATTGCTCTTCTCACAAGATGAGCAAGCCCATCAAAATCTTCTGGCCCAGTTCATATCTCTCACAGAAGCCCATGGGGTCATGCTATCTGAAAAGAAGATGATCATCGGACAAGCCCAAATTGACTTTCTGGAGATGAAGCTAGTCAAAGGACAATATGAAGCCCAACCACATATAGCCCTAGAGTTGCTAAAGTTTCCCGAAAAGGACTTCACAAAGGTGCAAATTCAGAAGTTCCTAGGGATTGTAAACTATTTACGGGATTTTGTCCCGCGACTCTCGGAACTGACAAGACCACTCAGCGACATGCTTAAAAAGCAGACCCCACCATGGTCACAGGAGCAAACTGTAGCAGTCAAAAAGCTAAAAGAGATAATGCAGACACTGCCACCTCTGCAGATTCCTTCTAACGGGAAAAGAATCCTACAGACAGATGCTAGTGATCGGTATTGGGGAGCGGTCCTACTTGAACAAGATAAGACAGGGAAAAGAAAAATATGTGGATACAAGAGTGGCCACTTCAAATATTCTCAGCTCCATTATCACTCTACCCTGAAAGAATTATTGGCGATAAAGATGGGCATCACAAAATTTGAATTCCATCTGATAGGGCACCATTTCTTGGTAGAAACAGACTTTGCCACGTCAAAAGGAATGCTTAGCCTAAAAAAGAGCAAAACGACAAATGGCCAACTGTTGAGATTAGCAGTTTGGTTTGACAACTACTCTTTTGACATTAAGCACATTCAAGGCAAAAACAATACTGTAGCTGATTTCTTATCCAGGTCATCCCCTGCTATAAATCTAGCCTCAGAATACTCACCAAGAACTATCCCCATTGTCATCCAAAAATCACCACATATAATCCCAATCATATTCATGATGGCCTCTTCCTCTTCTATCACACACACCCAATCTTTTCCCCGGGATGCAAAGAAGATCCTTTCAAAAAAATCCAAAAAATCAGCCAGAGAAAGAGCAACCCACAGAGCAATCTTCATCCAGAATCTCATGATCTCCAAGCTTGGACCTTCCATACAAAATGACTTTGGAATCCATCCAAAGTATCCATTTGCCCAAATCCTACCTCTCCGGGATGCTATCTTCACACCAAAACCGATAGCCCACCTTTTCTGGTACCTGGCTAGTGTCTTCACCATAGCTGTCGAAGTACAAACTATGGCCTTACACACGTCCATAAAATCATTCTTGGACCAAGAAAGGTTCAAGCCAGCCTACCAAGTCCAAATGGATATTTTGTCCTGGTTTGCCCCACTGGAAGAATGGAAAAAGGTCTTATCAGCATAATGGAAAAAGGTCCAAAATAACAGGCCCATTTTCATCTATCCACCAGGCCCAAATGTTGCCAGGCTAATGAACTGTTATACTATTCTCTTCCTTAGCATCAATGCCAAGCTCGATGCAGAACATAATATAATTACCAATCCAACATTCGAAGTCTACGGGTCAAAAGATGAACCATTATGTGGTCTTGGAGGCCAAGAGTACATGGACATCCAAAAGAGTCTGTTTGAGAAAAACCAGATTATACCTCCGGAATTGTGGCCCAAACCAGAAGACGATGCTCCTTGGGAGACATTCCCTTCCGACTATACTCACAAAATAACAAGGGCCCTTGAAGCCTTCCATCTGTCAAAAAATGAAGCAGATCAGGTCACCAAACTCGAAGAAACACTAGAACAAAAATATCCGTCTCTGTACAAATTGACCGATACTGAAGGGGTAGTTTTGCGAAAAAATGACTACTTTGAAGATTCACAAAACCCATATGATGAATCTGCAGATATGCAAGACCCCTATCTCTTCCATTACACAGGGGACAAATGGAACGTGATGTACACAGAATACGACGCCTGTCCTCCAACTGGCAGTGACGAGGATGAAGAACCGACAGGATGGAACCCACTTCATGAAGACCCAGCATATGACTCTGACTATGAAATTAGTCATGAGACAATATTTAAATAACTATTTCAGCCATAAGGTTTTGTTGTTTAGCCTTTTGTCTTTGTCGGGGAATCCTATCTTATCCCTTATCCTATCCCAACCATGGTTGGTTTTAACTAGGATGGGTTAAGTTTGTTTGCTGAAGGATGTGGCTATATAAGGCCATCATCCCCCGTTGTGTAAATCAGAGAATTTCGAAGCAATAAAATACTAGAGTGTTTATTATAAAAAATGTTCTTCTAAATCCTTCCTTCAGATATTTCCGAAGTAGAGATAACATGCAATATGGATCATATCTGAAGGCAACTACTGTTATAAGTTTTTAGATTAACCTTCGAGTTAATAAATCTAGCAATCTATCCTGTATGATCGTAAGTCACGCAATTCTGAGTATGTAAGTCGTGCAGATTGGTGTGAGAAATTGCTGGGTTATTGATTCGTTAGTTTGTCTAACTAACTTATAGCAGGAACACCTTAATGGTATCAGAGCCAGGTTTTCTTTATAGTTTGCGCACAAAAATATCCCTAGCAATAGCTTTGGTCATGGAGAACTTGAACAGGTTCGAAATCTACTCCACTCTCTCATTTCTCTGTACATGAAATTTTCTTCTTGTTGTTGTATTTCACAAATGAGTTCATTTGGTTAAAACACGTGTAATTAGATTTCTTTTGAAGAGGCAGTTATCTAACTTGAATTCGTTCACTGCTTCATCATTTAATAACTCCTATATATAAAAATATAAATGTGGCTTTACAAAGAAATATTACTTTTTTTATCTAATATATTTTGATAATTTGATATCTCTTCTATATAATTTTTTTTTTTGTATTTGACCGTTTTTCTTGATTTTAATAGTTTTTTTAAAACTTTAATAGAATATTACAAATATTTAACGGAATATACATTTACAATCAATTAAAAAATATGGCATAATATATATTTAGTTATTATATTAATATAAATTCAAATATTATAAAACATTAATATTATAAGAGAAATTTGTGAAAATTTCATCTTTTTTTAAGTGATTTTGCACTCTGTCTTAAGATATTTTTTTTTTAAGTGATTTAGTTTTGATAATTTTTTGCAAAATAGCATCTGTATAAAAATTTGATGAGTTGTCTAAATTTTTTAACTGGCTGTCTAAAATTTTAGGCCGACTGTCTAAATTTTTCGATCAGCTGTCTAAATTGTCAAATGTAATTTTGCAAAGAATGATAAAAATTAGGTCATTTTGCCAATGGACTCTTATAATATATAATATAATACTATATATTTAATAATTTATATTAATATAAATTCAAATATTATAAAATATTATATAATACTATAATTATTATAATAATATTTAATACAAGACTACATATTTAATAATTATATTAATATAAATTTAAATGTTATAAAATATAATTATTATAATAATATATAATAAATAATCTTAATTTTTATTATTTATATTTAAAAAGAAAACATCTTACTTTTTTTATAACTTAATCTAAATTATATAAATATATGTTCATATTAAATAGCAACAAACATTATAAATTCAATATATATAGGTATGGTATGTGTTCAGATATAATAACTGCGTAACTAAAAAATTAGAATAATATTTATCTTTTATAAAAAATAAACAAATTTCTTCTCCAATCATTGAGGTGTGCTTTGAATAATATCATTAATATTTTGTATATTGAATATAGTAGTTTATGATCTAAAAAATTATCATATTATTATTATTTAAAAAATATATAAACAATATTTTGGTTTAAATTTTCTTTTAATATGTTTATGTCATTTTTTTATATAAAATATTGTTTATTTTTTAAAATTTATAATGCAATTATAAAAACATAATAAAAATAATTAATAATTTTTTTTAAGAAAACTAAGCGAAGGTCCATAAATTTCCAACTATTAAAATTAAATATAGCAGGTACAAAGAGATGAGTTTATAAAAAAAAATGTAATTGTTTGAAATACCTAGTAAGGAAAAATATAAATATATTTGTAGGCAAATAGACGGTATATAATCGATATGTGCTTATATCTGATTCAAAAATCATAATTTAAAAATAAAAAAAATTTGACCCTATTTTTTAAAAACCCATTTGTAATTTTTCTTATGGGACCATCATCGTATATATGTGTATACATAAAAATAAATATACATTAATTAACTTTTAAAAAAATTATAGATATAACTAGTGATACTACACTTGTCATTAAAAAAAAGGTCTCAATTTAAATATCTCTCCCACAAACTATATTCATCAAAACCAGTCAAAATTAAAATGAACATATTTAGTGTGTATCATTGCTTAAATAACTTCAAATTTTCTACTTCTGTTTTTATATAGAATTTAAGCACTAATGGAGATCAACAACAATCGTGTTGAAGAAGTATTTGCAATGTTAAAAAATTTGTTTAGAAGTATTCATTCGGGTTTATATGCTCTCTTTCTTTAACAGAGATTATGTTATTTTAACTTCTAATTTTAATAATCTTGAAACTTTGTTATTTTTTTTATGGACTATGAATTATGTGTTTGTTTAATTTTGTTATGATGTGGGACTTCCAACTCCTATTTTTAATCATCGAGACTATGTTATTCTTTTATATGGACTATGAATCACGTGTGTTTGTTTAAGTGTGCTATAATGTGTGATACTTTTAGTTTTTGATTTTTATGTTTATTTGGATGATATTATATACTACAAATTATTGTAAAGTATGAACTAAATGTTTAAAACTCTTAAAGTCTATATAGTATAGGCATACTAATTTGTTTAGAAAGTGGTTTTTTTATCTTTTAGTTTTTACATGATAATTTTGAAAAGTAATTTCTTTAAAGTGAAATAATGCAAAATTAAAATTTGTAATTCGAAAAAATTAGGTCCAAATCGTGGTCTAAAACAGCACCATAAGGATACAACATGGTTTGGTTTTGGATTTTTCAAAGCCACAAGAGTTGCTTAGTTTTAGAAATAATGCTAAATTGCACAAGGTATGCTCCTAAGATTTTCAGTGGAAATTATATCTTAATTATATAGATATATATATATATAGAAATTTCACTTTGTTAATGTTTTTATGATTTTTTTAAAGAAATAAATAAATATATAATTTTTTGTTTCCCATATAAATGTATAATTTGAAAAATAAGTCATAATTTTTTGCATAGTTACATTGTATTATTTTATGATGGTAGTTTTGTAATTTTAATTTTATTATTTTAACTTAAAAGTATTATTATTTTTGTTTAAACATGTTTCCAAGCCTTTTTTTATGTGTTCAATTTTTTATTTGAAATTTTACAGAAATAATGATTTAATAAATATGGTAGAATGGATCTTAAATTTACAATATTAAAAACTGGCTCTTTTTTTTTCAAGTGAAGCTCCAACCCAACCTCGAAACTTTGGCTCTCCATTGATAGATTAACAATTGATGAGATAAGAAATTGGGTACTGAGATTTGAGGTCCTCATTTATGCGACTGCCCATTAGTATTTTTCTAGTTTCATCAATTTCATTGAGTAAAAAGTTGGGTTTCAACTATACTAGTACAACTCTTTCAGACGAAAATAGGAAGATGTAGTTATTCAGTGCCAGCATAATTTTGTATCATATAAACAAATAGATACCATGAAACAAATTTGATGTAGGTACTGAAATTATTAGCCAAAAAATATATCATGGATTCTTGTAGTTTAGTGTTGAAATCTAAAGTACTTGATATATATAAATATTTATAATCAATTGCTAGAACTAGGTTGCAAGTGTGCTAAGTTTCAATGTATCCGTGAGTCAAATGGCGGTTTAAGATTATAATGCAAAATAAAGTGTTACTTTTGGAACTGAAATTAAAGTAGTAAATAAGCCCTGTTTTATACATATTCTCTCATTTATTGTGAATTATTAATGGAACAAGTGGTAAGAAATGTCCATTCCACACTATTGCTTAAATTTTAACAAAGTTATTTTTTAAATTTTTTAATAAATATTTTTCTAAATAGCCAAGGAGAATAGAGACATGTCATAATCGGTATTAACTTGCTTAAATTTTAATACAATAATTATTAACTAATTTGACCGAAGTAACCAATTACTAATCTCTGAAGTGACGATAAAGTAACTGGTTATTTTTTTAAAGTGGTAAGTGGTTACAAATAGAACAAAATATTGACTAGTTACAATTTTTAGAGTGGTAACTAATTTCAAACATAACATAGTAACAAATTCTACAGTGGTCACTGGTTAGAAACTTGATATATTAATTGGTTATAGATTCTATAACCATAACAAGTTACACACGTAGCATAGTAATTAGTTATAATTTTTAGAGTGGTAACCAGTTACAAACGTTGTATTGTAACTGGTTACAGATTCTGCAATGAAACTAGTGTAGCTGGTAATAAGTTACACACATAAGACAATGACTGGTAACAATTTTTAGAGTGGTAACCTGTTACAAACATGGTATTGTAACTTGTTACAAATTCTACAGTGGAACTGGTTATAAACGTTGCACAATAACTAGTTACCAATTTGTTAAGTTTTCAATTGCAACCAGTTACAAACGTGGCACGTAATTGGTACCCAGTCTTTTACGTTTTCAACTATAACCGGTTATCACTCTAAAACCAATAACTAGTTATATATCCTTTTTCATTTCATCAAGTTGAATTTATATGTTTCATGCTTGGTAACCAGTTTTAGGAGGGCCTGCATCATGCCCAATAATTTGGGTTGTACAAATATATTCTTTGACAAAATTAAAGCATATATATATATATTATATAGTGATATCAAGATTATTAGTGTCAAATAATACTAATTTATATTATATTTTTGTGAGAATATATAGTAGAGCTAAATAATATGCACTCATCATGTTTAGCTCCACATGTAAAGTGTGCAATTTAGGCTCAAAACACTTTGTTGTCCGTATTTTCATCTCCTGACATGTGACAACTCACATTGACTGGCTTGGACGCTCGTAGACATCTTCGGGATATGTTATCCCCCGAGGCCTCTCTTCGAGGTGAGGTCTTTTGTCTTCGCCAGTAGGTAAACCGTGGGTGCCCTAACAGTAGATTAACCCCCTGAGGGTTACCCTCAGAGTTGGGGATTCTCCAGGTGAAGCAACTATGACAATAGTTCTCCCTCAGCCGTCCCCCAGGTCCGAGGTTCTGGTTCTCAGACCTAAGATAGGTGCTAGGTGTCAGTCAATGTGGGTTTATAGCGCCAAATGATCGTCTAACAACCTTTTTGGCGATCCGTCCATAGTGTTATTGAGTGTACGACTCAAAAATCTGCACTCCCACTACGCCGTCTGACATGGAGATACTTACAGCACACCCTGACAGTATCTGGGGCATGTTCCCCATAAAGTGGGTACCTTTCTGAAGTGGGGCCCGCGGATCTCTCTTGGGTCGTGGTCTCTATTCAATGCAGCTCAATGCATTGAATTGGTATTAATCCCCCAATAATGGGAAAAATTTGTATTAATTACTAATGATTAGTATTAATAACCCCAAACTTTATAAATAGGCTTGAGAGTCTCATTGTAAAGGGTTTGGTTTTTTAGAGAGAAAAACATCTTGTACTCAGAGCAATCTAAACGCTGCCTGAGAATACACCATTGGAACTTGCCACAACAAGCTTCCAATCCTCTTAATACCAGAGACTTGTGGACTAAGGCTCTTTTATAGCCTGAACCACGTAAAAACCTTTGTGTTCGTGTTATTTATTTCTTTGATCTTGCCAATGACGCCAAATGTCATATATTCTCAATCACTCTGACGGGAGCGGCGGACGAATGGTTCAAGAAACTCTGACTAGGATCCATTCAATCATGGCATCAATTGTCTTCTGCCTTAGCTAACATAAAACAAGGGTCCTTCAAGACTCTCAAAGCATACATCAAGCGCTTCAAGGAGGAAGCGACAAGAACCAAGAGAGTTGATGATGGCCAACAATTGATGGCCTTACAGGCTAGCATTCGCGCGGGGTCCCCGCTTTGGGATGATCTCTAGGGGAGGGGATGGCGACGACTCAATGACTTTATTCGTCGAGCACAAGAATATATTAGCTGGGAGGATGCCCAGATTGGGGAGTTCGGAGTACCCGCCACTTTCCCTACTTCGAACACGCTTGGCCTCGTGGCTTCGGAAATCCAATATTCCCCTTACGCTCCCGTCCAATCAGGCTTCGGGAGAGTCCAACCCAGCCAAAGTGTTCTGCCTTATAGTTTTAGCGACATGCCCACGCCGGGATTCAGTATGGCTTCGGCAGGATATGGGGCGGCGCCCATTGGATACATTGTTTTTCAGCCTGCATTCAGTGCTAGAGTTACTGCTCCATCCCAGCCTGATAAATCCAGTCGAGCTCTCGACAGTAGTAGACGCGGGGGGAAGGGCAAGGGCCGGAGGCCTAAGGGAAATGGAACTACACAGACTGAGTAAGGAGCTACCTATGCCGAGAAGTATGTCTCGCAATACTTCGAGTATATTGAATTGGTAGACTCCCGAGAAAAATATCTTCGGCCATGGCACAACAAGTTCACTATAGGAAGCCGCAGCCCATCCGGAGAGACAGGGAGAGGCGGGACCTTGGAAATTTTTTTCGTTTCCACAACGATATAGGGCACCACACCAATGAGTGTCGCCAGCTCAAGGATGAGATCGAGAACCTCATCAAGCTGGGACATCTCCACCAATATGCTAAGGGTGGATCGCATCTGGCATAACCCCCCTTGGCAGGACCGCTCATGCCACCTATTGCTACGCAGGTTCCAGCAGTTGCTCATGCGGTACCACAACATCCAGTGGCACCAAGACCTCCTCTGGTGAACGGGCGAGTAGGAACTATCTCGGAAGGGCCCCACTTGGGTGGCACCTCCCGAAGCTCGCAGAATTGATATGCGCAAGCTTTGAATCACGATGAGGAGGTGATGGCTTTGGCTCAATTGCCTATCGAAATGCCCTGAATGAGTGACCAAATCATAACATTCTCCGAAGATGATGCCTGGAGAGTGCATTTCTCGCACCACGATCTGTAGGTAATTGAGAGCCAAATCTCCAACAAAATGGTGGCGCAGATTTTGGTAGACAAAGGGAGTTTGGCGAACATCTTGTTTAAGTCAGCCTTCGAGAAAATAGGGCTGACCACGGCAGACTTGTCCCCGTGCGCCTCGACTCTCTATGGATTCTCGGGAGAGGCCCTCATTCTGATGGGACAGATAAAGTGTAACGACCCAAAAGCACTAATAAGGCTTAAGGGCCTTGATTAGTGTGCCGAGAGGGAACGATTGGTTTATGTGTGAATTAAGTAGTTTAATGCATAATTCTGTGTTTAGCATGCTGGTATGATTATATATGAATTATACATGTGGGCTCCATTTGGTTGCTAGGGGCATATTTGTATTTTAGCCCGTTGAGGGCATAAATGTGATATTTGTATATACTGTGATTGATGCCACGTGTGAGTGGTGATATAATTGTGAAGCACGATCCGAGACGGTCCTAGGGAGCCGTTTAGCTAGTAAGTCACAACGGGGTCAAATACCTGGCTCAGGAGGAGCTTAGGGGTATTTTGGGAATATTATAATGTGTTTGGGAATTATTGAGTAGCGGTTAGTGATTTAGTAATGGTTTAGACATGTCGGGGATTTTTAGGAATACTTGAGGACTTGGCGGGATTTGAGTGAAATGACTAAATTGCCCTTGGAGGCACTTAAGGATTTAAATAAGCTCAAGGGTATTTTGGACCTTTTGTATAGAAGGGGATTTTGATCAATAAGGTAGCTAACTCTAGGATCATGTAAAAGGGAATTAGAAGGAAATAACCAGAAGGAGCAATCGATTTTCCATCTCCCTCTCTAAGGTGTTGGTTTTGGAGGAATTTAAAGCAGAAACTCAGGAGCATAATTATATAAAATGTATCTTTTATGACCAAAACCTTTTTAACCCTAGTTCATTAATTTTTTAGTGACACATTTTCAACTAATAGACTTGATTAATGAGTCATGCACCTTTATAAATACACAGTGTAACGGTCTTGGCTACCCAGGGCGTTACAACTTGGTATCAGAACGTCCTAGGTTTAAGGGTTCCTGAATACCGGCTGGACATGTACATTCGCTGCGAGAGACAAGCTCGATTCAGGGTTTGGTAATGTGTATGTGTGCTTATATGCTTGTGTGCTTGGAAAGAACTATGAGTGTTGCTATTTGTTGGATTAATAGGAAGCATGAGATACTGATAAGGCCTGTCCCTTGACTGTTGTGTGATAATATGGAGGCATGCTTATTAGCATCGTTGTGCATGTAAATGAATATCTGAATGATTAAATGCATATTGTGTATATAGGGGTGAATGTATGGATGGATGTCTATATCTTAACTGTTGAGCGGTGATGTTGGGGCATGCTAATTAGAAATGCTAGTGCATGTGGATTAATGCCTCTATTTTGATTGCTTGTGATTGATTGTGTTCTACTGGTGGATTTTGGAAGAGCTTTTACCCTGTCATCATGGTCTGATTGCCAAGTAGTTGATTTCAGATTGACTTGGATAGTTATGCGTCCAAGAAAATCTACGCGACTAGCCAGCACTAGGTCTGGGATCGGAGGTGATGACTAGGGCCAGATTCCTCCGCCAGCCCCTGAGAACTGGCAGCAGATTATGGCAGAAATGCAAGCGCGATTACAGAGCCAAGATGAACAGATTCATCTTCTACGTTAGCAAGCTCCAACAGGGAGTGCTACACCTATTGTGCCACCTGTAGTGGCACTAGTTATTCAGCCGATAGAAGTGGGGAATAGGTGGGAGCCATTGTATGAGCGGTTCCGGAAGCAGCATCCCCCAACTTTTGAGGGAGGACCTGATCCACTGAAGGCCGAACAGTGGATGACTATGATTACTACTATCCTGGACTTCATGAGGATAGAAGGTTATGACAGAGTGGCCTGTGCCACGTATATGCTGAGAGAGGATGCCCGCATTTGGTGGGAAGTGGCGTCACAGACCAGGGACGTTACTGCTTTGAGTTGGGATGGATTCAAAGATTTTTTCAACCAGAAATACTACAACGTTGCCATCAGGGCAGCAAAGGTTAATGAGTTTGTGAGGTTGGTTCAGGGCAGCATGACAGTTACTGAGTATGCCATAAAGTTTGATAGACTTGCAAAATTTGCACCAGATCTTGTGCCTACAGATGCTTCTAGGCAAGACAGATTCATTAGGGGGCTTAATGCTATGATAGCCCGGAATGTGAGGATTACAACAGTACTTGGGGGGACGATTTATGCCCAGGCTGTTGAGAAGGCTCTTACCGCTAAGGAAGCGGAGAATAAGATTTGGAAAGAAAATGCAGTGAGGCGCGAGGGTCGCAGAGTGGTGCCTCCTTATTCTGGGTCTGGTAGGGGTGGAGACCCCAGTGATTTCAAGAGAAAGACCCCTGACACTACGATCGCTTCTGGTCCTGATAGGAGGGGTCGGGGTGCTCAGGGAGGCGGTGAGGCATGGAGGAATTATCCGGAGTGCTCGAGGTGCAGGAGACGCATCAGGGCAAGTGTCGGGCCAAAGCGTGCTATGTGTGCGGAACAGTGGGGCATCTCAAGAAGGATTGACCAACAGTGAAGAAAGGGGAAGCAGGAAAAGTGGACAGCTTGACTCCAGCTCGAGTGTTCACTTTAACTCAGGCAGAGGCCGAGGCTAGTCCCTCGGTGGTGACAGGTCAGCTTTCTAGCGCTGGCTCTCCTTTTACTGTATTGATTGACTCTGGTGCTACACATTCATTTGTTTTTAGTAAGGTAATTGATATATTGTGTAGACCTAGTGAGTATCGTACTGCGGGGTTTGGGATTTTATTTCCTTCCAAGGAACTGGTAGTTTTTAGGAGATGGATTAGGGCACTACCAGTGATAGGTTATAGTAGGGAGCTTTCAGTATACTTGATTGAGCTAGACATGGAGGATTTTTACATGATCTTAGGGATGGATTGGATGGTCAAGTATGGGGCTACTATTGACTGCAGGAAGAAGATGGTGACTTTTGAGCTTGAGGGCGAGGATCCTTTCATTTTCGTGGGTGCGGTATGTGGACCTTGCATACCCATAATATCAGCATTGAGAGCCAGAGACCTGTTACAGGGGGGATGTAAAGGTTTTTTGGCTAGTGTGGTGGACACGACCAGAGTTTTTCCAGTAGGGCCGGGAGAGACCAGATTAGTGTGCGAGTTTTTGGATGTATTTCCTGAGGATCTACTGGATTGCCGCCGCGCAGGGAGATTCAATTTGTTATTGAGTTAGTATCGGGGACATAACCAGTATCAAGGGCACCATATAGGATGGCACCAGCAGAGTTGAAGGAATTGAAGATACAGCTACAGGAACTTCTGGATTTGGGATTAATCAGGCTCAGTTACTCTCCATGGGGCGCTCCAGTGTTGTTTGTGAAGAAGAAGGACGTGACTTTGAGGATGTGTATAGATTACAGAGAGTTGAACAAGTTGACCATCAAGAATAAGTACCCTCTACCCAGGATCGATGACTTGTTCGATCAGTTGCAGGGAAAAACGGTGTTCTCAAAGATTGATCTTCGATCTGGTTATCACCAGCTGAGGTTCAAGGACGAGGACATACCGAAGATGACCTTTCGAACATGGTATGGGCACTATGAGTTTTTGGTCATGTCTTTTGGTTTGACCAATGCCCCGACAACTTTCATGGATCTAATGAACAGGGTGTTCAAAGATTTCTTGGATCAGTTCGTCATTGTCTTCATCGACGGCATCTTAGTGTACTCCAGTTTAGAGGCAGAGCACGAGCAACATCTTCGACAGGTCTTGCATAGGTTAAGGGAGCATCAGTTATATGCCAAGTTTAAGAAGTGTGAGTTTTGGTTTCCAGAGGTGACTTTTCTTGGGCATATTGTTGGCGCAGAGGGGATTAAGGTGGATTCGTCCAAGGTGGAGGCCGTAAGAGATTGGCCGAGGCCAAGGAATACCTCGGAGGTTTGGAGTTTCCTCGGATTAGCAGGTTATTACAGGCGGTTTGTAGAAGGATTATCAAAGATTGCTTCACCAATGGCAGAGTTGACACGAAAGAATCTGAAATTCCTTTGGTCAGAGAAGTGTGAGAATAGTTTCCAAGTGTTAAAGCGACGACTTATTACTGCACCTGTGCTGAGTCTTCCTTCGGAGGAAGAGAAGTTTGTGGTATACTGTGATGCATCAAGGTTGGGTTTAGGCTGTGTGCTAATGCAGAACAAGAAAGTTATAGCTTATGCATCGTGACAGCTGAAGGAGTATGAACAGTGGTATCCTACCCATGATCTAGAACTGGCGGCAGTGGTATTCGTACTGAAGGTGTGGCGGCATTACCTGTATGGGGAGAAGTGTGAGATATACACTGACCACAAGAGTTTGAAGTATTTCTTCACCCAGAAGGATCTGAACATGAGGCAGAGGCATTGGCTGGAGTTGGTAAAGGATTATGATTGTGATATTCTCTACCACCTAGGGAAAGCCAATGTTGTGGAAAATGCATTGAGCTGGAGGGCCTCGGGGCAGTTATTTAGTTGTGTTCATATTTCCAGGAAGTTGGCAGATGAGATGACCAGGGCAAGGATAGAACTGGTGGTTGGGCGATTGGCCAATATCACCTTGCAGTCGATCCTACTAGAGCGATCAAGGAGGGTCAATTGGTGGATGCGCAATTACAAGAAGTTAGGGAGAATGTCTTAGCAGGGGTAGCTAAGGACTATTCTATCTCTGAGATTGCTATGCTTCGGTATCAGGGGCGGATTTGTGTTCCAGCAGATGAAGGAATCAGACGAGAGATTCTAGATAAGTCTCACACTACGCCGTACTCGCTTCATCCGGGTACCACGAAGATGTATCACGATCTGCAGACATTATATTGGTGGCTCGGGATGAAGAAAGATATGGTGGAGTATGTGGCCAGGTGTTCGACATGTCAGCAAGTGAAAGCTGAGCATCAGCGACCAGCGAGGTTGCTTCAGCCTTTGGGTATTCTCAAATGGAAATGGGAGGATATTACTATGGACTTTGTGGGAGGTTTACCCAGGACTATAGGGCTTCATTCCTCAGTGTGGGTGATAGTGGATAGATATACCAAGTTAGCTCATTTTCTGCCAGTGAAGTCAACTTACACGGTATAACAGTATGCAGAGTTGTATGTGAGGGAGATAGTTCGTCTCCATGGGGTTCCCAAGTCTATTGTATCTGATCGAGACCCTATCTTTACCTCCAAGTTCTGGGGAGCTCTACAGAGAGCCATGGGGACTCAGTTGAAGTTTAGCACAACCTTTCACCCTCACACCGATGGACAACCTGAGAGGACAATTCAGGTGTTGGAGGATATGCTCAGGGCGTGTGTGATTGACTTCGAGGGATCTTGGAGTAAGTATCTCCCGTTGATTGAATTTTCATATAACAACAATTATCAGTCCACGATTGGAGTGGCTCCTTATGAGATGCTATATGGAAGGAAGTGTAGGTCGCCCATTCATTGGGATGAGATGGGTGAGAGGAAATATTTAGGGCCAGACATGGTTCAAACTACAAATGAAGCTGTTAAGAAGATCCGAGCCAGAATGCTTGCTTCGCATAGTAGACAGAAAAGCTACGCTGACCCTAAGCGTAGAGACGTGGAGTTCCAGGTTGGGGACCACGTGTTTCTACGAGTTTCACCACTGCGAGGGGTGAAAAGATTTGGAAAAAAGGGCAAGCTGAGCCCTCAATTTGTAGGACCTTTTGAGATTCTAGAAAGGATTAGACAGGTGGCCTACTGGTTGGCTTTTCCACCGTCGTTGTCAGGAGTTCATGATGTATTCCATGTTTCTATGTTGCGGAAGTATGTCTTAGATACGACACATGTGTTGAAGTACGAGGACTTGGCATTGCAGACAGATCTGTCCTATGAGGAATGACCGGTTCAGATTTTTGATCGAAAGGACAAGGTTCTGCGGAATAAGGAAATTTCTCTAGTTAAAGTATTGTGGAGGAATAGCAAGGTCGAGGAAGCGACCTGGGAGCTTGAGTCGGTGATGCGGGATCAGTATCCCGAGCTATTTAGGTAAATTTTGAGGATGAAATTCTCAGTAGGAGGGGATAGTTGTAACGACCCAAAAGCACTAATAAGGCTTAAGGGCCTTGATTAGTGTGCCGAGAGGGCACGATTGGTTTATGTGTGAATTAAGTAGTTTAATGCATGATTCTATGTTTAACATAATGGTATGATTATATGAAAATATGAATTATGCATGTGGGCCCCATTTGGTTGCTAGAGGCATATTTGTAATTTTAGCCCGTTGATGGCATAAATGTGATATTTGTATATACTGTGATTGATGCCACGTGTGAGTGGTGATATAATTGTGAAGCACGATCCGAGACGGTCCTAGGGAGTCGTTTAGCTAGTAAGTCACAACGGGGTCAAATACCTGGCTCGGGAGGAACTTAGGGGTATTTTGGGAATATTATAATGTGTTCGAGAATTATTGAGTAGCCGTTATTGATGTCGTAATGGTTTAGACATGTCGGGGATTTTTAGGAATACTTGAGGACTTGGCGGGATTTGAGTGAAATGAATAAATTGCCCTTGGAGGCACTTAAGGATTTAAATAAGCTCAAGGGTATTTTAGACCTTTTGTATAGAAGGGGATTTTGATCAATAAGGCAGTTGACTCTAGGGGCATGTAGAAGGGAATTAGAAGGAAATAACCAGAAGGAAACTTTCAGTTTTTCTCTCTCCCTCTCCCAATAGGTTTTCCCTCTCCCTCTCTAAGGTGTTGGTTTTGGAGGAATTTAAAGCAGAAAATCAAGAGCATAAAGGGCTTAGCTAGGATCAAAGGTAAGTTTTAATTCAAATCTTGATGAATTCTTGCTGGACGTGTTGAATTAGTGAGCTGAGTTGTGTTTTACTTTATAGGTCATTGGAATGAAGATTTGGTGAGGTTCAGCTTGGGAGTCATGAGAATTAAGTTTGGAATTCGATTGGGAAGCAGCTCAAAGTCGAAATTCTAATTGAGGTAAGAGTTTCATGCATCTCTGAGTTTAATTTTTGGTGTGGTTTAAATATTCTGATGAGTGGTTTAAGTTTTATAAAGGGTGGTTTAAGTTTTGGGAATTTTGAGCCATTAGATGATTCTTGGGTTTGGTTGCGTGTTTGGGTTTGTTGCTGTGATTTATGAGTTGCCATACTGTTTATTTGGGGGTTTTAGGTTGATTTGGGACTTGGGTGTACCTTGGAGTTGATTTGGAAGAGTTTTTGCTCGGGAAAAATGTTGGGAAAAACCCAGTTTTCTGGGTTCGCGTATGAGCGTCGCGGCCCTGTTCTTCCGTACCGCGGCAATAGGTTGAATCAAGGGATGGGGGCCATTCTGGGCGTCGCAGCCCCTATAGGCTTGTGCCGCGACGCTAGGCTAATTTCAGGAAAGGGAAATTCGGGTTTTTAGGGTTTTGGCTCAGGGGGCTCGGGGGATGCTTTCGCTACCCTGTGCGGGGAAACGGGAGGTCCCAAGAGCACGGGATTGGTTCCGGGAGATGATTATGAATTGGTTAGTATTAAGAGTGCTATGTATGTGTTATGACTAGGTTTTCGGCGATGCTCGGGTTAGAGGACCACGCTCGGGATTTCGATGCTCAAGAAGCTCGGAACATAGGTAAGAAAACTGCACCCGGTTGTGAATTTATAGTGGGACTAAGGGTTCCCTGTCTTGTATGCTTTATGAAGGATGGTATTATTCCATGCGAATAATGTACAAACGGCCTAAGAGTGCTAGAGTTTACATTGGCGCACAGGGCGCGGCTCAGCCACTGGTAGCTAAGGACAACTTAATATTCACTGAGCTCGGTTTAAGCGGACCGGAGTCAGTGGGATAAACAGAGGGTGCGACCTAAGGGCGTCGACCCTGATTATCATGTGAATTGGTTACCATTATTGATTGATGAACTTGTCATGCTAAATAGTAGGGTGTTGGCTTATAGATTCTCTGGTTATATCTATAGATTATGTGATTGTTGTGGTTTGTTAAGTGTATGAACATGCTTAAAGAGTTGTCTTATTGTTATCGTTGCTTGTAGTATGATGATATGTTTTCTTGTTGGGCCTTGGCTCACGGGTGCTACGTGGTGCAGGTAAAGGCAAGGGTAAACTAACTCGGAGAGCTCTGAAGGCGGAATGTACATGACCAGCTGCTCGGCTGCCACGACTGAAGAGGAGACAGGAACAGGAGGACCATAAATGTCTGTTTTTCCCTTAGAGTGGCTAGCGGTTGTTTATACCCTGAAATTTTGTAAACTAACTTTCAAACACTATTTCTTTTGGGATCCCTTGTACAAACTTTTAATTATAAAAAATGTATCTTTTATGACCAAAACCTTTTTAACCCTAGTTCATTAATGTTTTAGTGACCCGTTTTCAACTAATAGACTTGATTAGCAAGTCATGCACCTTTATAAATATACAGTGTAACGGTCTTGGCTACCCAGGGCGTTACATAAAGCTCCCTGTAACACTTGGAGAGGTGCCTCACCAGTCCTTCAAATACTACACCTTTGTGGTGGTAGACTGTTCCTCGGCGTGTAACGCCATCTTGGGAAGACCTGCACTGGTGGAGTTCGGAGCCGTCACCTCCATCTGTCATTTGTGCATGAAGTTACCCACCATGGCAGGAATTGGTATGGTTCTTGGAGACCAGAAAGAGGCGAGACAATGTTACAATGTCTCCCTCAAAACTCTCGTGATGGTGGTGGAGGAAGAAGGCCACGAGAAGCCTGAGGCATCGGAGGTACAAGTCGTCCAAGAGACCGGGCCCGGCGAATTATAGCCGAGGGTTCAAGAGGAGAGATCCATTGAACCAATAGAGGAGGTGGAGGAGGTAGTTCTTGATACCTCCACCCCCGATAGAAAAATAAAAGTTGGGGGAAGCTTGAAAACAGAAGTCTGAGAGGCATTGGTGGGCTTCCTCCGAGAAAACCAAGATGTGTTCGCATGGTCGCATTCCGACATGACTGTTATTGATCTGAACATCATATGCCACGCCTTGAATGTTGATCCTAACTTTGCTCCTGTCCAATAGAAGCAAAGGACATTTGATCAAACTCGGAAATAGGCTCTCAAGGTTGAAGTAGACAAGCTCCTCTCCAACGAATTTATCCGAGAAGCCCAGTACCCCAGGTGGCTATCCACTCTTGTTCTCGTGCCAAAGCCAAATGGCACCTAGAGGACATGTATCGATTTCTCGGACCTTAACAAGGCTTGTCCGAAGGACTGCTTTTCGCTACCCAAGATAGATCAGATGGTCGACACCACCTTTGGCTACGAGTTACTGTCGTTCATGGATGCATACTCAGGATATAACCAAATATCCATGCATGTCGCAGACTAGGAGCATATTAGTTTTCGGACCGATAAAGGTGTCTACTATTACATCATGATGCCCTTCGGATTGAAGAATGACGGTGCCACCTACCAGAGGCTGGCTAATAAGATGTTTAAGAACCAGTTGGGGTGAAACATTGAGGTTTACGTGGATGACATGCTGGTCAAGTCTAGGACAGCCCCTGACCATGTGGGCGACTTGGCGTAGGTTTTCACAGTGCTCTGCCGGTTCGGAATGAAATTAAACCCCCAAAAGTGCACATTTGGGGTTGCCTCGGGTAAGTTCCTAGGCTTCATTGTCAGTGCTAGGGGAATTGAGGCAAACCCCGAGAAGATCAAGGCCCTAATCGAGATGCCACCCCCTCGAAAGCATAAAGACGTGTAGAGCCTAACAAGGAGGACCGTAGCTATGAGTCGTTTTGTCTCCAAGGCGACAGACAAGTGTATCCCTTTCTTTAATGTCCTCTGAGGAAGTCAGAGATTTGAATGGTCGGAAGAGTGCGAATAGGCATTCCAACAACTCAAGGCGCACATGGAAAATCCTCTGATTATGTCCAAACTAGTAGACGGAGAGCATCTCCTGCTCTATATAGCTGTCTCGGAGAATGCTATTAGTGTTGCGTTGGTGCGGGAGGAAGGTTGTGTTCAGCACCCCGTCTATTACGTTAGCAAAAGACTCCTCATTACAGAATCTAGGTACCCACTGATGGAGAAATTAACTTTTTGCCTAATGATAGCTTCTCGAAAGCTGAGGCCCTACTTCCAGACGCATCTGATTAAGGTCCTAACAAACCATCCCCTTAGACAAGTCCTTAAAAAACCAGAGTCATCGGGAAGACTCTTGAAGTGGTTGGTGGAGTTGAGTCAGTTCGACATCACCTACCATCTGAGGACTGCCATAAAAGGTCAGGCACTCGTTGATTTCATCATCGAGTGCACAGGGACGGACCAGCCTGGAAGCCCAACGGTTAGACCAGCCTGGAAGTTGTTTGTGGATGGATCTTCAAACGAAAATGGTGCCAGGGCTGGACTTATTTTAGTTTCCCCCGAAGGGCACAAAGTTCATAGTGCCCTTTGCTTTGGGTTCAGCGCCTCTAACAATGAAGTGGAGTACGAAGCCTTAATTGCTGGGCTCCGCATGGCATTGGAGCTCAAGGCCGAGGACCTTGAGATTTTTAGCGATTCCTAACTCATTGTGAACCAGGTACTCGGAGAGTACCAGGCCCGGGGAACAAAGATGGAAACATATCTGGCCAAGGCACAAGAAATGCTGCATAACTTCAGAAGATTCACTATTCAGTAGGTGCCGTGAGAGCAGAATTCCAATGCTGACGCCTTGGCTAAGTTGGCCACAACCAAAGATGTTGAGTTAATCAATGTGGTCTCAATTGATTACTTGGAGTCTTCGAGCATTTCAGCTCTCAACGAGGTGGGGTCTATACAACCCCAAGATGGGTGGATGGAGCCAATAGTAAAATATCTCATCTCCGGGGAGCTTCCCCAAGATAAGAAGGCAGCTCAGAAGTTGTTTTATCAAGTACCCAGGTACAAAATCATGGACAATAGGCTTTATCGGCGAGGTTACTCTTTGCCTTTGCTTTAGTGTGTGTCCAAGCAAGAAGCCAGTCTGATGGTAGGTGGGTGGCAAAGCCTTTCCAAAAAGATCTTAAGGCAAGGATACTTTTGGCCCATCATGAATGGAGACGCGATGGATTATGTCAAGAAATGCGACAAGTGTCAGCGCTTCGCTAACATCCCCCGAGCGCCTCCAAATGAGCTTACACAGATGACCAGCCCATGGTATTTCGCTGTCTGGGGTATCAACCTTATCGGGTCCCTGCCTACAGGGAAGGGGGGAATGAAATATGCCATAGTGGTCGTCAAAAAATTCACGAATTGGGCCGAGGTGGAGCCACTCGCTACGATCACCTCTAAAAAGGCCTTGGATTTCTTCATCAAGAACATCGTTTGCCGGCACGGGCTACCAAGGAAGATAGTCTCCGACAATGGATTGCAGTTCGACAACGAAGTATTCACGGACTTCTGTCAGCGGCATGGAGTCATCAAGAGCTTTTCCTTGGTGGCCCATCCGCAGAGCAATGGCCAAGTGGAAGTAGTTAACAAGACACTCAAGTTCACTTTGAAGAAAAGGTTGGAACAGGAAAAATGAGCTTGGCCTGAGGAGTTGCCTAGTGCATTGTGGAGCTACAGCACCACCGCTAGGACCTCCACCGGCCATTCGCCATTCTCGTTGGCCTACAGGTATGAGGCTATGCTCCCAGTTGAAGCAGCAATCTCCACAAACCGATGGGACACGTGTAACGCCCTACTACTCAGGGACCACTACGGTGTGCATTTTAAAACAGTGCTAAACTCGCTAATCGAGTCATTTGGCCATAATTGTGTAACTAAGTATGATAAACAGTTTAGGATTTAAAAATTTTGGTTAAGATACAACGTTTCATTAAAACGTTTACTGTATACATTGGGATCCCAAAATATAATTTAAAAGTTAATTACAATAAAATATTTACAACCAGCCGATCTAAGCGGCAAAATAGGGTTTAACCCTAGTTCCTCTTTAAACCCTTGGCCGTGGCGGTTGAGCAGTCGCATATGTACACATCGTCACCTAAGCTCTCCAACTCAAGGATGGTCCAGCTTTCTTTTGCCTTTACCTGCACCACATAGCACCCGTGAGCCGAAGCTCAGCAAGAAAACTTAATATGCTCATGAACAGTAATAACATGTTACTAAATCGTAATAAACATGTCTAGCAATAATAGCCCTATTCATGGATGAAAATAAGTCCAAATAATGATTGTGGGCCCTGCCCTTTGTATAGATGACTTATGGGCCCTGCCATTTGTGTAGATGACTTATGGGCACTGCCCTTGGTATAGATGACTTATCAATTTATAATGAGAATAGATGGCTAATGTGTCCATCTAAATTAAGTGACTCAAATAAGTGACAATTAAGTCACGCACTTGGGCTTTGCACCCTAATCAGATGAATGAATAACACTTTATAATTTTAATAATCATACTGGGGCTTGTAGCCCTAATCAAATGAGTGATTAACACTTTGAGATTCTGGTAATCATGCTGGGGCTTGTAGCCCTAATCAGATGAGTGAGTCACACTTTGGGCTCCGCACCCTAATCAGATAGGTGACTAAAGAGTCACACTTTGGGCTTCGCACCCTAATAAGATAAGTGACTAATGAGTGAGTCACGAATTTGGGCTCAGCACCCATAGCCATGTGACGTTGCAGTCACCTGAGCCTTTTGGCCCTGGCTCTAAGTAACTAGCCTTTAGACTAGACAATCGCTTTTAGTTTTCATCGAACGTGAGGTCGGTCAAGCATTAATGCTCATGATGATTCATTCAATGCTTATGTTGATTAGATCTAATCATTTCGGCATGTGTTGAACACATCAATGCCGTTCTTGACTCTTAAGCCAATACGATACGACTCATGCCGATTTTTGACTCATGGGTTAGTGCCATACACAAGTAAGCAATGCAACCATGCATATATCATATGTCAAATATCCAAATGTAGGGCATTAAGCATGCTTACTTAACAATCACAAGCATAATTATAATCATGCACATTTACAGAGAGTCAAGCTCTAATCAATTCCATATTCAATATTCATGTCATGCCCTAATCACATGTATCTCATGCATCACATACTGGGTGCAGTTTTCTTACTTATGGTCCAAGCACATGTTACCAATAAACAAGCTACAAGCATGATCCTATTTCCAAGCCTCTAGCTATAACCTAGTCACAACCATAAACGATGTTTCAATGAATTCAAGTTCCAAAACCCCGAATCCCAGGACCAATCCCGCACTCTCGGGACCTCCAATTCCACCAAACAAGCTGGTGGAATCATCCCCTGAGCCCTCGGGTCAAAACCCCAAAAAGTACCAAAAAACCAATTTCTAAAGACTGTGTAGCGCTACAACGCTACCTTTGGGTGCTACAGCGCTACAAACAGAATTAAAATTCCCCAAAACAGAGCACCAAGAGCTGTAGCTCTACCACCCTAGCGCTACAGCGCCCAAACCAGAAATTCTGGGTTTCAGCTTCGTGTTCTTCGAGCTTCAAAGCTCCAAATCTGACCCCAACCTATCCAAATCTCAAAATTAAAGTTCCCAAACATCCTAATCTCCCTAAACCAATAAAACCCAAGCTTCAATTCATCCAAAAACTCATCAAAACACAAAATCCAATCCAAGCTTAAAAACTTTAAAAAATTAAGAACTTAAAACTTAAATTACCTTCGATTATGCCATTTCTTGCTAAATCCTTCGGCTAATAAGCTTCTAATCTTTCCTAGAATCGCTATGCCTCGATCCTCGCTTGAATCCGAGTCCTAGAACTCAAGTTTCCTTCGAAAATGTGATCGGGTGTCGAAAATGGAACTTTGAGGGAGAGAGAACGTTCTAAACGTTCTTTTATAATTATAACAGGTTACTTAAAGCTTAAGTAGCCTCAAGAAAATCCTAATGCTCGGGGTCCTGAAAATGCCCCCGGGGGTAAAATAGTCAAAATTCCCAGAATTTCTCCCTAATCTCACTAACTCCCAAGTTATCATCAAATATTTATTCCCATTACCCAATATCTCGGTAATGTGCTAAATACCCCTTGACTCACTCCGAATCAAGTATAAATCCTGTTGTGACTTTCCCACTAGCTTACCTCCTAGGATCGTCTCGTGCTGAGTAACCCTAGCATAACCAAATAATAATGAAGCACCACATACTTGCCACATATATGCCAAATATACCCGAAATGGCTAAAATATGAAAATCACCCAATTAATCATAAATGGGTTCACATGCATATTTAATACACCTAACACATGCATATAATCATTTAATTGCATAATAAATCAATTATGGCCCTCCCGGCCTCCTAATCAAGGCCCTAAGCCTTATTAGGAAATTTGGGTCATTACAACACGTATGATCCGAACACGAACCATGCTTTACTGCGAGAATCCCTGGACCTCGTAGAGGAGCTACGCAAAGCTTCTCAGCTTCGGGTAGCATCCTACTAGCAGAAGATAGCCAGGTATTTTAACTCCAAAGTGAAGGATAGAAAGTCGAAGATCTAGTGTTGCAAAAAGTCTTCTTAGCCACCCGAGACCTCGGTGCCAGAGTGCTGGGACCAAACTTGGGAAGGCCCATACCAAGTCTAGAGTGTTGTGTGTCCGGGAACATACAAGTTAGCCCGACTAAGTGGGGAGTTGATTCCCCACGCCTAGAATGCTGAGCATCTTTGCCGATATTACCAGTAATATGAGCATTAAACCTTATTTATTTCTGTGGTATCCTTTGTAGCCTTCGGGCACATTTAATGGAAATCGTGTCTGTGGTAAGAATTTTATTATTTGCTTATATTTTTTGGTTTCCTTTATTCTATTAATGCTATGTAAGAGCACCCACTCGCTTGGACAAGTGATCGCAGACTAGTCTCCGATCACTTGGGGGGCATGGAGTTAGAGTAGCATCACACTTCGCAATGAGCAACCTAGGAAACTAAGCTTGTCAAGCGGAGTAAGCCTAGTGTTGCTACCCCGAGTATAGAAAAAACCTAGGAAACTAATCGAGTATAGCCTAGAAGACTAAGCTTGTTCTAGGCAGAACATGGCGTAGCACCTAGGAGCTAGATTATCATAGTAGCGCGAGAATAGACTTTTATCACCTCCCGTGGACACCGAACCCAAGGAGCTCTGACCAAGTCTCGTGATCTCGAGATGTGAACGGAAGGCTGAGTACTCCATACTTAGTCCTGAGGCAAACTTGGGACGCCCCTTGTGGTCATTGTGCCCAAGGAGTTTGGACCCAAGTCTGGGAAATCCATGACTTGAGGAGCTTGGTTAGTCGACGAGTGAAGCACCCCTAATGTCACCTAATCCCACAGGACCTGGAGAAAACCCAGTGTAAAAGTCCAATAGTGCGAACTTAGAGATTCAGGTTACCTCCCGAGGACAGCTCGCGCCCGAGGAGTGATTACCGAATCCTAATCTTCGAGATGAGGATGGATGCCCAAGTCATTTGTGCTTGGATGCCTCATTAACATCACCTCCCGAGGGCATCAAGCCCGAGGAGTTGTGAGACGATCTTGGAAGGCGAACGAAAGCGACGAGATATGCACTCGGAAAGAAGAGTTAAATCCCCTGGTTGACTTCCTGAGTATTGCATACTCAAGGGGCAGGCGATTTGATGTGCAAGGACTCCTACAAGCCTGAATCTTTGGATTGCATGGACATAGGAGGACGTCGAGTTAGTCTGAGGTCCTTGAGTCGGTTGGCTGTGTTAGACCAATGGTAAATTTTGTGTTAAATTTACTTATAGGACTATGAGCCTACAAGAGACACTAAACGTTGGAATCACCTATAAAACATTTGGAGTTCTCGTGGCAGTCATGTTACGCTGGATTTATAGAACCGAGTGTTTAAAACGATTTGAGTTCTTGTTCTCGTGGTAGTCGTGCTATGTTGAATTTATAGAACCAAGTGTTTAAAGTGATTTAAGTTCTTGTTCTCGTGGCAGCTATGCTACGTTGAATTTATAGAACCAAGTGTTTAAAGTGGTTTGAGTTCTTGTTCTTGTGGCAGTCATGTTATGTTGAATTTATAGAACCAAGTGTTTATAATAGTTTGAGTTCTTATTCTCGTGGCAATCATGCTACGTTGAATTTATAGAACCAAGTGTTTAAAGTGATTTGAGCGCTTATTCTTGTTAGGCAAAAATAGATTGCCTTAATGGAAATGGGTAAGAATATTACAACTCTATGCAATAATATTACAAATAAATATAGATTGATTAAATAAGGTTACAAATCTATAACTGAAAATTACAAATAAACAAAGAAAAGGAAGAAGATGATGAACAAGAAGAGAATATTGAGAATACAACTCTAAGCAAAAGATTACAAGTAAAATAAAGTGTTTGGACCAAAAGAAAAGATTACAACTTTTAAACAAAATATACAAGTAAATAGAACAAGAGAATAAGAAGAAAAACAATAGAATAAAATGAAGAACAGAAACACAAGTAAACTCTCACTTACAAAACCCCCACTATGTTTCTTTACTTTGATACCAAGTATGGTGTCAACTTCTCCAAGATCTTTCATCTTGAAGGTTGATGATAGAAACCTCTTCGTTTCTTCTATCACTTTCGTGCTATTACCTAGAATAAGCATGTCATCCACATATAAGCAAACAATGATCACATATCCCTTACAAGTTTTGGAATACAAACACTTGTCTCCATTGTTATGTCTAAACCCATTAGACATTATGGCTTGATCAAATTTCTCATGCCATTGCTTAGGAGCTTGTTTCAATCCATATAAGGATTTTACAAGTCTACATACTTTATGTTCATATTTTGGTAGGACAAACTGTAACGACCCCAAATTCACTAGTAAGGCTTAAGGGCCTGGAGTAGCGTGCCTGGAGGGCATAATGGGATTTGGTGTGTGTCTTTAATGAGTTTAATGCATGATTATGATTTAATGCATGTTATATGACTATTTGATTATTTGAGATGCATGACTATGTGAATTAGTATGCATGGAGACTTGATGGTCTTAGGAAGAGCATAATCGTAATTTGGCCATTTTAGGGCATAACTGTGATAATTGTATTATGTGATTTGTGCCATGTGAGTGTGGTGTTTTTATTAGGATGCACGCATCGAGACGGTCCTAGTGAGCCAATTAGTCTAAAAGTCACAACGGGATTTTATACCGGGCTCGGGAGGAGCCTAGGGGTACTATAGGAATTTCGTAAGTTGAGTCGAGAATGAGTGGTTATAGTTACTGGCAATTGAGTAACCTGGGTAACCATTTGTAACTGTTGTGAGTAACAAGTTTTAGATAGAAAATGGTGGAAATGAAATAGAAGTGAAAGGACTTAAGTGCCCTTGAAGGTTTAGTTAGGAAGGGTTATTAGGAAGGGGTAAATTGGTCATTTGGCAAGGCAATTAGACAATTTTCAGCTGGTTTTATGGGGTACACGGTTTGGGCATTGGGTCATTAGGTGTTTTGATAAAATTGGAAGAGAAGAAAAAGAAGAAGAAAGAAAGGCTAGGGCAAGAAGAAGAAAGAAGAAGAGGTGTAGAAGGGGCTGAAGTGGGAGCTTAGGAAGAGATCAAGGAAGCTTATAGGGTGGATTCTCCACTTGAGGTAAGGATTTTATGTACATTTAAGTTTGATTTCTGCTTTGACTTGTGAATCTAAAGCTTGAGTTAGTTTTTTTGAGTTTTGGTTTGAGTTGCTGAAATTAGAAATCAAAGGGGTGGATTTTGGGTGTGATGATGTTTTGATCTTGATTCTAGTGTCTATAGGTTGTTAGATGGTTCATATGAAGTTTTGATTTGATCTTGGGGTTTAGGTATTTGTTTGGGTTGATTTGGGAAGGTTGAAGCTCGGGAAAAACGCAAGAGGAAACCCAGAATTCTGGGTTCGCGAAGGAGCGCCGCGGCCCTGTTCTTGGGCGCCGCGGCGCAAGGATGCTTCAGGAGGTGGCCTAGCCGCTGGGCGCTGCGGCCCTTGAGGGGAGTGTCGCGGCCCTAGGCCATTTTGGCAGCCAAAAAGTTGAGTTTTTAGGGCTTTTGCCCGGGGACACGGGGGATGGTTCCGATGTTTTGTTTTATGGATTTAGAGGTCCCGGGAGTGCGGGATTGGTCCCGGGAAGTGGTCTTGGGCTTGGTTAGTATTAAAAGTGTTTTATGTGTGTTGTGACTAGGATTTCGGGGAGGCTCGTACTAGAGGACCGTGCTTGTGACCTTGGTGCATCGGAAAGCTCGGGATACAGGTAAGAAAACCGTAACACCCGAGAATAGGGCATGGGCCCACCGTGTGATTGCAGGGCATGGCCCTAGATTGTATTATGTGCAAATGTGTAATCTTAGATGAACTATTATATGTTTGAATGGTTATTTCAAAATGTATTATGCGTGCTATTATAATGAAACGAACGGCTAAGGCCGAGAGCGGCGAAGGTCGGGTACGGCCTTGGGGCCGGGAGTAACACTCAGCACATGGGATGCTTATAGCCAGGGTGGGACTCAAGGGATACATGAGTTATCCTTACGGTGAGGACCGAGACCCCAGGCTTCGGTAAGGGCTCTGGGGCGGCATGGCCGTGCTTGTTTAGTCTGATGGTTTTCCTATTTGTCAGAGGATCATGTCAGCTATACTATTTGCATATGTTATGTACTATTTGGGTTTTCTTGCTGGGCTTCGGCTCACGGGTGCTCCGTGTTGCAGGTAAAAGCAAAGAGTCTGTCAACCGGCCATGAGTATGGAGAGTGTGGGGGCGGCGCATACATGTTCGGCCTGCCCGACTACTTTGGTTGGGGGCATTTTTTGTATATGGCTGTATTTACCATTCTTTTGATAGTTGATCAAGTGTAGATCTATTTTTTGAGTTGTAAATATTTTGTAAACCTTATTTCGGGATCCCAGATGTTTTATACTTAACGTTTTCAATGAAGCTAAACATTTTAAATGAGTACAGCCTTAAACTTTGATTTATTCACACTTTTGGTTTTAGAAACCACTTAGACTCAGTCAAAAGCACGATTTCTGTCTTAAACTCACTAAGTAGCGGCTCTAAGGTAGTAAGGCGTTACAACTTGGTATCAGAGCGAGCCAAGGTCTATTGGTTCTGGAGATTGACCGAACATGTACGCACGCTGCCATTGAAAAGCTCGACTCAGGGTTGATTGGTATGGTCGATTGATATATTCATGAATATGTGTTTAATGCTTTGTGTGCCTGCCTAGATTGTTATGAGCATGATGATTGAAATAACATATGCATGATGCCAGGGCAAGGCCCGTTGTATGCTGCATGATATTTGTATGTCATTTTGGTCGATTGATCATGGTTGTTGTTGAGATTGGGAGGTGGAAATTGGACCTTGTTATCATGCCTGATGAGCGGTGTCACTGATTGCAGGCATTTAGTTGTAATGCCTCGCCAATCATCGAGACTCCGCGGCATTTAGGCCGAGGATGACAACCAGGGGCAGGACCCTCCACCTGCTCCTCAGAACTGGCAGCAGATTTTAGTCGAGATGGAGGCTAGGTTGAAGAAAACAGAGGAAGAGCTTAGTCAGTTGAGGCAACCAGCTCCTCCACCAGCCACTGGGATACCACTACAGCCGAGTGTAGCACCAGCTCCGGTTCAACCTGTGACTGAGAACAGGTTGGAACCTCTGTATGAAAGATTCAGAAAACAACAACCTCCTACCTTTGAGGGCGGAGCAGACCCACTGCAGGCTGAGCAGTGGATGAGTACGATTTTTGTAATCTTGGACTTCATGAGAGTTGAAGGAAAGGATAGGGTTGATTGTGCCAGTTTTATGCTTAAAAATGATGCAAGAATATGGTGGGATGTGGTAAGGCAGCGAAGGGATACTGCAGCTATGACTTGGGAAGAGTTCAAGAGCATTTTTAATGAGAAGTACTACAGCGTGGCAGTTCGGGCTGCGAAAGCTGATGAGTTTGTCAACCTGACGCAGAATAGGTTATCTGTCACCGAGTACACCCTGGTATTTGACAGATTGGCGAAGTTTGCGCCAGAGATAGTGCCGACTGATGCGGCTAGAAGGGGGCATGTTTATATGGGGATTGAACGTAATGATCGCCCGCGATGTGAGTATTACACTGGCTCCAGAGACTACATATGCGCAAGTGGTAGACAAGGCCCTCACTGCTGAGAGGGCTGAGGATCAGATCTGGAAAGATAGCGCTGCTAGGCGCGATACCAGGAGGGTGGTGCCTTCTTCTTCTCGGCCTAGTCGGGGCATCGGCCCTAGTGAGCAGAAGAGGAGAGCACCAGATTCATTTGCTCCTTATGGTTCTGATAGGAGGGTTCGCGGTTCGATGGGTGGCCGCCATGGCGGAAATGACAGCTGGAGGAGCTTTCCGATGTGTCCTCGATGCAGGCGACGACATCAGGGCGAGTGCCGGACCAGGGCATGCTTTGTTTGTGGGAGCACCAGTCACTTGAAGAAAGATTGCCCGCAGGCTAAGAAGGAGGAGCCAAGGCAGGGAGACAGCCTCGCTCCTGCTAGGGTTTTCACTTTGACTCAGATTGAGGCAGAGGCCAGTCCCTCAGTGGTCACAGGTCAGATTTTTAGCGTTGGATCCTTGTTTACTACATTGATTGATTCTGGTGCTACGCACTCATTTGTTTCTGCTAGGGTGATTGATCAGCTTTGTAGACCTAGTATTTTGTATGCTAGGGGTTTTCAGACTATATTGCCTACAAGAGAACTGGTAGTCTCTACGAGGTGGGTTAGAGCATTACCAGTAGTAGTAGACGGTAGAGAATTTTTTGTTGACCTGATTGAACTAGATATGGACGATTTTGATATAATACTAGGAATGGATTGGTTGACGCGGTATGGAGCAACAATTGATTGTAGGCGGCGAATGGTGACCTTTGAACCGGAAGGTGAGGCACCCTTTGTGTTCGTGGGAACGGTGAGTGGACCGCGGGTGCCTACGATCTCAGCACTAAAGGCTAGAGACCTGATGTAGGAGGGTTGCATAGGATTCCTAGCGAGTATAGTAGATTCCTCCAAGGTGGCGGCAGTGGGACCGAATGAAACCAGAGTGGTCTGTGATTTTCCAGACTTGTTTCCAGCAGATCTGCCGGGGTTGCCGCCACAGCGGGAGATTGAGTTCGTCATAGAGTTGGCTCCGGGAGCAGAGCCAGTACCCAAGGCACCTTACAGAATGGCTCCGGCAGAATTAAAGGAATTGAAGATTCAGCTGCAGGAACTACTTTATTTGGGGTTTGTCAGACCGAGTTTCTCGCCGTGGGGTGCTCCAGTGTTATTTCTTAAGAAAAAGGATGGATCGCTCCAGATGTGCATTGACTACAGGGAGTTGAATAAGCTGACCATCAAGAAAAAGTATCCATTGCCTAGGATCGACGATTTATTTGATCAGCTTCAAGGGAGTACAGTGTTTTCGAAGATTGATCTCCGATCAGGCTACTATCAGTTGAGGATCAAAGAAGAGGACATACCAAAGACTGCATTTCGGACACGGTATGGGCATTATGAATTTCTGGTTATGTCCTTTGGATTAACCAAAGCCCCAGCAGTTTTTATGGATTTGATGAACAAAATTTTCAAAGATTATCTGGATAAGTTTGTGATTGTATTTATTGATGATATCTTAGTGTACTCCCAGTCAGAGGCAGAGCATGAGCATCATCTGCGCTTGGTGTGCAACGATTAAGATAGCATAAGCTATATGCTAAGTTTAGCAAATGCGAGTTCTGGTTATCACAAGTTTCATTTCTAGGCCATATTATCAGTAAGGATGGATTACTGGTCGATCCAAGCAAGACAGAAGCAGTGAGAGATTGGCCTAGACCCAGCAGTGTTCCTGAAGTTAGGAGTTTCCTTGGACTAGCAGGTTACTACCGGCGGTTTGTAGAGGGGTTCTCCAGAATTGCTACTCCATTGACAGAATTGACAAGGAAGAAGACCAAGTATGTGTGGACAGATCGATGTGAGAATAGCTTTAAAGAGTTGAAGCGGCGGTCGATTACTGCACCAGTGCTGAGCCTGCCAACAGATGATGAGAAGTTTGTGGTCTACTGTGACGCTTCCAGACAGGGTCTGGGATGCGTGTTGATGCAGGCTGGGAAAGTGATAGCGTATGCATCAAGGCAATTAAAGGAGTACGAGCAGAGATATCCCACGCATGACTTGGAGTTAGCTGCGGTGGTATTCACACTTAAGGTTTGGAGACACTACCTGTATGGAGAAAGATGCGAGATATACACTGATCACAAAAGTCTAAAGTATTTCTTTACCCAGAAGGACTTGAATATGCGCCAGAGGCGGTGGCTAGAGTTGGTAAAGGATTACAATTGTGATATCCTATACCATCCTGGGAAGGCTAATGTAGTGGCTGATGCATTGAGCCGGAGGGGCCCAGGACAGTTGTATAGTTCGAGACAGATATCTGACAGACTAGCTGAAGAAATGACCAGAGCAGGTATAGAGTTAGTGGTTGGTAGGTTAGCCAACATTACTCTTCAGTCAACGCTCCTTGAGAGGATTAAGGAAGCACAGGGAAGGGACCCCCAGTTAGTTAAACGTAGAGAGAATGTCCTAACTGGAGCAGCTAAGGACTTCTCTATTTCTGAGATGGGTTTGTTGAAGTACAAAGGACGGATTTGTGTTCCGATTGATCCAGACATTCGGCAAGAGATTCTGGACGAGTCTCATACCACTCCCTACTCCTTGCACCCAGGTTCTACGAAGATGTACCATGACTTGAAGGTTTTGTATTGGTGGTCAGGCATGAAGAGGGACGTAGTGGACTATGTGGCTAGATGCTTAACCTGTCAGCAGATTAAGGCTGAACACCAGAGGCTAGCAGGATTATTACAGCCTCTAGGGATTCCCGAGTGGAAATGGGAAGATATTGCCATGGACTTTGTGGTTGGATTGCCGAAGACCGTGGGTCAGCATGACTCGGTGTGGGTGATTGTGAACAGGTATACTAAGTCCACCCACTTCTTACCTGTGAGAACAACTTATTCTGTGGAGCAGTATGCAGAGCTTTATGTGAAGGAGATTGTTCGGCTTCATGGGGCTCCGAGGTCGATAGTATCCGACAGAGACCCCACTTTCACTTCCAAGTTTTGGAAGAGCCTACAGAAGGCAATGGGCACACAGCTTCGGTTTAGTACCGCTTATCATCCTCAGACGGATGGACAGTCTGAGAGGACCATCCAGATACTGGAGGACATGTTACGAGCTTGTGTGCTGGATTTTGAGGGATCTTGGAGTAGGTATCTCCCTCTGATTGAGTTCTCGTACAATAATAGTTATCAGGCGACTATCGGAGTGGCTCCGTATGAGATGCTGTATGGAAGAAAGTGCAAATCACCGATTCACTGGGACGAGGCAGGGGAGAGAAGGTATTTAGGTGATGAGATGGTTCAGAGGACCAATGAGGCACTTGAGAAAATTAGAGCTCGTATGCTCGCCTCCCAGAGTCGCCAGAAGAGTTATTCAGATCAGAAACGCAGGAGCGTGGAATTTCAGGTTGGTGATCATGTATTCCTCAGGGTTTCACCCCTGAGAGGAGTAAAACGATTTGGTGTTCGGGGCAAGTTAAGTCCCAGGTTTGTTGGTCCATTTGAGGTTCTAGAGCGAGTTGGGGAGGTGGCTTACAGGTTAGCAATGCCTCCAGCTCTATCCGGGGTTCATGACGTGTTTCATGCATCCATGCTCTGGAAGTACGTGTCAGACACTACTCATGTGTTGAGTTATGAGAACTTGGAGTTGGATCGGGATTTATCATACGAAGAAAAGCCTGTTCAGATCCTTGATAGAAAGGACAAACTCTTGAGGAGCAAGACCATCGCCTTGGTTAAAATATTGTGGAGGAATAGCAAGGTCGAAGAGGCGACATGGGAACTGGAGTCAGATATGCGGGAGCGGTATCCCGAGTTGTTCAGGTAAATTTCGAGGACGAAATTTTCATGAGGAGGGGATAGTTGTAACGACCCCAAATTCACTAGTAAGGCTTAAGGGCCTGGAGTAGCGTGCCTGGAGGGCATAATGGGATTTGGTGTGTGTATTTAATGAGTTTAATGCATGATTATGATTTAATGCATGTTATATGACTATTTGATTATTTGAGATGCATGACTATGTGAATTAGTATGCATGGAGACTTGATGGTCTTAGGAAGAGCATAATCGTAATTTGGCCATTTTAGGGCATAACTGTGATAATTGTATTATGTGATTTGTGCCATGTGAGTGTGGTGTTTTTATCAGGATGCACGCATCGAGACGGTCCTAGTGAGCCAATTAGTCTAAAAGTCACAACGGGATTTTATACCGGGCTCGGGAGGAGCCTAGGGGTACTATAGGAATTTCGTAAGTTGAGTCGAGAATGAGTGGTTATAGTTACTGGCAATTGAGTAACCTGGGTAACCATTTGTAACTGTTGTGAGTAACAAGTTTTAGATAGAAAATGGTAGAAATGAAATAGAAGTGAAAGGACTTAAGTGCCCTTGAAGGTTTAGTTAGGAAGGGTTATTAGGAAGGGGTAAATTGGTCATTTGGCAAGGCAATTAGACAATTTTCAGATGGTTTTATGGGGTACACGGTTTGGGCATTGGGTCATTAGGTGTTTTGATAAAATTGGAAGAGAAGAAAAAGAAGAAGAAAGAAAGGCTAGGGCAAGAAGAAGAAAGAAGAAGAGGTGTAGAAGGGGCTGAAGTGGGAGCTTAGGAAGAGATCAAGGAAGCTTATAGGGTGGATTCTCCACTTGAGGTAAGGATTTTATGTACATTTAAGTCTGATTTCTGCTTTGACTTGTGAATCTAAAGCTTGAGTTAGTTTTTTTGAGTTTTGGTTTGAGTTGCTGAAATTAGAAATCAAAGGGGTGGATTTTGGGTGTGATGATGTTTTGATCTTGATTCTAGTGTCTATAGGTTGTTAGATGGTTCATATGAAGTTTTGATTTGATCTTGGGGTTTAGGTATTTGTTTGGGTTGATTTGGGAAGGTTGAAGCTCGGGAAAAACGCAAGAGGAAACCCAGAATTCTGGGTTCGCGAAGGAGCGCCGCGGCCCTGTTCTTGGGCGCCGCGGCGCAAGGATGCTTCAGGAGGTGGCCTAGCCGCTGGGCGCTGCGGCCCTTGAGGGGAGTGTCGCGGCCCTAGGCCATTTTGGCAGCCAAAAAGTTGAGTTTTTAGGGCTTTTGCCCGGGGACACGGGGGATGGTTCCGATGTTTTGTTTTATGGATTTAGAGGTCCCGGGAGTGCGGGATTGGTCCCGGGAAGTGGTCTTGGGCTTGGTTAGTATTAAAAGTGTTTTATGTGTGTTGTGACTAGGATTTCGGGGAGGCTCGTACTAGAGGACCGTGCTTGTGACCTTGGTGCATCGGAAAGCTCGGGATACAGGTAAGAAAACCGTAACACCCGAGAATAGGGCATGGGCCCACCGTGTGATTGCAGGGCATGGCCCTAGATTGTATTATGTGCAAATGTGTAATCTTAGATGAACTATTATATGTTTGAATGGTTATTTCAAAATGTATTATGCGTGCTATTATAATGAAACGAACGGCTAAGGCCGAGAGCGGCGAAGGCTGGGTACGGCCTTGGGGCCGGAAGTAACACTCAGCACATGGGATGCTTATAGCCAGGGTGGGACCCAAGGGATACATGAGTTATCCTTACGGTGAGGACCGAGACCCCAGGCTTCGGTAAGGCCTCTGGGGCGGCATGGCCGTGCTTGTTTAGTCTGATGGTTTTCCTATTTGTCAGAGGATCATGTCAGTTATACTATTTGCATATGTTATGTACTATTTGGGTTTTCTTGCTGGGCTTCGGCTCACGGGTGCTCCGTGTTGCAGGTAAAAGCAAAGAGTCTGTCAACCGGCCATGAGTATGGAGAGTGTGGGGGCGGTGCGTACATGTTCGGCCTGCCCGACTACTTTGGTTGGGGGCATTTTTGTATATGGCTGTATTTACCATTCTTTTGATAGTTGATCAAGTGTAGATCTATTTTTTGAGTTGTAAATATTTTGTAAACCTTATTTTGGGATCCCAGATGTTTTATACTTAACGTTTTCAATGAAGCTAAACATTTTAAATGAGTACAGCCTTAAACTTTGATTTATTCACACTTTTGGTTTTAGAAACCACTTAGACTCAGTCAAAAGCACGATTTCTGTCTTAAACTCACTAAGTAGCGGCTCTAAGGTAGTAGGGCGTTACACAAACCCTTCTGGTTGTTCCATATAGACCTCATCATTGAGGTCACCATTAAGGAATGTGTTTTGACATCCATTTGATGAACATACAAGTTGTGTATAGAAGGTAAAGCGAACAAAATTCTTATAGAAGTTGTTCTTGCAACAGGCGTATAGGTATCGAAATAATCGATACCCTCTTTTTGCCTAAACCCTTTAGCTACTAATCTAGCTTTAAAGGTTTGGATAGTGCCGTTAGTGTGGTATTTTCTCCTAAATACACACTTACACCCAATTGGCTTAGACTCTGGTGGGAGGTCTACCAATTCCCAAGTGTTATTGGAAAGAATGGAATCCATCTCATCATTGATGGCTTCTTTCCAAAATGCACTATCTCTCGATTGCATAGCTTCTCTATAAGTCTTAGGATCATCCTCAACGAGATGTATAATAGGAATTTTCCTAATAACTTCCTCTCTATTTCCTTCTACCATGTAGAATGAAATTCGTTGAGAATCTATCTCATCCACTACTAGACTTTTATGATTTTTAAGCCTTTGACTTCTTCTAGGTTCAAATGGTTGCTTTACATCCTTTAGAGAATTCTCCTCTTGAGAATCAACTTTGGATGTAGAAGCTTGAGAATTGTTCTCATATAACAAATTATCCTTTAGAGATGTTGAAGCTTGAGAATTGTTGTCACATAACATATTCTCAAAAAATTTAACTTCTCTAGATTCAATCACAATATTTGACTCTAAGTCTAATAGCCTATAAGCTTTACTATTGTTGGCATAACCAACAAAAGCACACTTTATGGCTCTTGAACCTAACTTTGTTCTATTAGGTTCGTTTTTCTTGCAATATACAAGACACCCCCACACTTTGAAGTACCCTATGTTGGGTTTTCTTCCTTTCCATAACTCATATGGAGATATCTCATTTTTCTTCATCGGTATTCGATTAAGAATGTGATAAGCGGTTAAAAGCGCTTCACCCCATAAGTTGAAGTTCAACTTAGAAAACACCAACATAGAATTTATCATCTCTAGATAAGTCCTATTTTTCCTTTCGGAAACACCATTGTGTTGTGGTGTATAAGGTCTAGTGCACTCATGAATTATACAATTTTCTTCACAAAATGTATTGAATTCATTAGAGAAGTACTCTCCTCCTCTATCACTTCTTAGCACCTTAATCTTTTTATTTAGTTGATTTTTAACTTCTAATTTATACAATTTAAAAGCATCAAAAGTTTCATCTATATGCTTTAAAAGAAACACATAGGTATATCTACTAAAATCATCTATAAAAGTAAGAAAATACATTTTACCACCTCTAGTTAAAACACCATTTAATTCACAAATATCACTATGGATTAAATCTAGTAAATTAGATGATCTTTCTACACTAGGAAATGGTTTCTTAATCATTTTTGCCTTAACACATGTTTCACATTTACCATAGTTTTTAATATTGCATGCAATCATACCACATTTAACTACTCTTTTCATGGTTGAAAAACCTATATGCCATAGTCTAAGATGCCACAAAAATAAAGAATCATACTCAACAATATAGGCGGAATTAGAATTTTTATTGATAACATTGAAAGTTACATCATTGGTGCACAATTTAACCATACCCTCACAAGAGTACCCCTTTCCTAAAAATACATTTGATTTGGTAAGTATAAGTTTACTGGAATAAAAATTGGCTTTAATGCCGGGCTTGCCAAGAAAATCACCACTTACCAAGTTTCTACTCATTTCGGGAACATAAAGTACATTCACTAATGTAGCTTTCTTGCCGGAGGTGTAAAAGACTTCAATGGTACATTTTCCAAGTACCTTGGATTTGCCCTCATTGCACATTTGAATCTCATGGTTGCCCTTTGACTCTTCAAAGGTCTTGAACAATGATTTGTCATAGGTGACATGGACGGTGGCACATGTATCATACCACCACCATTTCACCTTGCCTTGGACCACATTCACCTCACTAAGGGTATCAACTATGTTTTCCTCTTGAGTTGCATTCACCTTAGGTCCTTATTGGTCTTTTCTATGCCTACACTCTCTAGCATAGTGACCCTTTTCCCTTTATTTTTGGGATGTTTTGGTTGTGACACCGCATTTGCATTGGAAGTCTCTCCATTAGACCCCTCCACAAGTTTATCTCTACATATCAATTCCTCTTCAATTTGAATATGCTTTTTGATTTCCTCCAAAGAATAATCCTCATTTTTATGAAGGATTCTTTTCCTATAGCTCTTCCAAGTTGGTGGTAATTTAGCCACTATAACACCAACTTGAAAGGCCTCAGGAAGCTCAATCTTTAAAACTTTCAATTTGTTAACAATTATTTGCAATTCATGAATTTGAGGAAGAATATGCTTATCACCAAAAAATTTGAAGTCAAAATATTGAGATATCAAAAAAAATTTGGTACCTTCCTCTTCCGCCTTGAACTTTTTCTCAAGTGCATCACATATCTCCTTGGCCGATTTGGTCTCGATGTAGAGGTCATAGAGCCAATCGGATAGGGCGTTGAGGATATGACCCCTACAAAGGAGATTGTCCTCCTCCCTCTTCCTTCTTTTCTCCACCTACTCGGGAGTGTCCTTGTCGGATGCCGTTGGGAGAGGTTCTAGAGTGGATTCTAGAATGTAGGCGATTTTGAGAGTGGTCAAAAGGAATCTCACCTTGTCTTGACACATAGTGAAATTGGACCCATCAAGCCTATCCAACCTCACCAGGTCTTGATTCATGATTTTGATGGTCTCACCTTCCATTGAAACAAACAAAGGGTTAAACTTTTGAATGTTAGGAAAAAAATAGATTGCCTCAATGGAAATGGGTAAGAATATTACAACTCTATGCAATAATATTATAAATAAATATAGATTGATTAAATAATGTTACAACTCTATAACTGAAAATTACAAATAAACAAAGAAAAGGAAGAAGATGATGAAGAAGAAGAGAATAGTGAGAATATAACTCTAAGAAAAATATTACAAGTAAAATAAAGTGTTTGGACCAAAAGAAAAGATTACAACTTTTAAAAAAAAATATACAAGTAAATAGAACAAGAGAATAAGAAGAAAAACAATAGAATAAAATGAAGAACAGAAACACAAGTAAACTCTCACTTACACAACCTAAGTGAAGAGGGTTGGTGATCACCAACTTGAACAATGTTTAAAACCTTTGTCCAAAAGCTTATTTCCCCCTAACTCAACCACTAAGGGATCTCTCTCAGATATTGGAAATGCTTTTTGGAATTATCAAGCCTCAAGGTGTTTCTAGCCAAGTGCTCTAATGGATAGAAATGTTGTGTCTTTCAAGTGAGCTATAGGCTCCTATTTATAGAGTTTAGAGACACCCTTTGAATTTCAAATTCCACCAACCCCCATAGCTGTTACCAATGTTTAATTGGATTAATATAGAATTAAAAATGAGATTTGGGAGTTATTTGGGTTTTTTAAGCCGTTCAACAAAGATTGAAAAAACTGAAAAATGGTCAGTTTTGGCCTGTTGCCACGGCCACTACTCTCTGTCCCACTGGCCGCGGCCACTGACCATTTTCAGCACTTAAAAATGTGTTGTTTTTCCAAACGGTTCCAAGCCCTCCCAAATGATTTTGTAATTCCCAAAACACATTATTGGGGTTAAAATCATATCTCTAACAGCCATTTCACATATAGATTTATGAAATTCATCTCAATATTGTGTAACACCAAATTTACACAATAAAGGGTAATATTTGGAAGTTACAAATTTGTAACACCAAATATGTTACATTATTTGGATATATCTCATATATCTAAATATTGTAACTCTCTATTATATGTTACAATATGTGACACTCTTTGTCAGACTTATTTAATCTAAAACATTATATTATAAAATAATATAACAATTCTCGTGGCAATTAGGTTACGTTGAATTCATGAAACCAAACTAAACAAAACAGGACCTAAGGTTTTGGTTATTGTGAATGAAATATTACGACGAACTAAAAGAATCAAAGGAGTCTAAAAAGTAATGCAAGCTGCATAGTTCTTAAACGGGAAAATAATTACAACTACGCTCGGGGGCTCGAGCATTGTTTTTCTATACCCCAATAAGGTATGGCACGCATGCCTACTTAGTTTAAAAATTATGAAAAACCCTTGGGGACCTCCACCAAGTTGATGACCGGGTCTGTTCTCGGGGCACCCTCTGCCGGGTAGACCACCACTTGGGCCGCTTCAGTAGCTGGAGTTGCCTTGGCTGCTTGGGCCGCCTCGGTAGGGGCGGTCGCCTTAGTCGACTGGATGGCCTTGGTAGGCTGGTTCGCCTTGACCGTTTGAACCACTTGAGTCACCTCGGCAACTACAGCTGCTTTCGCAGCCTGGGTCACTCGGAGACATTCTTTGAAGAGGAGTCTATATTTCTCGGGCTCTCCAGTGAAATCCAAGCTCATGTCTTGGTTATGGTAGTAGGCCACGTAGAAGACATCCTCAGTGATTGTCTCAACTTCTTTCTTCAGCTTGTCCACCTGACACCAAGAGGACCTGTTCATCTCCATGGCTTGGAGGGCTTTCTCTCCCCTAATGCAGCTGGGTCGATAGCCTCCTTATACTGCTCTTGAATTTGGGAGTTTTCAAGGACCCTTCGGGCGACCTCGGCTGTGGCCTTCTTTCCCTCTACTTGGGCTCATTGCATACCCTCTATGGCCGTCTTCGCTTCCTCTTGGGCCCACTGCATGTCCTCGGTGGTCTTTTGGACAACCTTTTCAAGCTCCCGAGAGCATTTTTGCTTGGCTTCTAAGGCAGGCTGAACACGGGCAAGCTCTTTTTGAGGGCCTTGGGGTTTTTCCTTGAGGGGAGTTATCTTTTCCTGGGGCCTCTTGAGTTCATATGACTTATCTATGATAATGTCTTCCAAGCGTTGGCAAGCCAAGGCGGACTGTAGAAAAGGAAAAGATTAGCCCAAAGCATTGCTGAATTAAATTAGAACGTTGAGAATGAATGACTTACCCGGACAGAAGCGTACCGACACGAGACCACGAGAGAAGCCTCATTGCTGTCACCCAGTTGGGCAAAACTTCGGGCGGTCAACTCGCACATAGTGGAGCAAACCCCCTTAAGGAGCTCAGCGGTGAGAGGGGCGACAATCTCCCCTAGCTTGGCGGAGAATAAGGTCTCCAACTATGCTCGACCTATCAGAGGAATGACTGGTCTCTCTCGGGGGTGGCTTCAGTTGGCAAAGGGCCTCCGCTGTCTCGTAGAGAGCCTTGTTGCCTTCCTCTAGCCTTGCTTCAAAATTCTCAAGCATCCTCTCGTATTGCTCCAACAGGGCCCCCTCGTACTTCTCGGGGTGCACCAGAAGACGGACCTGGGGTGGCACCGCCTCTTGTTCCGAGTCTTGGACAGCCTCTTCTGGCCCGGGTGAGGACGGGATCTCTAAGACCAAGGACAAGTCGACCATAGGAGTTGCCACAGGGGGAGTAGGAACTTTCTGCCTCTTGGCTGGAGGAGAGGGTTCTGGATGCTCCCGAGGACGTGACGACCCCTCTCTCACCGAAGAGCTTGGTGGTGCTCCTAACCTCAAGGCGAACCGGGCAATATCAGCCAATCCTATGTGAGTTGGAAGAACAATTTAAATAGTTAGTGTATATTCTCCAGAGTAGGGTAATGCAATAACATAAGCTCCTCGGAGGTCCACCGTGAGTTGAGCCTCGATGGAGGCAGTGAGGGTGTCTTATCCTATCTCCAATCTCACAACTCATGTTGGTGCCATAATGGAAAAACCAATTAGAGTTGAAAGACGTCACTCGGTCTAAGGGTACAAAGCCCCGAGGAGGTGACTATTTCCACAGGTGGTGGAGGTACACGTCTATTAAATATAAATAATCTTGAAATTCTTCCCTAGTCTAGCGCCGATGTGAAATTTAACCACAATGAAGGAGAGCAGAAGAAGCCCAAACGTGCTTGGGACTTATCCTATCCTCTACCCGGGGAACATAATTTAGGGTGAGAGGTAGTTTACCTGGAGCAAGGTGATAGGCCTCCATCCTTGCCTGAAGCTCTTCCTCAAGCTCTCGATCCTCTTGGGCTTCTTCCACGACGCCCATATTCTCCAGTCGTTCCTCTGCAAGATGCTTCTGTAAAGCCCTCCGAGCTAGCCCATCAATGTAGTTGATATGACGGGATGCCAACTCCTGAGACATCTTGGACTGCCGATACTTATTCAGATCCAGGTTTCTGATTCTTTGTTCCACGCTGAGGAGCCCCGACCTAATGGTAACGACCCAAAATCACTAATATGGCTTAAAGGCCTTGATTAGTGTGCCAGGAGGGCATAACTGGTTTATGTGTGAATTTATTGATTTAATGCATGATTACATGATAAGCATGCTTGTATGATTATATGAATATAAATGTGATTAAATGTTATACTTGTGAGAACCACATTATTATGTGGATAAATTTGTAGCAGGCGACTTGAGGCGATCTTAAGGAGCTAAATAGCGGGAAAGTCACAACGGGGCTTAATATTTGACTTTGGACAAGTCAAGAGGTGTTTCAGGTATCGGGTGGTTATTTAGATTGCCGGGTTATGAAAATAAATAATTCGAGATATATTCGAGGTTAGGAAGTCTAGGTGGGAATATTGGGGAATTTTACCATTTTGCCCTCGGGGACATTTCCGGTACCCCGAGCCTTGGGATTAACTTGATTGCTTAAGGATAGACTTAATAAGATTTTAGAAAACTGTGGAATATAGCAAACCGACCCTCTCTTCCTTTCTCTCCCAAAGAAGAACACAGAAACTTAGAGGTCTTGGCTGGAATTCTAAGAATTGAAGTTGGAGTTTAGAGGATTAGGTCAAGGATTATCAAAGGAACTTAATCAAGGTTGAGGTAAGCATTGAATTCCATTTTCTGTGGTTGAAATTCTGTGTTTTTGAGTGTGTTCTAAGAGGTTTTGGGTTTTTGGATTTGAAGATTAAATTGAGGCTAGAACCTCAGAAGTTAGGCCAGAAAACTCTTGGAGGATTGGTTTTGCAGCTGAGGTAAGGTCTAATTTAAGGTTTAAAGGTTGAGTTATAGTGTTTCCATGGCTGGGTTTTGAGTTCTTGAGTTAGAAAGTTTCAGTGCTTGAAGTGGGTTTTTGATGGGTTTCTAGTCTAGGTTTCAGCTGGGTTGTGTTGTTGGAATCTTGTGGGAAGTTTTTGGATAATTGAGTTATGGAATTAGGGTAGTTTTGAGTGAGTTTGCATGAGGTTTGAGAGTAAAAAATGGAGGTTTTTCTGAGTTCGAAGGGGTCGGGTCGCGGCATAGTTCTTGGTGAGTCGCGGCCCTTCGAAGCTAATGGGTACTGAGGAAGGAGGGCGAGCTGCGGCATGGTCTGAGTAGGGTCGCAGCCCTTACCTGTTTTTGGGCATTGGGAGGCCTCTGGTTGGGGCCATGCCGCGGCATGGGTGGCTAATGCCGCGACCCTTAAGGGATTTTGGGATTTTGAGATTCTAGGCTTGGGAATTTAACCTAGGGTGCTCGGGATTGAATCTTTTACCATGTTTTGTGAAGTTCAATGTTTCGGAGACTAGAACTTTGTCTAGAAGCTCATTTAAGATTGTTGATGGTTTCTTTTATCTTGGTTGTGACTAGGTGCTAAGCTAGGGCTCGGGGATCGAATCGCGCTCAAGGAGCATCGCTCGTAACTAGTTCACTTGGAAGCCAAAGGTAAGAAAACTGCACCTGGTTGTGTATTTGTAATGGGACTAAGGGTTCCCTAATATGTATGCATTGAAAAGGATGGTATTATGACATGTAATTAGTAAACCAACAGCCTAAGAGTGCCAAAGGTTACACTTGCGCACAGGGTGCGGCTCGGCCACTGGTAGCCGAGGATAGCTTATTATGCACTGAGCTCGGTTTAAGCGGGCCGGAGTCAGTGGGGTAAACAGAGGGTGCGGCCTAAGTTGTCGGCCCTAGTTATTATGTGATTTGACTGTTATTAATGATTGGTTGCATCTTTGATTTTGATTACATGCTATGTGATTAATGTGGAATGTTAAGTGGTTGATCATGCTTGATGAATTATTCTCTTGATATGATTGTTGAGATGTGTAATATGTTTTCTTGCTGGGCCTTGGCTCACGGGTGCTACGTGGTGCAGGTAAATGCAAGGGAAAACTTGATCAGCCCTGACTTGGAGAGCTCTGTGAGCGGAATGTACATGACCAGCTACTCAGTCGCCACGGTTGAGAGGATAACAGGAACAGAAAAGCTATAAATGTCTGTTTTGCCTTAGAGTGGTTGATGGTAGTCTGTATTTTGGAAATTTTGTAAACTAACCTTTAAACACTGTTCCTTTTTGGGATCCCATATGTAAATCTGTTTAAATATATGAAATGCATATTTTGAGACCAAAACCATTTTAACCCTAGCACATTTATGGTTTAGTGACACGTTTTGACTAAATGACTTGATTAGCGAGTCCTGCACCTTTACAAGTACACAGTGTAGCGGTCCTGGCTATCCAGGGCGTTACATAATGAGATTGGCTTCCGTCACCAGGAGGCTAAGGTCTAGATCTCGGTCAGGAAGAGACTTCATCGCTTGAAGATGATCCTCGAAGAGCTGGACGTAATGGGTTTGGCGGAAAGGACCTATTCAAAAGAAAGACTAAGTATTTGAACACAAAAAAGTCCTAAAACATGAAAGATAAAATGATTGGGAAGATACTTACCAACCTTGGCGAAGTCGAGAATCAGGGTCGGATTGCTATGATTCGGGAAGCCGTCCGTGAAGAAGAAGGCATCCTTGTAGTCCTGAGAATGATACTCATTGTGGTGAGGAGTCCTATAGTCGAGTGACAAGGCCACGTACTTCGCCAGAGCATAGTACCCGTCTCGGTTGGTTTTTTCTTCCTTGGAGTGGTGCGAAAGCTGTAGAAATACAAGATCTTCGCCGGCGAAGGCTCGGGCCACTTCTACTTCCAATATAGAATGTACATCCCAGCAAGCACTCTGTAGGCATTGGGGGAAAGCTGGAAAGGGGCTATCCCCACGAACTTCAAAAAGTTCACGAAGTATTGCTTTAGGGGTAAGGTAGCCCCTGCCATCAAGTGGGCTTGGCTCCAGGCGCCCAAGTCATTAACATTGTGATGCGCTGTTTCGAACTCCCAACATAGGCGGATGAGACACTTGTCCCCAACCGAGTAGTGCCTCATGTTGGCCTCTATGGCATCGGGGTGTTGGAGGAGGGTATGGTAATCCTTCGCTTCGAACCCATTACCCTTGTACATCTGGGTAGGGTGTGGAATCAGAGCTCTATTGACTTCTTCCACAATCAACCCCCTGCCTTCGGGCGTTTCAAGCCTCTCCGCCATTTGGCTGTCGGGACGAACTACCAACTCTCTGGTTGGTTCTCGGTCCCCCACCCTCGCGTTTTCCTTGGAAGCACCTTGTTCACAGGCCATGTCAGAAATCTCCTGGTCAAAGAGGTAGAATTTGTGTTCGTGTAGTTGTTGGAATTCCTCAGACATCTGAAAAACAGAAGGAAAATAGACAATAAAAACAAACATGACAGCAACAACAAAACACTAGCAACAGAGAGGATACTACTCATTCATACTTAGTTTAGCGAAGAAAATGCTCTTAGAGTTATATGGAATGGAAGTGAAATGATGGTAGTGAATATGCCTTGAACCTACGTGTTTCAATCGAGTTTTTCGTGCTATTTATGTCCATAATACTTACCAAGAGTGACTCAATCACTAGAGTGTGCAAATGCTTCCCACCAACACCTTGAATTCCTATAACAACTACCCTTGGTCCTCAAGTTTAAAAAGTTTGCTTCCATAAGTTGAATTAGTGCAACCCTCTCCACTAATGTAGTCTAGCTTTACACCCTAGATCAAAAGGACTTTACTAGGCTTGTAATGTGAGGCTTAGGTTCAGGTAGGATGAATGGTAACATTTCTATGGCTTATAACCTAACAACCTCAATTTATCAAGAACTCTTTCTCTTCCTCTCAAGCACTCACCCAAAAATGCATTCTCAACCCACAATAATAAACTAATTTCAGCTCCAACTCTCTTGCTATTTTTAGTTCCAAAACCAACTAGATAAAGAGAGAAAAGGCTACAATGTTTTCTTGGATAAGGGGTGGTACACCCCAAACTTAGCTTTAAACTGCCTCTTTCTCTCTCTTTTTATTTACATATTGTTTTTTTTTACTATATATATATTTTTACAAAGTAACAGTAACAGTAAAGAGCTATGTGTTTATACATGTTTAGCAAGAGAGGTATGCATATGTTATGTGAATTAAATCTCTCACCACCCCAAGCTCACATCCCATTATTATCCCCAATGTGGTTATACAATTATAACTATGAATATTTCACCACACTTTGCTAATTATTTCCTCACTTCCCTACCCAACAGTAATTGATTTGTCCTTGATAAATTTCAGCAATTAGGTTCGGGTAATGAAGGATGAAAATTATTGGTGTGGGGGTATATTAAACATTGATGGGTGTTAAGAAAAATTAGGCAATTCGGCTCAAATAGGGGTGACTATTGACAATTCATATTTCTCGGGTTAGCTTGAAAGGCTCAATCGTCCAAGGATGGCCTAGATCATTTCTAAGTTGTAAAACTAGCTAGGATTTCGCCTCAAGGGGTACACCAACCAATTCTAAAAGCTTAAACTCTCTAAAGGTGTTAGTCATTCTAAAAATTCAAATCATAGTAGGATAGCAAAAGCACACATCTATTGAAGGAATTACTCCTAGACTAGCATTCGGACAAAATAGCACTTAAACTAGCATTTTCAACACACAAAACCAAGGCATACCATAGATGGAGGAAAATGGAGATTTTTCATCATCGAGCGCTACACTAAACTAAGCTAAACAAGAAAATTATACCTCTCAGTTACAAAAACTAACATGACACAGAACAATAACTGCTAAGTAACATGTCCTAAACATAAAAACTAACACAACAGAGTTAAACAAACACAAACAACCAACAACAACATTAAAATAAAACAACTAAACTAAGGTAAAAAGAAAAACTCCCTCAAGATTCGGACTCTTCACCACAAGAGTCCCTGTCTTCATCATCAACTGGGTGCCAAGGTTCGAGAATTTGATCCAGAAAAGTCAGGAATGCAGGTGCTGATCTGGGCAGGGTGGTGCTGCTTCAAAATGCTGAAGCAATGCTGTAAGACCTGGGACTTCTTGCTTCTAAAAAAAATTCCTACTTTCTTCAATACTCATCCCTCTTCCCAAATTACAATTTCCTTTCCTCCACCTTATCAATGATGTGAAAGCTTGCTAGTGCTACCCTTCCTAAGTGCACCCAACTCCATTTGCGTTAATACTTGCTCCTACAAGAGAGAAAAAGAAAAGAAAGGAAGAAAAAACTACAAGGAAATTGTCAAAACTATTTTACATTGCATATTTATTGAATTTAAAACAAAACAAATACAAAGTTTAAAAAGCTTGGGTTGCCTCCCAAGAAGCGCTTGATTTAAAGTCGTCGGCTTGACTTTCGGATAAGTGCTCGTCAAAAAGTGGCTTCCTCCCATTGAGAGTGGCATATGCCCTCACTAATGGGTCTTCATTGTGAACGCCCTCAAGATTGGCGAGATGTTGAATTGACGAGCACAAATGTTCAACTTTTCTTGACTTTGAAGAATTGGCATGATGGATGCCAAGGAATGAAGCTAGAGGAGGTGGAGGTGGTGGTGGCCAATATGGATCGTCATAGGTGTACTCCTCCATGAAATATGACTCATTAAATGGAAGACCAAATATTGGTTGCTCGGGTAGTGGTGGATTGACATGAGACTTTTCATTTTCTTCGTTACTTTGGATTGAAGTGGGCTCTTGTAATTGCTCAAAACTTTCCCCAAGCATCTCCAACTCATCACCACTCCTCAAAATGACATTTTCACTTTTTTCTTCCTCCCTTGAATTTTCCATTTCACTACCCAAAGTTTCATAGGGTTTATCACACAACTCATTGACCAAAAGCTCAAATTGGTTCTCCAATTTCCTCAAGGATGAAGCTTGGCTTTGAATTAAGACATCATTTTTAGCCATGAACTCCATCATCAACACCTCAAGTAAACTTGGTTGAGCCATTTGATGAGGATCTTCTTCTATGTTGAACTCTTGAAAATCTTCCAAAATCTCATCATTTGGTCCTTGAGTGTAAGTGTCAAAATTTGGCTCCAAATTGTTGTAGTTGTCCTCCCAAACATGGTCATTATTTGGACAATTACAACACCATTCGTTGTATGTTGTCATATCTTCCAACATCCAATAGGCTTCCTCCAATGATAATTGGTAGAAATTGGTGGTATCATCTCCTTTTTCTACCCATTCCCTTGTTGTGGAATTCAGCCCATTGAGGAATACTTCTAATTGACACTCTTTGGACAGCCCATGATATGGAAACCTCATTAGAAATGCCTTGTATCTCCACCATGCTTCATACAAGGGCTCCAAGTCGTGTTGAACAAAATTCATGAGAACTTGCCGATGAGACATCTCAAGCTCCTTGCAAGACAATCAAACAAACAAAACGTAAAAAGGAACAAGAAAAATAAAGATGAAAAATAAAAACCAAATTGAAAAGCAATTGATTTTAACAAGAAAAATTTTACTAAAAACAATCCCCGGCAACGGCGCCAAAAACTTAATGTGAAAATTAATATACGCAAGTATACGCAATCGTCAAACAAGTAATAAAGTGATAAGTAAGATCGTCTCCACAGGGATTGCAAGTCAAATTTAATGTAAAACCAATTATTTAATAATTTGGAATTTTAAGAAAATAAATAGATTGGATGTTGTGAACTAAAATAAAATGATTAAACTGGAATCAAGATTAAAATATTGCTACAAACGCTGGAAAATTAATTGCAAGAAGAAGTATCTATGGAATGATAGACTTGAATAGCTAAATCCCCCCTATGTTTTATCTGCCCAGTTGTTACAGCATTACTTCAGCAAACCGCACAAAGTTAACTAGAATTCCTTACAAGCCCATGAGATTTTTCCAAAACTCGTGAAATAAGTTCTACCATCTAACCCAATATATTCCTATATTAAATTAGATTCAAGAACATAATTTAAGCATCAATTCTCAAAGTTATGCAAGGTAGTAAAATATTCCTATTCTACTTACTAAGAACAACCTAGAAAATGGGTGTTCTCTTGCATCATTCAAGTACCAACTACTAGATTTAACATTTCGAGTATTAAATCCAGCTTAATAACCTGCCATTAATTTCCAAACAACAACAGTAAATAAACATGAAGCTCACTTGAATGAACAATGACAATTTAGCTTAAGTAATGCATTCAAATTTAAAATACATGACAAAAGGGGTTTTTAACCATTCAAGTCTCAAAAGTTTAGCTCATAACTAAAGTAGCAAACATAAACCAAAATAGAAAATTAATATCCATGAGTGCTAGAATAGCTATGCAAAATAAGAAAATACAAAATAGAGAAGAAAGGAAGAAATGAGAATAAAGCCTAGATTGATGGTGTTGTAGGTTGGATCTTCTTGTCCTTATCTTCCTCATTCAATTCCTTGTGTTTCCTTCTTTTTCTTCTTCTTCTTCATGCTCTTTTTTTCTACAACTTTTCTCCCACAAAATCACAGCCCCCTTTGTGTGTATTGTTATATCTGTGGTGGCTGGTACTTCTTTTTTTCTATTCCCTTAGGGTACACCTCATTTACCCTAACTAGAAAGCCCAACAACTTCCCTTTTGGCCCACGGTTCTGTTGTCCCCCATTCTCACATCAGCCAGCTGTCATAAAGTTAAATGACAGCCACCTCTGTGTTGACTCAGCTGAAAAAACCTCTTTCTGCACTTTGTCCACATCACTGCCCAGAATGCTGAATTTTTATAGCAATTTGTTCAGCAATTTAACCCAGTTTTCAGCTTCAATGTCCATTTTGGCCTCGCCTCATTTCATTTCCCTTGGCATTTTAACTTTTCTTTCCTAGCAACAAACAAACATGATTTAATTAAATAAACACAGCTAAAAATAACAATTTTACAAGACTCAAAAGCTAGCATACTAAATAGAAAATGAAGACAAAAACTAATCAAACTTAACAAACAACACACTTTCATTACTCTTTTTGTGATAAATCAAGTTTAAAGCCAATAAAAATAACTCTATACCATAGAGTTATCAACATCTGAGACAAAAACCAAGTAGTTAGTATTCTGACCGAAGGAGGGATGGCCAAAACACGGATGACTATAAGGATACTGCTCAAGGATAAGAGGAAATTTTTTGAAATGCAGGTATCCTCGGCACCTAAGGACAGAAACGCAGAAGTGACATAACAAAAATTGAGGGTCATTTTGAACGTCCCTACTATCGAAATGTGCCTAAAGTGACTCGTGAAAACCAGAAACAAACTCTTAAATACCATACCATTGACATTCCTAAACATATATAAAAAAATCCTCAAGTATACACAAAAAAAAGACAGGTCAAGGGCACTTAATCAAGATGAAACGCAGGTAAGTGCTAAGGTGAGTCCTGACTCTGAAGTAACGCCTGCTGCCTCCCCAGAAATATGACGATTCATGCCAATAGTCCAAAGCTTTGAGAAAAAATGATTAAAGATAAAGGTGAGAGAGAAGAGAGGTTTCTGTGAGGGTTTTTGATTTTCTTGTGGCAAGTGTGAGACTGAAGATGGATTTTTCTGGGTCTTATACCCAGTAAGGCTTAAGGGGGAAGTCAACTCCCCACAACCGTCGAATTGCTTACCTTGATGAGATTATGAGGGCGATCTGACGGCCAGGGTTCAAAAAGGTGGGGATCGTAATCATTGTTTCTTTGGGAAAAGATGCCTCGGGTACAGAGTGGACGTTTGGGATCATGGATTTGACCCCTAATTAAATGCGTGGATTAACAGGCCCATCAATGGGGCGTTAACACGTGGGTTTATTTTCAGAGTAATGTCAGAGGAAAACCCAAATGTTTGTCCCTCCATTTTTTCAAACCACTCCTCCTAATTTAAGTCTCCACTGCCCGAGGGCGAATAGAGACTTGGGGGCAAATGTTGTCTGTATTTTCACCTCCCGACACGTGGCAACTCATATTGATTGGCTTGGACGCTCGTAGACATCTTCGGGATATGTTATCCCTTGAGGCCTCTCTTCGGGGAGAGGATCCTTCCAAGTGATATCTTTTGTCTTTGCCATTTGGTAAACCATGGGTGCCTTAACGATAAATTACCCCCCGAGGGTTGCCCTCAGAGTTGGGGGTTCTCCAGGTGAAGCAACTATGACAATAGTTCTCCTTCAGTCGTCCCCCATGTAACGCCCTACTTCCTTAGAGTTGTTACTAAGTGAGTTAAGAACGTGTCATTAGCTCGCTAATCGATATTTCAAGTTAAAAGTATAGCTAAATTGTAATAAAAGTCATTTAAAGGCATTTGATATAAAAATGTGGCCATTCATTGAAATTGTAAAGAGTTATACATTTGGGATCCCAAAATACTGTTTTGAAAATACTTTACATCTCAAAATACATTTAAGGTCGACTTAGGCGACAAATCTACCAATACATTTCATCTTCCCAAAATAACCCTGGTCGTGGCAGCTAGGTAGGCCGAACATGTACCTGTCGCTCCACGCTCTCCGTACTCATGGTTGGTCGACCTCTCCCTTGTCCTTACCTGCACTGTAGAGCACCCGTGAGCTGAAGCCCAGCAAGAAATCTCAACACAAAATAAATAACATATGCATAGCAATCCACAACATATAACAAACAACCAACAAGCTAAACACATAGCGACCATCGCCGTCCCAGGTGCTTTACCAGACCCTGGGTTCGCGGTCTTCACCGAGAGGATGACTCCAGCTGTAACGACCCAATTTTGCTAATAGGTCTTAGGGCCTTGATTAGTGTGACTGGAAGGCAATAAATGATTTAATATGTTAATATGTGAATTTATGTGAATATGTGATAGAAATGCATGTTTAGTTGAATTAAATATGCATGTGGGCCCCGTTTGGATATTAGGGGTGTGTTTGTGGTTTTAGCCCGTTGAGGGTGTAAATGTGATAAATATGATATGCATGCGATATATTTTTGTGTAGCACGATCCGAGACAGTCCTGGGGAGCGGTTAGCCAGAAAGTCACAACGGGGTTGAGAATCTGACTCGGGCGAGTCGAGAGGTATTTTGGGTATTAGGTGTACTATGGGAGTTATCGGGTTATGGAAATAAATATTCGGAGATATATTTGAGGTTAGAATGTCTAGAAGGGAATATTGGGGAAATTTACCATTTTGCCCTCTGGGACATTTCCGGTACCCCAAGCCTTGAGGTAACCCTATAGACTTAAGTAGAATAAAACAAAACTTAGAATTACATAGAACTCTCAGAAACCGACCCACTCCTTTTCTCTCTCTATCTCTTGAAGTGGTTTTCTCTTCTTTGGAAGCTTAAGGAAAATCTTGGTGAAGTTAGCTAGAAGCTAAGGGAATTCAGTTGGGATTTTGGGGAGATTAAAGCTTGGAACTTAGAGAATCTGCACATAGGCATAACTCATCAAGGTAAGTTCTTAATATGTTGAATTGTGTCAATTTTGCAACTGGTTTTAAGGTTGTATATTGGAGTTTGCATGTTAGCTAAGTTTGAATTGGGTTTTGATTGTTAGGCTGAGTTTTGGGGGCTAGTTTTGATAGGTTTTGATGTTGAGACTGGGCTAGAACCTTTGTGATGATTATCTGGAATTGCTAGCTTGATTTTGGGTATAATTGGATTGATTTTTGAGGTAGAAACAAGGTGTTTTTCTGGGTTCAAGGGGTAGGTTCGCGGCTCTGTTCTTGCTGAGCCGCAGCCCTTTTGAAGTTGGTGCGTCAGGATTTGAAGGCGCGCCGCGACGCCCTTTAGCAAGGGCTGCGGCGCGTGTGGGCTATCTTGAGGCAAAGCCTCGGGTTGAGCTGGGGGCCGCGGCATGGGTCCCTAGGGTCGCGGCGCTTAAGGTATTTTTGGGTTCTAGAGGGGTGTTAGGCTCAGGAACTCAATGGTTAAGGCTCGGGATGGATTTTATCACCCGGATTGATAAAATTCAAGGTTCTGGAGGTTAGAGATATGGCTCAAAGTTATTTAATGGATTAGAACTTGATGGATGAATGTTGTTAATGTGTTGTGACTAGGGTTTCGGCGAGGCTCAAGTTAGAGGACTATGCTCGGGATATCGGTGCTCGGAGAGCTCGGGACGCAGGTAAGAAACCCTTGTTCCCATAGAGCTTGTATGCAGGGCTAAGCCCAATATGTCTGAATTGCAGGGCGTAGCCCTTTGGTTGAATTTGTTAGTGTTCAGTATTTGTTTATTATGCTATGAATGCTATTGTGTAAATGTTCGGCAAGAGCCGAGAACGGTGCAGGCCAAGGTCGGCAGGGGCTGGGAACGGCGTTGGGCACGTTGAGTGCGAGGCCAAGTACGGCAAGGGGCCGGGAGCAGCGTTGAGCACATGGAGTGCGAGTTGCCAGGGCGAGACCCTAAAGGATACCTGGGATATCCTCACGGTGTGGACCGCAAACCCAGGGCCTGGTAAAGCGCCTGGGATGGCTTGGCCGTATGTGTTTAGCCTATTGAAGGCCTGATTATATGCTATGTGTTTGTTTTGCATATGTTGTCTCTTTGTGGTTTTTCTTGCTGGGCTTCGGCTCACGGGTGCTCTGTGGTGCAGGTAAGGGCAAGGAGAAAGCCAACCAACCATGAGTGTGGCAAGCATGAAGCGGTGTGTACATGTTTGGCCTGCCTGGCTGCCACAACCAGTGGATTTTGGGAGATGATTGTATTAAAACTTAGATTTTTTCGTTTAGTCGACTTGACTGTGCTTATTCGTTGTAAATATTTCTAAACAGTATTTTGGGATCACAAGTGTTAAACTTTTATGATTTTCAATGAAATAGAGTTATTTCTAAAGTTTCTACTCTGTTTATGATTTAATTACACTTTTGCTTTAACATCCTCGATTAGTGAGTGATTGCACGTTTTTTAAATTCACTTAGTAACGGCTCTAAGGTAGTAGGGCGTTACACCAGCATCCTAGGAGAGTCTTGCCCTGCACTCTGTGTGCTCAACGCCGATCCCGGCCCCTTGCCGTACTCGGCCTTTGCCGTTTTCGGCCTTCACCGTTCACTCACAAGTATGCATCATATAGCATAATATCAAAAGATATTTAAACATATACTAAACATAAACAATAGGGCTACAACCTGGAATTCAATCAATAAAGCCACGCCCTACAATACAAACATTAGGGCCACACCCTGCTCTACAGGTACAACAATTTTCTTACCTGTATCTCGAGCTATCCGAGCACTGCAATCCCGAGCATAGTCCTCTAACCCGAGCCTCGTTGAAAACCTAGTCACAACGTATTCATAATAATCATCCATTAAGTTCTAACCCAATAAATAATTTCGGTATATAAATCTAGCCTCAGAGACCTTAGATTCTACCAATCCGGGTAGTAAAATCAATCCTGAGCCTTAACATTTGAGTTCCCAAGCTAAAAACCTTCAAACAACCAATATTTGCATTTGAGCCACAACCCAGCCCCTTAAGGCTCGCAGCACACTCAAGTCAGCACGCCGCGGTGCGCCTAGGCAGACAGAGGCTTTCCAGCCTCTTCGACACACACTGGCCGCGCCGCCTGAAGAACAGGGTCGCGACCCGAGACCCCAAACCCAGAAAACCAACATTGTTCCTGCGTTTTCCTTGAGCCTAAACCCCAATTTCATATCCCAAACACCAATTAAACCCATAATTAAGCTTGGATTCCTTATTCACATACCCTAGACAACACAACAAGTCCATAAACAACCCCATATACTCAGCAAACTTCCAAGATCATACGTAGAACCCACTTTCATGCAAGCTTTAAAGTTCTAAAAAAATTCAATAGAGTTTAAGAGATTCAGTGGTTAAAATTCCTTACCTTGCTGATATTTTTACCCTTGAGCTAATCCCAACCACAGCCAGCTTCCAATTCCTTAATGACCTAAGCCTAAAATTCTCCAATTGATCCAACCCTTCAAACACCAAGGAAGAAAAAAAGGAGAACCAAAGGAGAGAGAGACTTGAGAGATGCTGCTTATCCTTTACTTAGTTCTAGTGGTTTCTCAAGTTATCTAAGTGTATATCTAGCCTTAGCCAAAAGTCTAAAATGCCCCTTAAGTCTATCTTAATCCTCAAGTGCCACCAAGGGCAGTTTCGTCAATTGTCAAGTCCCGCTAATTCCTCGAGTGTTCCTATAAATCCCCGTTTAATCTTGACATGTCCAAATCATTGTTAAATTACTACCCATTACTCGATAAATTCCGAACAGACATAACATTTCCGAAATACCACTAGGTTCCTCCCGAGCCGGGTATTCGACCCTGTTGTGACTTTCTAGCTAAACTGCTCCCTAAGACTGTCTCGGATCATGCATCACAAATATATCACCACTCACTCGCGATATCAATCACAATATACACAAATATTACATTTATGCCCTCAACGGGCTAAAATTACAGATATGCCCATAATAGCCAAATAGGGCCCACATGCATATTTAATTAACCTAAACATGCATTTCTAATCACATAATCATCAAATTCACATATTAACATAATTAAATCAAATATTGCCCTTGCGGCACGCTAATCAATGCCCTAAGCCTTATTAGCAAATTTGGGACGCTACACCCGAGGTCCGAGGTTCTGGTTCTCAGACCTAAGATAGGCGTCAGGTGTCAGTCGATGCGGATTTGCAGGGCCAAAGGATCGTCTGACAACCTTTTTGACAATCCGTCCACAGTGTTGTCGAGTGTACGACTCGACAATTCGCACTCTCACTATGCCATCTGACATGGAGATACTTACAGCACGCCTTGACAGTACTTGGGGCATGTTCCCCATAAAGTAGGTACCTTTCTGCAGTGGGGCCCACAGATCTCGCTTGGGCCGTGGCCTCTATTCAATGCAGTCCAGTGCATTGAATTGGTATTAATCCCCCAATAATGAGAAGAATGTGTATTAATTACTAATTATTAGTATTAATGACTCCAACCTCTATAAATAGGGTTTGGAGTCTCTTTGTAAAGGGTTCGGTTTTTTAGAGAGAACAACACCTTGTACTCAGAGCAATCTAAACGCTGCTTGAGAATATACTATTGAAACTTGCCACAAAAAGCTTCCAATCTTCTTAATACCAGAGACTCGTGGACTATGGCTCTTTTGTAGCCTGAACCACGTAAAAACCTTTGTGTTCGTGTTATTTATTTCTTTGATCTCTGTTTTAAGGTTGATAGCGAAAAAGGAAGACATTACACTTATTTATAAAGTTAGAAGAAAAAAAATATGAATACATGAAGTAGGACGTGTTGGATGAGGATAAACTTTTTGGTCCAAGGACTTTCCCCCATGAGAATGATAGTATAGCATAGGAAAATATCACAAAGGTTATGGAAACAGTATCTTTATGCTCCAAATACATGTATGTTTGTTGTGTTTACATCACAATTATATATATATATATAAAGTTTATTTGTTATGGATATGCTTAATAAACTAAACCATGTTATTTATTTATTCTTATTGTTATGTTTTAATTGAGAATATTTATATGTTTATTTTCAATAAAATACACTAAACAGTTTATTTGTTATATGAAACTAAACAAAATATACTAAACTGTTATGGAAACACAATAAAATATATTAAATTATTATGGAAACAAAATATAGCAAAGTTAACACAATGATGAAATATATTAAACTGAAATATTTTTGTTTTTTTTAATGAAACTAAACAAGAAAGTTTAAATTTTATATTAGATCAACATACATTTTGATAATGTCAATGCACTTAATATTTGTTAAACAATGTATAAATAAACATTATAGATACATATTTATTTGTTGTGTTGTCAACATAATTCAAAATAAACCAAGGTTTATTTATCATGAAACTGCTTAATATAATAAATTATTTTGTTTATTTCAGAATTAATTGAAATATTGACTAATTATTTCAACATTATAGCTTTTTATGCATGCCTTTTCAAATTCTGAAATGGACACTCATGAATATGAATATTCACTATTTAATATATTTTTTATTTAAAAGATTTTTAAATAATATCAATCATATATGGAAAGTTATTATATAATGAAAAAAAGCTTAAAAAGATAGTGTATTAATTAGTCAAATTGATTACATATATATTAATCAAATTGTGGCATATATTATATATTATATTATAATATGAATTTATGTTATTAATATAGTATTTCATTCACTAGTACACTAATAAAAAAAAACCCAGGAAATATTACTTTTATTTTAATCTTATATTTTGCTAGATGAGTTTCTATTTTTTAATCTTTTTTTAAATACATATTAGATATAATAATATTGTTTTCTAACATTTCTAGGCAAACAGACGGTATATAATCGATATGCTTGTATCTGATTCAGAATAATAAAAAAAAATTAACCGTACGTTTAAAAAAACCCATTTGTAATTTTTTTTTTTTTGAGACCACCAAAATATATATGTATATATATAAAAATAAGTATATAATTAATTGATTTTAAAAAAATCACCAAATAATAAACACGGTGAATAAAAAAAATAGTTATAGAAATAAGCACAATGTTAAAGATCTCTCCCACAATGTAAAAAAAAATCTAACGTTAATGCCCTCACTTCCAGAGCAATTGAGTTTGTCTCGTCTCTCAACAAGTGAAAAAAGACAGATATATCCAGAAAATACTTACTAGACTTGGTAGTTGGTACTGTATAATGTTAAGGCATGGCTTGAAGTTAAACATTGATAACTGAGAATAAAGGAACTGTTCGGACGAGGTAACTAGTCTAGTATTTTAATAATACCATAGTAAGTACAAATAACACATTTAGTCTTCTTTTTTTTTTTTTTTTTTGAACAAAATAACACATTTAGTCCTAGCAGATCAACAAAAGAGGAAGAATGCTTCTAAGAACACAATCCAATCCCACCCCTTTTGATAATAGGATAAAGAAAGCAAAGTGCAACAATGGACAAAGTCGCATTCCATTCTTATTAACCATTAACAACAATATGTGATTTGAGAAGGAAGAAAACACTTACTCTTCCATACCTGTTTGCCGAGACTTCTCTTGCACCTTCACTGAATACCCCTAGTCCATGTGTCTAGACCATTTCTATCAAAATTTCAAATATGCCGAGGTAATATAACCAGGTAGAAGACATGATCATCTTCTATACTCCTGGTGAGATCCTTTCCCATGTATACTCAACAAACATATATGTTCATAATAATAGACTGTGATTGAGTGGTTTCCTCCAATTTACTTCCCTGTATCTGCCGTTGCCTCGTCTTGTAACAATTTGGATTCTAAACTTTCCACTTCAAAAATTGAAGCTCCATTTGATTCAACGTCTGTACTATCAGTATCTATTCTTGACTCATTATTAGGATCTACTGCTGTTTTATCCTCCTGTTTGCTTATGGTTTCAGCCTCCTGATGCACCTGAGTTAGAGAACCAAATGATGGTAGAGATGGAATGGTATTGCCCACCCCTTTCGAAAGGCTAACATATTTAAAAACAAGCTGTTTGTAGTTATTTAGCAGATCCTCCACATCATTGACAGTCAGGTCACCAGCATTGGCAAACAAGTACGGATAACTCTGGAATACTTGGCTCACCTGGTCTTCCTTTATAAGCAGTCCTGCACCTTTATTCTCCAAATCTGAGAGGGATGGGATCTTTGCAAATGATAACTGATCTTTCACATAAGGTGTCTCAGCTCTGGCTCTCATCTCAGATGATTTGGGTCGTAATACAGAATCCTTGCTAACATTTAAGGCTTGCTGTTTCGATTCCTTGAACTCTGATCGAGATATATGTCCTACATGTTGATCATTTTGATTAGACTGGCTATTTGAATCAGCTGAAAGTCCAGAATGAAGCGCTCGGGCAGTTTCCATGTTCTTTTCAAACTCGGTTTCTTCCATTGAAAGGGATTTTGCATCAATGTTTGAGATGAAAGATTCAACAGATAGCATGTTTGTGAAATAGTAGGATGCTTCGCCCACTAATCGGGACTGGTGCCTATACCTCTGTATATACAATAAGTTCGAATGCAGCTGTGGAGGATTCGCCTGATTATCATTAAAGGAAAGAAACTTGGTTATAATGGGTTGCATTAATACGCAAAAATATTAGAATGTTGTCACTTACACATGTACATCTATGGATCTAGCTACACATCCATATACATAAAAGACTAAAAACAATAGAACAGAAATGTTTACAACAAATCAAATGGCTTAATCATTTAGAACCAAGTGAAGATCATACAGAACAATACAATGAACATCTATGGTGTTACCTTTATAGTGACATAAATTAGAACTGGAAGGAACTCATCAGCTCCAGGGGTATTCTCATTCGACGCAATAGAAGCATTAAGCAATAAGTTACTAATGACCTTGCAGCAATTAAGGATACACACAAGCTTATCTCTTGGTGCCTTATACATATTGATCTTCTGCAGTTCTTTCTGTGCAAGCTGCATAATTGAAGTAAAGGGTAGGCATAAGACCTCAACAGGAATATCAAAGACCGAGTTAACCAAGTTCACAAAAGGGAGAAACTAGCGTTATGACTTTTGTCTACTGCACATTCTCCAGTATGAAATTAAGATCAAATATGGGGGACGGAGAGGAAAGAGACTATAACAAAACAAAGTTAAATCACCCTGGAGAAATTAAGACAGTGAGTTTGAAGATGAAACCTTTGAGTAATCAAGCCTACCAAAATCAAAAGATTATGTTTAACCATAATGAAGATGCACAGCGAAACAAGAACTAAGCTCAACTTCCATCTCCTCCAACATTAATGTCTAGGATAGATCTAGTAATAGCTCTTTCTTTTCAATTTGTTAAAGAGTTGCAGAGAATTAGAAACTACAGAAATGATCGTAAAAAATCATATAAGCCAACATTTTCTAGCTACAATCTCAATTTTAGATTTTACAGAAGGTATATTCTTGACCATCTTTCTCTTAATCTTCTTACAGCCATACATATGACATAATTTTATAGCAGAAGAAAATTAGTCCTAATTATGTATGACATACTTCATCTCCTCTTCATTCTATTTTGTTTCTCAACAACACCGGTCCATACTAATATCCTCTTCTGATCTAAAAATTATAAATTACATTTGAAAATGAGCATCAATGTATCACAATTTTCTTCATTGAATTCAATCTATACTTCTATTCTCGCACATACTATTTCAATCTCTCTTATGTACTGTTCTTCCAGAACCCAAGAAAGAAAAGATAACTTCTTTCAAGTAGAAATAAAAGATACTTGAAATAGCTTATCATGATACCATCCAAAGGGAAGGTTAAAGAAAAGGCAATAAATAAGAGAAAAAGTTTACTTTCAGGAGTCAGGACATCAGAAGAATTTAGAAGCTCCTCTAGGTAATTGGATAAATTATAGCAGGGACTTGTGCCTTTGGTTGTCCAGCACCTAATCACTGAGCAATGATGCCTATTGATGCTATATAGCCTACACCATAACCAATTAGGGAGAGAAGATAAATTTTTTGAAGGAGTGGTTGTAAGAGGTGATTTGATATAGAATAGTATCATAAATTTGGAATGATGGTCACTCCATAATGAACTTCCAAAATCCTCAGTATTAGTTTGTACAGGTTTTGTGCTCAAATCTGATCATGCTAATACATGGAAAATAACTCTCCAAAAAAGCAGAAATATACTTTGAAATGCATTTTTTTACTAACTCACCAGCCATGATGTCTCATTTTGAAAATTTGGCTTGATATCCAAATTTTCTGGTCGAATAAATTGTTGAATAAGAGCCATCTTTGCAGATAATTGATCATCATGTTTTACATCATCAGGCAGTGAAGCAAATACACGAGTAAATAACTTTGTCATGACATACTTCTCCAGTCCCTGTATTAGAAAGAAATTGAAAGGAAAAAAAAGGATCAACACAGTAAGAGATAAATTGCACTAGCATCTACTGATTAAATGGGGAAAGGAAGAAAAACCTAAGAAAAATGGATGTTCCAATAATTTAAATAATAGGCGTTAAATAAAAAAATAAAAAAGTGTTTCGTAACCAAATGATTAATATATTATTAACATTTCATAATACGAAGTTGTTCAGTCCCAACCAAGAAGACAATGGGGAAGGTCTACTCTTCATACTTCATGGATTTTATACATAGAACAATCATAGATTTCATTTATATTAATATTTATTTACTTATTTTGGAGCGGAAACTGCAGCGATTTTCTTTTTAATTCATTGAAATAGTGTGCTGGTTCTCCATTCATTTTTAATGTGAAACTTCACATCTTTATTCTGCAATTGTTTTATGAAAGATTATTATTAATCACATCACAGAAGAAAACCACATCACATCACATCACATCTCATAAAACCACATCTTCTACAATTAGTTTCTTATGCTGCTCACAACAATTTCTTCATAACTTAACTTGTTTAATCACCAACGCCACAGTGATTACAGTTACAGTTGTATGGCTCTTGCCCATCTTAGCTAGGTATACTGCTAAAGTTCAAAGCACTGTCAGCGTGACAGCAAATACTTCAATCTCCATAATGCTCTGATCCCTTAGAATGAAAAGAAATAAGAGAAGGGATGTTGGGGGTCTAGAAGTGAGAAAGGGGAAAAAGGAAACATGAGGTTGAGGTGAATATTCAGGTATAATGCTCAACCATTGGTTAGAATCCAAATGCTCCATTTTCCTTTTCAGACTTTAAAGAGTCCAGTTAGTTGCACATACCTCAGTATCAAAATGGAAATGTCATACCTACCTTCACAAGAAAATCTAAAATTTGAAAACTATATTAATGAAACCACTTTGTCCACATGGTATGCAAGATTCAGGTAGTGCCACAGTACAAGCAGATGTTCTGATCAAGACAGTCTCCTCACCCTCTTTTTTATTTTCTTAAATTTAGATTTTTTTTTCATTCACTTATTTTTGAATATTTGCAATCAATTCTCTTCATGAGACAACCCTTTATGGAAAGTGTGGTTTCAAGACTACCCAGCATTTTTCTTTGTTGAGAAAGTCACCTCTAGTATGCTACCTAAATTATGAACTTGTCTACCCAAGTACTTCTCTTCCAAGGAAGTCTGTCTATTTACTAGATAAGTCTCATTAACAAGAGAAACGAGCATTAGATAATTAAAAGCATAATCAAACTACGATGCTAAATGGTGATGATTATGATGATTAAGATGTAACTCACTTCACCAGCACTCTCAAGCTCCTCCTCGGAGCAACCAGCCCAAAGTGGGTGAGCCCTGAAATCTGTTTCCATCTTAGTCAGAAACTCCTGTACGGCACCGCTATCTCTCTCTGGATCAGGTGGATTGTTCGAGAACGAGACTATAAAACTGCTCACACAAACAACCCAAACCAACAATCTTAGTCTCCAATCTCCCATTAAGCCTCTCTAACTGACCAAATTCAAATAAATAAACAAATAAATCGGATAGCATTGAATAAAGTAATGAATGACCTTTTGATGGATTTGACGAATTCCGCAGCGGAGGGATTACGCATGCGTTCCAGAAACTCTTGGAGGCCCAAGAAGACGTCGGTGCTCTCCATTGATCCACCGGCGTCAGATTACCGAAATTAACGGCGGTGATCGCAGAGAGTTAAGGTGTAAAGGAGTGGGCTTTGTTTATTAAAATAAGTATTGAAAGATTGTTCCTTTCCCTAGCTAAAGACTAAAGCTCTCTGGTTTGGGAACCCCCTGGATAATTAGAATCGCTGAAATACACACTCAAAGCATTCGAGATTTCATTGAATGGATCTTTGAAGCCCAAATGGATCCCCTGATCTTCACGGACGCCTCCTTTCAGCGCGGGATTCGGGAGGCAACCGTGCAGGAGTGGAGGTCAGGTGAATCACGACCAAGCCAGATCTGCTCTTGAGACGGAGGCGGAGCTCAATGGAATTGTGGGTCAAAGGAAGGGGTGGCCGGAGATTAGATTACTATCTTCTCCGATTATAAGCCTCTGGTCAATGGCCTTTTTTTCACGTGAATGGACCGTTCGTTCGTTCTAATCGACCTTTTTGGTTCCAGTTCCAGTTCCAGTTCCTTGACAAGTTATTGAAGCAATTGGCCTTTTGTTTGTTAATGGTTGTTTTATTTGTCTTCAATACTGCTTTACTTTACTTTAATAAACTAATAGGGAAATATCTAAGGTTGTTTTTTAGGTTTATATCACTTTTGTTTTTTAACATGCCACCTCTGAGTGCTTTTTCTCATTTATTTTTATTTATGAAAAAATTAATTTTAAAAATAAAATAATAGTTATAATTAATAATAAAAATCTAAAACAAATTTAAAATTATCATTTTTATATTTTAAAATTGAAAAAAAAAACATCAAACTTAATCTTTGTTTTAAAGATTAACAACATTTCATTATTTAAAAAAAAAAATCAAAATTTAATATTTATATAGTGTTCTCCACTTAACTATATTAATCAAACCCACGTTTATACACAAAACTAGTAAATATATAAGCACTTTGCGTGGTTGTTTATAAAAAATTTAAATTATAAAGAAAAAAATTTATGTTTTCTGTTCCATCATTTTGAGCCCTATATTGTTATTGATTATTTGTTTGGATTCTTTATTTTTAAAGACTAAATTTTGAATATTGTATTTTCTTAAAAGGTTAAAAATAGTAATAGATATATAAATTATTTTAACATTGTATTTTGACCGATTATCTATTTGGATATTATTATAAAAAAATAAAATAAAGAGAAAATAATATAACCATTTTATTTTTCAAATAAATGAGATCTATCATTTAAATTAATTAATTATTATTATTATAGAAAACGTGTATTATTATCGTTATTATTATTATTATTGTAGATAGATATTTATAAAATAAAATACAATAAAATTAATTATTATTATTAAAAAATAGGAAACAGTATAACCATTTTAATTTTCAAATAAGTAATGTAAAATCCAAAAATGAATATATTTTTCCAATTATGTGTTAATTTTGAAATTTTATATATGTTAATTGGTGGATTTTGTCACTTTTGAGTAAGTATAGATTTTATATAAAATAAATTATCTATAGTCAAATTTCCCTATTTGTTTATGGTAACTTTGTCTATAATAAGTATGTTTAATATAGAATTGATCATTGTGTATATTTCTTTATTTAAATTGAGTAACTTGAAATATCTTTGTGCCCAAGTAAGATTGTAACGCCCTAAGCTCCAGGGACCGTTACAGTGTGCCTTGTAAATAGTGCTAAACTTGCTAATCGAGTCATTTGGCCAAAATCGTGTAACTAAGTATGATTAGCGGTTTAGGGATTAAATTTTTTTGTTAAGATATAACGTTTCATCATAACGTTTATTATATACATTGGGATCCCAGAAATATAATTTAAATGTCTATTATAAGAAAATATTTACAACCAGCCGGTCTAAGCGGCAAAACAAGGTTTAACCCTAGCTCCTTTCCTTCAAACCTCGGCCGTGGCGGTCGAGCAGCTGCATATGTACACATCGCCACCTAAGCTCTCCAACTCAAGGATGGTCCAACTTTCTTTTGCCTTTACCTGCACCACATAGCACCCGTGAGCCGAAGCCCAACAAGAAAACTCAATACACTCATGAACAATAATAACATGTCATCAAATCATAAGGCACATGCCTAGTAGATATAGCCCTAATCAAGCAGGCACACAAATCCACGTAATGATGGGTATCCAGGATAAGGAATCCTGCCCTCCTGATGGGATGACTATCAAGTAAATCTCAATCAGATAAGTGAATTATCACTGGTGGTTCCGGTAACCATACCGTGCTGATAGCCCTGAATAAAAGAGTGACAGTGGTACAAGTCACTAAAGTGGGCTCCGTTCCCTTTATAAATAAGTGATCATTTCACTAGCTTAAACAAGATAGGTGCATGATGATTAGTCACCAACATAACCTTCCTCATGACCCTAGAGTCATAACTAGGGAACACTATTCCCTAGCCACGTGACAAGCAGTCACCTAGGCCTTAGGCCCTAGCTTTGAGTAACTAGTCCTAGACTAGTCAAGTGCTTATAATTTTCATCGACCTTCGGGTCGGTCCAGCATTAATACCCCATATGAGTCATTCAATGCTGATATCGATTAGATCTAATCTTTATTCGGCCCTGCGTCCTTGACGCTTATGCCGTTTCTGACTCTCAGGTCAGTGATACGCGGCCAGTGCCGATCCTGAACAGTTGGTGCCACGCACAAGCAAGCAATGCTACCAAACATATATCATATGTCAAATATTCGAATATAGGGCATTCAACATGCGTACTTAACAACTACCAGCATAATTAGGACCATGCATAAACACAGAGGCTCAAGCTCTGAACAATCTCATATTCAATACTCAAATAATGCCCTAGTCATATGTTTCTCACGCGACACATGCATCTCATTTAATCAATTGACACGCCTCAACAATAACCATGCATGTCACATTTAAGCATCCAATATGCATCAAGAATAACCATGCATGTCACATATACACAGGGTGCAGTTTTCTTACCTTTGATTCGAGCGAGAATTAATATAAGAACGACCCTTGAGAACGATCAACCTTTAAGCCTTTAACGGTTACCTAGTCATAACCAAATATGGGACACCATCAATAAAATGAACACCAAAGGTTCCCAAACCAAGATCTAGCCTCCGGGACATCAATCCCCACTAATCCGGGTGGTAGGAACAATCCCGAGGTCTAAAACTAAGTTCCTAGGGCCAAAACACGTAAACGGGCTCAAACAAGTCCAAGGGTTGCAGCCCTAACCCCTTGGGTCGTGGCCCCCAGCCACTCCAGGAGCAAGGGCCGCGACGCCCTACACCTAGGGCCGCGGCGCCCAACAAGGCCAAAACCTCCCCAGCTGCTTCTTCGAGCTAAGGCCGCGGCGCCCAAAAACAGGGCTGCGGCCCCCAACCCAGAACCATCCATAAATCTGTTTTCCATCATCCCAAACACCCCAAAAACATACCTAAACACTTCCAAATCATCAAATCAAAGTTCCCAAGCTTCCCAATGATCCAAAACCATCAAATCCCGAGGCTCAAACGAACTAAAAACTCAACGATTCACAAAGTCCAATTCTAAGCTTAAAACTTTAAAAACTTAAAACTTGAATCACCTCCAATTGAGTTTGTTGACGCGGTTCTTCGGCAACAGATAATTATATGAATAAGGAGAGGGATTAGTGCTAAATGGTGAACCGTAATAGATGAATGATCTCAAAGGAAGATTATAACTCGAATACTTTTTAAGTGGTTCAAAGGTTAAAAATCATTCTAGTCCACTAGCCAATATTATTGATATATCTTTGATATTCCTTATAGGGTATTTCTTTACAAATTAGAAGCCAGCCCTTTGCAACTCCCTAGGTCTCCATATTTATAGGGAGAGGACACCTGGGTGTTGGCAAAGGAGGTCATCCCGTGACCTTCTTACCCATCATGTCACTTCTGTGACATTCATGATTAATTCCTAAAACCTGACAATGAAGTGTGGTCTAATCAATAGGTAAGGGGGATATGGGCTGCATGGCCCAAACCAGTCGTGGGGTGCCTGAACACGCACGTTTATGTTGCGTGTCTGAGAATTCAGGAATGGGGCAGACACGTGATGTCTGATATATGCATGTTTACATTGCGTGGCTGACTTTATTAAGGGTCGGAGGTGTCAGCTCAAGCTCGTACCCCGAGCTTGATGTAGTCTCAGCTTGTGGTGTCCACACTGCTGACCCGACGCCTTAGTAATCTCACTAAACCTTTGGCTATCTCGAGCTAAAGAGGTAGAGACTTGTAACAGCAGCTCCGGGTAGGTGGCTTCCACGTGGCTGATAGAATTATGCCCTTTTCCAGCTCGCTAATAACCCGTGGATATTTAGGGCGTACATTTTCCCCCCAAGCCCCTGCTCATGGCCTATGATGCCACCTGTGGCCACAGTGGGGGCTTTTAGGCTTCCTTGTGGACTCTTCATATCCCGCCCATTACGCTGGTATCGGATACGTGGAGCATCGTGGTTGGAGACGGTCCGCCTTCCGAGAACCGCATTAAATGGCCTAGCCTATCTTCGGCCGTCGTTTTGTCTTTCGAGTTGTGATCCTCGTATCCCACATCAAGACAATTGAACGACCCTCATCCTCCGGCCTTTTACGTATATATAAGGCTGGCCACCTTTCGCATGAGCCACCCTTTTATTTGAAAATTTTCTCCTCTTCTTTCTTCTTTCTTCTCAGTCTCAAAACCCTTTCTTTCTTCTAGTCACTATTCTCGACGTTCCTGAGTTTCAGACACAAGGCCTCTTTCGTGACTCCGGTACCAGCGATTCCAACAGGACTTCAACCCAGATGCTCCTTTCAGTCTTTACGCAGCAAAAAAATTCTGTAAGTCCTCCGTTTGTTGCATGCTTTAAATGTTTTCCCTTTCCCTTGCTTAGGTAAACTTTCTTCTTAGCCGCATGCAGTAGGTTGTTTGCCTTTTTTTTTTCTTGGCTGGTATTTTGTGCATAGGTTTTTATCCTAGGGGTATCGACCGTAGGAAAGAGAATGCTTAGGAGCATGACTCATAGGATACAACTCTGGGGTGATTTTCTGGGTAAAAGTTTTTTTATGCCTGTTTGGAACAACAAGTTTCTAGGGTGCAAAAACCGGGTAGCTTAGGGGACACGCTTCACAGGCGGTTTTGCCTTTCGAAACTTTCCTTCTAAGGCAAACTTTATCCTGACTCTCCTGACACACGGATCCCGAGCAATCGGGGACCCATTGGGAGCACAGGCGCGTGTTCATAAAACCACGTGGTTTCACTCGCCGCGGGCTGTGATTACCTCAGCCCGTGTAAAGGAAACCCTTCTTCGCGCTAGATCCTTTCTTATGCTTAGGTCGCCTTTTCCAAACTTTCTTCTTTGTTCGTTAGGCGACCAGATGGGACCCAAGAAGAGTGCATCCAAGAAGAGTGCTGGTAGCTCGTCTTCCCAGTAAGCCAGCAAAGGGAAAGAGGTGGCAACAGACTCCCCGATTCCCAACTTTGGTCCCACCGTGGAGAAGGAGGTCGAGGTGGGGCCCGATGCCTTTTTCGAGGCCGAGAGGATTGCCTCGAAGATCACCACCCAGGGGAAGGTTAACAAGATAATGCTTTCCCACAATATAGAGATAGGGAAGGGCGCCCTAGATGCCCGACCTCTCCTTGAGGGGGAGCGGAGCCGCGCGCCGCTCGACGAGGAGTTCGCAGCTTGGAGCGACGAACATCTCAAGGCTAGGGCCTTTCTTCCCCTGGACCAATATTTTGCGGACTTCTTAAATTACGTGAAGCTGGCCCCCTTCCAGCTCCCCCCTAACTCCTACCGTCTGTTAGCGGGGTTGAAGTATTTGTTCCTGAAGCAGGAATGGGAGGTCCCCACGCCGGCGGACATCCTTTACTTCTTTTGCCTCAAAGCCAGCCCGGAGCAACAGGGGCGAGGTGACGGGTTCTACTACCTGACCCGTTTTCCCAATTCGACTGCGATCATCGAGCTGCCCAGCCACCCCAATGACTTCAAGGATCAATATATCAATATGAGATCCTAGATTTACATTTCTTAAAACCTAGATTTGCTAAGAAATCAGAGAGAAATAATGCCCACAGTAGTCCCTAACGCCTTTGTCAGCTCCGCAAAAGTCTTCCTTAGCTCGAGTGCGCCTCTGTCATCTTCCTCAGCTCACCACTGTCGATATGAAGGTGAAGCCACGTCGTCGTCCTGAAGAAGAAGAATGGATGCTCCGTCGCAGATCTAGGTAGGAGACTGAAGATGCTCCGCCTAGCTTCTCCTCCAACAACGAAACCAAAGATTCGTCGTAGATCAGGGTAGGACAAAACCAAAGCTTCGTCGCAGATCTGAAAAGCTCATATGAGAACGAACCTCCTCTGTCTTGGGCTGGTTGGGTAGGAAACTAGAGCTCTTCTGTCTAGGGCCGATTGAGGGGAGATCGAAGAGCTTCAGGAAGAAAATAGAGAGGGAGGATTTAAAGAGAAGAAAGAGGGAACTCCACTACCACTGTTATGCAACCATAGATTCTTTAGGGCCGGCTAGGTTGGGGGAGAAGAAAAAAAGAGAAGAAAGAGAGAGGAGAGATTGAAGAAAATAACTTTGTATTTTTTAATATTAAATATAAAATAAATTTTTGTTTTTTATTTAGTTTATATTTTGAAATTTATTAATATATATAGTTAATTGTTAATTATGTTAGTTTGAGGGTACTTTATTCATAATGAAAAATTGTTTGACTAAAATCGAGCTCAAAGTACTATTTTGATCCATTTTGCAAAACACGAGATCTAAATTATCATTTAACAAAATACAGGGGTCAATCACATATTTTATGAAAATACAGGGGTCAAACTAGTATTTCAAATAGAGTTTTGATAGATGTCAGTATTGATTGTGCAATTTCTTTTGTTTATGATATTTTAGTTAGTAAAATTGGAAAAAACAATAAACAATGTTAATTTTCCTTTTCGAATTGTACCTACAACAAAAACGTAACCCTTAAAAATTTTGTGGGAAAAAGTGGCAAAAGTACCCAAAGTTTTAAGTTTCTTACAATTTAGTACCAAGTTTATTTTTGGGGGAAAAGTACCCAATGTCATATTTCATGAGTATCCATTGGTACCCACTCTAACGGTTATGTTAAAAATTGATTAGGTGTATATGTGGCACATTATGATTTGTCCAATCCACTCCATAATTTTTTTTTAAAAAAAATCATCTAAATTTATTGTAAAATGAAAAAAAATATTTTAAAAATACAAAATCATATAAATTAAATTTTAAATAAAAAATTAATTAAAAAAAAATTGATTTTAAATTAAAAAAAATTCTAAAGTAAAATTTGGTTTAGAAAAAAAAAACACTAAATTAAAATTGTAAAACTTAAACTAATTTTTTTTCTCAAACCCTTCTTCACTCGTTTAGATTTGGAACTTCTTCTTTTTCTTTGGTCAGATGAACAGCCACTGTCGAACAGTAGACCTAGCAATGACTAAGCGACAATGACCTCTGGGCTTGCTCGGATCCACAGGGGTGCCACCAGATAGAAGTCACGTTGGAGACAGGACTGGACGACGACGACCATGGACGACGAGCTTCACGACTAGGCGGTTGCTACGGTCTGAGACAATGTTTGGTCTAGTGCTTCCAGGCGTGATAGGGTCATCATTAAGAGAGCAAACGGAGGACAGAGGGTGACTAGATGTAACGTCCAAAATTACCTAATAAGGCTTAGGACCTTGATTAGGGGGTCGGGATGGCAAATCATGGAAAATTATGTGTTAAGTGATATATATGTGTGTCATTATATGATTATGTGAGTTATATTATAATATGACTAGATATGCATGTGTTAGGTGTATTAAATATGCATGTGAGCCCGTTTCTTATTAGAAGGGCAATTTTCATAATTTGGCATGTTATTAGTATATTTGGAATATATATGGGCATATATGTGATATATGTGTGAGACCACATTATTATGTGGATATATTTGGGTTACTCGGCACGAGGCGATCCTAGGGAGCAAGTTAGCAGGACAGTCACAACAAGACTGAATACCCGGCTCGGGGTGAGTCAAAGGGTATTTTGGTTATCTGGTACCTTATCGGGTTATCGGGTAACGGAAATAAATATTCGAGGATATTTCGGAGTTAGTAAGGTTAGGAGGGAATTTAGGAGGATAAACCTCGAGAACGTTTTGGGTACCCCGAGCCTCGGGATTTACTTAGAGTTACTTGAACTCTAAGTGACCTCTCATAAACCGGAAAACACAGAAAAACAGAGGAACAAATACACTCTCTCTCGTTCATGCTCTCTCTCTCTCTCTCTCGATTGATTGGGAATTCTTGTGATATATGAGGAATCGAAGCTAGTTTAGGCTGAAAAATTGCTCGGGGAAAATCTTGGCATCGTGTTGGGCAGCAGAGGTAACGATTTCTAGCCTCAAATCTCTGTGTTTATCTGGTTTTTAGCTGAGTTTTGGAGTTTTTGAAACTTAATCTGAATTTGAAGATTTGGTGAGGTTTTAGCCAAGTTTTAGCTTGGGTTTTGTGGGTATTGAAGTGTTGAGTGGTATGCTTCGATATCAGGGGTGGATTTGTGTTCCAGTAGATAAGGGGATCAGACGAGAGATACTGGATGAGTCTCACACTACGCCATACTCACTTCATCCGGGTACCACGAAGATGTATCAAGATCTACGGGCATTATACTGGTGGCCCGGGATGAAGAAGGATGTGGTAGAGTATGTGTCTAAATGTTTGACATGTCAGCAGGTAAAGGCTGAGCATCAGCGACCAACGGGATTGCTTCAGCCTTTGGGTATCCCAGAATGGAAGTGGGAGGACATCACAATGGATTTTGTGGGAGGACTACCCAGGACGGTGGGACTTTGCGACTCGGTGTGCGTGATAGTAGACAGATACACCAAGTCAGCTCATTTTCTGCCAGTGAAGTCGACCTATACAGTGGAACAGTATGAATAGTTGTATGTGAGGGAGATAGTTCGTCTCCATGGGGTTCCAAAGTCTATTGTATCTGATCGAGACCCTATCTTTACCTCTAAGTTTTGAGGAACTCTGTAAAGAGCTATGGGGACCCAGCTGAAGTTTAGCATAACTTTTCATCCTCAGACTGATGGACAAACTGAGAGGACGATTCAGATGTTAGAGGACATGCTTAGGGTGTGTGTGATTGATTTCGAGGGGTCTTGGAGTAAGTATCTACCATTGATTGAGTTCTCGTATAACAACAGTTATCAATCTACGATTGGAGTGGCCCCTTATGAAATGCTATATGGGAGAAAGTGTAGATCATCCATTCACTGGGATTATATGGGTGAGAGGAGGTACTTAGGGCCAGATATGGTTCAGAAGGCTAATGAGGCAATTGAGAAGATTCGAGCCAGAATGCTTGCTTCCCAGAGTAGACAGAAAAGCTACGCTGATCCTAAGCGTAGGAATGTGGAGTTTCAGGTTGGGGACCACGTGTTTCTGCGAGTCTCACCATGGAGAGGGGTAAGGAGATTTGGAGTAAAGGGCAAGCTGAGCCCTCAGTTTGTTGGACCTTTCGAGATCATGGAGAGGATTGGATAGGTGGCTTATAGGTTGGCCCTGCCACCGTCATTGTCAGGAGTTCATGATGTATTCCATGTCTCCATGTTGCAGAAGTATGTTTCAGATACAACACATGTGCTGAAGTATGAGGATTTTGAGTTACAGACAGATTTGTCCTATGAAGAGCACCAGTTCAGATTTTGGACCAGAAGGACAAAGTTTTACGGAATAAGACAATTCCGTTAGTTAAGGTGTTGTGGAGAAATATCAAGGTCGAGGAAGCGACCTGGGAGTTGGAGACAGCGATGCGGGATCAGTATCCCGAGCTATTCAGGTAAATTTCGAGGATGAAATTCTCAATAGGAGGGGATAGTTGTAACGACCCAAAATCACTAATATGGCTTAAGGGCCCTGATTAGTGTGCCGGGAGGGCATAATTGACTTATGAGTGAATTTATTAATTTAATGCATGATTATATGATGGGCATGCTTGTATGATTATATGAATATAATTGTGGTTAAATATTATATCTGTGAGAACCACATTATCATCTGGGCAGATTTGCAGTGAACGACTTGAGGCGATCCTAGGAAGCTAGATAGCGGGAAAAGTCACAACGGGGCTTAGTATTTGACTTTGGATAAGTCAAGTATCGGGTAGTTATTTAGACTATCGGGTTATGGAAATAAATATATGGAGATATATTCGAGAGTAGAAAGCTTAGGTGGGAATATTGGGGAAATTTATCGTTTTGCTCTCGGGGACGTTTCCGGTACCCCGAGCCTCGGGATTGACTTAACTGGCTAGGATTAGATTAAGTTAATAAAAAATAGGGGAACAAAACACAAACTGACTCATACTCTCTCTCTCCTCTTCTCCTCTCTTTTCTCTCCCAAGAAACTACAGAAAACCTAAGGGAATCAGCTGGGAAAACTCTATGTTTGAGCTGAATTCATGAAGGCTTAGCTTAGCTCAGACTAAGGGTCACTCAATCAAGATTAAGGTGAGAGTTGATGTAACGCCCTGGTTACCCCAGAACAGTTACGGTGAACAGTGAACCAGAAATTTGACCCGCTACCCGAGTCCTTTGGTTAAAAACGTGATCTAAGTGTTATTATCAGGTTAAGGTGAAAAACCAGTAAAAAGGAAAGGATACATTTCATTAAGTAAATAAACTGCTCATGAGCCATTCAAAATGTTTATAAGTTGTTTACAATACAAAATGGTCGCTATTGTTTCAAATTTACAATCCCCGCCGACCTAAGCGGCAAAAATAGGGTAAACCCCTAGTCTCTCTGAGAATTCCCTGACCGTGGTGGTCAAGCGGCCAAATATGTACACAACATCGCCTAAGCTCTCCACTCAAGGTTGGGTGAGCTTCTCTTTTCCTTTACCTGCACCACACAACACCCATGAGCCAAGGCCCAGCAAGAAAACACAATAAAGCATGATATAATATCAACAATGACCATAGTAATCATTCAAGACCATCAGTCCAAAACAGATAGGTGACAGTAGCAAAAGTCACAAAAGTGGGTACAACTCCCTTTAGACATGTGACGATAGGGTCACCAGGGCTTAACTGATAAGTTTTCCTTTCATAAGTTCGAACAGGATAGGTGTATGGTGAATGGTCACCAACATAACCTTCCTCCCGACTCTAGAGTCGTAACTATGGAACAACGTTCCCTAGCCATGTGACAAACAGTCACCGGGGCCCTATGCCCTGGCTCTGAGTGCTAGTCTTAGACTAGTCAAGCGCTTATAAGTTCATCAACCTTAGGGTCGGTCCAGCATTAATGCCATAGAGCCATTCAATGCTGATATCGATTAGATCTAATCTTCATTTGGCCCGGCGTTCATAACGCTCTGCCATTTCTGACTCTTGGGTCAGTGTCCCTGACTAGTCAGTGCCATAAACAAGTAATCAACATTCACTAGCATTTAATATGCAATCCATGTCCACACATATCAACCAACATGCTTCAATAACAAACCATGCATGTCATATACCTATACAAGGTGCAACTGTATTCATACACTGTTTTCTTACCTCTGGTTCGAGTGAAAGTTATTATAAGAACGACCCCTGAGAACGATCAATCTTTAAATTCCTTGACGGTCACCTGGTTATAACCAAAATATAGAATTCATCAATGAAAACGATAACAAAGGGTTCCCAAACCAAAACCTAGCCTCCGAGACATCAAACACTACTCAACCGGGTAATAGGTTCGACCTCGAGGCCTAAGGCTTGAATCCCCAAGCTAAAAACATAATTCTAGCCAAAAAGCCACTAAGGGCCGTGGCCCTCCCTAGCTGTACCGCGATGCGCCCCTCAAACAGAGGCGGCCCTCTCTGTCAAACACCATGGGCTGCGGTGCACCACAGCCATGCCGCGACTCAATACCCAGACCAGCCAAAAATCCAACATGCACCAGCTAGACCTCCCCTGTGTTTTCCCTTGGAACCAAGCCTTCAAACTAACTCCAAACCTCCTCCAAACACTCAATTCAACCTCTAAACATCACCTATAACTCACCCTCATCAAAACCCAAGCTAAACATCAATCAAAACCTCCATAAATCCAAACTATCATCAAGAAATCACAAACTGAAATCTTAAACTAAAACAGAGTAAAAACCAGAAACTTATGGCTGAACTCACCTCAAATCCGAGTTTGAACCTCTTTCAATGGCTGAACCAAGTCTACAAACCCAGCCCCTTGATTTCCTAGCTTGAAACCTCACTTTGAGCTCAAAAACTCCAAAGGAGAAATGGTGGAGATTGATGTATGGGAAGGAGAAGTAAAACCCTGTTTTTGCTCTGTTTTTTCTACAGCCATCTAAAGTCATATAAATCCAAACCCAAATGACCTAAATACCCCTAGGTCACATAAGGTTTCTAAAATCATTCCAAGGTAAAATTGGTACTTTCTACTTATCCCGTTAATCATAATTAACGCTTCCCAATTCCCGCTAATCTCAATATTCTCAAACACCAATAATTCATATCCCGTTACCCTATAATTTCCGGTAATGCTCTAATCATTAAAAACACCCCGAGACTCACCTCGAGCCCCGAGCTTAAACCTGTTACGACCAAAGCGATAAATTATACTTAAAGATCGTCTCATGCTGAAATACTCGAACCAACCCACATTATAATGTGGCCTCACAATATATCATTGACATGCAAACAAATATACAATTATGCCCTCAACGGGCCAAATTACCAAAACACCCCTGTAAACAAATGTGGACCCACATGCATGCATTTAACATCATATTATAATATAATTCTCATAAACATGCATAAATTCATTTAATGACATAATTAAACAGTTACGACCCTCCTGGCCTACTAATCCAGCCATTAAACCATATTAGGGAATCCGGGGCATTACAACTATCCCCTCCTTACAGAAATTTCGTCCTCGAAATTTACCTGAACAGCTCGGGATACTGACTCCGCATATCTGACTCCAGCTCCCAGGTCGCCTCCTCGACCTTGCTGTTCCTCCACAACACCTTAACCAAAGGTATTGTCTTATTCCTGAGGACTTTATCTTTCTTGTCAAGTATCTGAACAGGCTGCTCCTCAAAGGAGAGATCTGGCTCAAGCTCCAGATCTTCATAACTCAAAACATGACTCTCATCAGATACATACCTCCGAAGAGCGGATACATGGAACACATTATGCACGGCCGACAATGCCGGAGGCAAAGCTAGCCTGTAAGCCACTTGACCAATCCTCTCCAGGATCTCAAATGGACCTACAAACCTAGGACTCAGCTTGCCTTTCTTCCCAAACCTTCTCACCCATTTCCATGGCGAGACTCTAAGGAAAACATAGTCTCCCACCTGGAACTCCACGTTCCTGCATTTGGGATCTGCATAGCTTTTCTGTCTACTCTGAGAAGTAAGCATCCGAGCTCTAATCTTGTCAATAGCCTCACTGGTCCTCTGAACTGCCTCAGGACCTAAGTATCTCCTTTCACCTGTCTCATCCCAATGAATGGGAGATGTGCACTTCCTACCATACATCACCTCATAAGGTGCAACTCCAATGGTAGACTGATAACTGTTATTATAGGATAACTCTATCAAAGGTAGATACTTACTCCATGATCCACCAAAGTCCAGCACACATGCCCGCAGCATGTCTTCAAATATCTGGATCGTCCTCTCAGATTGCCCATCTGTCTGAGGATGATAATCTGTACTGAACTTCAACTGTGTACCCATAGCTTTCTGTAAACTCCCCCAGAACTTGGAAGTAAAAGTAGGGTCCCGATCTGACACGATCGACCTAGGTGCTCCATGTAGGCGCATGATCTCTCTCACATAGAGATCTGCATATTGGTCAACTGTATAAGTAGTCCTCACTGGCAGAAAGTGAGCTGACTTGGTGTAGCGATCCACTATCACCCAAATGGAATCATGCTGACCAATAGTCCTGGGTAAGCCCACCACAAAGTCCATTGTGATGTCTTCCCACTTCCACTCTGGGATATCCAGAGGCTGCAATAACCCTGCCGGCCTCTGATGCTCAACCTTGACCTGTTGACATGTCAAGCACTTAGCCACATACTCTACTGCATCTCTCTTCATCCCTGGCCACCAGTACAATGATCTCACATCCTAATACATCTTCGTGGTGCCTGGATGCAAAGAGTAAGGTGTAGTATGAGATTCATCCAGAATCTCTTGCCTCAAAGCAGTGTCTAACGGAACACATATCCGTCCCTTGTATCTTAACAACCCCAAATCAGACACTGTATAATCTCTGGATGCTCCAGCCAAGACATCCTCTCTAATCTTGATCAGCTGTGGATCACTCAGCTGACCTTCCTTGATCCTCTCTAACAGTGTAGACTGTAGCGTAATATTGGCCAACTGGCCCACCAGCAACTCTATACCAGCTCTGGTCATATCATCAGCTAACTCTCTGGCTATCAGCTTAATACCATGAATCTGTCCCGGACCCTTCCGGCTTAAAGCATCAGCTACCATGTTGGCTTTCCCTGGATGATACAGAATCTCACAATCATAATCTTTTACCAACTCCAGTCAATGCCTTTGCCTCATATTCAAGTCCTTCTAAGTGAAGAAGTACTTCAGGCTCTTGTGGTTTGTATAAATCTCACACTTCTCTCCATAGAGATAATGCCTCCATATCTTTAAAGCAAAAACCACCGCCGCCAACTCTAAGTCATGAGTAGAATACCTCTTCTCATACTCCTTCAACTGACGAGAAGCATAAGCTATAACCTTCTCTGATTGCATCAGAACACAGCCCAAACCCTGATGAGAAGCATCGCAGTAAATCACAAACTTCTCCTGGTCTGACGGAAGACTCAGATTGGAGTTGTAATCAACCTCTGTTTCAGTTCCTGGAAGCTGTTCTCACATTTATCTGACCACACAAACTTCTGAATCTTGCGTGTCAGCTCAGTCAATGAAGTAGTAATCTTTGAGAATCCTTCCACGAAACGCCTATAATACCCTGCCAATCCAAGGAAACTTCTAACCTCATAAGCATTCTTTGGCCTTGGCCAATCTCTGACCGCTTCAATCTTTGCTGGATCTACTTTAATCCCCTCCTTACTGACAATATGCCCGAGAAAGGATACCTGAGACAACCAGAATTCACACTTCTCGAACTTTGCAAACAGTCCGTGTTCCCTCAATCTCTGTAGAACCAACCTGAGATGTTGCTCATGCTCTGACTCAGAATGAGAATATACCAGAATATCATCGATGAAGACAATCACAAACTGGTCTAAATAATCCTTAAACACTCTGTTCATCATATCCATGAAAGCAGCAGAGGCATTAGTCAATCCAAATGACATAACTAGAAACTCATAATGCCCATACCTGGTACGAAAAGCGGTCTTCGGTATGTCCCCCTCCTTAACCCTCAACTGATGATAACCAGGACGAAGGTCGATCTTAGAGAATACCGTCTTACCCTGCAATTGATCAAACAAATCATCTATCCTTGGCAAAGGATACCGTTTCTTAATTGTCAACTTATTCAGTTCTCTGTAATCTATACACATCCTCAGAGAACCATCCTTCTTCTTTACAAACAGAACTGGCGCACCCCAAGGTGAGAAACTAGGTCTGATAAAACCCAAATCTAACAGCTCTTGCAATTGTACTTTTAATTCTTTCAGCTCAGCTAGGGCCATTCTGTATGGTGCTCTAGACACTGGCTCCGTCCCTGGTGCCAGTTCTATAACAAACTCAATCTCTCTGTGTGGTGGCAACCCTGGAAAATCTTCTGGAAACACATCCAGAAACTCACAAACAAGTCTAGTCTCCTCTGGTCTCACTGGCACGACCTGAGTGGTATCAACCACACTGGCTAAGAATCCAATGCAACCTCCTTGCAATAGATCCCTAGCCCTCAATACAGATATCAATGGTATGCGAGGTCCATGCACAGCACCAACAAACACAAAAGGATCCCAATTCCCGCTAATCTAAATATTCTCAAACACCAATAATTCATATCCCGTTACCCTATAATTCCCAGTAATGCTCTAATCATTAAAAACACCCCGAGACTCACCCCGAGCCCCGAGCTTAAACCTGTTATGACCAAACCGATAAATTATACTTAAAGATCGTCTCATGCCGAAATACTCAAACCAACCCACATTATAATGTGGCCTCACAATATATCATTGACATGCAAACAAATATACAATTATGCCCTCAACGGGCCAAATTACCAAAACACCCCTGTAAACAAATGTGGACCCACATGCATGCATTTAACATCATATTATAATATAATTCTCATAAACATGCATAAATTCATTTAATGGCATAATTAAACAGTTATGGCCCTCCCGGCCTACTAATCCAGCCATTAAACCATATTAGGGAATCCGGGGCATTACAGTTGAATTGTGTTTTTGGGTGTTAGAACTCTAAGTTTTTGGCTGAATATTAAGGTGTTTATGATTTTGATGTTTGAGGGCTGAATTGAAGATAAGTGCTTGGGTTTTAGCTTGGAGATTGTCAAGGAGGTGGTTCAACAAAAGTGGTAAGCTTCAATTCATAATTCAAAGGTTAAAATTTGAGTTTTTGCATGACTGGTTTTGGTGTTTTGAGTTGCTGGGTTTCAGAGAATCAAAATGGAGTTTTAGTAGGTTTCTAGGCTGAATTTTTGTTGGATTATGTTGTTAAAGTCAGGATAAAAGTTTTGTGATTAGTGGGTTTTGAGTTAGGATGCTTTGGAATGGTTTTGGATGAGGTTAGGATGCTAGAAATGGTGGTTTTTCTGGGCACGAAGGGGAGGGCGGCGACTCTGTTCTAGAGCGCTGCGGCCCTACGAAGCAAGAGAGCCAAGGAGGCTCGGCCAGGGGAGAGTGCCGTGGCGCCCTTGGGCAGGGCCGTGGCGCATGTCTGCTTACTGGGGGCCTTGGGCTCTGTTTTAGAGGCGGGCCGCGGTTAGGCTTCAAGGGCCGCAGCCCTTAGGTGCATTCTTGAACATTTGGGGATTTTAGGCGCGAGAGTTTAGCCTAGGGTGCTCAGGATCGATTTCCCCACCGTGCTTGGTGGAATTCGATGTCCCGGAAGCTAGTATGGTACCCAGAAACCTTTACTTGAATATTAATGGAATCCAATACCTTGGTTGTGACTAGGTGCTAAAGCTAGGGCTCGGGAACAGATCGTGCTCGAGAAGCGTCGCTCGTAATCAGTGAACGTAAAAACTAAAGGTAAGAAAACTGCACCCGGTTGTATAATTGTAATGGGACTAAGGGCTCCCTAATATGTATGCTTGAAAGGATGGTATTATGCCATGTAAATAGTGAACCAACGACCTAAGAGTGCCAAGGGTTACACTAGCGCACAGGGCGCGGCTTGGCCACTGGTAGTCGAGGACAGCTTATTTTGCACTGAGCTCGGTTTAAGCAGGCCGGAGTCAGTGGGGTAAACAGAGGGTGTGGCCTAAGTTGTCGGCCCTGACTACTATGTGACCTAATTGTTATTTGTGACTAGTTGCATTATTGGTTATGTATAAGTGCTAAGTGGTTAATGTGGAGTATTAAGTGTTTGAACATGCTTAAAGAGTTGATTATCTGTTGTTGTTGTTGTTTGTGTTGCATATTATGTTTTCTTCCTGGGCCTTGGTTCACGGGTGCTACGTGGTGCAGGTAAAGGCAAGGGCAAGCTTGATCAGCTCTGACTTGGAGAGCTCTGCGAGCTGAATGTACATGACCAGCTGCTCAGCTACCACAGTTGAGGATTAGGCAGGGACGTGAGAACCAGAATTGTCTATTTTGCCTTAGTATGGTTGACGGTTGTCTGTATTTTGGAGATTCTGTAAACCAACTTTTAAACTCCGTTTCTTTTTGGTATCCCATGTACAAAACTGTTTAATTATATAAAGTGTAACTTTTGAGACCAAAACTTTTTTAACCCTAGCTCATACATGTTTAGTGACACGTTTTTAAATTAATGACTTGATTAGCAAGTCCCGCACCTTTATAAATACACAATGTAACAGTCTTGGCTATCCAGGGCGTTACAACTTGGTATCAGAGCATCCTAGGTTTAAGGGTTCCTGAAGATCGGCTAGACATGTACATTCACTGCTAGAGACAAGCTCGATTCAAGGTTTGGTAATGTGTGTAGATGCTTATATGCTTATATGCCTGAAATGAATTATAAATGTTGTTGTTTATTGGATTAATAGGAAGCATGAGATACTGATAGGGCCTGGCCCTTGAGTGTTGTGTGAAAATATTAAGGCATGCTTATCAGCATCGCAGTGCATGTAAATGAGTATTTGAGTGATTAATTGTAAATTGTGTATTGGTGAATACGTGGTAATGTTGGGGCATGCTTATTAGCAGCCAGTGCATGTGGGTGGATGCCTATATATTGAATGATTGTAATTGGTTATGTTCCTTTGATGGATTTTGGAGAAGTTTTCTTTTACCCTGTCATCATGGTCTAATTGCCGAGTCGTTGATTGTAGATTGACTTGGATAGTTATGCGCCCAAGAAAATCTACGCGACTAGCTGGCACTAGGTCTGGGACCGAGGGTGATGATTAGGGCCAGATTCCTCTGCCAGTCCGTGAGAACTGGCAGCAACTCATGGCAGATATGCAGGCTTGATTACAGAGCCAGGATGAACAGATTCGCCTATTGCGACAGCAGGCTCCATCAGGGAGCGCTGCCCTTACTGTACCACCTGCAGTGGTACCAGCTGTACAGTCTGGGGAGGTTGGGAACAGGTGAGAGCCGTTATATGAGCGGTTCAGGAAGCAGCAACCTCCAATCTTTGAAGGGGGGCCTGATCCACTGAAGGTTGAGCCATGGCTGACTATGATTACTATTATCCTAGATTTTATGAGGATAGAGGGGCATGACAGAGTGGCCTGTGCCACATATATGTTGAGAGAGGATGCCCGCATCTGGTGGGAAGTGGCTTCACAGACCAGGGATGTCACTACTCTGAGTTGGGAAGGCTTCGGGGACTTGTTTAGCCAGAAATATTATAATGTTGCTGTCAGGGCAGCAAAAGTTAATGAGTTTGTGGGTTTGGTTCAGGGCAATATGACTGTTACAGAGTATGCCCTAAAATTTGACAGGCTTGCGAAGTATGCCCCAGATCTTGTGCCTACTGATGCTGCTAGGCAAGATAGATTTATCAGGGGGCTTAATGCTATGATAGCCCGGGATGTCAAGATTACAATGGTACCTGGAGGAACAACTTATGCCCAGGCCGTTGAGAAGGCTCTTTATCGCTGAGGAAGCGGAGAACAAGATTTGGAGGGAAAGTGCGGTGAGGCGTGAGGGCCGCAGAGTAGTGCCTCCTTACTTAGGGACAGGTAGGGGCGGAGGCCCCAGTGACTTCAAGAGAAAGACTCCTGACACTTCGACCGGTGCTGGTCCTGATAGGAGCGGTCGGGGTGGTTAGAGTGGCCGTCAGGGTGGCGGCGAGGCATGGCAGACCTATCCAAAGTGCCCGAGGTGTAGAAGGCATCACTTAGGTGAATGTCGGGCCAAAGCTTGTTTTGTGTGCGGAATAGTGGGGCATCTCAGGAAAGACTGCCCAACAGTGAAGAAAGCTGAAGCAGGGAAAGTGGATAGCTTGACTCCAGCTTGAGTATTCACTTTGACGCAGGCGGAGGCCGAGGCTAGTCTCTCGGTAGTTACAGGTCAACTTTCTAGCGCTGGCTCTCCTTTTACTGTATTGATTGATTCGGTAGTTACAGGTCAACTTGCTAAAATTATTGTTTACTATTTGGGCACTGTTCTTATGAAGTTAAAATAATATCTTAGTGTCTGGGATTGATTTAGAACTATGTTAGGTTGATTTGTTATTTTTTGTTAATTATTTGGTATTTTATGCATGTAAAAAAAGGGGTAATTTATGCATAAATAATTACAATAATTTGTATAAGTTTCTAAGTTGTTTAATCATGTTTCATAATCTGTATAAATGGTTAGGAAGCATGTTAGGTTCTGGTTTGGGTAATTGTATTGAGTATCCAATTATTTTGGGAATTATGTGTAATTAAAATGATAATTATTGAAAATAAATAATTATAAGGAAATAATTAGTTTAATCTGACTTTATAGGTGTAAAAATAAACTTAGAATCTGCTTTAGTAAATTTTGGTCATTTATTTGATTATTTGATTATGATCTATTTGTTTTGTGCATAAAGATGATAAGAAATGTGATGATTAGTATTATAGGTTGTAATTTTGTGGTGAAACCTTGATGTGTTTCATAATTGTGTTTTGAGTGTGTCATTGTATTGTTGGGTGATTAGGATCTAGTTCTTAACAAGGACACTCAGCGAGGGGTTCGAGGTAGAACAAAGGAATATTTTTTGCAATTGAGGTAAGAAGAGTGGACATCTGCGCATAGGGTGTATGTTTAAGCATACAACCTTGTTTCTTGGTTTGTATTAATTTACGTTATGTACTGTGATTGATTACTGTACACACTTAGTATTGTTAGCATGAGAATAGTGCTAGGGTTTTCGATGCTTGTGTGAGCATAACACTTGCAGGTACACTAAGAGCTTATCATTGGTGAGTACAACTTGTGGTAAGTGAATGCCATGTTGGATGCCAAGTGTGAGAATAACACGAGGCAGGGCATATTACATTCATGTTGATATGATTATCGTATGTGAGCATAATGTGCGGTATGAGACTTTGTTTGTTATGTGTGTGAGTATAGCATGCATTGGATCAATATTATATGAATTGTTATTGCTTAAGGTTTTGATTAAGCTATGTTGTATTATTTGGTTAGGGGGGTTATGTCCTACATAGCTCTTCTTATTAGGGGTACTCTGTGTGCATGTAAAGGCAAAGCAACGCAGTGAGTGAAGCGGGCTTGAGGCGTGGATGTTACATGTTAGCGGAGGGTTCACAACGTTTTAATGTTTTAAAGACTTAATGAACTTTTATCACTTTTGGACTATGTTTTTTTTAGGTTAGATTAAGTTTTAAGACTTGAAAATGTTTTATTTTAAAGAAATAGTGAGATCTCATGCCTTGTTTATTTCAATAAAATAGTATTTTAAATGGTTATTTTATTTATTGATTTAAATGGACTTTCATAAGTGACGTCTCGGGAAATCGGGGTTTTACAAAAACCTTGGCTCATAAATCAAGGGCAGCAATAGCGTGCTGAGCGCTAGTCAATATGGTTAAGCCTATTCAGGAGCGCATTATACGCTTGTCCGACCCAATGGTCACGAAAAATTAAAGCGCCAAGTACGTTGGGCCAGCTCTAAGGCTGGTTATATAGAGGATAGGGCACGGGCCCTAGGGGTGACTCATTAGTGCCACATCCTAGGGTGATGGGCCCCAATATGACTTATTAACCATTTATTTAGGGCAGCGGGCCCTCGTTATGACGTAGTAGTAATTTATTTGTAATTGTATATGAGTAGGTTATTACTGCTTGGAATGCTAGATATGCATTTGGAATCTGTATTTACTATTCATGCACATGCTTAAGTTTTCTTATTGAGCATTGGCTCACGGATGCTACGTGGTGCAGGTAAGGGCAAAGGAAAACTGGACTAGCCATAAGTTGGAGAGCTTCAGTGGCGGCGTGTATATATGCGGCTGCTTGACCATCACGGTCAGGGTTATCTTGCAGGGACTAGGGTTGTATCCCTTATTTTGCCGCTTAGATCGGCTGGTTGTAACTTTTGATCTATAATAATCATTTTAAACATCTGCTTATATTATTTTGGGATCCTATGTATGTACTAAACTTTTAAATGAAAAGTCAACATTCCCTTTTGACCAAAAAATTTAACCCTCACCCTTGTCACTAACCTTAGCTACACGTTTATAACCAAATGACTTGATTTGCAAGTCTAACACTATTTAAAGTATACAGTGTAACAGTCCTGGATTAGGATGGTATTACACTAGATCTTGGCGAGGATTTGGGGATCTGTGCATTTTTTGAGGACGTAAACCATTTATTTTATGGTTTTTCTGTCCATTTTTTTTGAGGTATTGGTGGAAATGACCGCATCACAAACCAAAATTTGCAAGCTAACCATTCTCTTTTTCTTTTCTTTTTTCATTTATTAGATTTTTAAAAATTGATGATTAGGCATTCAATTAACATTTAAACAACAAATTAACTAATAAAAAATAATTAAGCCAAAAAACAAAAACTTAGAGAAAGACCCAATCTCTCTTAACACCTTCTTCTCCTTAACCTCTCCCCACTTTCTCTTCAACTCCATCTCAAATATCTTCTTTAGTTATATACACATTTTTCTTGGGCTCTTAAGATATCACTCATCTTTGCATCTACCATTATAAAAAGAAAATAAGAAACCATTAAAGAAGAAGAGGAAATTCCATCCAATAATTTTAATGGTTAGTATTCAACTTCAAACTCATATTTAATAATTGGTCATTCATTATATTGGATTATATAACTATACTAAGCATAAAATTTTTAAAAACATTACATAAAAAAAAAAAAAAATTGGTGTGAAAGTCAGTGCATTTCAAGGTTGAAGACGACCTGCAAATAAACGACCCTATGCGACCCAACAGGGTCATTTAGTGTAATTTTCCATTGCTGAAAATTACACTAAGCGGCCCTATGGGTCGCAGAAGGTTGCTAAGAGTCGCACATGGTCGCTTAGTGCAATTTTCAAATGAAAATGCACCAAGTGGTCATGTTTAATGCATAGAATTGCCTCTAAGTGGTGATGTTTAATGCATAGGATTGCCTTTTGTGTTTAAAAGTGAACTTGAATGATAACGACACTTGGAAATGGCTTGGAATTGGTTGCAATATGTACTTTTGGGTTGATATGAGTACTATTATTATTGGTTTATGGGACTTTTAATAATGGACTTGTGTTTTTATACATGTAATTGCACTAAGTGACCCTAAAATTATAGTGAATGACCTTAAAAGACCCTCAGGATCGCTTAGAATAATATTAACAACCCTGACTTTGTAGTAAGCGACCCTGGAATTATTCTAAATGACCCTCAGAGTCTCTTAGAATCGTTTAATATAATATTAGCAACTTTAAATTTTCACTAATAAACTCTGAAATTACACTAAGAGACATAAAAAAAACCCTGAGGGTCCCTTAGAATAATATTAGCAACCCTAAATTTGCACTAAGCGACCCTAAAATTACACTAACGACCCTAAAAGACCTTGATGAGGGTTGCTTTGAATAATATTAGCAACCCTGAAATTGCACTAATCAATCCTGAAATTACACTAAACGACCCTAAAAGACCCCGAGGGTCACTTATAATAATATTAACAACCTAAATTTACACTAAGCGACCCTAAAAGACTCTAAGTGTCGCTTAAAATAATATAATTAAATGATGAAATCACTTATACAATGTAATTTAATGATGAAATTGGACTTATATAATGTAATTCAATGGTGAAATATCTCATATAGTGTAATAAAATAGTCAAATCATTAATAAAATGACTTATATAATATGATTCAATGATAAAATCACTTATAGGTTAATTAAATAGTCAAATTATTAATTAAAGAACTTCTATAATACAATTGTATAATGAAAATATCGCTTATAAAGTGTAATTAAATGGTCAAATTGTTAATAAAAAGATTTATATAGTGTAATTCAACTATTTGGAATTAATAAAAAGAACTTCTCTGTTTGTAATTCGTACCGATTTGGTACCCTCTGCTGGAATTTAGTCAACCCATATTTCAAATATGAACATCTTGCCCATCTTTTTAATAATTTATTTGATTTGATTTTGTTTTTGTTATTTTAAAATGATTCAAAAATATTTTTAAATTAATAAAATAAATTAAATGTATATAAATATTTTTGTTATTTGTTTTATAAAATGAATCAATTAAATGTAAATTTTTAAATAAAAAATAATATAAATTTATTTTAAAATAAAAATACTTAATAAAACTCCTTAAATTAATAAAATAAACATAAATATGTTTAATTCCAAATATAAATTAAAAAATAAATAAAACCATTATTTTTAAATTAATTAAAATAAACTAAAAGCCTAATAAATTTTTTAAGTTTTAATTAAACTATTTTTGTTTGAATTTATTTTAAATTTTGGCTTTCAAGTTTGTTTAACCATATTTTGACTTGATGATGTGGCTTCTACGAAAGAGACACGTGGCGTCATAGCACATTAAATTCAGGAAGCTGGTCGGAAGGAGTAGCTGCTCGAGGAGGCTACGTCAGAATATAAAATATTGTTTAGCAAAGATCCAATAACCTGCTCGGTGATGGAGAAGACTAGTACCATCCCATGAAGCTGCTCGAAGTACAAGACTTGCTCAATAGTAAGACGTTTTAACCCAAAGATCCGGGTTTCTCGAGACACTATCAAATATACCAATATATTTATGTAACTGTTATATAAATTGTATTATTCTTATATTATTTGAATATGTAATTGAATGTACTAATCCCACACCTACACATGTAGGACCTAGATTTGCTTGTAAAGGCCCATGGCCCACTAAGACTCTCTATAAATAAGGGGTTCATTCAATCATTAAGGCTAAGTGAAAATTACGAGTGGAAAAGCTAGAGATTTCTTTTGTAAGCACTTTACATACAAAATCCTTTGAATTGTATTCTTTTGTTAGCTTAAGAAACTCAGTTGAACCCTGTATCTTCTTGATCATGAGTTTGACAATTCTTTGATAAATAAAAGTGCAAGTGGACGTAGGTCATTTTCAACTCTTGGGGACGAACCACTATAAAATATTTTGTGTCGTTTTCTTGATTTCAGTTTGTTATAAGTTTATTCTATCGTTTAAATTGACTTAGTGTCATTGACCAAAACGCTGGTCAACATTTTGGTGATTTCGTTGAGAGCTGAACTTAAGATCTTATTTTATTAGATCCACCTGAAACAATGGTTATCACTACTAGAAGCCAGAGTCAAGAGCCACAAGGGGGGAACCCTAACACTTCCCATCCTAATCGGCCATCGAGCAGTCAAATCCCTCCTTTGCTCCCTGCTCATCCATTTCATCATCCTGGAAACCTGCCTCTACCAGCCACTTTTGGGCATGATGAGCCCTATGTGGACTTAAGAGAAGAGATGCACCCCGACCTTGAACAACTAAAAGGGGTAGTGGGGCAGATGTAGTAGCAATTCATTGCCATGCATGAAAGTCGGGCACGTTCTCAAAAGGCTATATCTGAAGCCCTAAAAAAACAACGACAATATTTAAAAGCCTGGATGGATCAGAGACAGCGAACCCTTGAAGCTCGCTAAGAAGAAGCTAACCGTCATAATGCTGAGGCAGCAAGTTTGCTAGAGGCTGTCTTGTCACATAATCAAGTAGCGAGACCACTACCAGTGCATCCTCAGCCTGAGAACATTAGTCAGGTGAATCTTGAAACCCAACGACTAGCTGGTCAAGCCCCATAAGCTGTGCAGCGATTGCGGTCTTGTGACCAGGTGATCCCTCATAGACACGCTAGGAGCCATCACTCCCATAGGGGAACTCAGTCAAGGGTGCAGTGACCGCTCCACCAAGATGAACAGGTGCTTCCTAATAGGGAGCAAGGTTGTGCCAGACTAGTTTCTGGAACGGGAAGACCTACTAATGAGCACCCTAGGCAAGCATTCTTAAGAGGTGGGCAACCTCCAAATTCTGAAGTTGGTCCTCAATACCAACAACTAGGGAATGAGAGAGGTGCTAGCCAAAATTGAGGCCAACCACCTCACTTTACTAGACACAACTGTGGTCATAATCATAGAAAAAACAGAAGGAGAAATGACCAAGAGGCTAGCAGTAGTTATCAAACAAATTACAGATATGGTTATGATGATAATGAAGGGGATCGTCGGTACTACCAACCCCGTGACCAACAACAGTATAATGACCACCGACCGAGCGAAAATCCAAGAGGACAGTTTGTTCTGCCAAGGCCACCTGGGCCTCAAGATATTCCACCTAGGGGTAATGTGCAGCCTGAAGGACCATTTGTCCCACCAAGGCAGGAAGAGCCAGCAAACTGTCCTGCGAGACCACCTCCTGGTCCTCCTCGAGCAGACAGTCAAAATGTTGGGGGCGACCAAGAGGGGGAAGTTTCTTTAATGGATTGGGAAACAGAGAGCCTAACCTCCGCGATGTCCTTAATTAGCTTAGGGAAGACAACGCGTTTAATGTTGTGGAACCCGTCGCACCGATAATCCTGCATGCACCATAAGTAGGAGCTACTGCAATCCCAGTTGCAGCATCAGCTGTTATGCCACTGCTTGCACTTTCAATCCAGGCGCAATTGGAAGGTCTTACTCAAATGGTACGAGAGCTAACATCCCCAAAGCTCACAAACATTGACCTAGAAAGAAGGAATGGGTCTCCTTTCTCAGATCGAATCATTGCCCTGATAGTACCACCCAAGTTCAGGATGCCAACTTGGAAGATGTATAATGGAAAGGAAGATCTTGTCTCACATGTTAACAATTTTGAGATACAAGCGGAATCTAAGGGGTTAGAGATGACGTTCATTGTAAGATCTTTCCTGCTACTTTATCAAATTCTGCTCAACAATGGTTCTTCAAACTAGAGCTAGGAACCATTACATCCTGGGATACATTTGTGAGGCTCTTTTACTTATAATTCTTTGTTGCTCGTATCCAACCTGATGAACTCAACGTCCTTGTTGACATTAAGCAAGGATCGAATGAGCCTCTGAAGGACTATGTGCATAGGTTCATGCAAGAGGCTGCCTGGTCAAAGACGATCAGCGACAATGGAAAACTAATGGCCATTATGGTTGGCATCCAAGTAAAGGGTCCCCTATGGATTTACCTAAGGAGGAAAACCGTCTACTTAACAAGAGAGTTCTTAGATCGAGCAAACGAATTCATTAAACTAGAAGAGGCCATTAGAAGAGCAGATCAAGCCAATCAGGTAGGTACCAGTACTGTCATTCCACCCAAAGATAATGGAGCTCCAAACCAGAACCAGAACAAGACAACCAATGGTAATGGTAATGGAAGTAATAACGGACAAAGAAGTGGAAAACGAAACAACAACTCGAACGATGGCAATAATAAAGACAACAAAAGATCCAAAACCAATGATAAGCCACAGGAGTACAATCCTCATTTTACCACTTACTCTATGCTCTTGGGGTCACGAGCAGAAGTCTTTCAAACTAAGCCAAGGTACCTTATAGGAAGCCTAATCCCATAAGGAAATACATAAGTAAGAGAGGCACAGACAAGTTCCGTCGTTTCCATGATGACTACGAACATGACACAACAAGTGTAACTAGCTTAAGGACAAAATCGAATTTCTCATCCGCCAAAACCATCAGGCCATGAGAAGTTATGTTCGACGTCCTGCTGATCAAACCCAAGTTGTTGCGCCAAATTCGAATGCACTAGTTCAACCATTATAGCCAACTCTCGTAGCTGGTCGCCAAGACATGATATGCGAAGGACCATACTTGGTAGGTGAAAGTAGAAAATCCTTAGAACGCTATGCTCGGACACTTCACCACGAACTGGTGAATGAAGTATTGGCAGTCGATGAGCGTACTCTCCAAACCCCTCCTATGAATGTAAGCCAATAACATTCACTGAGGATGATGTCACGCATGTGAGATTCCCTCATAATGATCCTTTGGTAATCAAGGCCCAGATTGCCAACATGATCGTGGCACAAACAATGATAGATCATGGTTCCTCAATAAACATTATGTTCAATACAATCCTTGAAAGAATGAAGTTGTCTGTTCGAGACCGAGAACCGTACACACAAAATTTATATGGTTTTACCGGAGAAGGGATGACTCGAGCAGGATCAATCAAGTCAGCAGTAACAGTGGGAACTACACTTGCAAACAACACGGTTATAGCAACATTTGTTGTGGTCGATATTCCCTCGGCCTTCAATGTCCTCTTAGGAAGACTGATCTTGATCGACTTGCGAGCCATAACATCCATGTTTCATCTCAAGATGAAGTTTCCTACAAATTCCAGAATTGGTTGTGCAAAAGGAAACCAGAAAGAGGCTCAGGAATGCTATAATTCTTCCATTACAACAGCTAAGAAAGGCTGGCCACGACCAACATGATATTTGTTGGACCGGCGATTAGCAAGCCAATAACATAAATAGGAATAAGTACCATCGAGCAGCAAGGTAATGTGTACCAACCCAAATTTCATAATAAGGCTTAGGGCCTTGATTAGGGAGCCTGGATGGAAAATTATGGAATTATATGATCATATGATATTTGTGTGCATTATTATGTGAATATGTGAACAATATTATAATGTGACTTGATATGCATGTTTAGGTGTATTAAATATGTATGTGAGCCCATTTCTGATTAATTGGGCAAGTTTCATATTTTGGCCCATTTTGGGTATATTTGGCATATATGTGGTATGTGTGTGGTGCTTCATTATTATTTTGTTATGCTAAGGTTACTTAACACGAGACGATCCTAGGAGGTAAGCCAGTGGGAAAGTCACAACGGGATCCATACTTGACTCGGAGTGAGTCAATGGGTATTTAGCATTACCAGGATATTGGGTAATGAGAATAAATATTTGGTGATAAATTGGGAGTTAGTGAGATCAGGGGAAAATTATGGGAATTTTGACTATTTTACCCCGTGGGGCGTTTTTGGGACCCCGAGCATTAGGATTTGCTTGGGGTTACTTAAGCTTAAAGTAACCTGTTAAAATTATAAAAGAACGTTCCGAAAGGTTCTCTCTCCCTCTCGTTCCCTTTTCGACACCCAATCAAATTTTCAAAGAAAACTTGAGTTTTAGGACTTGGATTCAAGCAAGGATTGAGGCATAGCGATTCAAGGGGAGATTAGAAGCTTATTAGTCGAAGGATTTAGTTGGGAAACAACTTAATCGAAGGTAATCCAAGTTTTAAGTTTTGAGTTTTTAAGCTTGAATTGGATTTTATATTTTGATGAGTTTTTGGATGATTTGAAGCTTGGATTTTTAATGGTTTTGGTTAATTATGATGTTTAGGAACTTTGATGTTGGGATTTGGAGATGTTTGGATAGGTTTTTGGAAGGTTTTTAAATGAAGAAAATGAAGGTTTTTGGTTGGCTCGTGGTTGGGCTGCGGCCCAGGTTTGATGAAGAGGATGAGGTTGCCTAATGGGCATGTAGGGCCGCGGTGCAAGGTTGGTGCACCGCAGCGCAAGGTGCAGGCAGAGAGGTGGTTTGGCTTATGTTTGGAGGTGGGCCGTGGCTCAGGGTTTGGGGGTCGCGACGCTTAAGGGTAGTTTTGCCCAGATTTGGTTTTTAGTCATGGGAACTTAACTCTAAGGGCCTGAGATCGATCCTACTACCCAATTGAGTGGGATTCGATATCCCAGAGGCTTGGGTTGGGTTTGGAAGTATTTATTTACTTATTTTGATGAGGTTTTATATTATGGTTGTGACTAGGTTATCATTAGGGGCTTGGAAACAGGATCGTGCTTGTGGCATGTTTATTGGTAACATGCATGGTTATTGATGAAGTATGTTGAGTGCTCTATATATTGACAGTGATTGCATAGTAGCTTTGCTTATCTGTGTATGGCACTGACCTATGAGTCAAGAATCGACTATGGTGTCAGTATTGACTGTGAAGCTGTGATTTATTAGTCAAGTTCAGTAGTAGTACTGAGCACCGGTCGTATGGAATTGACCTATGAGTCAAGAACGGTATTAGCGTGTTTAACGCAAGCCAAAAAGATTAGATCTAATTGACATAAGCATTATCAACATAAGCATGAAATGCTTGACTGACCTTAAGTTTGATGAAAACAAAAGTGCTTGTCTAGTCTAAAGGTAGTTACTTAGAGCCAGAGCCCAAAGGCTCAGGTGACTGTAATGTCACATGGCTAGGGTGTGGAACCCAAGTTTGTGACTCCATAGTCACTTATCTGGTTAGGGTGTGGAACCCAAATTCGCGACTCCATAGTCACTTATCTGGTTAGGGTGTGGAACCCAAGTTCGTGACTCCATAGTCACTTATCTGGCTAGGTGTGGAACCCAAGTTCATGACTCCATAGTCACTTATCTGGTTAAGGTGTGAAACCCAAGTTCGTGATTCCTTAGACACTTATCTGAATGGGCTGCAAGCCCCAACATGATTACCAGAATCATTAGTGATATTCACTTAGGATTGACTTGATAGTCATCCATATAGGAGGGCAGAGCCCATAATCATTTATTTAGACTTGCTTGCATGCATGAATTGGGCTATTATTGCTAGGCATGCTATTATGATTCAATGACATATTATTACCTGTTCATGAGCATATTGAGTTTTCTTGCTGAGCCTCGGCTCACGGGTGCTATGTGGTGCAGGTAAAGGCAAAAGAAAGCTGGACCATCCTTGAGTTGGAGAGCTTAGGTGACAATGTGTACATATGCGGCTACTTGACCACCACGACCGAGGGTTCAAAGAGGAACTAGGATTAAACCCTATTTGTCGCTTAGGTTGGCTGGTTGTAAATATTCTATTCTAATTAACCTTTAAAATATATTTTTGGGATCCCAAGGTATACAGTAAACATTTTAGTGAAACGTTATATCTTTGACCAAATTTTTTTAACCCTAAACCGTTAATCATACTTAGTTACACGATTATGGCCAAATGACTCGGTTAGCGAGTTTAGAACATTTTAAAATGCATAATGTAACAGTCCCTAGGTAGTAGGGCATTACAACTTAGTATTAGAGCAAGCCAAGGTTAAGGGTTCTTGAAGACAAGCTGGGCATGTACACTCGCCACTAAAGACAGCTTCACTCAGGGTATGGTAACTATTTATGTAGTTATGTGATTAACTACTTAAATAGAATGTAAATGCTTTACTTGCATATTGTATTAGGGAGCATGAGATTCTGATAGAGCCTAACTCTTGATTATTGATATGATTACATGATTACCTACTCCGTGATCATATGAATGTGTTATTTGTATGCTGAAGTTGGAAGCATGGTGTGTATGTTGGAAGAGCAGGGGTTATGAATTGATATACGAATGCTATGGGCATCTTTTTAGCACTGCAGTGGTTTGTGAATATAGTGTGGTATGATTGTTCCCATGGGGAAGGCTTTTGATATGCTCATCGTGTTTAATGGGTCAAGTTATTGACTGCAGATTCAATCAGCAGGTATGTATCCAAGGCAAATAATGAGACCTGGTGGTGGTTATACCGAGGTTGGGAATTACAGCCAGGGTTTGAGTTCTTCACCTGCCCCTCATAATTTTCAGCAGGAGTTTACAGATGTGCAACTAAGATTATAGAGGCAAGAGGAAGAGATTAGGTGTTTGAAACAGCAGCAGGTTCTGTCAAGGAACACCTCTTCCTTTGCTATGCTAGGAGTGGCACCAATTTTGGCTCAGCCTAAGGTTGAGAACAGGTGGGAATTTCTTTGTGGAAGGTTCCAGGAGTATTACCCTCCAGTCTTTGAGGGAGGCCTAAATCCATTCAAAGCTGAGCAATGGATGGGCATGATCAGTTCCATTCTCGACAGTATGGGGGTGGTAGGTCACGATAGGGTGATCTGTGCTACATTTGTAGTGCTGGATGATGCCTGGACATGGTGGGAAGTGGTATCCCAGACACGAGATACAACTGTGATGGACTGGAAAGAATTTAGGCAACTGTTTAATGAATGATATTACTACGATGTTGTCAAGACTGCTAAGATGAATGAGTTTCTGAACCTGGTTTAGGGAAATGCAACAATAATCGAGTATGTTAATAGATTCGATGGGTTGGCCAAGTTTGCTTTGATATGGTACCCACGGATGTAGCTTGGAAGAAAAGGTTTATCCAGGGATTGAATCCCAGAATAGCTCAGGGCGTTGGAGTCGCCCTAGTGTATGAAATCTCTACCTACTCTCAGGTGGTAGGGAAGGCTCTTGATGTTGAGAGCACAGGAAATGAGATTATAAAGGAGAGTGTCAGAGAGCACAGAGCTCAAAAAGCGCTACCTTCATTTATTGGATTGAGCAAGAACAAGGATTGGAAAGTCTGCCTAGAATGCACTCGGTGTAAGAGGCGTCATCTGGGAGAATGCCGAGCAAAGGCATGTTCTTTATGTGGGATGGTTGGGCACCGTAAGAAGGATTGCCCAAGGCAAAGGAAGGATGAGAAAAATAGGGTGGACAGCTTGACTCTAGCTCGAGTGTTTGCTCCGATACAGTCAGAGTTGGAGACTGAGACTGAGACTGAGACTGGTTCCTTAGTGGTGGCAAGTCAGCTTTCTAGTTCTAATTTTTGTGTTGTGCTGACTGGTTTTGGTGCCATGTTATTCTTTGCTTGGTGCATATAGAGAGGCATAGAGTTGGTATGCAGATTACATGGTTATGTTGTGATGAGAATTTGATACTTTATTGGTAATTTGAAGAGATGGATTAGGCTATGGTGAGAAGGGACTCATCAGTTGATTTGATAGGGTTGGTTATGACTAACTTCAGTATGATCCTGGATTTGAATTGGTTAGCCAAGTATGGGGCAATGATAAATCGTGAGGAAAGGATATAAATCCTTGGGTTTGAGAGTGGGAAACCCTTGTGGCAGTTGGCACTATGCTGATGACATTTGTATTTAGAGCTAGAGATCTATTGTAGGAGGATGCATAAAACTCCTAACTAGTGTGGTGGATACCACTCAGGTTGTGCCAGTGGGATCAGGACAGATCAGATTAGCCTGTGAGTTTCTGCATATGTCTCCATGGGATTTGTCAGGATTATCTTTAACCAAAGAGATAGAATTGTAATTGGATTGGTGCCAAGGATAGGATCAGGTCTAGGGAATTGTATTGGACGACTTCAACAGAACTGTAAGAACTAAAGGCTCAGTTATTGAGTAAGATGGTATTCTCCAAAGTGGATCTTTGATCTGGTTAGTACCAGCTGAAGATCAAGGAGAAGGATATGTAGAAGACTATTTTTATATTAGATGAGGGCACTTGCAGTGCTGAGTTGTGTTTTGAGGATTTGGTTAATGCCGAGTTATTTTGATGGATTAAATGGACAGAGTATTCAAAGATTATCTTAATTGGATTTGTAATCGTCTTGATCAACAATATTGTGTTATATTCTTGGTTGGAGATTTGCCGAGGTCCAAGAACGCCTTAGAGGTTAGGAGTGTCCTTGGACGGGCAGGATATTACATGTGCTTTGTGGAAGAGTTCTAAGTCTTTTTACAGAGCAGAACCAGTTTATAGGTTATTATGATATCTCATTGACATGAAAAGGTGATTGCCCAAGCATCGTGTTATTTGAAGGGTGTGACTAGAACTAAAGTAGAGTTACTGGTGGGCCAGGTGGCCAACATTACAATTGAGTTTACTATTTCAGATAGGATTAAAGGAAAACAATTAAGTGAACCCATAGATGGGAAGAATTGAGGGGAATGTCTTAGCTGGATTAGCTAAGGACTATGCAGTGTCAGGTATGAGTTTATTGTGTTATAGGGATCAGACTTGGGATCCAATGGACATTGGAATTAAATGGGAGATTCTGGATGAATCTCATACTACCTCTTACTCTCTTCATTCAGGCATCATGAAAGATGTACCAAGATCTGAAAGATTTATATCGATGGCCTGGGATGGAGAGGGACGTAACAGAATATATGAAAAAGTTCTTAACCTGTTAGCAGGTCAAGATAAAGTATCGGAAACTAGTAAGGCCATTACAACCTATGTGTAATCCATAGTGGAAGTAAGGAAACATTGCGATAGGTTTCGTAGTGGGGATGCCCAAGATAATGGGCCAGCGTGATTTGGTTTGGGTCATTATGGACCAGTATTTAAAGTAAGTTCACTTCTATCAGTAAGGACAAGTAATATAATTGATCAGTATACAGACCTCTATGTGAGAGAGGTAGTATGCCTTCATGGAATTCAAGATCTATCTTATTGGATGAGGACCCTGTTATTACTTCTAAGTCTTGAGGAAGATTGCAGAAGGTGATGAGTATACAGTTGGAGTTTAGTACAATTCATTATCCTCTAACTGATGGTAAATTAGAGAAAGAGAGTTATCCAGTCAATGGAGAGGCACCTTATGAGATGTTGTATGGTAGGGAATGTATATCACCGATTCACTGGGATGAGATGGATGAGATGTTATATCTGGATCCTGAGGTAGTTTAGGGGATTGTTGAGGCTATTGAAAAGGTTAGAGCTCGTATGCTCACTTTTCAAAGTAAATGGGGAAATTATGTTGAGCTGAAATGCAGGAACATGGAATTCCAAGTGGAAGATTGTATCTTCCTTAGATTATCACCATGGAAAGGGGTGAGCAAATAAGGGCAGGTTGAGCCCTAGATTAGTAGGACCGTTGGAAATCCTGATTAGGATCAGTCAAGTTGCCTATGGATTGGCTTTATCTTTGGCACTGTTAGCAGTATACAGTGTATTTCATATTTCCAGGTTGAGGAAACATGTGCTAGATGAGACTTATGTATTGAGTTATGAGAATTTGGAGTTAGATGTCAAGTTATCCTGTAAAGGGTAGCCAGCTCATATATGAGACAGAAAGAACAATGTTCTGAGAGACAAAGTTATACCTTGGATTAAGGTATTATAAGGAAACAAAGAGGTCGAGGGAGCGACTTGGAAACTGGAATCAAATATGCAGAATTTATACTCCGGGCTGTTCAGATAAATTTCGAGGAAGAAATTTCTGTAAGGAAGGGATGGTTATAACGACCCAAATTTCCTAATAAGGCTTAGGGCCTTGATTAGGGAACCCGGATGGCAAATTATGGAATTATATGATCATATGATATTTGTGTGCATTATTATGCGAATATGTGAACAATATAATAATGTGACTTGATATGAATGTTTAGGTGTATTAAATATGTATGTGAGCCCATTTCTGATTAATTGGGCAAGTTTCATATTTTGGCCCATTTTGGGTATATTTGGCATATATGTGATATGTGTGTGGTGTTTCATTATTATTTGGTTATGCTAAGGTTACTCAGCACGAGACGATCCTAGGAGGCAAGCCAGTGGGAAAGTCACAACGAGATCTATACTTGACTCGGAGTGAGTCAAGGGGCATTTAGCATTACCAGGATATTGGGTAATGGGAATAAATATTTGGTGATAAATTGGGAGTTAGTGAGATCAGGGGAAAATTATGGGAATTTTGACTATTTTACCTAGTGGGACGTTTTTGGGACCCCGAGCATTAGGATTTGCTTGAGGTTACTTAAGCTTGAAGTAACCTGTTAAAATTATAAAAGAACGTTCAGAACGTTCTCTCTCCCTCCCATTCCCTTTTTGACACCTGATTACATTTTCATAGGAAACTCGAGTTTTAGGACTCGGATTCAAGCAAGGATTAAGGCATAGCGATTCTAGGGAAGATTCGAAGCTTAGGGAAATAACTTAATCGGAGGTAATCCAAGTTTTAAGTTTTGAGTTTTTAAGCTTGAATTGGATTTTATATTTTGATGAGTTTTTGGATGATTTGAAGCTTGGATTTTAATGGTTTTGGTTAATTAGGATGTTTGGGAACTTTGATTTTGGGATTTGGAGATGTTTGGATAGGTTTTTAAATGAAGAAAATGAAGGATTTTGGCTGGTTCATGGTTGGGTCGCGGTCCTATTCTAGGGCATCGCGGCCCAGGTTTGATGAAGAGGATGAGGTTGGTTGATGGGCAGGTAGGGCCGCGGCGCAAGGTGCATGCAGAGAGGTGGCCTGGCTTCTATCTGGAGGCGGGCCGTGGCTCAGGGTTTGGGGGCCGCGACACTTAAGGGAAGTTTTTCCCAGATTTGGTTTTTAGTCATGGGAATTTAACTCTATGGGCCTGGGATCGATCCTACTACCTAGTTGAGTGGGATTCGACATCCCAGAGGCTTTGGTTGGGTCTGGAAGTATTTATTTACTCATTTGATGAGGTTTTATATTATGGTTGTGACTAGGTTATCACTAGGGCTTGGAAACAGGATTGTGCTTGTGGCTCGTTTATTGGTAACTTATGCTTGGACTAAAGGTAAGAAAATTGCACCCAGTATGTGACATGCATGGTTATTGATGAAGCATGTTGAGTGCTCTATATATTGACAGTGATTGCATAGTAAATGCATAGCAACTTTGCTTATCTGTGTATGGCACTGACCAATGAGTTAGGAATCGACAATGGTGTTAGTATTGACAGTGAAGCTATGATTTATTAGTCAAGTTCGGCAGTAGTACTGAGCACTGGTCATATGGAATTGACCTATGAGTCAAGAATAGTATTAGCGTGTTTAACACAAGCCTAAAAGATTAGATCTAATCGACATAAGCATTATCAACATAAGCATTAAATGCTTGACCGATCTTAAGTTCGATGAAATCAAAAGCACTTGCCTAGTCTAAAGGCTAGTTACTTAGAGCCAGAGCCAAAAGGCTCAGGTGACTGTAATATCACATGGCTAGGGTGTGGAACCCAAGTTCGTGACTCCATAGTCCCTTATCTGGTTAGGGTGTGGAACCCAAGTTCGTGACTCCATAGTCACTTATCTAGTTAGGGTGTGGAACCCAAGTTCGTGACTCCATAGTCACTTATCTAGTTTGGTTTTGGAACCCAAGTTCGTGACTCCATAGTCACTTTTCTGGTTAGGGTGTGGAACCCAAGTTCGTAATTCTTTAGTGTAACGACCTGAAATATCTAATAAGGCTTAAGGGCCTTGATTAGCATGTTGGGAGGGCATAATTGGTTTATGTGTTATTTAAATGATTAAATGCATGATTATATGATTATATGGATATGTGAAATGCATGTTTACAAGTATTAAAATGCATGTGAGCCCTGTTTAGCTTATAAGGGCATATTTGTAATTTTGGTCCATTGAGGGTATAAATGTGATTATTTGTGGTAAATTATTGAGACCACATTATTATGTGGATGCATTTGAATCTTATGGATCGAGACGATCCTAGTGAGCGGTTTCGCGAAATAGTCACGACAGGGGTTTACACCCGGCTCGGGGGAGCCTGGGAGTATTTATGAGAATTTAGGAAATGTATTGGAGATTTTTAGACATTGGGGAAAAATAATTAGTGATTAATTAGATGATGAGATTTAAGTGGTAATAATAGGGACACTCAAGGAATTAGCGGGAATTGGGAGCAAATGACCAAAATACCCTTAGATTGATTTAAAGGTTTAGTTTTTAGTTGGGAGGGTAAAAGAGTCTTTTGATTATCAAGGGGGATAATTGATACTCTGTGTTCCTTAGATAATATTAGAAAGTGTTAGAAGCTGTGAAGGAAAAAGAAAGAAAACAGAACACTCAACTTACCTATTTCTCTCCCCCTCACGATTTCTTTCTCTCTCACTCTCCCTTGAGGATTTTGAAGCTGAGAACTCAAGAGGAAGTCTAGGCTAGGATTTTGGGGCTTTGATCGTTGGAGTAGCTAAGGAGTTCAGCTGGAATTATCTTCCAAATTAAGGTAAGGTTTAAGGTTTTATCTGAGTTTGTTGAGCTTTGTTGAGAATGATTTCTGAGTTTGGTTTTGGATGGAAGTTTAAGGATTTAAACTTGGGAATTGGAGGAATCAAAGCTGGGAGGAAAATTGAAGGCAACTTAGGGTCGAATTCATTCATTAGAGGTAACATTTTTTGACCTTGATTATCTAGGTTTTCTAGTTTAGATGGAGTTCTTGAGCTTCAAGCTTAAATTTGATTTCTGTGGTTGATGGGGTTCTTAGCTAGGTTTTGGGTGTTATTAGGTTATTTTGGATGAGATATAGTGAGTTGTGGACTCAATTTTTATTTTAGTTGATGATTGAAGTGGGTTTATGGAGCTTTGGCTCAGGAAAGTTCGTTGGGAAAAAGCTAGAATTTTGCATGTTCGGGTTGCAGCGCTGTAGCGCTAGGCTGGGAGCGCTACTGCGCTAGACTGTGTTCCTGGGGGGCTGAGTTTCTGTCTATAGTGCTGTAGCGCCCTCTTGTAGCGTTACCCTGCCTACAGAACTAGGTTTTTGGGTATTTTTTAGGGTTTTGGCTTGGGGGCTCAGGGGACGGTTTCACAACTTTGTTTGGTGGAATTAGAGGTCTCGAGAGTGTGAGTTTGGTCCTGGGATTGTCCTTTAGAATTCAAACTTATCGAAGTACCATTTTATGGGTTGTGACTAGGTGTATGCCAAAGCCCGGAACAAGATCATGCTCGAGGGTCGTCTTTATTAACTAAAGCACTCATAATTAAAGGTAAGAAAACTACACCCTTTTGTGTGGCACTGATGGGACTAAGGGCTCCCTATATATGTATACAATTGCTATATGAATATGATATGCCATGTGAGCATGAAATAAACGGCCTAAGAGTGTCGGAACTGATATTTGTCCACAGGACGCGACTCGGTTGTTGGTAGCCGAGGACAACTTAATAATCACTGAGCTCAATTTAAGGACGGAGTCAGTGGGTTAAACACTGTGCTCGACCTAAGTGAGCCAAAGATAGTGGGTTAAATAGAGGGTGCGGCCTAAGGGCGTCGACCCTAAGTATTTCATGATGAATATTGATATGATGTCATTGTTATCTGCTGTTTATAGCTTGTTTAATACTGAGATGAATGTCTTATGAATAATTGATTGACCACTCTGATTAGGTGACTGCTATGGCATGCTGAATACCTGGTTAATAGCTTTATGGATTATTTGATTGTCTGTATTTTTTGTGCTTTACATTATGGTTTTCTTGCTAGGCCTTAGCTCACGGGTGCTACGTGGTGCAGGTAAAGGCAAGGGCAAGGTGGACCAGTCCTGAGTTGGAGAGCTCTGGGGTAGAATGTACATAGTTTGCTGCTCGACCGAGGGATGGTACAGGGACAAGAGAACCTAAAGTGCCTATTTTTCCATTAGAGTGGCTTGTGGTTGTACATAAACTTTGAAATTTTGTAAACTGTCCTTTAAAACCTGTTTTTGGGATCCCATGTATTAAACGTTTATTTAAATGAGAAATTTCCCATTTATGACCAAAATCTTTTAACCTTAACATGATTATGACTTTAGGGTCACATTTTCAACTATATGACTTGGTTAGCAAGTCTTGCACATTTATAAACACACCGTGTAACGGCCTTGGTTATCCTGGGTGTTACAACTTTGTATCAGAGAATTCTAGGTTTAAGGGATCCTGAAGTGGCTAGACATGTACATTCGCCGCTAAAAACAAGCTCAACTCAGGGTTTGGTAATGGTATATTCGTGTTTATATGTTTGAGTGTTTAAAAGAAATATGAATGATGTTACCTGTTTGATTGATAGGGAGCATGAGATACTGATAGGGCCTAACCCTTGACTGCTGTGTAATGATAGTAAGGCATGCTTATTAGCATTGTTGTTGCATGTGGATGAATATCTAGATAAACTATTATATTTTGATTGCTTGTGATTGGTTGTGTTTCTATAGTGGATCGTGGAAAGACTATTACCCTGTCATCATAGTCTGACCGTCGAGTCGTTGATTGCAGATTAACTTGGATAGCTATGCATCCAAGGCGATCTACACGACTTGTCGGCACTGGGTCTGAGACTAGGGGTGATGACCAGGGCCAGAACCCTCTGTCAGTCCCTGAGAACTGGCAGTAGATTATGGCAGACATGTAAGCTCGACTTCAAAGCCAGGAAGAGCAGCTTCATCTTCTGAGACAGCAGGCTCCATCAGGGAGTGTTGCATCTATTGTGCCACCTGCTGTGGCACCATTTATTCAGACACAAGAAGTTGGAAACCGGTGGGAGTCGTTGTATAAGCGGTTTAGGAGACAACATCCTCCAACTTTTGAGGGGGGAGCAGATCCACTGAAGCTCGAACAGTGGATGAGCATGATTACTTCTATCCTAGATTTCATGAGGGTAGAGGGTCAGGACAGGGTGGCCTGTGCCACATTTATGCTGAGGGAGGATGCCCGCATTTGGTGGAAAGTGGCATCGCAGACAAGAGATGTTACTACTCTGGGTTGGGACGGATTCAAGGACTTGTTTAGTCAGAAGTATTATAATGTTGCCGTCAGGGCAGTGAAAGTGAATTAATTTGTGGGGTTGGTACAGGGCAATATGATAGTTACAGAATATGCCCTGAAGTTCGATAGACTTGCGAAGTTCGCACCAGATCTTGTGCCTACCGCTGCAGCTAGGCAGGACAGATTTATCAAAGGGCTTAATGCTATGATAGCCTAAGATGTGAGAATTACAACAATACCTAGGGGGACAACTTATGCCCAGGCTGTTGAGAAGGCTCTTACCTCTGAGGAGGTAGAAAACAAGATTTGGAGGGAGAATGTTTCGAGACGAGAGGTTCGCAGGACGGTGCCACCGTATTTAGGATCTTGTAGGGGCGGGGGCCCTAATGATTTGAAGAGGAAGACCCCTGATACTTTGACTGCTGCTAGTCCTGATAGGAGGGGTCAGGGTGTGCAGGGTGGCCGTCAAGGAGGTGGTGACACATGGAGGAGCTAGATAGAGTGCACGAGGTGCAGAATACGCCATCCGGGATGTCGGGCCAAGGCCTGCTATGTGTGTGGGGTGGTGGGACACCTGAAGGAGTGCCCAACAGTGAAGAAAGGGGAACTAGGGAAGTTGGACAGCTTGATTCCATCTTGAGTGTTCACCTTGACGCAGGCAGAGGCCGAGGCTAGTCCCTCGGTGGTGACAGATCAGCTTTCTAGTGCTCACTCTCCTTTTACTGTATTGATTGACTCTGGTGCTACACATTCATTTGTTTCTAGTAAGGTGATTGATAGATTGTGTAGACCTAGTCAGTACTGTATTGCAGGGTTCGGGACTATACTGCCTACAGGGGATCTGGTAGTTTCTAGGAGATGGATTAGAGCACTACCAGTGATGGTTGATGGTAGGGAGTTGTCAGTAGACTTGATCGAGTTAGGTATGGAGGACTTTGATATGATTCTAGGAATGGATTGGCTGGTTAGATACAGAGATATTATTGATTGTAGGAAGAAGATGGTGACTTTTGAGTCGAAGGGAGAGGATCCCTTCGTCTTCGTGGGTGCGGTATGTGGACCCCACGTACCCATGATATCAGCATTGAGGGCTAGAGACCTATTACAGGGGGGATGCATAGGTTTCTTGGCTAGTGTTGTGGATACTACCAGTGTTTTTCCAACAGGGTCGGGAGAGACTAGATTGGTTTGTGAATTCTTGGATGTATTCCCTGAGGATTTTCCAGGGCTTCCACCGCACAAGGAGATTCAGTTTGTCATTGAGTTGGCACCGGGGACAGAGCTAGTATCGAGGGCACCATATAGATTGGCAACAACAGAACTGAAGGAATTGAAGATGCAGCTACAGGACCTTCTGGATTTAGGGTTTATCAGGCCTAGCTACTTGCCATGGGGTGCTCCAGTTTTGTTTGTGAAGAAGAAGGAAGGGACTCTGAGAATGTGCATAGACTACAGAGAATTGAACAAGTTGACCATCAAGAATAAGTACCCTCTACCAAGGATTGATGACTTGTTTGATCAGCTAGAGGGAAATACAGTATTCTCGAAGATTGATCTTCGATCTGGTTATCACCAACTGAGGATCAAGGACGGGGATATACCGAAGACGACCTTCCATACGAGGTATGGGCACTATGAGTTTCTGGTCATGTCATTTGGTTTGACCAATGCCCCAGCAGCCTTCATGGATTTAATCAATTGGGTGTTTAAGGATTTCTTGGATTAGTTTGTGATTGTCTTCATCGATGAAATCTTAGTGTACTCCAGTTCAGAGGAAGAGTACAAGCAACATCTTCGATAGGTCTTGCAGAGATTAAGAGAACACCGGTTGTACGCCAAATTTAAGAAGTGTGAGTTCTGGCTACCAGAAGTGACATTCCTTGGACATATTGTTGGTTAAGATGGGATTAAGGTGGATCCATCTAAAGTGGAGGCAGTTAGAGATGGGTCGAGGCCAAGGAACGCCTCATAGGTTCGGAGTTTCCTTGGGTTGGCAGGTTACTACAGACGGTTTATAGAAGGGTTCTCGAAGATTGCTGCACCGATGACAGAATTGACACAGAAGAATTTGAAGTTCGTCTGGTCAGACAAGTGTGAGAACAGTTTTCAAGAATTGAAGCAACAACTTATTACTACACCTGTGCTGAGTCTTCCTTCGGAGGAAGGAAATTTTGTGGTTTATTGCGACGCGTCAAGGTTGGGTTTAGGCTATGTGTTGATGCAGAACAGGAAGGTTATAGCTTATGCATCATGACAGCTGAAGGAGTATGGGCAGCGGTACCCTACCCATGATTTGGAATTGGCAGTGGTGGTATTCGCACTGAAGGTGTGGCGACATTATCTATATGGAGAAAAGTGTGAGATATACACCGATCATAAGAGTTTGAAGTACTTCTTTACCCAGAAGGACCTGAACATGAGGCAAAGGTGTTGGCTGGAGTTGGTAAAGGACTATGACTGTGATATTATTTACCACCCAGGGAAAGCCAATGTAGTGGAAGGTGCATTGAGCCGGAGGGGCTCAGGGCAGTTATTTAGTTCCACTCAGATATCGAGGGAGTTGGCTGATGAGATGTCCAAAGCGACGATAGAGTTGGTGGTGGGCCGGTTGGCCAACATTACTGGAGTGGATTAAGGAGGGTCAGCTGGTGGATGCACAGTTACTGGAGGATAAAGAGAATGTCTTAGCGAGAGCAGCTAAGGACTATTCTATTTCCGAGGTTGGTTTACTACGGTATCAGGGTCGGATTTGTGTTCCGACTGATGTGGGGATTAGATGCGAGATACTGAATGAATCACATACCATGTCGTACTCACTTCATCCAAGAACCAAAAAGATGTATCAGGATCTACCGACATTGTATTGGTGGCTTAGAATGAAGAAGGATGTGGTAGAGTACGTGGCCAGGTGTTTGACATGTCAGTACGTGAAAGCTGAGCATCAACGACCAGCAGGATTGCTTCAGCCTTTGGGTATTCCCGAGTGGAAATGGGAGGATATTACGATGGACTTTGTGGGAGGATTACCCAGGACAGTGGGGCTTCATGACTCGGTGTGGGTGATAGTGGACAGATACACCAAGTCAGCTCATTTTCTTCCAGTGAAGAGGACTTATACAGTGGATCAATATGCAGAATTGTATGTGGGGAGATCGTACGTCTCCACAGGGATTTCAAGTCTATTGTATCAGACTGGGATCCTATCATTACCTCCAAGTTTTGGGGTAGTTTGTAGAAGGCTATGGGGACTCAGTTGAAGTTTAGCACGACCTTTCATCCTCAGACTGATGGACAGTTTGAGAGGGCGATTCAGGTGTTAGAGGATATATTTAGAGCATGCGTGATTGACTTTGAGGGATCTTGGAGTAAGTATCTCTCATTGATTGAGTTCTCATACAACAATAGTTATCAATCAACAATTGGAGTGGCTCCATATGAGATGTTATATGGGTGGAGATGTAGATCACCCATTCATTGGGATGAGATGGGTGGGAGGAAGTATTTGGGACCGAACATGGTTCAGAAGACTAATGAGGCTATTGAGAAGATCCGAGCTCGAATGCTCACCTCACAGAGTAGACAGAAAAGCTACGTTGATCCTAAGCGTACGGACGTGGAGTTCTAGGTTGGTGACCACGTGTTTCTGCAAGTTTCACCATTGCGAGGGGTGAGAAGGTTTGGGAAGAAGGGCAAGCTAAGCCCTAGATTCATTGGACCATTTGAGATCCTGGGAAAGATCAGACAGGTGGCTTACAGGTTAGCTTTGCCACCATCTTTGTCAGGAGTTCATGACATATTCCATGTTTCTATGCTTTGGAAGTACGTCTCAGATATGACACATGTGCTGAAGTATGAGGACTTAGAATTGCAGACAGATTTGTCTTATGAGGAGCGACCGGTTCAGATCTTAGACAGGAAAGATAAAGTTCTACGAAACAAGACGATTCCTCTGGTTAAAGTATTATGGAGGAACAACAGGGTCGAGGAAGCGACCTGGGAGCTTAAGTCAGCAATGCGGGATTAGTATCCTGAGTTATTCAGGTAAAATTTCGAGGACGAAATTCTCAGTAGGAGGGGATAGTTGTAATGACCCAAAATTACTAATAAGGCTTAAGGGTCTTGATTAGCGTGCCGAGAGGGCATAATTGGTTTATGCGTGATTTAAATGATTAAATACATGATTATGTGATAAGCATGATTATATGATTATATGGATATGTGAAATGCATGTTTACAAGTGTTAATATGCATGTGAACCTTGTTTAGCGTATAAGGGCATATTTGTAATTTTGGCCTGTTGAGGGCATAAATGTGATTATTTGGGGTAAATTGTTGAGACCACATTATTATGTGGATGTATTTACAGCTTATGGCTCGAGACGATCCTAGTGAGTGGTTTAGCGAAATAGTCACGGCGGGGGTTTATACCCGGCTCGGGGGAGCCTGGGGGTATTTTTGAGAATTTGGGAAATATATTGGAGATTTTTAGACATTGGGGAAAAATAATTAGTGATTAATTAGATGACAGGATTTAAGTAGTAATAATAGGGACACTCGAGGAATTAGCGGGAATCGGGAGCAAATGACCATAATACCCTTAGATTGATTAAAAGGTTTAGCTTTTAGTTGGGAGGGTAAAAGAGTCTTTTGATTATTAAAGGGGATAATTGATACTCTGTTTTCCTTAGACAATAGTAGAAAGTGCTAGAGCACTCCCAATGGATGAGCTAAAATGTGTTATTCTTTATAATATAGAGAAAAAATGGTTAAGTAGTCTTCCAATGGGTGATGTAAAGTTATATTTTTTTGCCTAAATGAATAGTATTTCTCTATATGTAGTGAAACACTATTCATCAAGCTATAAATATTTTATTATTTTTTTATAAACTTTTGTATATATATGAGTGTGATAATATTATATTTAATTATTTTATTTCTTAAAATGAATAAAATATTTTTTAAAATATAATATATAAATGATGTAGAGAAAAAATAGAGAAGTAGATGTATGGTATAATGTAAAAGTTTGAGGTAAATTATAAAATTGTATGTTTTGGTTATATATTTTGTAATACACTTTCTCTATAATATTTAGCTAAAACTCATAAAAACATCTTCCATCAGCTCTTTTATACATATATTTATAATAGCTATGCACAAATTCTAATTAATCCATATCTACATTTACATATCATTTATATAATATTTTAATATTATTTTTTTTATAAGCTTTTTCTCTCTATTTAGTATATATTTATTATTTCTTTTTTCTTTTTCAATTATTTTATTTTACTTTAAGTAATAAAATATATTTAAAGATATAATATTTAAATGATATAGAGAAATATATAGAGAAGCTGATGTATGGTATAATGTAAAACTTAGAGGTAAAATAGAAAAAGGTGTGTTTTGATGATGTATTTTAAAGGATGGAGTAGAGCACCCATTGGGAGTGCTGAAGCTGTGAAGGAAAAAGAAAGAAAACAGAACACTCAACTTACCCATTTCTCTCCCCCTCACGATTTCTTTCTCTCTCACTCTCCTTTGAGGATTTTGAAGCTGAGAACTCAAGAGGAAGTCTAGGCTAGGATTTTGGGGCTTTGATCCTTGGAGTAGCTAAGGAGTTCAGCTAGAATTATCTTCTGAATTAAGGTAAGGTTTAAGGTTTTATCTGAGTTTATTGAGCTTTGTTAAGAATGATTTCTGAGTTTGGTTTTGGATGGAAGTTTACGGATTTAAACTTGGGAATTGGAGGAATCAAAGCTGGGAGGAACATTGAAGGAAACCTAGGGTCGAATTCATTCATCAGAGGTAACATTTTCTATCCTTGATTATCTGGGTTTTCTGGTTTAGATGGTGTTCTTGAGCTTCAAGCTCAACTTTGATTTCTGTGGTTTATGGGGTTCTTAACTAGGTTTTGGGTGTTATTAGATTGTTTTGGATGAGATATAGTGAGTTGTGGACTCAATTTTTTTAGTTTAGTGGATGATTGAAGTGGGTTTATGGAGCTTTGGCTCGAGAAAGTTCGTTGGGAAAAACCCAGAATTTTGCATGTTCGGGTTGCAGCGCTATAGCGCTAGGCTGTGTTCCCGGGGGGTTGGGTTTCTGTCTATAGCGTTGTAGCTCCCTCTTGTAGCACTGTAGCACTGTAGCGCTACTCTGCCTCCAGAACTTGGTTTTTGGGTATTTTTTAGGGTTTTGGATTGGGGGCTCGGGGGACGGTTTCACGACTTTGTTTGGTGGAATTAGAGGTCTCGAGAGTGTGAGTTTGGTCCTGGGATTGTCCTTTAGAATTCAAACTTATCGAAGTACCATTTTATGGGTTGTGACTAGGTGTACGCTAGGGCTCAGAATGGGATCATGCTCGAGGGTCGTCTTTATTAACTAAAGCACTCAGAATTAAAGGTAAGAAAACTACACCCTTTAGTGTGGTTGTGATGGGACTAAGGGCTCCCTATATCTGTAACAATTGCTGTATGAATATGATATGCCATGTGAGCATGAAATAAATGGCTGAAGAGTGTCGGAACTAATATTTGTGCGCAGAACATGGCTTGACCATTGGTAGCTGAGGACAGCTTAATAATCACTGAGCTCGGTTTAAGCAGGCTGGAGTCAGTGGGTTAAACATTGTGCTCGGCCTAAGTGAGCCGGAGACAAAGGGTTAAATAGAGGGTGCGGCCTAAGGGCGTCGACCTTGAGTATTTCATGATGAATATTGATATGATGTCATTGTTGTCTGTTGTTTACATCTTGTTTAATACTGAGATGAATGGCTTATGAATAATTGATTGGCCACTCTGATTAGATGACTGTTATGGCATGCTGAATACCTGGTTAACAGTTTTATGGATTATTTGATTGTCTGTATTGTTTGTGCTTTGCATTATGGTTTTGTTGCTGGGCCTTGGCCCACGGGTGCTACGTGGTGTAGGTAAAGGCAAGGGCAAGGTGGACCAGTCCTAAGTTGGAGAGCTCTGGGGCAGAATGTACATAGTCAGCTGCTCGGCCTCCACGGCCGAGGGATGGTACAAGGATAAGAGAACCTAAAATGCCTATTTTTCCATTAGAGTGGCTTGTGGTTGTACATAAACTTTGAAATTTTGTAAACTGTCCTTTAAAACCTATTTTTGGGATCCCATGTATTAAACGTTTATTTAAATGAGAAATTTCCCGTTTATGACCAAAATCTTTTAACCTTAACCTGATTATGACTTTAGGGTCACGTTTTCAACTATATAACTTGATTAACAAGTCTTTCACATTTATAAACACACCGTGTAACGACCTTGGTTATCCAGGGTGTTACACTTAGTCACTTATCTTAATGGGCTACAAGCCCCAGCATGATTACCAGAATCATTAGTGATATTCACTTAGGAATTACTTGATAGTCATCCATACAAGAGGGCAGGGCCCGCAATCATTTATTTGGACTTGCTTGCATGCATGAATAGGGCTATTATTGATAGGCATGCTATTATGATTCAATGACATGTTATTACCTGTTCGTGAGCATATTGAGTTTTCTTGCTGAGCCTCGGCTCACGGGTGCTATATGGTGCAGGTAAAGGCAAAAGAAAGCTGGACCATCCTTGAGTTGGAGAGCTTAGGTGACGATGGGTACATATGTGGCTGCTCGACCACCACGACCGAGGGTTTAAAGAGGAACTAGGGTTAAACCCTATTTTACCGCCTAGGTTGGCTGGTTGTAAATATTTTATTGTAATTAACCTTTAAAATATATTTTTGGGATCCCAATGTATACAATAAACGTTTTAGTGAAACGTTATATCTTTGACAAAATATTTTTAACCCTAAACTATTAATCGTACTTAGTTACACGATTATGGCCAAATGACTCGGTTAGCGAGTTTAACACTGTTTAAAATGTACAACGTAACGGTCCCTAGGTAGTAGGACGTTACATAATGCCTCTGCAGAAGAGGCAAGCAACTTGACCAGAACGAAGGGGAAGATATTGATATTTGCTTTGTGGACTTTGATAATGGGGTGGGACCAATTGAAGACCTGGAGGAAGTCCCACTTGACCAGAATGAGCCAACAGAGACAGTCAAGATTGGAAGGAATTTAGCAGAGGAAGTCAAGTCTGAACTTGTAAACTTCTTAAGGAATAATCAGGATGTGTTCGCTTGGTCGCAAAAGGACATGGTTGGCATAAGCCCCACAGTTATCAGCCATGCTCTAAATATAGACAGAGACAACTTTAAGCCTGTACAACATAAAAGGAGGTTTCTCAATAAAGAAAGGTCAAAGGCCTAGAAAGAAGAAGTCCAAAGGCTAAAAGAAAATGGATTTATAAGAGGGCTTTCTACCCCGAGTGGGCTTCTAATCCAGTCCCAGTACCAAAACCCAATGGCAAAAGGAGGAATTGTGTAGATTTCACTAACTTAAACAAGGCATGACCAAAGGACTGCTTCCCCCTTCCAAGAATCGACCAGCTAGTCGATGCCACTGCAGGGCATGAAATCCTCACATATATGGATGCTTACTCAAGGTACAATCAGATCAGTATGCACCCTCTTGATGAGGAACATACCGGTTTTAGAATTGACGTAGGTTTGTACTGTTAAAAATTAATGCCTTTTGGTTCAAAAAATGCTAGCGCGACGTCCTAGCAACTGGTAAATATGATGTTCATAGACCAAATAGGAAAAAACATGGAGGTCTACGTTGACGACATGCTGGTAAAATTAAAGGAGGCTGGGGGCACGTGAAGGATCTATCATAATGCTTTGTTGTCCTTAAGCATTACGATATGAAGCTTAGCCCTTTAAAGTGCTCGTTTAGGGTAAACTCAGGCAAGCTTCTTGGTTTCATTGTCAACGCAAGAGGTATAGAAGCTAACCCAAAAAAAATCAAAGTGTTGATCGATATGAAATCCCCGACCAAGATAAAGGAAGTACATAGTCTGACGGGACGGATGGCAGCCCTCAGCAGATTTATCTCAAAATCCATTGACAGGTGCGTACCCTTTTTCAACCTACTAAAGGGAAATAACAAGATTGAATGGACAGAGCAATGTGAAAAGGCTTTCTAGGAACTTAAGAAACACTTGACTCAACCTCCAATATTATCAAAGTCGATTGATGGGGAAACTCTATACTTGTTTCTAGCAGTCACTCAATACGTTGTTAGTGCAGCCCTAATCTGAGAAGCAGATAGGACCCAACATCTAGTATATTATATAAGTAAAAGCCTGGTCTGGGCAAAATCACCGTACCCATTACTTGAAAAACTAGTTTACTGTTTGTTGCTCGCAGCAAGAAAATTAAGGCCCGACTTCCAAGCTCATCCAATCATAGTTTTAACCTATCAACCTCTCAAGCAAGTTCTGCAAAAGCCAGAGGCATCTTGTTAATTACTTAAATGGGCTATCAAGCTTGGGAAATATGACATTACTTACCAGCCAAGAACTATTATTAAAGGGTATGCTTTAGCATACTTTATTCCTGAATGCACCGAAATAACAAAAGAGGAAGAACAAGCAAAAAAGCCTAAGGAAAATGAAGAAAACCGATCCGCTTGGAGGTTGTTCGTAGATGGATCATCCAATGAGCATAATTCTGGAGTTGGAATTATACTTATCATACCAGAAGGACATTGTATTCACTGCGCACTAAGGTTCGACTTCAGTGCCTCAAACTATGAGGCAGAGTACGAAGCTTTGCTAGTAGGATTACAATTCGCTAGAGAAGTTAAAGGTGTGGCGGTAGACATATACAGTGATTCACAATTGGTCGTGAATCGGGTGTTGGGAGAATACCAAGCACGAGGAATAAAAATGGCATCCTGCCTTAACAAAGCGAAATATATCTTGGCATAATTCAAAAAATTTACCATCCAACAAGTGCCCCGTGCCCAAAATTCCAATGCAGATGGCCTAGCTAAACTCACAAGTGTCAAGGATGCAGACACCCTAAACGCAATACCAGTTGAGCACCTGGCCATACCAAGTATTAATGAAATGGAGCAAACACTACTGCTCGATAATACTCCCCCTTGGATGACTCCTATAGCCACGTACCTGGAGCATGACACATTGCCTCAAGAAAGAAATGAAGCCCGAAGAATTTCAAGGAATGCTGCTAGGTACATGATTATTGATGGAATAATGTACAGAAGATGGTATTCTATGCCTTTCCTCTGATGAGTTACTAAAACAGAAGCCAAACTGCTAATGGTAGAAGTGCATGAATGATTCTGTGGCAACCATGCAGGGGGCGAAGTCTAGCCAAGAAGATACTGAGACAAGGATATTTTTGGCCCACGATGAATGATGATTCCATGGAGTACGTCCAAAAATGTGATAAGTGTCAAAGTGTAACACCCTGGGTAACCAAGACCGTTACACTGTGTGTTTAAAATAGTGCAAGACTTGCTAATCAAGTCGTTTGAACATAAATGTGTTTCTAAAGTCAACTGATAGGTTATGGTTAAAAGATTTTGATCATAAAATCGTTGACTTTCATTAAAATAGGAGTTTGATACATGGGATCCTAAAAATAATGTTTACATGGTGGTTACAACCCTCAAAAGTAAATACAACTCCAACTAGTCTAAATGGAAAAATACAAATTTTGGCTCTAGTCCCTATAATTTCCTCGACCGTGGCAGTCGAGCAGCTACCGATGTACACACCGCCCCAAAGCTCTCCAACTCGTTGCTGGTCCAGCTTTCCCTTGCCTTTACCTGCACCACGTAGCACCCGTGAGCCAAGGCTCATCAAGAAAACTAAATTGAACAAGCATAGAAAACAATATAGTGTGCATAATAAACTTTGATTAGCCAGTTCAATCAACGACATAATACAAGTACTAAGCTAGGCAACAACAACAATTTAATCCAAACAAATAACTCAATCTTAATACAATTAATTAGGTGTCGGCGAGTTACATTCAGTACGCATAACATCAGCTTCAACTCCCTTAGGCCGAACTTTCACATCAAACATAACATACATATAAGTTTCACATCAAACGTACCCCTGGTATTAACTCGGCCTCTTAATTACCCTTAAGGGTAAAACAGTCACTTGCCCTGTTTCCTGCAAATTCCTCGAGTCGTCCTACAAATTCCCAATTAATCCCGACATGCCCAACTAGTCACCAAATACTTACCCGTTACTTTATAAATCCCCTAGTATTCACTAAGTTCCCAAAATACCCCTAGGCTCACCCTGAGTTGGGTATTAAACCCCGCTGTGACTATTCCGCTAATCCGCTCACTAGGATCGCCTCGAGCCGTATACTGGAAATATATCCACATAATAAAGTGGTCTCAATCATTTAACTCATATAATCATATTTATGCCCACAACAGGCCAAATCTACAAATATGCACTTATAAACAAGAACAGGCCCACATGCATATTTAGTACACATAAACATGCATATATATATATATATATTAATATTATCGTATAAATCATGCATGCCACGTAGTCGCACATTTAATCAATTAATCACACATATATCCAATTATGCCTTCCTAGCACGCTAATCAAGACACTAGACCTTATTAGCATTTTTGTGACGTTACAACTATCCCCCCCTACTGAAAATTTTGTCCTCAAAATTTACCTGAATAACTCGGGGTATTGATCTTGCATAGCTGACTCTATCTCCCAGGTCGCTTCCTCGACCCTGCTATTCCTCCATAGGACTTTGACTAGAGGAATCATCTTGTTCCTTAGAACCTTATCCTTTCTGTTTAGGATTTGAAATGGTCGCTTACGAAAAATCTGTCTGTAGCTCTAGATCCTCATATCCCAATACATGGGTCGTATCTGAGACGTACTTTCGAAGCATTGAGATGTGGAACACATCATGAACTCTTGATAATGATGGTGGTAGAGCTAATTTGTAGGCTACCTACCCGATCCTCTCCAGAATCTCAAAAGTTCATACGAATCTAGGGCTCAACTTGCCCTTTTTCCCAAATCTCCTTACCTTTCAATGGCGAAACTCGAAGAAATACGTGATCCCCTACCTGGAACTCCACGTCCCTACGCTTAGGATCAGTGCAGCTTTTCTGTCTACTCTGTGAAGCGAGCACTCGAGCTCGGATCTTCTCAATAGCTTCATTAGTTTTCTAGACCATCTCCGGTTCCAGATACTTCCTCTCCTCCATTTCATCCCAATGAATGGGCGATCTACACTTCCTTCCATACAACATCTCATATGGAGCTAGTCCAATCATTGATTGATAACTATTGTTGTACGAGAACTCAATCAACGGGAGGTACTTACTCCAAGACCCCTCGAAGTCTAGCACACATGCTCTAAGCATGTCCTCCAATATCTGAATTGTTCTCTCAGACTACCCGTCTGTCTGAGGATGAAAGGTTGTACTGAACATCAACTGAATTCCCATAGCCTTCTACAAACTACTCCAAAACTTGGAGGTGAATATGGGATCAGTTTGAAAATAAGAGAATAAGAGAAAAAAGAATTGCAGAAGGGAAGTTTTGGTAATGCTCAGCTCAATTGTGGCTGGCTGAGAATGTCTTCATTTATAGCAAGGATACATACAAGATGCTCAATGAGCTAATGACACGTACAGGAGACAAATGATCACAAAATCATAACAGAAAAAAATATTCCATGATTACAATAGCACAACTATCAACAGTACACAACATAAATTGTATTTTGCATAGCAAGGATAATGGTTAGGCTATTTCTATTTCTCAACAGCTCCTCTCAAACGCAGCGGGGAGTGTACGACTCCAAGTTTGTCTATGAGAAATCCGAATCTCGCTGCAGTAAGGCTTTTAGTGAGGCAGTCCGCTATTTGGTCATGTGAAGGAATGAACCTTACTTCAAGTTGTTTTTGAATGACCTTGTCCCGAACAAAGTGAATATCTAATTCAATGTGTTTGGTACGAGCGTGGTAGACATGATTCGAAGCCAAGGCGCTTGTACTGAGATTATCACACCACGTAATAGGAGTAGTTGTACATGGTAGTTTTAGTTCTTCCAAAAGGGCTTGAATCCATGAAATTTCTGCAGGAACTTGGGCTAACGCTCTATATTCGGACTCAGTACTTGATCGGGATACCACAACTTGCTTTTTAGAGGACCAAGACACAAGTGTGTTTCCAAGGTAGACATAATAAGCTCCTACTGACTTCCTGTCATCCGGGCAACAAGCCCAATCAGCATCTGAGAACCCAACAAGACTCAAGTGCTCACTGTTTTTGACGTGTAGGCCATAGTCCTTGGTTCCTTTGAGATATCTGAGAACCCTTTTTACAGCACTCCAATGAACATTAGTAGGTGCTTTTAGGAACTGGCTGAGCTTATTCACAGCAAAATTTATGTCAGGCCTTGTATGAGTCAAGTATTGGAGACCTCCAATGATGCTACGGTATATACTAGGATCAGCCAACAGATCACCATCTGAGATGGACAGTGGTTTCCCCGTGGTCATTGGAGTGGTGCAAGGTTTAGTATGAGTCATGTTGCTCCTCCATAAGAGTTCTTCAATGTACTGAGTTTGAGTAAGGTAAAGACCAGTGTAGTCTCGAACAACCTCAATACCGGGAAAGTAGTGTAAGTCACCAAGATCTTTCAAGGCAAACATAGTGTGTAATTTAGCGATAAACTCTTTCAGTTTTGAGATGTTATTGCCAGTGATGATAATATCATCCACATAAATTAACACTATGATAATAATGCCTTTCGAGTGATAGTAGAAAAGTGAGGAGTCAGCTCTAGAATTTCAGAAACGCCAGCTGAGTAAGGTACCTTTTAGTTTGTCAAACCAGGCACGGGGTGCTTGCTTCAATCCGTAGAGTGATTTTCTGAGTTTACAGACATGGTTCAGCTTGTTTGTGTCCTCAAAACCAGGAGGTTGATGCATAAATACATCCTCATCAAGGCTGCCATTGAGGAACGCGTTGTTGATGTCAAGTTGGCGTATACTCCAGCCCTTTGTAACAGCAATCGTAAGGATAATGCGAACAGTAGAGGCTTTAACAACAGGGCTGAAAGTCTCACCAAAGTCAATCCCGGGTTGTTGATGAAAACCTTTCGCAATGAGCCTTGCTTTGAACCTCTGAAAAGTTCCATTTGAGTTGTGTTTGGCTTTAAAAACCCACTTGCATCCTACTATGTTCATATGTGGCAGTTGTGGAACTAAAGTCCAGGTTCCATTTTGAAGTAAGGCTGTATGTTCCTCAACCATGGCTTATCTCCAATCAGGATGAGCAAGGGCAGCATCAAGTGTTTCAGGTTCAGCATAGGTTGGCTTCCATTGTGACTCGCCAAGGTACACTTTAGGCTTAAAGATCCCAGCCTTAGATTGGGTTATCATAGGATGGGTAGCTTTGACTTCAGTTTGTTCCTGCCCACTGTGACCAGCCATGCTTGAGTTGCTGTCACTTTCATGGCTGTGAGGTCTTTCACCTATAGAATTCTCATTAGATAACTCACCCTCATTAATAAGACATTTATTGAAAGATTTTACCTGATCCTTATGTGAAGATGGGTTACTGAAAGAGTGAGCTGGGCTGGTAACTTTGGGCTGATATTTATCAGTGGAAAAAGGAGTTTTGGAGTGAGATTATGAAGCAAAAGTAGGCTGTAAAAATGCAGACCAAGAAGGGACTTCTACAGTGACATTTTGTTCAGATTGAGAGGTGTTTAGGAAGCCATTTTTGAATGGAAAGTCAAGTTCATTGAAGATAACATTTCGTGACACATATATTCGACCTGTAGAGCTAAGACATTTGTACCCCTTGTGAGCTTCACTGTATCCAAGATTAACACATTTGACTGAGTGGTAGGCAAACTTATGGGATTGGTAGGGTCTAATACACGGAAAACAAGCTCACCCAAAGGTTTTTAGAAACTTATAATCTGGAACTTTGGAATAAACATACTCTAAAGGTGATTTTCCATTCAAAACAGGAGAGGGCAGCCTATTGATTAAGTAGACAGTAGTGACAAAGGCATCCCACCAATATTTTAGGGGCATACTAGCCTGAGCTAATAAGGTGAGCCCCATTTCAGTTATGTGACGATGTTTTCTTTCAGCTCCCCCATTTTGGGCTAAGTGTGAGGACACGAGTGTTGGAACCTAATACCACTAGTAGTGACAAGATTTTCAAAGGCTTGGTATTCCCCTCCCCAATCGGTTTGAAGTGTTTTAATTTTTCGTTCAAATTGATTTTCCACTAAGGCTTTGAATTGGGTGAAGGCTTGTAAAGCTTCAGATTTAGCTTTAAGGGGATAGATCTAAGTAAAGCGGCTATAGTCATCTACAAACTGTATATAAAAACAAAAATTAGTATTGGACATGATGGGGGCTGGTCCCCAAACATCGGTGTGGATTAAATCAAGTGGAAATTGTGCTTTATTAGTTGAGATTTTGAAAGGTAAGGCATGTGATTTTCCAAATTGACAAGCATCGCAAAATGTATCATTCTCATTGCTCACGACTTTTACATTTAAAACAGTTAAAACTTGACTCAAAACATGAGGGGAAGGGTGGCCAAGTCTCCTATGCCACACCTCCTTCTTGGAATTTAAAGAAGACCTAGACTCTGACTAGCTAAGGAAAGCAGTTATTGGTGTCAACTTCTTGGAAGAAAAAGACTGTGGTTGAGCTGAGTTTTGTATGCTGGTTTGTGAAATTGGAAGAAGGAACTGATAAATACCATCCTTAAGTGTCCCTTTGAGCATCACTCTCCTTGTTACCTGGTCCTTCACAAGACAATAATCAGGAAAAAATTCAATGAATACATTATTATCAAGTGTAAGTTTAGATATGCTAATGAGATTCTTAGTGATGCTAGGCACATGTAGTATGTCTTTTAACAGTATGTTGTGTCCTGTTCTTGTGGTTATAGTGCTATGACCAATCTGAGAAATGTTTAGAGATTTACCATCACCCACCATGAGTGTTTCCTTACCATGGTAGTCATTTTTGTGGTGAAGGTTTGAGCCATCTGCTGTAACATGGTTGCTGGCCCCACTATCAACATACCATTGATCATTTGCCACCATTTCGGGAGTTGCTATGAAGGCAGAGGAATTGTTAGAGCTCTTGGTTTGGTTGGTATTTCCTTGGCTAGAGCCAGTGTAGCTCTCATCATACCGATAGTAACAGATGGCTGCTGAATGCCCATAGCGCCCACATACTTGACAGGTAGGTTTTTGTTGATTGTGTCGACCACTAGAACGTCCACCACGGCTTCTGAAGTGACTTCCCCCACGGTTCTGGGGACCTCCATGAGGATTGTTATGTGGAGAGTAATCAGTACTAGAGCCCCTACCATGCGAGGGACCCTGTGATTTGTGAGCAAAGTTGGCCTGAGGTTGGGAGGAATTGTTAATTTTTTGAGTCCCAGAGAGAGCACTCAAGCGTTCCATTTTGCTATCAAAGCTCAAGAGAATATCCTGCAACTCTTGCCATGAGGTAGTGGATCTGGCTTCAACCAGAACAATGATAGGGAGGTACTCTACATCCAAGCCAGAAAGTATGTTAGAGATAAGTAAAGAATCTGGATATGGGTCACCTGCCAGAGCGAGGAGGTCTGCCCATTGATGTTTCTGGCGAAGGTACTCCGGCATCGACATTGCTCCTTTGCGCACGGTCTGAATCTTGGTCCGAGTTTCGTCCATTTTAGATTTCAAATAAGCATCGTAGAGGGTCTCAAGGTTCCGCCAAAGAGCTGTTGAAGTGTCGCATCCCATGACCTCAGAAGCAATCGACTCAGACATAGAACCGTAGAGCCATCCCATTAATAGTTGGTCGTGTACCACCCACTGTTCGAACTCAGGGTTTGGTAGTGGAGAAGATGAAGAGTCACCAGAGTTGGGAAGAAGTTCGGGAGGTCGAGGTTTGGAGCCTGTGAGAAAGTTGTCGAGGCGATGACCTCTAACAATTGCCATAACCATTGTTTTCCAAAGGGTAAAATTGTTTCGGTCAAGCTTAAGAACAAAGGGTTGATTTAGGGTACTCCCAAATTGGGGTATTTGAACTGCCTGAGGCATGGAAGAAGAAGATGGAGCTGAGCTTTGAGGTGGAGGGTCAGCAATGGTGCTGCCCGTGGGTTCTTTGGGTGTTTTGGATTGTGGGATTTGGTCATCTCCACCCGTCGACATGAAGCAGGGGAACCTGGCTTGTGATACCAAGTTTGAAAATAAGAGAAGAAGAGAAAAACGAATTGTAGAAGGGAAGTTTTGGTAATGCTCAGCTCAATTGTGGCTGGCTGAGAATGTCTTCATTTATAGCAAGGATACATACAAGATGCTCAATGAGCTAATGACACGTACAGGAGACAAATGATCACAAAATCATAACAGAAAAAAATATTCCATGATTACAATAGCACAGCTGTCAACAGTACATAACAGAATTTGTATTTTGCACATCAAGGATAACGGTTAGGCTATTTCTATTTCTCAATAGGATCCTGGTCCAATACTATAGACTTAGGAACCCCATGGAGACGTACATTCTCCCTCACATATAGCGCCGCATACTGATCCACAGTATAGGTTGTCCGTACTGGCAAAAAGTGAGCTGATTTGGTGTACCTGTCTACTATCACCCACACTGAGTCATGTTGCCCCACCATCTTGGGAAGACCTCCGACAAAATCCATGGTAATATCTTCCCACTTCCACTCGGGAATACCCAAAGGCTGTAACAACCCTACTGGTCACTGGTGTTCAACCTTTACTTGCTGACAGGCTAAACACTTGGCTATATACTGAACCACGCCCTTCTTCATCCCAGGCCACCAATACAAAGTCCGTAGATCCTGACACATCTTTGTGGTGCCTGGATAGAGTGAGTATGGTGTAGTATGGGATTCATCAAGAATCTCTCGTCTAATACCCATATCCATCGGAACACAAATCTGATCCTTATACCTCAGTAAACCCGTCTCTGAATGGAATAACCCTTAGCCACTCCAGCTAGGACATTCACTCTAACCTCCTACAACTGTGTATCACCCATCTGGCCTTCTCTTATCCTCTCCAAGAGGGTATACTGTAAAGTAATATTGGCCAACTGGCCCACAACCAATTATATCCTCGCTCTAGTCATTTCCTCTGCCAATTCCTTCGATACCTGCTTCAAGCTAAACAATTGTCCTGGGGCCCTCTAGCTCAAAGCATCTGCCACTACATTGGCTTTTCCCAGGTGGTAAAGGATGTCACAGTCATAATCTTTCAACAATTCTAGCCGATGTCTTTGTCTCATATTTAGGTCTTTCTAGGTGAAGAAATACTTTAAACTCTTATGATTGATGTATATCTCGCACTTCTCTCCATATAAATAATGTCGCCATACTTTTAGCGCGAATACCACCGCTGCTAGCTCCAAATCATGGGTAGGGTATCGCTGCTCATATTCCTTCAGCTGTCGCGATGCGTAGGCAATAACCTTCCCACTCTGCATCAACACACATCCCAATCCCAGTCTCAATGTGTCGTAGTACACTACAAACTTGAACCCATCTGAAGGAAGACTCAGCACCAGAGCAGTAATCAATCATCGCTTTAATTCTTGGAAACTACCCTCGCATTTGTTTGACCATGTGAACTTCAAATTCTTTCGCGCCAGCTCAGTCAATGGTGTGGCATTCTTCGAAAACCCTTCCACGAACCGTCTGTAATATCCAGCTAATCCAAGGAAACTCTTAACCTTTGAGGCATTCCTTGGCCTCGGCCAATCCCTAATCGCTTCTGTCTTGGTCGGATCCACCTTAATCCCATATCCACTTACAATATGTCCTCCGATAACCAAAACTCACACTTCTTAAATTTAGTGTACAATCGATGCTCCCTCAATCTCTGCAATACCCATCAGAGATGTTGCTCATGCTCTGCCTCTGAGCAAGAGTAAACTAGGATGTCTTCGATGAAGACAATCACAAACTGATCTAACAAATTCTTAAACACCCTATTCATCAAATCCAAAATGATGTTGGGGCATTGGTCAATCCAAACGACATTACCAAGAACTAATAATGCCTGTACCTTGTAGGGAGGGTCGTCTTCCGAATATCTTGGTCCTTGATCCTCAGCTGGTGATAACCAGGTCAAAGATCAATCTTCGAGAATACCGTCTTACCCTACAGTTGATCGAATAGGTCATCTATCCTCGATAGGGGGTACTTGTTCAACTCCTTGTAGTCTATACACATTCTCATAGTCTCATCCTTCTTCTTCACAAATAAAACTGGAGCAACCCATGGCGAGAAGCTAGGTTTGATAAATCCCAAATCTAGTAGCTCCTACAATTATATCTTCAACTCCTTTAGCTCTATCGGAGCCATCCTGTATGGTGCCATCGACATTGGTTCTGTACCTGGCATTAACTCAATGACGAATTGAATCTCCCTATGTGGCTGCAGTCTTGATAAGTCCTCAGGAAACACATCCAAAAACTCGCATACCAGTCTAGTCTCTCATGGCCTTATCGACATGACTCTAATGGTATCCACCACACTGGCTAGAAAACCTATACAACCTCCTTGTAATAGTTCCCTAGCCCTCAACGTTGATATCATAGGAATGCAGGGTCCATGCATAGTACCCACAAAAACAAATGGATCGTCACCCTCTGGCTCGAAAGTCACCATCATCTTCCTACAATCTATAGTGGCCCCATATCTGACTAGCCAATCCATCCCCAAAATCATGTTGAAATCATCCATACCCAACTCAATCAAATCTACTGATAGCTCCCTATTATCCACCATCACTGGCAGTGCTCTAATCCATCTCCTAGAAACTACCAGTTCCCCTGTAGGTAGTATAGTCCCAAACCCCGCAGTATAATACTCACTAGGCCTACATAGTCTATCAATCACTTTACTAGAAACAAATGAATGTGTAGTACCAGAGTCAATCAATACAGTATATGAAGAGCCAATGCTAGAAAGCTGACCTGTCACTACTGAGGGACTAGCCTCAACCTCTGCCTGTGTCTAGGCGAACACTCGAGCTGGAGTCAAGCTATCCGCCTTCCCTGGTTCCTCTTTCTTCAAAGTCGGACAATCTTTCTTGAGGTGCCCTACCACCTCGCAGAAGTAACAGACATTTTCCCAGCATTCGCCCAGATGGCGCTTCCTGCATCTAGCACACTCCGGGTAGTTCCTCCATGTCTCACCTCCTCCCTGGTAGACACCCCGACCTCTCCTATCAGGACCAGCAGTGGTCGAGGTGCCAGGGGTCTTCCTCTTCTAATCACTGGAGCCTCCGCCCCTACCAGACCCTATAATTGAAGGCATTGCCCTGCGAACATCCTGTCTCTCAGCGTTCTCCCTCCAAATCTTGTTCTTTTCCTCCTCAGCAGTGAGGGACCTCGTAGGCATAAGTTGTCTCCCCAGGTACTGATGTGATCCTCACATCTCAGGCTATCATAGCATTAAGCTCTCAAACAAACCTGTCCTGCCTAGCTGTATCTGTAGGCACTAGATCAGGTGCAAATTTCGCTAGCCTGTCAAACTTCAGGGCCTACTCAGTAACTGTCATGCTGCTCTGTACCAACCCAGCGAACTCATTCTCCTTTGCCGCCCTAACGACAATATTGTAATATTTCTAGTTGAACAAGTCTCTAAACTCATCCCAACTCATATTAGAAACATCTCGAGTTTGTGATGCTACCTCCCACCAGATGCGGGCATAATCTCCAAACATATAGGTGTCACAGGCCACCCTGTTGTTACCTTCCACCCTCATGAAGTCCAGGATGGAGGTAATCAAACTCATCCACTGTTTAACCTTAAGTGGATCTGGTCCTCCCTCAAAAGTTGGAGGATGTTATTTCCTAAATCTTTCATAAAACGATTCCCAACTATTTCCAATCTCAGGTGAATGTACAACTGGTGCCACAACAGGTGGCAAGTTAGGTGCGGCACTCCCTGACGGAGCCTGCTGCCTCAGAAGGTGAATCTCTTCCTCCTAACTCTGAAGCCTAGCTTGCATGTCAGCAAGCAACTATTGTATGTTCTCAGGGACTGGCGGAGGTTTTTGACCCTGCTCATCATCTCCAGCCTCAACCGTGATGTCGGCTAGTCGAATTGATCGCCTTGGAGGCATAATTCTCCAAGTTCATTTGTAATCAACGACTCGGCTGTTCAGGCAATGATAACATGTTTATAATCACCCCACGGTCCCACGCCGAAACTCAACCACCAACACACAATCATAATGCAAATATGCATTTAAACAATCATTCACATACAATAGCAATGCTAATAAACACACCTTATCATATTCACATAGTATTCAAGAGCGAGGCCCTACTAGTATGTAACATTCTGCATTTTCGGGTACCTTGAAACGACTCGGGTCGGGATTTTTTTTCCCGAGTTAAGAATATTATTTTAAATAATATTATATTTGTTTGGAAATTATTCCATAAGTTATTGCTAGCCAAATTATGAAGTTTTTTTATTTAAAAGTCAAGATAAGACTTTTAGTCTTGTACCGACACGAAAACCTTGATCGGGTAAAAATCTCGAAAAATAAAATAAAAAAAATATGGCAAATATATTTTGGGTATAAAATACTTTCATAAAAATTAAAGTTTGGTCAAAAAGAATAAACCTAAGGGAAAATGGAAATTTTAGGGCATTTTGTGTTAAATGCTTAATTTTACCGAAATGAGGAATTTTATTTCATGAATGGACTTTAGGTTAAATTTTATTGTGTGATTAATTAAATTAAATGTGAGAGACATTTAATTTAATTATTATGTGTTAATTTTTGTGTTTAAAACTTAATAAGAGTGAAAAAGGTTATAGGAAGTCAAATTGGATTTTTCTTCTTGGGAAATATTTATTAACCTTTATATATAAAAAAAATATGATCACATATATAATATATGTGGTGGCCAGCCATGTGAAGGATTTAATGGGGTTGACCAAATGTTTTTTTTAGTTTAATCCCAATTTAAATATAAGGGTTAAGGCATCAAGTGGATGGTCAAAAAAAAAAAACACTCAAGTGTTTAGATATTTTCTTAAGTTGATATGCTCTTCTAACCTTCCCCAACCGACCCCACTCTCTCTCACTTTCACTGTCATCTTTTTGAAAACTCTCTCAAGTTTTCTCTCCATCTTCAACCTCAAGAACACTAAGGAGGCTTGGAAGCATTTAAGCTTTGTTCTAGGAAGGGTTTTGCCTAAGGTAAAGTTTCAATAAACTAGACTTTTGTAAAGTTTTAACCATAGATTTTCAAATAGCTAATTATCTATGTTGTTGGGAGAGTTGGTTAAGGTTTTGAAAGATTTTTGAAGGAGCCAAAGCTAAAAGGAAGATCAAAACCTTAAGCAAGAACAACAAAGAGGTAAAACGTTTACTTTTTATGGTTGTTATTGTATGGTTTTTAGTTTTAAGCATTATTTTGTATGGTTAATGCTTAAAGTTTCTTATTGGTGATGTAATAAGGTTATGGTAGTTTTTTTTATAATGTTTATGATGCTTGTGTGTTGATTTTTGAAAATAGGGACAAAAACCCCCAAGGGTTTTGTTAGAAACCTTAAAACAAAATACATGTTTTGAGCTGTGAATTCCAAGGGGTCAAGCATCCACAGTATATTTATTTTGTAAAATTTAATTATACTATGATGTTTTTGAGATTGAATACATAAAATTGAGCTTTTGAAACACTCAAAAATATTTAAAAATGAGTGAGTTATGCTATTTCAAAGTTTAGGTAAACAACTGTTTTTTTGTATTCTTAATTTCGGGACCAAGTTTGGACAGCTACTGTATAGAGAAAATAAACCCAGTTTTTTCTAAAATTTAGTGGACATATTATTGGCATAATTTAGTATTCCACTGTAAAATATGGTATGAAAATACTGAACAGTTTGAAAGTTATTAAGTGTCAAAGTTTGGAAAAAATAAGAACTTGAAAATAAGGTTATTTTTACCTCATTGTTGGAAAATAATTTCACTAATAAAAAATGCTCCTTTTGACCTAAGACTTTACAAAGACCTAAATAGCATACCAAAAATGGAATTGGAAAATTTTGGTAACAATTGGGTAAGTAAATTTCAAGTTACGACCTAACAAAGTATGTAGTTAAAAATGTGAAAAATAGAGTTTTCACACTTAGTGTAAAAATGAGATTTTGGAACTTAAGGTAAAAAGTAAAATTTTGCTTATTGCAAGATAAAAACTTGGCAAGTCTTGAAAACATATTTTGACCTAAAATATCACTTTGAGTTTAGTGAGAATTATTTTTATTAAAGAATTTTTATTCTTTCTAAAAATAAAAGAATTTATTTATTGATAAGTTAATAAATTAAAAGAGGGTTTAAAACTCTATATTTTGATAAAATAATTGAGTGAATTATTTTTCTAGTAAGTAAACTTGATTAATTGACTTCAAAAAGATTAACTAGTCAAGATGAGGAATTTTTAACGGTTTTCCTAATTAAGACAAATTAGGCAATTTTCTTAAAAACAAGTTTTTAGAGATTGAAATCTTAAGAAAAATAAAAGGAAAATTAAGAGTTTATTTTCTTTAAAAATGATTAAGGAATTAATTAGTATTTTATGAATATAATACCGGCTAAAATCTTCCATATATTTAACCGACTTGTTGAAAGTATGGGTTAATAGCGATGCGTTTAAAGAACAAGATTTTTTAGTGGATTGTGGGAAAATACTATTGTGATACCCAAGCCTAGGTATTGAGACCATAGGATAGGTCTCCCCGAGACTTAGGGTTTAGTCTCAAATATTTTTGTATGAATTTCCTTAATGAGTTTAAAACCAAATAAGGATCATTAATCCTTACAAATGATTTTTATTAAAATGACCAAACTGCCCAAAATAATAATAATGAATTATGAGTGTCATAGTTAATCCCAGTATATTGTATGGATAACTACAGTATTGGATAGCGTAACTGGGCTGGACATTGGAGGGTGAAAACCTACTGAGTGCTAAGGACTCCAAGTAAGTCAACTTATATTGTGTGGCTGCAACATGAAACGACTATTGTATTGTATGTTAGTATAGGGACACATGCACATATATACACTGTCGTAGAAAGTTGCTTAGAGACGTTAGTCTAGTGAGTGTTGATTTGGAAAATATGAACGGTAGATATCTGTCATATCCTAGACGGCTGATCCCCGTCACACTGCTTGATTTTATTATGTCTGGTTCATTACCACGATGAGTGGCCAAGAGGTGAGGATTGCTGGTTAAACCTAGGGGCGCCAAAATGAATGGGACCTAGGGGCCCTCATGCTTACTTAATCAGTGAACGGTTAGAACCCGAGCAAGTGCTCTGATAAGTTATTCCCGGATAGCAGCCGTGAATATTGGCCATTCAATGAGAGTGCCTAGAGATACTAGGGGTTGCCATGTTTGAGTGAGGCTGAACACCCTAGGGGCAACTACTCACCAGCACCACTGATTAACACAGAAGTCTCTGTAAAATCGTGTAAATTCAATTACACTCTTTGATAAGTAATGATGCCCTAGGTAACACAATAATTACCCTTGATAGGGATATTTATTGGCTAGATCTTAGTGTTGAGACTCGGTTCTCTCTTACAAATTAGCATTTATGCTGGAGGGCGTGTTACGCCCAAATTGTTGGAAATTGTCGAGCGTTGGTCTCGCATTATATTATGATATATTATATCTGCTTGCTCTGGGATTTTCTGAGTGCAGGTATTTATTTGTTGATAAAAAATAGTTGTGATATAATATATCTGCTTGTTATGGGATTTTCTGAGTGGAGGAATTTATCTGTTTATATGAAATAATTTGTCATTGGTTATCAGGCATGACCATAAGTTTGCCAGGACGCTTTTGCGTTCTTGAAATTGATTGTATAGGGTCCAGATGGATCCGGAACCCTAATTCTCTGCATGTTTTTGTTTTAAAGTTGGACTTACTAAGCATTTTTGCTTGCCTAGTTGTTTCCTGTTGTAGGTAAGAACAAAGGCAAGGCAGAGCAGTGAGCGTTGGAGTCTACCTTGCAAATGTACATGTGGACCGACCTTTTGGGAAGCCGTTTTATTTTTGGAAATGTTGTGTAATTTTCCTAAACTAGACTCACTCTACTCATTATAAAATATGTTGTAATTAAATGTTAAGTATGGCCATACGACTTTTTAAAAAGTTTTTTTATACGGGTTTTTGAGACATTTTGTTAAATGAAAACATTTATATTTCCGCATTATCGAGTCTTAAAAATCCAGGTCGTTACACATTATATGTCATGCTCCCTAATAAACATGCAGATAAGGCCTCTATATTTCATTTAAACACTCAAACATATAATCACATATATGGTTACCGAACCCTAAGTCGAGCTTGTCTTTAGCAAGGAGTGTACATGCCCAGCCAGTCTTCAGGAACCTTTATACCTAGACTGCTCTAATACCAAGTTGTAAAGCCCTGGGAAACCAAGACTGTTACATTGTGTGTTTAAAATAGTGCAAGACTTGCTAATCAAGTCATTTGAACATAAATGTGTTTCTAAAGTCAACTGGCAGGTTAGGGTTAAAATATTTTTATCATAAAATGATTAACTTTCATTAATATAGGAGTTAGATACATGGGATCCAAAAAATAATGTTTACATGGCAGTTACAATCCTCAAAAGTAAATACAATTGCAGCCAGCCTAAATGAAAAAATACAAATTTTTGCTCTAGTCCTTGTAAATTCCTCGGCCGTGGCGGTCGAGCAGATGCTGATGTACACACCGCCCCCATAGCTCTCCAACTCATGGCTGGTCCAGCATTCCCTTGCCTTTACTTGCACCATGTAGCACCTGTAAGCCAAGGCTCGACAAGAAAACTAAATTTAACAAGCATAGACAACAACATAGTGTGCATAGTAAACTTTAGATCAACCAGTTCAATCAACGACAGAATACAAGTACTAAGCTAGGCAACAACAACAGTTTAATCCAAACACATAACTCAATCTTAATACAATTAATTAGCTATCGGCGCCCTTAGGCTGGACTTTCACATCAAACATAGCATACATACAAGTTGCGAAGCACACAATTGAAAGCAGCATGAGCTAACCTATCTATCTAGGTATTTCCAATAACAAATACATTTAGAATCTTACATATGTTCATTTACAGGGGATCTCAGACCCAATCACAACTCGGGTGCAACTTTCTTACCTTGGATCCCAAGCTGAAGATATATAGCGGTCCCGAGCATGATCCTCAATTCTGAGCCTTAACGGTAACCCTAGTCACAAGGGAAAATGGATAACTATTAAAATCCAATCCAATTAAATGCTTTGGAATAAAATACTAGCATCCAGGACCTCGAATCTAAACTGGGTAGTAGAATCCGTCCCAAGCGCTTAGGTTTAAGTCCCCAAGCCCAAAAACCTATTTTGGCTAAGGCTGCCTAGGCGGGTTGCGACCTAGCCCTAAGGGTCGCAGCGCGCCCCCAAGTCAGAGGCACCAGACCCAAGTCCTATAGGCATGCAGGCCACGACTTTCCCCTTTAGGGTTGCGGTGCGCTCATGAAAGAGCAAGCCCCTAGGGCTTCTGGGGTCACGTGGGCCGCGACACCCATGAACTGGGTCGCGATGCGCCCCCATGAACCCAGAAATCCTTGGGCTTTTCCTACGATTTCTCCCAACCTAGTTCATGAAAAGCTCATCCAACATGCACCAAAAACAGAAATTGAACCACTGAACCTTACTAGTCTACTCAGAGCAACACAACCTCCTAAAATTCTAACCAAAGTACTTCTAAGAACCCAAAATTCATCAAAATCCCCTTTGAAACTTAGAAGCTTACAAACACTTAAACTAATAGCAAAGTTCTACCATAATTCATAGCTAAAACCTTACCTTGATGAAGACTCTGCCCCCTAGCTGCACCTCAATCAATCTTAGCTTTAATTCTCCAGTCCTCAAGCTTAAATCCCTAAGCTTTATCTTTTAAAGCTTCAAAGCTCTCAAGGCACAAGAGAAGGAGAGAGAAAACGTGAATGAGAGAGGGAGAGAGTGCTAAGTGAGAAAGCTGAGAGTTTTCTACTAGGTTCTGGTCATTTCCTAAGGTTTTTCAAGCTTATCCCCCTACAAAAGACCAAAGTACCCCTAGTATTAACTCAACCCCTTAATTACCCTTAAGGGTAAAACGGTCATTTGCCCTATTTCCGGCTAATTCCTCGAGTCGTCGTACAAATTCCCAATTAAACCCGACATGCCCAACTAATCACCAAATACTTACCCGTTACTTGACAAATCCCCAAATATTCACTAAGTTCCTAGAATAACCGTAGGCTAACCCCAAGCCGGGTATTAAACCCCGCTGTGACTATTCTGCTAATCCACTCACTAGGATCGCCTCGAGTCGTAAACTACAAATATATCCACATAATAATGTGGTCTCAATCATTTAACGCATATAATCACATTTATGCCCGCAACAGGCCAAATTTACAAATATGCCCTTATAAACAAGAACGGGCCCACATTCATATTTAATACGCATTAGCATGCATATATATTCATATTATCGTATAAATCATGCATGCCACGTAGTCACGCATTTAATCAATTAATCACATATATATCCAATTATGCCCTCCTGACACGCTAATCAAGGCAATAGACCTTATTAGCATTTTTGGGACGTTACACAAAGATTCTCCAAAATCCCTAGAGTAGCGCCTAATGAACTCAAAAAAATACAGAGCCCATGGCCCTTCCCAGTATGGGTCATTGATTTGATCGGGCAACTCCCAACAGGAAAGAGTGGAGTGAAATTTGCGGTGGTCGCAGTGGATTAATTTACAAAGTGGATCGAAGCTGAACCACTGGCTACAATTACTTCCAAAAAGATGCTCGATTTCATAGTCAAAAACATCATATGCAGATATGGGCTACTAAAGAAGATCGTTTCAGATAATGGCACTCAGTTTGACAGCGACACATTTACAGATTTTTGTGTAAGACATGGTATCACCAAAAGCTTTTCCGTAGTTTCTCATCCCCAAGAAAACAGACAAGTAGAAGTTGTCAACAAAACCTTAAAGGACACAATGAAAAAGTGTCTCGAGCAAGCCAAAGGAAATTGGTCGGATATTTTGTAGGAAGGTTGTAACGCCCTGGTTACTCCAGAACAGTTACGGTGAACGGTGGACCGGAAATTTGACTCGCTACCCGAGTCCTTTGATCAAAAACGTGCTCTAAGTATGATTAACAGGTTAAGGTATAAAACCAATAAAAAGGAAATGGAGATTTTCATTACAAACTGCTCTGCAGAGCTAAACAAAATGTTTACAAGTTGTTCTCAGTACAAGATGGTCACTACTGTTTCAAATTTACAATCCCGCCGACCTAAGCGGCAAAAATAGGGTAAACCCCCTAGTTCCTCTGAGAACTCCTTGGCCGTGGTGGTCAAGCGGCCGCATATGTACACATCACCACATCAGCTCTCCACTCAAGGCTAGGTGAGCTTTTCTTTCCCTTTACCTGCACCACATAGCACCCATGAGCCAAAGCCCAGCAAGAAAACATAACACTTTACATGAACATTATCAAATGATTATCATTATAATCACACTGAGCATGAAGCTTTCAAACAAATGAGCGAACATCACATGAGGTCCTGATAAACTACACTGAGTGACTGTCAAGCAAGTCACTAATTCAAATGGAAGAGTGGCTGCTAGGTAAGCCACTAGCCTTCAATAGGTTCTGGTAAACCATACTGAGTGATTGACAAGCATGTCACTGTTTCAAGTGGGAGAGTGGCTGCTAGGTAAGCCACAAGCCTCCAAGCGCTTATTTCATCCATCGACCCTTGGGGTCGGTCTGGCATTAATGCTCTTTGAGTCATTCAATGCTGATAGTTGATTAGATCTAATCTTTGTTGGCTTGCGTTAACACGCTAAGGCCGTCCTGACCAATGAGTCAGCTCAATGTGACCAGTGCCCAGTACCACCGTTGAACCTGACTAATAAGTCACAGCTTCACAGTTGATACTAGCACCTTTGCCAAATATGACTAATGAGTCAGTATCATGCACAAGTGAGAAATATATTCTAAGCATTCTATATTCAATCCATGTCCATATTTACACAACCAGCATGCCTCAAGAATTTCCATGCATGTCACACTTGGGGTGTAGTTTTCTTACCTCTGGTTCGAGCTAGAATGAATAAAAGAACAACCTTGAGAACGATCAACCTTTTGGTCCTTTAGCGGTTACCTGGTCATAACCAATCATGAGATTCCATCAATAAAATGAATAATAAAATGTTCCCAACCCAAAACCTAACCTCCGGGACATCAAACACTACTCAACCGGGTAGTAGGTTCAACCCCGAGGCCTTAGGCTTGCATCCCCGAGCCAAAAAACCATTTCTGGCCAAAAAGCCACTAAGGGCCGCGACCCTCCTTGGCCATGTCGCGGCCCACCCCTCAAACAGAGGCGCCCAAACTCAGCATCCTCCAAGGGCCGCGGCTCCCCCTGGCCATGCCGCGGCGCAACCTCCAGTTCAGCCAAAACCCCTGTTTTTCTTCCCTTGCGTTTTCTCTTGGAACCAACCCTTCAAACCGAGTTTAAACACCACCCAAACCTCCAATACAATCCCTAAACTTGTTCTATATCACACCCTTAGCAAAACCCAAGACAAACCCCAATTAAAACTTCCATCAATTCCAACAATCCTCCATAGAAACACAAGCTGAAATCTAACACTAAAATAGGGTATAACCAGAAACTCAATGGATAAAACTCACCTCAAACCTCCTTTGAACCTTCCTCAATAGCTAAACCAGGTCCATTAACTCAGCCCTTTGATCTCCTAGCTTAATTCCACACTTTGAGCTCAAGAACCCCAAAGAAGAGAGTGGAGGAAATGAACGTACGGGAAGGAAGAAGAAGACAACTCTGTTTTTGCTCTGTTCTTCTACAGCCCTCCTAAGTCATATATATCCAAACCCCAAATGACCAAAATACCCTTAAGTCACCTTAAGCCTCTAAAACCACTTCAAGGGTAAAATTGGTACTTTCCACTTATCCCGTTAATCATAATTAACGCTTCCCAGTTCACGCTAATCTCAATACTCTCAAACTCCAATAATTCACATCCTGTTACCCTTTAATGCCCGGTAACACTCTAATCATTAAATGTGACCCGAGACTCACCCCGAGCCTCGAGCTTAAGCCTGTTATGACCAAACCGATAATTAACATACCATGATCGTCTCATGCCAAATGGCTCGAACAAACCCACATCATAATGTGGTCTCAAAATATATCACCAACATGCATCCAAATAAACAATTTACCCTCAACGGGCCAAATTACCATCACACCCCTGTAATTAGAAATATGGACTCACATGCGTGCATTTCACATCATATCATAATATAATCAACATATACATGCATTTTTTCAATTTATAACATAATTAAGCAAGTATGGCCCTCCCGGCCTACTATTCACGCCGTTAAACACATCGGAGAATTCGGGGCATTACAGCTTATGGTCATATCAAACTACTGCTAGAACCTCAACTAGACATACTCCATTTCCCCTAGCTTATGGACATGAAGCAATGGTACTAGTTGAGTTAACACCCCCCCCCCCCCCCCCCCAATTGCATCGGAGGAATACGTATGACCAAGATCAAAAAGTAGCCAGATACTTCAACTCTCGAGTCAAGAATAGAAGGTTTGCCCCAAGAGATCTAGTATTGTGACAAGTGTTCCAAAACACTAGGGATCCTGCAGCAGGAGTTTTGGGACCAAATTGGGAAGGACCATATCAAATCGTAGAAGTACTACAACTAGGAACATACAAACTTGCTTGACTAAATGGTGAACTAATTTCAAGGTACTAGAATGGTGAACACTTGCGAAAATATTATCAATGAATATTGGTCGAAGGCACGTTTTTCCCACTTACTCCGAACAGCATTATTCTTGATCCATTTTTAAAGGCACGATTATTGCCCTTTTCTTTGGTTGTAAGGCATGTATTGCCCATTTTTGTACTACTACCAATTATTACGCAAACAATTTTTTTAGTTATATGGTTATAAGGCAGGTTTTTTCCCTTAATAAATGACCAATAACCTAGTTCAATTCAGTTCTTTATGTTTTTTCTTCAAAAACATGCATTGCTCGTAGAATTTTTAAATTCAATAGACATGTTTTGTCCATTTTATTACGATATATATACAAGGGAGTGTGCTCGACACACTCATTATTGCCAATTTTGTCATTAAACAAGTATTACGTAATATGTGTGATTCTTAAACAAAATTCCAAGTATACTGCTATATGATACAACATTCAAGCAGATGTGTTAGCTCGAGCAAGTTTGGCTATTTGGCAAGTGACCAAGGACTGACCTCCTCGATCACTTGGGGGGGAATATAGGGTATACATGCTCGCACATATGTAAATAAGTTAAAATAGCACAGCTGAGTAATACTTAGAAATTTTTCAAAAATTTATAAAGTATTGTTCTTCGTCCAGCAAGGACATAAAAAACCAAGATGCTCTAAATATTTGAAATGAGCAATAGAGTTTAAATCGTATATAGCAAAGCAAATTGTTATATCAAAAGAAAATCATATGAGCAGTATATAATATGAATAAAGCAAGAGTAAAAATAGTCACACATATTATCCAAGATTAAAAGATGCTCGACCAGCCATTGTTTTTGCACCAAGGACCTTAAGATCCAAGGTGAAATAAAAAAAAAAAAGAGAAAAAAAATAACATGCCCTTCTCAAGGCTCCACTGCCTCGGCATCTTCCCCCTCTGACACTTCTTGCTCGACTTCAGGAGTGGCAGGGATTTCTTCAGTAGTAGAAGCAAGTTCCTCCTCTTCACGAGCAACGCACTTGGCGATTTCTTTGTCGCGAAGATGAGTAGGGATGTAGTCAAAATTAGCCTCCTTATTGTTCTTCCAAAATCAGAAAAAGCAATTAAAGGCCGCTTTCTTGAACTTGGTCAAGTTCGAGGAGTGTGACTCATTTTCACGCTAAAGCTCTTCCTCGAGAAGCTTCTTCTCCTCCACCGACTTGAGCTGCTGCACCTTAAGTTCTTTAACACGAACGTCAAGATTGTTCCTCTTATCTTCAAGCTCCTCCAGCTGGTGCTTGAGTTTTTCCCCTGACTCCTCGAGCACCTTGATCACTTTGCTTTTATTATCAATCTTGGTGTTTTTGCTATCGAGGTCCTTCTCCAATTCCTAAGCAGCTTGAAACTAGAGAGTGTGGCTGTCCTTAAAGTGTTTCACGGCATCCCACGGTTTCCTCAAGGCCACCTCGAGTTTGACTGCTTCGACACGGGTGTTGATGAGAGTAATAACACCCTACAGAAACAAAGCAAGACGAGGTTAAGCACATGAAATGAATAAACGAGTATAAGACTTGGAAGAAAAATTAGGAAACAAATAAAGAGCAACTCAACGAAAGGATCTCGGATAGTGCTCGTCCAAGAGTGGAGTTGACCAACACGTTTTGATTCTTGAAGATAACATCACACTCGTCGGGTGTTGAACAAGGGTCTGGACCCGGGAAGAGATAGAGCAAGTGGTTGTTTCAATTTTTCCTTACTCGTTCCTTCTCGTCTGAGAGGGGGCCCATTTCACGTGCAGGGGGTGGAGTGTCTTACTACTCGGGGGCGACAGTAGGAGGAGTGTCTGACGATTAGCTGGAAGGTGCTGTCGGAGAAGCAACAAAAGATCTGCGAGCAGGAGGATCACTCCTCTACTATTTTGTTATTGGCTCTTTGCTCGAACCGGCCCCCAAAGCCACCTTTCTCTTAGTACTATTTTTTGTCAGATCTGGAGGGGAAGCATAGAGTTTGAACATCTCTGAATCAGACATAATTGTAGTAAAAAAATGCAAGTGTATTAGATTACGAAAATATATAAATAAGCAGTACACTTCCGCAAAATGTCATATGACTCGGAAGACTTTTCAAAATAGCCTACGACCACAATATTCACACAACACAGAGGAATAACTATATTACGTGGAATCCCATCCTCGTCGTCAAGAGACATGGGCTGGTTCTCCTCCACTTCCAGCACTTTCTTGTCTTTTCCTTTGTCAGCAGAAGGTGCTGAGGCTCGAGGGCAAGGAACATCACCTTGTTCCCTTATGTTGATCCCTGTTGTCCTCCTTTGAGGGGCAGGGACTGCCTGAGGCTGGTCGGAACATCCCAAATCTTACTCAACTACTTCCTTAGTAGTTCCTCCACTACCAACACCTTCTTCATTGGCGTGGTGGGTAATGAGCAGATCGAATCTACTCAGGTTCTCATCGGTTACAAGCAGTCTACAGTTCTTTGCTTCAAAGGGAAGCAGATCTAAGACCACTGCTCACCTGGCCATGTCCACAGTAGGAATAGATCTATCCCATGGCTCTAAAGTGCAACAAGAAAAAATGAGGCCAAGGAAATAAAGGGGAAACGAAGAATGTGACCTCACAGACTAAAATAATTACTTGCTTGTTGGAAAACTCAGTTGTCTGCGACTAGGGAAGTTGTTAGAAAATACTCCTTATTATAACTGCCCATGTTGCTCCTAAACGTGGGCTGAGTCAGGAACTTCCTGGTTTTGTCCCGGTGACAGAAGTAGAAAAACCCAATACCTTTATGGCTTGGATTTGATTTCAAATCAAATAAGTAATGGACCTCATGAGGAATAGGAGCAGCCCATCCTTGATTGTGATAAGGATAAATAATGTTGAGAGAATTAAGTATCCATTTGGGGTTATTTGAAAGGAGCGATGTTGAAGTAATTTGCGACGTTGGGAGACTGGCGCCTGCTTGAATATTATATCTCGGCCAGGCATTGTACGCACCACCAGGACTGTGCGCCCGTTGGTCGAGTCAAGGAAGAACTAAATCTACCCCCCCCCCCCCCCCCCCCCCTAAGTCAATATCTTTGGGGATACTCCCTAAGTAATCGACTTGAGAGGGTACTGGCTAGAGCCACATACCACTTAACCTGCCTCCTCGAGCAAGATTTTCTCTTCGCGAAGAGTCTTATGATATCGGTTAGCTGCTCGTCGTCAAAATTAATCTCATCAAAAGGCGCATCTTGAGGTCATGCCTGTGGTTGTTGTTGTTGTTGTTGTTGTTGTTGTTGTTGCTATTCTCTTTCTAGTTGTTCGGATTGTTGTTGGTGTATGGGTTGCTCAAAATTTTTCCCATTGGTTGCATACCTAGCAACTTGAGGATTTGTAGCAGATCTGTGTCTGGTTGTTTGCTTGATCTTAGCCATAGCTGAAGAACAGAAGGCAACAGTTATGACCTCTTCATCAAACGAAGACCTGCTAGTTGCCCTCCATCTGGTCGGAATTCTGACCAGGAGTGGATCAACAGAGTCAGGATGCACAATAAAATTCCAAATATTTATAAGGAATTTCATTATTCCTTACTCTAATTCCTCAATCTTCTAACAATATTCCTATTCGGGAACAAAATGAAAATCATAATGAGAGTGCTCACCAGATTCATCAGATGGTTTCGGAATATCACGATTGAGGTCTATATCTGTTCGACTCCATTCCACTTCATCAACCAGTGTCTATAGCAAGTCCGGGTCAATAGAATAATCACTCCCCCAGTGATCACGTGGATACATCTGGTGAAAAGTAGAGGGGAGGTGAGTTTTTTTACCAGCCTATGTGTGTGCCTAACTAAGTGTGATCTGTTCGAGAAACACGATTCTACGCTCGAGTAGAAACTAGTGCGAATTTAAAAGGCAAACAATACTTCTTTGAGTTTTCAAAAAAATCCTAGCCAACAGCACAATCAAGGGTAACCCAAGACCTAAAATCATTTTTCTACTCCCTAAATAGACATTTTCCTAGAAAATAAATGATTTTTGCAAAAAATAGCCAAGTTTTTACTTAAAAAATCAAGAACATACAGATACAAAATCTCCAAAAAAAAATTCATGCAAACACAAAAAAATGAAGTTAGAAACTTACTGTGATGAAAATTTGGTTGAAAGACCGGGAGAAAATTGGGATTTTTGGAAGAGGAAATGAACAGCAAGGTCACAAGTTTGAGAGGATTTCTAAGAAAAAGAAATCTTGGGAAAGTTGAAAAAGTAAAGAAAGATGGGTTATCGGAAGACCTATTTATAGGTAATGACTCAAAAGCGAGCAGATGAGGTCATCTTGAAAAATTCATCATGAGTTTCTGGGGTGATGTGATGTCATGCGCGTGGGTTGGTGAAAAGGTGCATCATTTTTCGCTGAAAAGGTGCAATGATGACAGAGTGGGAAAGTATGACAGATGCTAAGGAAACCCAAAAGTCGTCAGTTGCGTATTCAAGGAGGCATGGACATTGTGTATAAAGCAAAGCTATGAGCTGTAAAGTGATATTAAGAAGGTGAATAGATGCTTACCTCATCGAAGATTGGAAGTTTATCCAGTGTTGGTCGCCCTAGGATAAACTTGGGGAGCAAATGTTTAACCCAATTTTGACTTGATGACGTGGCTTCTACGAAAGAGACACGTGGTGTCATACCACATTAAATTCAGGAAGCTGGTCGGAGGGAGTAGCTGCTCGAGAAGGCTACATCAAAATATAAAATATTTTTTAGCAAAGATCCAATAACTTGCTCGGTGATGGAGCAGACTAGTACCATCCCATGAAGCTGCTCGGAGTACAAGACTTGCTCGATGAACAGGATGCTTTAACCCAAAGATCCGGGTTTCATGAAACACTATCAAATATCCCAAGATATTTATGTAACTGATAATTAAATTGTATTATTCCTATATTATTTGAATATGTAATTGAATGTACTGATCCCACACCTACACTTGTATGGGTCATAGCCCACTAAGACTCTATAAATAAGAAGTTCGTTCAATCATTAAGGCTAAGTGAAAATTATGCCCTCCTGACACATTAATAAAGGAAAAGCTAAAGATTTCTTTTGTAAGCACTTTACGAACAAAACCCTTCGAATTGTATTCATTTGTCAGCTTAAGAAACTCAGTTAAACCATATTTCTTCTTGATCTTGAGTTTGACAATTCTTTGATAAACAAAAGTGCAAGTGGACGTAGGTCATTTCCAATTCTTGGGGCCGAACCACTATAAAATATTTTGTGTCGTTTTCTTGATTTCAGTTCGTTATAATTTTGTTCTATCGTTTAAATTGACTCAGTTTCGTTGACCAAAACGATGGTCAACAAAGTTTAGGGTGTTGATTTTAATTTTTTGGTTTAAGTTTAGGGGTTGGATTTAATTTTTAATTTTTTTGTTTATTTAAATTATTTCAAAGTTTTAATTATATGTTTTTTGTTTTATTAAGAGTAAATACTTATTTGGTACCATGTATTTTATCGAAATACACACTTGGTACCTTATGTTTATAATAATGATCATTTGGTAACCTCTATTTGATATCCGTATCCGTTTGGTACTCTCCACAAAAATCTGGTCAACCCAAATTTTAAATATAACCATAGCCCATCATTTTAATCATTTATTTAATTTTCTTTTATTTTTGTTATTTTAAAATGATATAAAAATATTTTTTGAATTAATAAACGAAAAACAAAAAAAATGTTTTTATAAATCAATCAATTAAAATTAATCACAAATAAAAAATCAAATCTTACCCTTAAACTTAAACCCAAAAATTAAAATCAACATCTTAAACTTAAAAGCCAAAATTTAAAGTAAACTCAAACAAAATAGTTTAATTACAACTTAAAAAAATTATTAGGTTTTTAGTTTACTTTAATTGATTTCAAAATATTGGTTTTAGTTTTTTTCTTTTTAAAAAAAACTTTTATTTGGAATTAAAAATGTTTGTGTTTATTTAATTAATTAAAATAGATTTATTCAATATATTTATTTTAAAATAAATTTATATTATTTTTATTACTTTTTGATTGATTAATTTATAAAATATTTTTTGGTCTATTAATCAGAAAATATTTTAAAATCATTTAAAAATAACAAAATCAAAAGAGGACTGAATAAATCATTGAAAGGGGGCAAAATCGTCATATTTGAAATTTTGGTTGACTAGATTCCAACATAGGGTACCAAAATAGTACGAATTGCAAATAGAGGGTACCGAATGATTATTATTATAAACATAGGGTATCAAGTATGTATTTTGATAAAATACAAGATATCAAATAAGTATTTACCATTTTATTAATTCAGAAAATATTTTTAAAACATTTTAAAATAACAAAAACAAAAAGAAAATTAAATAATCACTAAAAAGATGGATAATATGGTCATATTTGAAATATAAGTTGACCAAATTGCAGTGGAAGGTTTCAAACTAGTATGAATTGCAAATAGATGGTATTGAATGATCATTATTATAAGTGTGTATTTCGATAAAACACAGGGTACCAAATGAGTATTTACCCTAGTAATAATTATATATACATTCAAATAAATATATATATATATTTATATATTATGTCATTTATTTGTATTCAAATGAGACAATCAAATATTTATTCCACATTTGAATTACATGAATTACTTTTAAATATGTAATAGTTTATTAGGAAGTTTTTATTATTATTGTTGTTAAAATTGATACTTTCGGGTGTTTTGAATTTTTTTTTGTATAGGTATCTCTATTTAGTTATAATCTCTCAATTAGAATACTATTAATTTGGTCTCAAAGCTATTCTTGTATAGATGTTTTATTGTATTTATAATCTTCCACTCACCATTATACTCCATACAAATAAAATTAATATACCTGTCATAAAATTAATTTTTTAGTTTAATAAGTGTAAAATATAAATGTCATATTAATTATCTTATAGTCATTGTAAAATCATTCAAGTTCAATTTAACACACACAAAGCGGCCATAAACGACATTATGTGACCCTATAAATCAAATAGGATAGCTTAATGAAATTTGTCTATTACTAAAAAAATACACTGAGCGGCCTTGTGCGACCTTATAAGGTCGCAGGATCACACATGGTCGCTTATTTGCATGTCGTCTTCGATCTTGAGACTATCTTATTTTCACACCAAAATTTTGATATTTTTGCAGAAAAATTTAAATTTATGCTTAATATATTTATATAATTCAAAATAATAAATACCCAATTATTAAATATGAGCTTCAAGTTGATTACTAACATTTACAATTGTTAGATGAAAATTCATCATCCTCTTCAATGGTTTCTTGATTTTTTCTTCAGTTAATGTTGAATGAATTTACAACTGTAGATACAAAAGGAGTTGTAAAGATGAGAGATATCTTAAAAGCCAATCAAAACAAGAAAACGTGAACTGAAGTGGAAAATAGGGGGAGGAGAGTGAGGAGAGGTTGAGAAGAAGTGATGTTGAGGGGAGGGGTTTTTTTTTCCTGTTTAATCCAACTCAGAAAATTAAAATATTAAACTAATGTTACTTAAGTTTTATTAAATCATTTTTAATTTAATTTTAAAGAAGATGGTCATTTTACTAATAAAATTTGTTGGGTGGTTAGTTTGCTAATAAAACTTTTCATTATTACTATTTTTACAAAACACTATTTTTTTTTCAGGGTTTTGCCCATAATTGTTATTTTTAAATCTGTGTTCATCATGGATGAACATAAGAACATAATTTTTGAGGGATTTTCCATAAATACTCAATTTTTATGATTTTTTTTTTTATATTTTTACTGTTATTTATTATTGTTATTATTTTTTTATATTTTTAGTAACTCAAGTTTTTAAAAATATGATTTTAATGTTTCAAAATTACAAAAATACGATTTACACTAAACATCAATCCATAAAACATAACGTTAAACAAACAACAAGAAAGCAACACGACAACAACCTATTAATAACACAGTGCAATCCATTGCAGTTAAAAAAAAACCAAAAAACAACACAAAAACATCAAAAAAGTTCATTTTTACATTTTAAAAATGTAACATACTACAATACAATATCAAAAAAGCAACTTAAATACAACACGACAACAACCTCACAATCAGGGACGGAGCCACTCTTGACTATGTGTAGGCTCAAGCCTACACTGAAATATTAAAAAAAAACATAACCATAAATATGTATATAATATTTAATTATTGACTCGCTTTATATTTTTAGTATAAGGAGACCTCACTTTCTAAATTGTCAAATTCATACTCATCTTAAGAACATATTAGTAGTCCATTAATTAGATTAAGGCAAATATATATATATAAATTATTGTCTTTTAAAATTATAATCAAATTTATTTATATTGTCATATTATTAAAATTTGAAAAATATGGTAAAAAGATATTGCAAAAATATAAAAGATTAATCAATTTCTAGTTATAAGAATGATGAATTATAAACTGGGAATATACTCATTTGGTACCCTGTGTTTTTGCAAGATATCATTTTGGTACCCTCTGTTTTCAATAATGCTCATATGGTACCCTGTATTTTAAAATCGTACATATTTGGTACCCTAAACTCAGATTTGATAGATAAAATTTTGTCAATATGATCAAACTGTCATCAGTTATATGTAATTAAATTTAAATTTGTAACTTACATAATTGACAGCAGTTTGATTAAATTGACAAAATTTTATCTATCAAATCTGAGTTTAGGGTACCAAATATGTACGATTTTAAAATACAGGGTACCATATGAGCATTATTGAAAACAGATGGTACCAAAATGATACTTTGCAAAAAGATAGGGTACCAAATGAGTATATTCCCTTATAAAATTAATCTATGTGTATTTAACGTAAATCCTCAATATTTTGAAAATGACCAGAATTGAGAACTTTAATTTCAAATTATTCTAAAAAAATTGTGATGAAGTTCAACAAGCATACATACTAAAAGTTCTTTATAAACCTTACCTCAAGACATTTCCATTGATAAAATGTAGAATTCAATCAAGAGCATTAAACAAAGTTTGGTTAGAGGAATTTTAAAATTGATACTATTATAGTAGAGAAAATATCATTTTCTATGATTATTTTGAAGAATCAATTGTAAAATAAAATAGAAGTTTAATATATTGTTTACTTGTGTATATTGAAATATATATTTTTTTTTATATCTTGACAATAACGTAATCATCCAATGATTTTAAAACATGAATATTCGTAAATGCAAATTTTAGTTTATTCTTATGACAATGATTTTTTTTCTTTAAATGAACATATATATGAATATTTGAAAAGATAAATTTAGTATTAAAATATATTAATTGTGAATTAATTTTTTTGTTCAAGCCATCACTGAGTACAATTTCTAGCTTCGTCACTGCTCACAACAATACAGTGTTGAAAAGGTAATTAGACATCAGTTCATTGTATTAATAAACTAAAAAACAACAAAAAATCAACTTCAAAACAGTTTTTCCCAGCATTTTTAAATGTGTCAAAAATAAACTAAAAATATATCTCAAAACAACTAAACATATATCCAAAATAAACTAAAAAAAACAACAATTGAAAAATAACTAAACATTAACCCACTACATACTAACACATTAAAAAACTACTAAAAAACAACAATTGGACAACAATTAGAAGTCAACTCATCGCATACTAACATGTTTTTTTTTTTAAATCAAAATATTTATGAAAACAACTAAACAATAATTAGACATCAACACAACAACAATACAACTATATATAAACTTAAATAACTAAAAAACAACATGAAAACATCTATACATAAATCTAAACAACACAAAAACAACTAAACTGACATGTAAAATTATCAAAAATTTACTCAATTTGAAATCAACTAGACATCAACCAAAATTATAGGAAAACTAAATATATATATATATATATATATAAAATCAACTTGCACAACAACGATAAAAAATAAAAAAAAATTATATTTATAAAAATACACTAAAAATACAAAATCAACTAAAAATACCACACATAAAAAAGAAACACGATCTCTTGAGTATGCAAAGAAGCATAGTATTTTATCCATTTTTTTTTTGTTATTATTAGAAATATTTATATTTCATGTAGACATTGTATGAATATTTCAGAATTTTTGAAATTGTTTCAAGTGAAATTTACATATATTTTTTAGCAATACATAATAAAACTACAAAATGCAATGATGAAAAAGACAAAAATAAATGTTATTATTTTTCTTACCACACAATTTTTCCACACCAATCCTCATTATCCCCTTTTATCTTCCTTAGTAAGATATATATATATATATATATATATATATATATTTATATGAAGTTTTTTTTTTTGTTTCTTTGTTTGCCCAGTGAGTAAATGACAACAACCCAATAATCCATAATATATATAATCATCATTTATGGCTCCGATCGATTCCTCTTGGTGTACTTTCTTCTCAAAATTAATCTTGGTCTGACTCTTTCTACTTGCTAAGAAAAAAAAAGTTGCTTATGATTCTGGGCGCATCTGCTTGTGTTGGTGAATTTGATGAAGAAAAAGTCATCGCCATCACATCGTGGAGAGTATGTCGACGTCGATCATGGTTCAAGGCAATCATTAGGAAACATACTCATATATACATATATATATATACATAAATATTTATAGGGAAATTCTCTTATACGAGCTTCACTTTAAGCCCTACCGGTAGAGCTCTCAGTGTTTACAACCTGTGAACAGTTTTCGGCGCGATTTTTTTTTTATGACCGTGTATATTGTAGCTATTTAGAGCATCTTGCAAATTTTCAGAAAAATCCGAATAGTTTATAGTACCGAAAACTAGGTTCAAACATGTTGTTGCACGCGTGAGTAATTTTTTTTATGCATGTGGAAAACAACATGTTTGAACCTAGTTTTTAATATTGTAAACTATTCGGAATTTTCTGAAAATTTACAGGATGCTCTAAATAGCTACAATATACACGGTCATACAAAAAAGTTGCGTCGAAAACTGTTCACGGGTCGAGAAACATTGAAAGCCTTACCGGTAGAACTTAAAGTGAAGCCCCTGTAGAAGAATTGTCCAATATTTATATATATACTAGGTAATGTAATATATATAGTACTTAAGAACAAGATTAGTTCTAAGTTGGGTTTGGAGACTCTACAATTGTTGCCGCATGGTGGGTTCAGAAATAGTTTGCTTTTATAACATCGTGAAAATGAAAAAAATAAACTGAGACCGTATAAATGAAAAAATATCGGTATAGCTGTATAATTATAATATTTTTGCATAATACGGTATCTTTTGTAAATCCTCCTTTTTTTTTTTTTATTTAAATTGGTTTAAATTTGGAATGGAATTCAAGGATTCATGAACACGAATTTATTAGTTTAAATTTGAGCATTGTTTTTTTTTCTCATTTAGATTTTTTAATTAGTTTAAAATCAAGTTTTAAATTTATTTAATTACTTTTTTTATTTTAAAAAATAATTTATATGATTTTATATATTTTTTTCATTTTAGGTACTAAATGGCAAAAAACTTAAAAACTAGGAATTTTTGCCACATTTTCCCCAAATTTATTTATATAGAAATACGTTTATAGATTAATAAAACCATTTCTTTCCCCAATGTCAAAAGAAAAAATATCACATCTTCATTTTTTTTCTTTTTTTAAAAAAAACTTAATACTTTTACACAATTGTAGTCCCATCACGGTCTTTGATTTTCTTCTTTAAATTCAACGTACAATGTACTTAATATAAATTATAGTGCCATCTTATTTATAAAAAATAATAATAAATAAACTATAGTGCCATCAACATATGATAAAGAAACAACGTTATGAATTAAATCTAAATAAGATAAGACCTTTGTAAACTGTAATTTCAAATTTTAAAAATGCCTTATTTTATTATTCTTTTTCATTGTACACGATTATCCCACTTTAAGAATACAACATCATCTGGAATGTGGCTTTTAAAGGGGTTTGCAGTGTTTGACAAAACCTACGTCCACAGAATTACATTCAAATTTTCTATGCCAAAAATATAAGGAAGAAGCTAGTACAAAAATGAAGCGAACAGAATAAATACCCCTCATATCCTCCCACGCTTGGAAGATATGTTGAACAAAATCTTTGCCAAAATCACACCTTCCCAATTGCAAACACTTTCACAAAGTCTACTTTGGCAGGGCTCTTACTAGGCTTTTCAACAAAAAATTGAAAGAGCAACGTATTCATTCAACGTGTGCATCATCTATCACTATCAATAAATGCCTTCTCAATTTGAACTCTTAAACTGCCTCCCGTGTCTGCAATAAAACATTTTTTGGCATGTTTGGCCAAGAAGACACCTCAAACTGAATGGATTTTAAAACAAGGAACTCCAGACAGCTCCATCCCCTTCACCACACTTTTCGTGAACAAATTTGATTTTTTCCACGGATTTGCAGATCCCACTGCAGCTCCAATCAAATGATGCAACGCAGACATTGCCTGCCTGTGCCTTCCACTCACAATCTGCAGTTGTGCATTTGAATAAAAAAGAATCCCAGTCACAACCATTTCCAATTATAAGACTTAGGCGTGAGCACTCATTATTTAATGTTATCATAGAATATGATGGCATAAAAACTTTCTAGATCTTGAACATTTTGTATTATGTTGAAAAATTAAAGTAAATGGTAGAAGCACACGACATGCACCATGATTACCTTTTAGAATCACAAGAATTGAACTTTTTGTTAGGTATGGCTACTAGACATTCCTAATCAATATTAGTTCTAAAAACAGTACCTGGTGGAGTACCACAGCACATATTGCGGTCATCAATGTGTTCAGCTTCAAGACCAATGAACCATGCACCAAGCGATACATCTTCATTGGCGTACTTATGCAATATGGGTCTGCAGTCAAAAACAGCATCTCAGAACTTTGACCATGAAATGTCAAAGAGTGACCACATGAAATATTTCAACAATTTCAAGAGCTAATTTTTGTCTAGCAATATTCAGATATCTCACCCTTAAACACTTGTCAAATTTTAATTACAGAATATTGTTTGATTAGTTCCAATACTTTAATTACAAATTCCAAGAATATATCATTTATATCGGACCAAAATAAAAGATAGGTTCAAAATTGTTTTCAGAATATTGCATTCTGACACGAAAAATAAGTTACTACTTTCAATTTTGGCATGGATATGTTAAATCCAGAATCTTCCATAATCCAAGGATAAGAACTCTAACCACGTAATATTTTACACTAAAATATAGCTTACTGATTGATGGAAATATATGTAGCTAGATCTTTGGAGATTGCATAGATCTGCCCAGTAGCATGTCGGAAGTATTTGTTCCCTTCTTCTCCAAATTTCCAGTATTCTGGTTCATGGTATTTGACACTCCTAGAAAATAAGAGTAAAGAAATCAGTACTAATAAATATATTGATGAACAAACTAAATTCATATGATAGCTCCAAGGGGATTACTTTTGAGAAAGAACAGGTCCAGACTTCATACAACCAATGTAGACTCTTGGCTTTGAACGGTGTCGGGCTAAAGTGGTAGCTAGCATACCTGCACAGAAAAAACGTGTAAAATACTCAAGCTTGGTAAGGGATTGAAATTGTGTATAAAACAATTAACAGAAATTATTGAAGAATCAAAAGACTGCATACCTAAATTGACGTGAACATCATCATCGACCTTTACATAGAAATCGGCATCCCATTTTGCAACTGCTGTAGAGAAGTAAATTTTTGTCTTGGCAGATAATTCATGATAACCTTCAACATGTTCCTGCAAAATAAGGCAATATTAATACCACATTCATTTCATAACCATTTTCACTTTCTCACAAAAAGAGCTCCATTTCTTACCAGTCTAAGGAAATCTTTATGTTGAGCATCTTCCGAATCAATGGCTCTGTCTAAAATGCTATTGGATGTTGCACTGAGCAAATAGTAACTCAGGTCAGTTCCAGAAGGAAGCACACTAGCACTATAATAATTGGTTTTCACAACTTTCATAAAATGTATAAAATACACCATAACACATCAAATCAGAAATTTTCTAGTACATCTATTTTATGTATGTCATCTCAGGTTGTGTTAGTGTCCCACCATCATTTGAATTCTAGGATTGATATTTCTAATGTTGCAATGGTAGAAGTTTGTTTCGGTGCAACATAAACATACAATAAAAATACATAATGGCAAACCAAAAATGTATTTTCTACTGTAGTTACAAAACCATCTCTTAGCGATGCATAATCCTCTGCTATAAGTAAATAGAATTTATCTCTGCGTTATAAGTAGCATTAAAGGTATAAATTTAACCAACACACAGTTAGCCTCTACATAGAAAAAAAGAGTGTCTGTCCTAATTACTCCAGAATAATTGATGTTGTGTACAGAAGTAATACAGATGATTTATAAGCTAACTGATTTAGAAGACACTAATTTTCTGGATAGCGACCTACTGATGCACACCAGAAGACCAAGCAGAGGAAGAATGTAAAAGCACCATACATGTGAAAATCATGGTGGTTCATCCATAAGAAGCATATGCAGTTAAAAGGACATCATATTGCAAATTGTTTTACATTCTGGTATGGCAATAGGGTTATATGAGAAAATGTAGTGAAAAAGAATGGCAGCACAATATTTGCAATAATCCCCCAAACAAATATAAGAAGAAGGAAGAGAGAGAGAGAGAGAGAGATTGAAATAGATAGTAGGAAAGTTGTACAAGAATGGGTCCATGGATAATTGTATGAAGAAAAGTTTAACCAAAAAAAGGTACATAAAAGTAATCCATCGTTAACTCATTATCTAATGGACATGGCCAAATAAACAACCCAATTCCATGACTATTTTATAAGAATCAATTGTCTGACTAACACTAACAAGCGGTTTATTTCTCAATCTAGTAAGCTTATTTTTAAAAAAAAAAAGAATCGAAGAGACGATTTACCTGTGACCAATTGTGAAGCGAATAACAATACCCTTCTCGCGCTCTAATTGCAAAAGCTTTTCCCCTGAACAAGAAAGCATGAAAATTCAGCCAAAAGACCACCACAACATCAAGATCAAAAAACCAATTGGAAATAAAAGTTAACACAAGTACAATACCTTGAGGCATCCATGTCTCTCTAACCGAATCACGACGCTTCCTACTGCTGAAAGCAGTATTGATTCCAATTACTATAAACACCTTCTTCCTCGGAGTTCCTTCTTGAGGCAACGTTGGTTTGGTATCTGAACCCTCAGACAATCCCATCTCCCTAGAACTCCGAGTGGCCGCCAACTCCATCTGAATCATTGCCATTTGCTTGTCTAGAGATCTGACACGGCTCCGCATTCAAAACCAGCCAGATTGTTTAATAAAAAGAACAAATAAAATAACAAATTTTGATGATTTGTATCCAAAGTAGACCAGATAGCTCAAGTTATTACTCACTGAATTGATTTATGGGTCTTGTAAATTTCGTTCATCACATCCTTTTCTTGTACGGGCTTCTGATTCAAATCATGAAAAACTTCAAATCCAATGAAACGCCGAAAATGTACACAGAATATATGAGTAGGAAAAATTCAAAACTACCTTCTTGGTTGCACAATCCTCGGTGACGACTTGAAGCTCCTGCTCATGGCGACGACTCGAGATGAGTTGATTGTTGGACTCAGGTGGCGTCCACACTCTAGAAGAACTATCCAAAATCAGAGCCTCATCATTAAATATTCAAAATCATTACTTTGCTTTTTTTTTAAAAAAAAAAAAAAAATTCCATAGCAGAATGAATGAAATCAAGTCAAACCAACAAAAACAAAAACTACAAAAGCTTCCATGAAGTAAGAAAAACAAACCTAATAGTGATGAGAACGCCGAGGAAAAAAGAAGACATGCAAACAAATGGAATCCATTTGGCGGAGATTCTGCCGGAGCTCCGACCCTTCATTTGTGAGGAGAAGAGAGGCTCTGAAATAGGGAGTTTAAAAAATGAAACTGAAAAGGCCTTAACCGAATTCGGATTATTTATAATAACGAATACGGAAAGGGAAAGAATTGAAATCGAGACTTGATTTGGTGGTTTCGTTTTCTTTCCGTTGTGTATTTAACTCAACGGGTTCAATTAAAAAGAAGAAAGCCGCGTTTGAATTTAGAATAATGAGAAGCGTTGAATAATAATATAATAAAGAAGAAAAAATATTATGAAAATGAAAGGAAATTAGGACCAACCAAAAACAGAATTCAGAAATTATTATGTTATTAAATATGAGAGAGAGAGAGAGAGAGAGAGAGAGAGAGAGAGAGAGGCGAGTTTGCGAGGTATCGTTCGTGCGGCATGTAGATGTAGATGAAGATGAAGATGCAGCGAGCGAGGACGCCATAGGGCCCGATTAGGAAGAGACTTTTGGGCCTTCTTTTCTAAATTTATTGGTGTGGACGACAGTCACGCCACTTCTTATGATTTCTGTCTTTTTTTTTATAACAAAGAAAATGGTTTTCTTTTTTCTTTAAAAAAAAAGTAAATAAATAAGAAAGAGAAAAACTTATGACTTTTCTAGTCAAAATTAGGAGAGGGGTAACTGTATTATTAGTAAAGTTCGTGCCAAGTGCAATGTTAAGACAACAACAAATTAGGAAATAGTAAAACACTTTGGGATTTTCTATTGAAAAAGTTTGACAAGGCTAGATGAACAAATTTGCACCACAAAAAATAGCAATGCAAAATAAGTAAAACGTTGTTATGTGATATTCTAAAATATATATAGCAGGAACTAAAACCTTGATTGCATGACTAAAGAACAACTACAAAAACAAACTTCTTTTTTTTTTTGGGGTAAATAGCATATGGAATCTTAACCTTACCTTAGTGTATCTTTTAAGTCCCCAAACTAATTTTTGTGGCATTTGGATCCCAAACTTATAATAATTTGGTATCTACCTTAGTCCTTAACTAACTCTTTACATCCAATGACAATTAAATGTCACGTCTCAAGCATAAAAGTAAGGATTTGAGTGATACACTTTAGAAAATTTGGGACCATAAGTGTTATTTATATAAATAAATAAATGTACTTTATTTATCATTTATTAAAGTTCTTTTCTTTTCCAAAATAGATAACAGTATCATTTACCAAGTGTTGGTCAAAAACGATTTTAAAAAGAATAAAATTAGTTATGATCTATTAAAGAAAGAAACTAGGGATCACACCTTTTTTTTTTGTCATTTTTAGTAATTTTTATTTATAATTCGATGATATTTTAATTATTTAAAATAAAATTTAACCTAAGTTTCCTCCATTTTGATCTAATACAAAATGACATATAAATACAATATCAAAATGACAAATAAATACATAAATACAATATTTATATGTCATTTTGTATTAGAGCAAAATGGAGGAAACTTAGGTTAAATTTTATTTTAAATAAATAATATATTATTATTGAATTAAAAGAACTCTAATTTTAACAAAAATGACGTATAAAATAAATTTATAATACAATATTTATTATATATTTGTATAAAATGACATTATTTATATTCAATTTTTTTAAATAACTTCTAATATGACATTATATATTTGTCATTTTGTATTTGAGCAAAATAGAATAAACTTAGTTAAACTTTATTTTAAATAATTAAAACACCATCAATTAAAAAAAAACTAAAAATGATTATATAAAATAAATTTTGGTCTCTAGTTCACTTTTTTTTCATAGACTTTAATTTATTTTAACTAATCGTTTATTTTTTTAATTTAACTTATTTTGGGTAATTTAAAATAAACTTTGACCAAAACTTGTTAAATGATACTTTTATCTATTTTTGGAAAAGAAATGAAGTTTATTAAATAATAAATAATGTATATTTTATGTAAATAGCACTTAAGATTCTCAATTTTTCTCATGTGTATCAGTTAGGTCCCATTTTATATGCATGCCATGTGGCATTTCAATAGTTATTGGATGAAAAATGTTATTTGGGGGATTGATGTGATACTAAAATATAAATTTGAGGATCTAAATGTTGTAAAAATTAGTTTAAGGATTTAAATGATACGCTAAAATAAGGTTGGGGATTCCAAGTACTGTTTATACTTTTTTTTTGGTCTATAATAGAGCATGTGTGGTCTCTTTCTTTTAAGAAATAAAATAGAAAAGAAATATACTAATATACATTTTTTATATAGATTTTTATTTTGATAAGATTTTCGAGGGTGATCAATTCTAAATAAGATATAAGAGCCTTGATCACACAAAAATATATAATAATTCTTAATGTTATTAAACTATCGAGGTAATTAAGCATTTTAGATTTCATTTATTTTAAGTTTTTGGTTTTATAATTTATTTACATTTTTTAAAAATATATTAGTATATTTGAAGTAATAATATTTTGTATTTAAAAATAAAACTTTAACTGGAAATAAATAGTAGAGACTCGTTTGGCTATTTCAAAAAACATAAGGTTATTTAAAAAATAATAATTCAAATTCCGTGATCAACCTGGTAACAGACTTAAATAAAATAAATAAATAAATAAATGATAATTTTCCTTAATTAATTAATGTGTGACCACCAAATAAAAGCATCTCTAATCCATGAAATTTAAATTAACTCGTTTCCCTTGTTGGAAAGTCACATCAATTAATGCCTATCAATTTTATTTTATTTTGGCAATTAACTCCTTTTAATTTTGCATGTCCTACTTTATTATATATTATTTATTAATTTGTGCTAGAAACTTGCTTCACTTTATTTGTTTGGTAATTTTTTATATATATAATATAAAATTTATGTATGCTTTTCAAAATAAGTAAACGCACTTATTAGTATTTGTTGGAATGAACAAGACAGCATTAACTCTTGTTAACTTGTTAACACTTGTTAACTTCTTTCTAGTGTGTTTTCTTTAAGTTATTATCAAAACAAATGAAAATAGTAATAAAAAATATCTTGTTATCATTTTGGCCTTGTGTTTTTTTGGAATACACGATTGACTTTTGTATTTTGTTAAATGATAATTCAGACTTTATATTTTACAAAATATATCAAAATAGTACACTAAACCCAATTTTAGTCAAAATATTTTCAAATATAATATTTTACTCTTATCTTCTCGATCACCTTTTCCGTTACTATAAACTTATTTATTTTTTAATAACTCAATAATTGATTTTATAATTGAAAATATTTTAACAAAAATCGGGTCTAGGTACTATTTTGATTTATTTTGTAAAACACGTAGTTTGAATTGACATTTAACAAAACACATGGACCGATTGCATACTTGGGAAAAACATAGAGGCAAAATGATATTTTCTCTTATATATAATAATATTTTGAAAATAAAAAATAGTTATTTCAATAATATATGTTTAATTATATTCTAAAATTTTCTTTCTTCTAAAGATACGAATTTGGAGGTAGCTAATCTCTTTTGGGAACTAATTCTGCGTACATTGTATATAAATATTTAATTATATATATTTATATAAATTTTAGTTGTTAGATTGTTATTCAGTAATTCACTTTGTTGATTAATTAAAAAAAATTAATAAATTAATCATAATAACTTAATATCTGAAACGAATAACCATACAAATGTAACTAGTATAGAAACATAATTATTAAAAACTCTTTCTTATTTATATATTAGTGTCATGATGAGAAGAATAAGTAAAAACTGTCTGTTAATTACTTCAAAAGTTGCAATTAACATTATGATATCTCTGTGGCGGTTATAAGTGGTTGATTAGAATTAGTTTGACATAAATAGTATTCGTTGGCCTGATTGGTTGGCGATTGAAAAATTACATTTTTTAAAATTGTGTTTCTGAAATAAAAATATGAATTTATAGTCTAAAAACATATTTTTGAAAATGTGATTGATTCAGTAACTATTTTTGGGTTTTAAAAAACTGAATATGTGATTGATAGAAAATCTGAAATTATAAAAAAATGATAGATTTGTAGGATTTTAGGATACAATGATTTGGAATAAGAGAAAACGTGATATTCTTATTTTTTATTTTAGAACACAAAATTAGAATTCTTATTTAAATTTTATTTTCAAAACCATCTTACCAATCACTTATTCTTGTATGTCTCACTGTTTTCAAAATTTTAAATTGATAAAATTAGATTCGGATATTATACCAATCAGAGCCATAAATATCTTTGTTTCCAACGAAATTAAGAACCTAAAATATTAAGGGATTAATTACATAAAACATTGCATGTTTAGAATTTTTTTGAAATATATGGTGAATACAAATAATTATAAATATACGGTGCTTTCAAAAAATACACAAAGATTAGTAAAAAGAAAAAAACAAGAATACAACTCATTAATTGATGAGTTTTTATTTTTTCGCGTACTCATAAAAAGAAACATTATTAATTGATGTAATTTAATTATATTGATGTGATATAATAATATTCAATCATTTTCTCTTCAATTTTTTTTAATTTTTATATATTTAAAATGAATGAATTATTAATATTAAACAAATTATTATATTTAATAAATATAATTTATTTCTATATTAGTAGTTATATATTTTTTCTAATATTTGTTACTTGGTTTATGCAATGTAACATTTTTGTATATATATATATTTTTTTGATCAAAGAAAAGAATATATTGATCAATGAAACTAATACAACCAAAGCTGAGAGGAAGAGCAACCTACAACAGCCTGAACCAGACCAAATTAACTACAAAACAGCAACAAACTAACACAGAAAAAGGAGCAATCTCCTCGCACAAAAACCTCAACAGAAATCACAGATTACAAGCAAACCTCAGCATTTGTTTTTCTCTATAAGTACACCTACTACCAGCTAAGTTTAAAACTCTAGCTTTTATAGAATATCTAATCAAGTGATCTATTTGGTACACTGGCAAACAGGACTGATTAAGCCAACAATGATTCCTGTTCAGCCAAATATGGTACACTGCGGCTGCACAAGCTGCATGAATCAACAAAGAGAACCAGCCATCCCGAGGCACTGCCATCCACTTGATCCACTCCCTGAACTTAGTTGGCCAAGAAAAACCTCTCAGCCAAGTCTGGACAGCAAGAAGCACTTTCCTGGAAAATATACAATCAAAGAATAAATGAGAGTGAGTCTCCTCCCCTTGACCACAAACTGGGCAGCAAATAGAAGGAAGATGAATATGACAAGCTTGAAGCCAGTCCCTGGTATTTAGCTTCTGGTTCACTGCCATCCACAGAATAAACTGGTGCTTAGGGGCCGAAAGTTTACACCAGACAGACTTTCCATAATGCACCAGCTCTCCAGGACAAACTAAAGAGTACAAAGTGCTCATATGGATTCTCCCATTTCTGGTTGCTGATTTCATCACAGCATCAAGCCAAATGTGACTTAGCTTGATGATCCTCCTCCAGTACCAGCTGGTGTCCTGCTTCAGTCTATAATCCCAAATTGAAATACCCTTTAGGTAGATACCATTTACCCATTTCACCCATAACAAGTCTTGCTTAGAAGTAATAGCCCAAATGTACTTAGCCATCATAACTTTGTTCCATGAAGCACTATCTTTGAACCCCAACCCTCCATAACACTTCGGTCTGCACACATGCTCCCAAGAAATTCTATGCATTTTACTTCTATTATCTTTCTCACCCCACAGGAATTTCAAACACAAACTATCAATGGCTTTCACCACTTTTTGAGGTAAGATAAAGATATTCATCCAATGAGAACGAATGCCCAACAAAACTGAAATTATCAACTGAACCCGACCTGCATAAGATAAGTGGCGACTAGACCACCCTTTCAAACGAGTTCTCTTCTTATCAATCAGGATAACACAGTCACAAGCCCTCCATTTAGTAGGTCTCAAAGGAATACCCAAATACCTCAAGGGAAACTGCCCTTCTTGGAGACAACAATCTTGCAGCAAACTGTCCTTCTCCCCTGCAACCAGACCCCCTAAATAAATTCTGGACTTGGACTTATTAATAGACAAACCAAAAGTGTTAGTAAACTCTGAAAAAGCCTGCTGAATTAGCCTGACCGAAGACTTGTTAGCTTTGCAAAACAGTAAGAGATCATCGGCGAAGCAAAGACTAACCAAGTTTAAAGATTTACATAAGGGATGAAACTTGAACTCTTTCTCCCTAGAAGTCTTTAACAACAATCTTGTTAAATAATCCATCACTATTACAAACAAGAGGGGAGAGATTGGGTCTCCTTGTTTAAGCCCTCTAGCACCTTTAAACCTCCCTTGAATGCTACCATTCAACACCAAAGCATAAGAAGAGCCTCTTAGACAAATCATAATCCATTTAATAAATCTCTTAGGAAAGCACAAAGCATTAAGAAGGTTCTCCAAAAAATTCCAATCTATAGAATCATAAGCCTTGCTTATATCTATCTTCATAATGCAACGAGGAGAAACATTTCTCCTATTATAACCTTTTAACAAATCTTGGAGAATAAGAACGTTATGGGCAAGGAACCTATTCTTAATGAACGCCCCTTGATTTTGGCTAATCAAAGCAGGAAGAACAAGATTAAGTCTATTGCAAAGCATTTTGGAAATGCATTTATATAAGGTGTTGCAGCAAGCAATAGGCCTAAACTCAGAAGCATTAGTAGGGTGATCCACTTTCGGAATAAGAGTAAGCAAAGTACTATTCAGCGAGAGAGGTATTCTAGCAGATTCAAAGAAATCCATAACAGCCCAAGTAATATCCTTCCATAAAGCTTTAAAAAAAACCAGCCCCAAACCCATCCGGACCAGGACTTTTCAAAGAATGGATGCTAAACATAGCTAATTTCACCTCCTTGACAGTAAAAGGTATAATCAAACCCAACTAGTCCTCACTGCTCAGAACAGAATCCTGCCCAATAGCTTGAAAATCTATATTGCCTGAAGCTGCACTGGTTGATCCCAAAAAATTTCTGAAGTGATTCAGAAAGTGAGCCGAAACCTTATCATAATCATCTACTATCTTCCCATCAGCCGAAACATAGGAAACCACTCTATTAGCTAATTTTCTTTTCTTCAGACTGGAATGAAAAAAAGAAGAATTGGAATCCCCAAACCTTAACCAATCAATTTTACTCTTTTGGGAAATATAGCTAGCATATAACTTCTCATGTCTCTTAAACTCCAGATAAGCCATTCTATCATTATTACTAACCTCTCTGTTGGAAGGATCAGCAAGGCAGATAGAATGAGCTTGTTGATAAGCAAGTTTGCTTCTCTCATAGTTACTCACCACGTCCCCCATAATCTTCCAGTTAAAGCTCTTCAACGTATGTTTAAGCCGAAGTAACTTCCAACTAATATGGTCTAATCCCCTTCCAGGAAAGCTAAGAGGTTGATTCCAGTTTTTAAGGAAAACTTCTCTAAACTGAGGATGCACAATCCACATGTTATAAAAACAAAAGGGACGCACCCCAACCTTAATTTCAGGCAGCTGCTTAATCACTATCATGGAATGGTCTGACCCTACCTCCCACTGAACCCCTACCGAAGCTAAGGGATGCTCATCCATCCAAGTCTCATTAGCGGACACCCTATCCAATTTGGAAAAGATACGATCCCCACCTTCTTGGTTATTGGACCAGGTATAAAACGGCCCCATAGTCTTCATTTCTTCCACCAATCCAAGATCAAGCCAATGTCTAGCATCTTCCATTTCTTTGTCAGTGATCGGACGACCCCCCATTCTATCATTCAGACTAAAAGTTGCATTGAAATCACCAAGAACCAACCAAGCATTACTAGGCTTCGATAAGTGCTCCAAATCCATCCATAAGGATCTCCTCATTTCCAAATTATTTGAACCATAAACAAAAGTAATACAGAAAACCTTTTGATTATGTATCCGAACTTGACAGTGTAAAAGTTGATCACTCTCCTGTAAAACTTGCAACTACACCACATTAGCATTCCAAATCACCAGAATTCTACCTTCCACAATATTACTACTGTAGTACTCCCACCCATAAAACATAGCGTTCATAACCTCCGTCAATTTAATTCCCCTGATTTTTGTTTCAAGAAAAGCACCAAGCCCAACTTTATTCAACCTACACACATCCAGAATAAGCTTCTGTTTATTCACTTTATTCATCCCTCTAACATTCCAACTCAGAATATTGGTGTAATCCATGAGAATTAGACTGAGTTGGAACTAAATTAGCTGGTTTCTGACCCTCCTGAAGAACACTAAATTTGTTTTTGGTTTGTTTAACCTGGACTTGAACACCTTGCTTCTTAATTCTAGTTGTTTTCGGGGAAATCCAGTTATCACCTACTGGAATAGAAGTAACCTGGGCTTCAACTGGCTGAGATGAGCTGGAAGGAACCCCAGCTCCAGGCGAAACAATCTGAACAGTATCAGATGCATCCTCTAGTTGGCCAGCTGCCATCTCAACCTCAACTTGGTCCTTATTCACACCTTCACTATTTCCTTCCACTTGCTTCCCCTCTTTCTTCCGCCAAACAGGCTGAGAAACAAACTTGCAAGACGACACAGAGTGACCCACTTTCTTGCAATTTGAGCACTTAGTAGGGAGCCATTCATACTCAATCATTTGTTCAGCGATTTGCCCATTCTCATTAAAATAACTTATGAATTTCGGCAGGGTATCGGCAATCTCCATCTCAACTAAGATTCTAGCAAACTTAATCATAGAACGATTTTGAGTAATCTTGTCAATCATAATGGGTTTTCCTATTGTGATAACTAGGGCACTCAGACAATTCACTCCCCAATATTGCAACCCAAGGTCGGGCAGCCTAATCCAGATAGGGACTGATTTGATGGATTTCAGAGACTCAACATCAGTGGTCCAAGGTCGTAGAACCATTGGTTTCCTATCAAAATGCACCACCCCTGACTCCAACACAAGATCTCTTGTTGCCTCATCTCTGAATTTCACCATAGTAAACCCATCATTCATTCTAGCAATACTCACAATGCCTAGTTTACCCCAAATCCTTTTCACAAAACCCTCAAACACTGCCAGAGGAGGATTAGCCCCAATTACCACACATATAATCGCAGACTTCCAGAAGGAAGCTTCTATTTCAATCTCCTCCAAATCCAATTTCGCAATAATCTAGCCATCCTTCTGAAGAGGTTCTGAGTAGTGTAATTTCGTTCCACCGTAAGAGGGAATCGAATCTCGAAACTTAGCCCACGTTTCCTTTGCAGAGTCCTGGTAGGATTGTTCTTCAACTTCAGCAGCCCAGTTCGCTGTTTCATGAACCATCTCAGATTCGTGGTTCTGCACGTCTTCCACGAACCGAACTTCCTCATCCTGTTCCTCCGTAAACCCGAAGACCTCAGATTCTTCAATCACAGATTGCTCTGGACGAGTTTGGTCAGTATTCTCACCATTAGATGAAGGGAGCTCCACAGAGACCGTAGAATTTGCAAGCTTCAGCCCTAGTTTTTGCCTCCTCGCCATGGAAGAGAGAGAGCCGGAGCAACACACTTTTTATTCTATAGTTTTTAATATTTTTGTATATATTAGTTACAAAATAAAATAGTATATTTTAGTAAGAAACTTAGTTTTATAAATTTTTGTTACAAATATGTACTAAATTCACAACTTAATTTTATAAATTTTTGTAACAATCATGTTAAATAAATTTATAAATATATGTAAATATTAGTTACAAAAATAAACGTTTTGGTTGTGAAATTAGTTTTGTAAATTGTTGTTACAAAATTGTAAAACTTGTTTAAAAAAATATTGTATTTCACCACTATATATATTCAATAAAGTGTTTTATAAAGAATGAATATCTTAAATTTATATTTTTAAGTTGTATAGTATAAATATGAATGTTCCTGCAATTTATTCGTACAATATTATAACAATATGGAAAAGTATAATATTTTTATGTACATTTTGGTTATGACTTCTTAACTATAAAATATTTTTCAGAAATATTAGTTATAAAAATATCTTTCTTAGTTGTAAAACTAGATTTGTTAATTATTGTTACAAAAATAAAAAATTTAGTTATGAATTTGTTTGTAAGTTTTATCTACAAAAAAAAATCTACAACTCTATAACTGATTTTTTGTAAATATTATTTACAAACATGTAACATATATTACAATTTTGTAACAGATTTTTACAAGTTTGTAAATGTTGATCACACAAGATTGTATTTTACCACTTTTATTAACGATTTTTTCACTTCGTAATTACACTTTTACCCCTCCGTGTTTTTATCCAAAAATTCTGTATTTTTGTAATGCACCGTATTTTTCATATTTTTGTTAGAATAAATTACACACAACACCGCAAATCAAAAAAAAATTCAAAGTATATGGTGTCTTTCTTTTATATTGTATTTTATTTGAAATATACTGAATTTTAAAAAAGTCTTATACCGTTCTAATTTTTATTCTTTTATCTAACGTGTTTGTACGCCCTAAATACCCGCACACTTTGGCGAGCTAGAGAAGGGCCTAATTCGATCTGCCACATGTCAACCGTCCACCCGGAGCTGTTTATTACGGGCCTTTATCTAGCCAGCCCGAGCTGGTTAGAGAGTTAGCTGCTACTTGGAGCCATCGTGTCAGCAATATGAGTGTCACGAGCTGGCGCCGCATTAAGCTTGTGATGCGACAGAGATCTGACACCCGAATCCTTGTAAAGTCAACCACACAATATAAACGTGCTTATATCAGACATCACGTGTCTGTTCTATTCCTGATTTCTCGGATGCGCAGTATAAACGTGCGTGTTCGGACATCCCGCATCTGATTTGGGCCATGCGGCCCATTACCCATCCTTACCTATTGATTAGACCTCACTTCACTGTAAGGCTTAGGAATTAATCATCAGTGTCACAGATATGACGTGAAGGATAAAGAGATCACGGGATGACCCCATTGCCAACCCATATATCATCTTCCTATAAATACCAAGACCCTGGGTAGTGCAAGGGGTTAGGATATTTTTGTAAAGAAGCACTTTGTAAGAAATAGTCAAGAGATATCAACAATATCGACTGGTGGACTAGAGGGATTTTAACCTTCGAACCACCTAAAAAAGGAGTGACCATCTTTCTATTGCTATTAGTTTCCCAAGTCTAGATTACAGTTCTTTTCATATTACGGTTTACCAATTTGCACTAATTCATCCTACTTATTCGTATAATTATCTGTAAGAGAAAAACCGCGTCAACAGTGTTTTTCTTTTCTCATTTGTAAACCCTCTCTCTCTCTCCACTGCTCTTTCTCAGTCCCTTTCTCCTCCATTCTCCCCCATTTTTTTTTCTAGCCTCGCCTTTCAGGTTTTATCTCCGACACTCACCATTTTTGTTGGTTTGGTGTTTGAATATTTGGTTTTCAAGTTTTTGGATTTTCCCTAAAATAGCAATCACACGGTTGGGATATGGACACTCTTCTTCAAGTGGTGCTAAAAAAATGAAGAGGAAAACTCTCCTCTCTGAAATGAAAAGTCCAAATTGACTGCAAAAAGCATAAGTCTACCATTGTTGTTGTCGGTAAGAGGATCGAAACTTAGAAATCATTATAGAGGAAGGTTGCTCCATTGTTGAAAATAGATATTATTTTATAATTTTGACTTTTGTTTTTCTTTATTAATTTTTGATAAGTTTGTTATTCGATAATAGACTCTCAACATGATTTGTTTCATTCTGGCGATGGTATTTGATTTTGTGTTTTAGAATATAGTAATTCCTTTGTTTTAGCTTCATGATTTTGCAAGTATATTGGAGTTTTTAAATTTTAGATTAATATGATCTCATTGTATGCATAGGCCATTATGTGTTCAAAAAAATAGTGCTGGTATATATATATTTAATGAATGTTTAATGTACTGGAGGGAGGTCTGAACTTGAAGGTTCACTTTTGTAGAAAAAAAGAAGGTTGTTATATGTTATTTTCTGGATCTAAAGCAATCTGTTACAATAATTGATATGTAAATATTGTTAACAAAATTGTAAAAATTGTTTACAAAATATTGTCTTGTAAATCTTTGTTACAATCATGTTAAATAAGTTTATAAATTATTCGACAAAAAAAAGATAATCTTGATTATCATTAAATGGTTTTTTATAAATATAACTAATTTCATAAAAATTTATTTAATTAATATATTTAAATTCATATCATTATATATTTACAATTTCTTTTTTTAGTAATGTTAGTAATTATATTTTATTGAAAAACAAAATTACATTTCTTTGTTTTTATTTTGTGTAGCAAGCTTGGAGTACTATATAGCCGATTAATGTAGAATTATTTTTCGGCTGAGCTACTTTTTCGGATTAACATCTCCTGTATATACAACTTTCTACCGTATATATGTAAATATTTTCCTTCACCGTATTTTTTGAATTTTTTGCCGTATTAAGTATATAGTTGTAAGTTTCCCAATATTAAGGTTGCATTTCGAAAGTAACTATACTCAATATCTTCAAAATATTGTATTTTTATACTCAAAATTTTTTTAGCCGTAAATATACTCAATATTTTTAAAATATTGCACTTATACGTATTTTTTTATTATTTTGATAAATAATAAGAAAGTAAAAGAAAAATATAGTATTTTAATTATTTTTTAAATTTTAAATTACTTTCTTTTTCTTATTCTTTCTCAAAATAACTATTTAAATAAAACATTAATAAATATTTTATTAAAATTAATAAAAATGATTTAAAATAATTAAAAAATTATTTTTTTTCATCAATTTAAAATATACGTTTTTTTTTAAAAAAAAAAAAGTAAAGAAAAAATATAAGTTTGAATTATTTTGATTAATTTTACTAATCTTAATTTTTTTTTATTTTGAAAGTGAAAATAATTTAAAATTTTAAAAATAACTAAAATTCTATATTTTCCCTTCACTTTCTTATTATTGCTCAAAATAATTTTAAAAAATAGGTATAAAAGTACAACATTTTAAAAATATTAGGTATATTTACCGCCAAAAAAAAGTTTGGATATAAAAGTGTAACATTTTGAAGACATTGAGTATATTTACCGCTAAAAAAATTGGATATAAAAGTGCAGCATTTTGAAAAAATTGGGTATGTTAGCCGTCATTTACTCTAATTAAAATTTAGGTATAATTCAGGGTAATTACTTGATTTGGTGTGTTTGTCCGACCATGTAATTATATAATAACCATGTAATTTGAGGTAATTGAGGGGTCTCAATTACACTCTCCAATTCTCGTAGCCCCCATGTGATTGGAATTTTGTGTAATTCGGAGTAATTACTCAATTTGACGTGTGTTGTCTGACCATGTAATTACACAACAACTATATAATTAGAGGTCCAATTCTCATAGCCCCCCATGAGAATTGGATGTAATTACACTGTGTACTAATTACTATCAATTTTAAATAGTATTTGTTACATAATATTACATTTTTGTGTAATTACTAACTGTTTTGACAAACATGACAATATGAATTCATAAGTAATTACCACTTGATATCCAAACACACATTGTATTTTAAAATGTATGGTAATTACTTAGATATGTAATTACTACCCTAATAATTACAATTACTATTAGTATATAAATATGTGAATATTGTATACAGTTATTTTATGCACAATTATAGCATTGTAATTATAGTAAAGATTTTATACCCAAAATGAGTTGCAATCCTATATATACTGAATCAATATACGGTCATGACTCAAGGAGTCTTTTATCATCTTACATGGTACCAGCCAGACCTTAGCCACCATCGATCCTTCTCCTTCTTCCCTACGCTCTTATATCGTTCCTTTCTTTTGTTCTTTTCCATGGTCGGCGATGAACAAACTCCAATCAAAGGTCAGCCCTCAATTGTCCAATGTTTTTCATCCCACGCTGAACGTCACCAACATTCGCAACCTTGTTCCTTTCATTCTTGATGCCGACAAGGTGCAATATACTCCCATGGGAAACTCTTTTCCGCAATATACAAACATATTCATATGCTCTATCTATAATATTTGGGAAAACATGGCAACTCAGACAAGCAATTAAACACATAATTCACTTAATACCAACCAACCCTGAGTCGAGCTTGTCTCTGGCAGCGAGCGTACATGTTCAGTCGTTCTCTAGGAACCATAAACCTTGGTACGCTCTGATACCAAGTTGTAACGCCCTACTACCTTCGAGTCGCTACCATGTGATTTATAAATGTGTCATTAACTCGCTAATCGATGTTTTAGGTTAAAAGTGTGATTAAATCAAAATAAAGACTCATTTAACGAACGTTAATTATAAAAGATTTGAACATTCATTAAAGTCATAAAAGTTATACATTGGGATTCCAAAATACTGTTTCAAAAATGTATTACAATTCAAAAGTTTCAATACAGTCGACCTAAGCGACAAAATCAACCGTTTACAGTAAATTCCTCAAACATCCCTGCCCATGGCAGCCAGGTAGGCCGAACATGTACACGCTGCTCCACGCTCTCCAACTCATGGTTGGTCGACCTTTCCCTTGCCCTTACCTGCACCATAGAGCACCCGTGAGCCGAGGCCTAACAAGAAAACTCAACATAAAACATATCACAATTCAATCCAATAATAAATAGCTTAAACAGATAATCGAATAAACATATAGCGGCCTATGCCGACCCGGGTGCTTTACCAGGCACTCGGTTCACGGTCTTCACCGAGCGGGTGAGTACAACACCCTTAGAAGGTCTCGCCCCAGCGGCCTGCATTCAGCATGCTTAATGCCGATCCCAGCCTTTTGTCGTTGTAACGCCCTACTACCCAGGGACCATTATAGTGTGCATTTTAAACAGTGCTATACTCGTTAATCGAGTCATTTGGCCATAATTGTGTAACTAAGTATGATTAATGGTTTAGGGTTAAAAAATTTGGTTAAGATACAACGTTTCACTGAAATGTTTACTGTATACATTGGGATCCCAAAAATATAATTTAAAGGTTAATTACAACAAAAGATTTACAACTAGTCGACATAAGCGGCAAAATAGGGTTTAACCCTATTTCCTCTTTAAACCCTTGACCGTGGTGGTCGAGCAGACACATATGTACACATTGTCACCTAAGCTCTCCAACTCAAGGATGGTCCAACTTTCTTTTGTCTTTACCTGCACCACATAGCACCCGTGAGCCGAAGCTCAGTAAGAAAACTCAATATGCTCATGAACAAGTAATAACGTGTTACTAAGTCATAATAGGCATGCCTAGCAGTAATAACCCTACTCATGCATGCAAGCAGGTACAAATAAATGTTTGTGGAGTCCTGCGCTCTGAGTAGATGACTAATAAGTCTCCCGCTTTGAGGTAGATTACTAATAAATCTCTATGAGATAGTTGACTAATAAGTCTCTCTGAATAGCTGACTAATAAGTCACTCTCTAAATAGATGATGATCGTGAAAATATATATACGCAAGTACACGCAATCGATTCAAGTAATATATGATAAGTAAAGTATCGTTCCCTCGAAGACTATCTTCCAAGTACCACTAATTGTTCCTTAAATTTCTATTTGGCAACTAAGAATTTGACTTTTAAATTTAATTTTAAATATGAAAATACTTTAAACAAGAAAACAACTAAATAAAAAATTTAAATCACTATGAAAAAGGCCTAGGGTGTTAATTTCATCAACTTTTCAAATTACTAATTGTATTAATCCATTCTAGATTTCTTTCTTTCTATTCTAATAGCAGGTTAACATAAATCGATTCCTATTCTTTTTCAAGATATAAGATCTCAACCGATATGCAGGTTTTCTACATATCTGTGATAAACTTAAACATACAGGTACTTTCGTCCAATATGCAACCTATGTCTATATAATGATAGCATATTCAATTCTCATCTTTTGAATTTTGAATCAAAATCATTAAATCAAGAAAATAGTGATCAAGTATTTAATAGCATTAAACACACATTATGTAATGCCCCACGTCACTATGGCTGCTTCCTGGAATGACGACTGACCCTACAAACCAACACGAGTCTTTCCAGCGTGCTTTGTCCTCACTCGCACGCTTCCTGGGAAAACTTCCCAGGAGGTCACCCATCTTGAGATTACTCCAGATCAAGCACGCTTAACTTTGGAGTTCTCAAGTGATGGGCTACCGAAAAGAAGATGCATCTTGTTGGCATAGGTAGTACCCATCAATCCATTTAAGCCATCTTCAACTGTGTAGTCCCATACCTACACAGTCTTAGAATCATCACACTTGACCTTCCCCAGGCAGTGTGGGATTGCACAGCTTTACCTGGTCTTTCCCCTTACGGATCACGAGATTCTAATTGTCACAATCACCCCCCCTTACGGGCCCGACGTCCCCGCCGGCCACATTTTCGCCTGGGTCAAGGCTCTTATACCATTTGTAACGCCCCACATCACTATGGTCGCTTCCTGGAATGACGACTGACCCTACAAAACACCACGAGTCTTTCCAGCGTGCTTTGTCCTCACTCGCACATTTCCTGGGAAAACTTCCCATGAGGTCACCCATCTTGAGATTACTCCAGGTCAAGCACGCTTAACTTTGGAGTTCTCAAGTGATGGGCTACCGAAAAGAAGATGCATCTTGTTGGCATAGGTAGTACCCATCAATCCATTTAAGCCCTCTTCAACTGTGTAGTCTCATACCTACACAGTCTTAGAATCATCACACTTGACCTTCCCCAGGCGGTGTGAGATTGCACAGCTTTACCCGGCCTTTCCCTTTACGGATCACGAGATTCTAACGGTCACACATTATATAGATTAGAATAGAGAAGAAAAATCAAAAGAATATCATAACTCAATTAGATAGAAATCCAAGTGACTACATTAAACCCTAGATAAAAATTGTTTAGTTCATATCAGACATGACTAAATCAACCAAATAATTATTCATAAACATAAAATTCATAAACTTGAAGAAGAAATAAAAATAAGAAACTGCAGAATATTTAACCTAAGAACTACTATTAGTCTCTAAAAAATGTAATAAAAAACTGACCTAAAGACCTAATTAAACCTTAAACACGAATTTATAGTAAAAAAATACAAGTTTCTGAATTTTTCCTAGTGCGGGCCGTGACGCGACTTGGCATTTTCTAGGTCGCGGCCCGTGTCTATTCCTGACCCTTTTCTTCTCGTATTTTGGCTTCAGACATCGCGACTCAGCTTAAGCAAGTTGCAGTCCGTGTCTAATATTCTCCTGAGCTTAGCCTCTGTTTCCTCTTGAGTCACGACTTGTAAGCCCAAGTCGCGACACGAATTCTTTCCAGCAACATATACGTCTCTGATTTCCCCTCAAGTCGTAACTCAATAGTCCAAGTCACGACTTTAATTAAAATTTTCTTAGAATTGATCCTTCAGCTCATCTCTTCATCAAAACCCGTCCTTGAAGCATCTTTGATATCATTTTTAGTCCAATAACCGCCAAAAGCCTCGTTTTCCACCATTTAGCTTCTTTTTGTATTTTTTTCTCATGATTCACCACACCGACCTACAACAAAGACAAACACAAGTGTAATCTTGCACAAAACACACAAAAACACTCAAGATTACCACAAAAACACTTTCTAAAATGACCCTAAAATGAAGTTATCAAACTCCTCCAAACTTACTTTTTGTTCGCCCCCGAACAAAGGACTCAAAACAAACCTAGACTCTAACAACATGAATTATTACCAATAACAACAATTATGCCTCAAAATCATGAATGTTAATTATATAATTTTTCAGAAAGCTACTCAACAGTTATTCAATCTAGAATTTTGATCAAAACACTCCATCAACACACCTTAGTCTACTAACACTTTGGATTATCAAATCATGATTATTAAATAAATAAATTTGAAATCAATTATGCTCACCAAATTTCTTTCCAATCGACCCATTCAAACCAAATGATTCCATAAGCTCACTTACTTCTCTTCTCCACTAATAGAAATCATGCTATGCATAAGAATCAATAGGACTTTTATAGGCTTGTAACGATTGCTTAGGTAAAGGTAGATGAAAGATGAATTTTTAAGCTCACTTTACTATAAGCACATGATCAAAACGCACCAACCTTACTTCCATAAGAATATAATCCAATAATCCCCTTTGTTATTTATTATTTTTTTCTTTTTCTTTAGATATATATATTTTTCAATAATAACTACACTCCCCTAAACTTGATTTTTCTAATGTACTCATATTGGGAGTGTATTGAAATATCTTTCATCATCATATTTTTTTCTTTATATATATATTTTCTTTTTTTCAATATATATTCTCTCTAGATATTTTTTCTTTCACTTTCTAAACCCACTCAAATCACCATTAAACCCCATTACACATCACTCCCCATCACCATTTCTCAATCATATGCTCATAGTATATTAGGGACGGATATAACCTGTAATACCCCAAAATCCCTAATGCGGTTTAATGGTTGGATTAGTAGGCTGGGAGTGCCATAATTGTTTTATTATGCCATTAAAATATTATATGCATGTTTATGTGAATTATATTATAATATGATGTTAAATGCATGCATGTGTGTCCACATTCAATTATAAAGGCATTTTGGTAATTTGGTCGTTGAGGGCATATTTGTATATTTTGGTGCATGTTTGTGATTTATGGATGAGATCCCATTATTATGTGGATATATTCGAGCTATTCGGCATGAGACGATCTTAGGTTGCAAGTTAGCGGTTTTGTCATAACGGGGTCAATTATTGAGATATTGAATAATGAGAATGATTATTTGATGATATATTGGGAGTTATTGAGATCAGGAGGAAATTTTGGGAGTTTGGACTATTTTGTCCCCGGGGGTGTTTTTGGGACCCCGAGCATTAGGATTTATTTGAGGTTACTTAAGCTTGAAGTAGTCTGTCAGACAGAAAACTACGTTCAAACACTTTAACTCTCTCTCCCGTTGTTCCTTTTTACCGTTCGTCACAATTTCGAAGGAAACTTGGGTTTTAGGAGTCAGAATTAAGCGAGGATCGAGGCATAGCGATCCTAGGAAAGATTAGAAGCTTCTTAACCGAAGGATTTAGTGAGAAACAACTTAATCAAAGGTAATCCAACCTTTAAGCTTTGATTTGGATTTTGTGTGTTGATGAATCTTTGATTTGTTTGAGCCTCGGGATTTGATGATTTTGGATCATTGGGATGTTTGGGAACTTTGATTTTTGGATTTGGAGATGTTTAAGTAGCTTTTTGGAAGGATTAAAAGGTGGAAAATCAGGGTTATGGCTGAATCTCCGGGTGGGGTCGCGGCCCTGTTCTTGGGCGCTGCGGCCCGAGCATGGTGCAGAGGGGAGGTGGAGTTGAGGAGCCTGGGGGCCGTGACACTGGGGAAGGTGGGTTGTGGCGCTTGCCTTAGGTGCCCCTGTCTTGGCTGGGGGCCGCGACGCTTAAGGTTTTTGAGGGAGAAATAGTGTTTTGATCATAGGAACTCAAACCTTAGGCCTTGGGATCGTTCCTACTACCCGGTTTAGTAGGATTCGATGTCTCAGAGGCTAGGTCTTGGTTCGAGAACCTTTTATTATTCATTTTATTGATGGAATCCCATAATTGGATATGACCAGGTGACCGTCAAGGAACGAAGAGGTTGATCGTTCTCAAGGGTCGTTCTTTTATTAATTCTTGCTCGAACTAGAGGTAAGAAAACTGCACCCTATGTAAATGACATGCGTGGTTATTATAGAGGCATGTTGATTGTTAAATGTGGGCATTGATTACATATTAAATGCTTAGCAAATCTTGCTTATTTTTGTATGGCACTGACTAATCAGAATCGGCACTGGTCGCGTGTTACAGACCTAAGAGTTAGAAACGGCATAAGCGTCATGAACGCAGAGCCAATGAAAGATTAGATCTAATCGATATCTGCATTGAATGAATCATATGGAGCATTAATGCTGGACCGACCCTAAGTTCGATGAACATCTGCATTGAATGACTCATATGGAGCATTAATGCTGGACCGACCCTAAGTTCGATGAACATCTGCATTGAATGACTCATATGGAGCATTAATGTTGGACCGACCCTAAGTTCGATGAAAATTATAAGCGCTTGTCTAGTCTATGACTAGTTACTCAGAGCCAGGGCCAAAGGCCTAGGTGACTATTTTGTCACATGGCTAAGGGAACGGAATCCCACGTTAGTGACTCTATGGTCACTCGGTAGGGTTATGCTGGTGACTATTTCATCAGATACCTGTCTCGTTTAAGCTAGTGAAATGATCACTTATTAGTAAAGGGAACGGAACCCACCTTAGTGACTTTTACAACTGTCACTCCTCTATTTTGGACTAAAAGTTCTGGATGGTTATTATGATCATCGTTTGATATTATATTCGTGCAATATTGAGTTTTCTTGCTGGACTTTGGCTCACGGGTGCTATGTGGTGCATGTAAAGGGAAAGAACAGCTCACCCAGCCTTGAGTGGAGAGCTTAGGTGGTGATGTGTACTTATGCGGCCACTTGACCACCACGGCCAAGGAGTTCTCAGGGGAACTAGGGGGTTTACCCTATTTTTGCCGCTTAGAACGGCGGGTTGTAAATTTTACATAGCAATGACCATTTTGTATCGTAAATAACTTGTAAACATTTTGATGGGCCCATGAACGATTTCATGTTTTAAATAGAATGTATCCTTTCCTTTTGATTGGTTTTCCACCTTAACCTATTAGTAACACCTAGAAGCACGTTTTTAACCAAAGAAATCGGTTAGCGAGTTAAATTCACGGTTCAAAGTTCACCGTAACTGTCTTGGGGTAACCAGGGCGTTACATAACCAATGGCAAGTATTAGGCTTAAATGATGGTTTTAGAACACAAAGGATACAAAATTAGGCTCAAAAAGGGTAACCAAAGGATTAAGTGATTTAAGGTTGGCAAGAAAAGCTCAAACGATCCAAATGATGGCCTAAATCATATTCCTAAGCATACATGATATATTATTTCGCCTCAAATAACAAGTAAGCAAGTTCTAGAATTGTTGAAAATAATTTTCACTTCCCATTAATCATTCCACTAACCAATTTTAGCAAACATAATCAATATCAAAAAACATAAATTTAACATCATGACAAAATATTCAACAAATGTTATCTAAACTAAAATGTACTAACGAAGTGTTTAACCAAGCACACAGATTTTTTCAGATTTCATTTTCTTTGAGTTATACTCATAACATTCATTTTATTCTCGGAAGCAATTGTTGTTAATTTTCATTCATGTTGATACAACACTAAACACACTCTAAACACTAACATAATAAAACATACAAAACAATATTAATAGAAAAATAAACTCCCTCCCCCAAACTTAAACAAAACATTGTCCCCAATGTTTAAAAATATGTAAAGGAAAGGAAACTTACCTGGCGTGATTCATCTCAGAATGGTGGTGGGTCTGAAAATGGATGCTAAGGCGGTGGATAAGGGAAGTACTGCCGGTCCGCTTCTTGGTTCGACCATCTGTAAACCAACTCATTCTGCCTATCAACTTGAGCTCTATGGAAATCATGATGCTCGCCCAAATAATTATGCATGTGCTGGTTTTGCCTAATGATGTAATCTAGTCTAGCCAAATGCAGATCCGGTGGAGCCTCAATTGCTAAATATCGAGGGAATGCTTCTATTCTTTCCTCCTCATCTGCCCTGACTCCCTCTGTTGGACCATTGGCTGGTATAGGCTCCTCAGCTGCTTCTCCTTCCCTACCAACTCTTACATTTCTAGGTATCGGTATAGGTGGATCTAAAGTTGGGGCATTAAATTTACTTACTGTAGCTCGAGAAATAACCCCCATAGCCCTCCTAAAAATATCACAAGGATATTTTAGCACCTTACAAATGTCACATAGATCAGTAATCATGGAGCCATGTCCCAACCCAGCGTAGTAGTCATGCGACCTAAATCCCTATTGCTCTGGCGAATAACTCGCCCAATGTCAATAGACAACCCTATCATAATGGCATATACCAAGAGACACCTATCAGTACCCACTTCAGACAGATGGGTGTTTGGCATAAGCCTTGCACTCACGAAAAGAGTCCAAGCTTTAGCTAAGACATTCATTTGGTATCTTTTTAAATGTTTGGGCTCCCCATTCTGTATAACAAATGAAGCACTAGGAATTCCTAAGGTCTCAGCCACCTTAGTCTAATTTACCTCACTATTACATGCCAACTGATAATACTCATCCTCTTCCTAGGTTAATGTAGGTACATTAAATAAAGCATCAATATTCTTAATAGTATATTCAACTGAAATACCCCTAACAAACACCTTTCTATTTACAGCCACAGGAAAATTAACATAAAATTCATAAACCAAGGAGCAATTGGCTTTTGGCATCTTCTCATCCACAAATAATTGCCAACCTCATCGTAAAATTTCATTCCTAATAATATGATAGGTGTCATTAGGGTATAATTCTTCTTTAATGTCCATACCCCGCTCTTGAATAACTGGCCTTTGGGATAACCTTTGATACAAATCATGGGCATCCTTATTAATAAAATGTGGGAGATCATATTCTAAAATAGGCTGAGGTGCTGACGGAGTTGGTTGGGGTTGGGATGGTTGAGAACGGGATGACGAAAGGTGATTAGTATTCTTTGAAGAAGCCGCCCTAGTGGGTTGTTTCCTTGGCCCCATACCCTCACAATTTTTCAAAAATAACCACAAAAATTTATGTAGCACTTCCCCTAAAATTCTGAACTTTCCTTACTAAAATCTCCCAAAATTATCACCCAATAAACCACAAACAGTCCAAAAATTCTAAGGCAATCTCTTAATATAAATGTAACTCAATTGAAAGCTTTAATCAAGAAAAACTTACAATCCTTGCAAGGTGAAAAATCTGCCGCTTTGATCCTCCTTCAATCTCTTACCAAACACCAATAGAACACAAATTAGGGTTAGCAATAATAATGAAATAAATCAATAAGAACTATGAAGTAGAGATGAGAAAATTAGATGAAGAATATTTGAAATAGAGGGAAGAGAGGGAAAAATGTAGAGGTTTTAGTAAGAAATATTGTTATGAGATGAGAGACTTTTGAAATAAAATGAGAAGGTTTTTGAAAAAAAAAAACGACATAGAACCTTCTTTATTCTGTCTGATACAGGCGCACCGCGACCCAGCTTGGGCAAGTCGCGACCCGCCTCTAAATTTTTCAACAAATGCCCATCCAAGCGCCACGACTCAGCTTCTCAAGTCGCAGCCCGCCCCAAATTCCAGAAAAAAAAAATACTCTCTGTTTCAGCCTAGAGTTGCAACTCAGCATGGGCAAGTCACGACCCACCTCCTCTTAAATTTTGAATGCTCTCTGACTTGTGTAATGTTGTGACTTGCTCATTCAAGTCGCGACTTGGCCCAATGACTAATTGAAAAACTCCTTTTTCATTTTTTTTCACGATTTTACAACCATTATACTAAAATAAAAATAATAACTAAACTTTAAAAAATCCAAAATAAAATTAAATAAAATTGTCCACTAATTAAAACTCAAAACAAAAACTTAAATAAAAGATATGAATGCCTCCTCTAGCGCTGTCGTTAACGTCATTGAGCCGGATGCTTCTTTTCTTTTATATTCAACTAGGATCAAGTCCTCCCCTCACATCATTTAGAGCCACAGTATCATGAGTTGGCCCTCGCTTCTTGTGATTAGAAATTATCGAAACTTTCCCTCGCTCATATAACATTCGAATCCTTTCATTAAAGTATTTTTTCGGTTACACCCCTTTCTCATTCTAGTTTTAACTGTGGAGCTTTTCTTAGAGGCTTCCATCTTATTACCTTCTTGGTTTACCACGTCAACTCTACAACAAGTTGGAATTTCTATAGCTGCAAAAACTTTAAATATTACTTCCTCTTTTTGCACTCGCAGCTTTAACTCACCATTTTGTACATCAATTAAAGCCCTACCTGTAACGTCCTGCATTTTCGGGTACCTTTAAACGACCCGGGTTGGGATTTTTTTCCCCCGGGTTAAGAATATTATTTTAAATAATATTATATTTTGTTTGTAAGTATTCCATGAGTTATTGCTAGCCAAAATATGAATTTTGTGATTTTAAAAGTCAAGATAAGACTTTCGGTCCTGGATTGACACAAAAACCCTGATCGGGTAAAAATCTCGGAAAATAAAATGAAAAATCATGGCAATTATATTTTGGGCATAAAATACATTCATAAAAGTTAAAGTTTGGTCAAAAATAATAAACCTAAAAGAAAATGGGGAATTTTATTCCATGAATGGACCCTAGGTTAAATTTTATTATGTGATTAATTAAATTAAATGTGAGAGACATTTAATTTAATTAATTAATGTTAAGTTTGGTGATTAAAACTTAATAAAAGTGAAAAAGGTGTCAAAAGCCAATTTGGACTTTTCTTCTTATGAAACCTTTATTAACCTTTATATAAAAAAAAAAAAATGAAAATATTATATATAGCAAGGGTTGGCCGGCCATGTGGTGTTTTAGAGTGGTGTGAACCCAAATTTTATAAAATTTAAATGGCATTTAATTAAGAGGTCAAGTGGGCAAGTGGGTAGAAAAGCACTCAAGTACCTTGTGATATTTTGAAGAGTATTGTGAGCAATTCCCACACTAAGAACCGATCACTCTCCATCTCTCATTCACTATCATCTTTTTTGAAGACCTCTCAAAGTGTTCTCTCCATTTTTCAAGCCCAAGAACACCAAGGAAACTTTGAGGCTAAGTCTTGGTCTAGGAAGTATTTTCCCTAAGGTAAACTTTCACTAATCTAGGCTTTTGTAAGGTTTTAAGCATAGAGTTTCAAATAGCTAATTGACTATGTTGTTGGGGGAAGTTTGTTAGGGTTTTTGAAAGGTTTTGAAGGAGTCAAAGCTTATAGGAAGGTCCAAACCTTAAGCAAGAACACCAAAGAGGTAAAAAGTTTACTTTTGATGATTTTGTTGTAGGGTTTTTAGTTTTAAGCATTATTTTGTATATCTAATGCTTAGAGTTTCTTGTTGATGATGTAATAAGGTTATGGTAGTTGTTTAATAATTTTTATGATGCATGTGTATTGATTTTTGAAAATGGGAACCAAAACCCCCAAGGGTTTTGTAGGATACCCTAAAACAAAACATGTTTTGAGCTGTGACTTCCAAGGGGTCAAGCAGCCACTGTATATTGGTTTTGTAAAATTTAATTGTACTGTGATGTTTTTGAGATTGAGTACATAAAATTGAGCTTTTGAAACACAAAAAAATGTTTAGAAATGAGTAAGTTATGCTATTTCAAAGTTTAGGTAAAAAACTGTTTTTTCGTATTCTTATTTCCGGAACCAAGTTTGGACAGCCACTGTATAGGGCAAATGAACCCAGTTTTTTCTAAATTTTTTTGTAAATATTACTGGCATAACCTATTATTCCACTGTAAAATTTGGTAAGAAAATATTGAAGGGTTTGAAAGTTATTAACTGTCAAAGTTTGGAAAAAATAAGGACTTGAAAATAAGGTCATTTTTACCTCATTGTTGGAAAATGATTTCACCAATCAAAAATGCTCATTTTGACCTAAGATTTTACAAAGGCCTAAATGGCATAACAAAAATGGAATTGGGAAATTTTGGTAACAATTGGGTAAGTAAATTTCAAGTTATGAACTAACGAAGTATGTAGTTAAAAATGTGAAAAATAGGTTTTTCACACTTGGTGTAAAAATGAGATTTTGCAACATAAGGTAAAAAGTAAAATTTTGCTTATTTCAAGATATAAATTGGTAAGTCTTGAAATCATATTTTCACTAAAATTACCCCGTTGAGTTTAAATGAATTATTTTTATTAAAGAGTTTTTATTCTTTTTAAAAATAAGAGATTTAATTTATTAATAGTTAATAAATTAAAAGAGGGTTTAAAACCTTATATTTTGAGAAAATAATTAAATGAATTATTTTTCTAGTAAGTAAAAATTGATTAATTTCTTTTGGAAAATTAATTAGTCAAGATGAGAAATTTATAACGGTTTTCCTAATTAAGACAAATTAGGCAATTTTCTTAAATCGATTTTTAGATATTAAAAACCTTAAGAAAACAAAAAGGAAAATTTAAAGAGTTTATTTTCTTTTAAAATAATTAAGGAATTTATTTGTATTTTCTGGATATAATACCGGCTAAAATCTTACATATTTTAACCGACTAGTCGAAAGTGCAGGTTAATAGCGATACCTTGAAAGAGTAAGATTTTTAGCGGGTTGTGGGGAAATACCATTGTGATACCCGAGCCTAGGTATCGAGACCTTAGGATAGGTCTCCCCGAGACTTAGGGTTTAGTCTCGAATATTTTGTATAACTTTCCTTAATAGGTTTAAAACCAAATAAGGATTGTAAATCCTTACAAATGACTTTTATTAAAATGACCAAACTGCCCAAAATAATAATAATAATGAATTATGAGTGCCATAATTAATCCGAGTATACTGTATGGATAACTACAGTATTGGCTAAGCGTAACTGGACTGAACGTTGGAGGGTGAAAACTTGCTGAGCGCTAAGGACTCCAAGTAAGTCAACTTATATTGTATGGCTGCAACATGAAATGATTATTGTCTTGTATGTTAGTATAGGGATACATGCACATATATAGGCTGCCATAGAAAGTTGCTTATAGACGTTAGTCTAGTGAGTGCTGATTTAGAAAATATGAACGGTAGAAGTCTGTCATATCCTAGACGGTTGATCCCCGTCACACTGCTTGATTTTATTTATGTCCGGTTCATTACTGCGACGAGTGGCCATGAGATGAGGATAAGCTGGTTAAACCTAGGGGCGCCAAGATAAATGGGACCTAGGGGCCCTCATGCTTACTTAATCATTGGACGGTTAGAATCCGAGCAAGTGCTCTGATAAGTTATTCCCGGATAGCAGCCGTGAATATTGGCCATTTCGTGAGAGTGCCTAGAGATACTAGGGGTTGCCAAGATTGAGCGAGGCTGAACACCCTAGGGGCAGCTGCTCACCAGCACCACTGATTAACATAGAAGTCTCCGTAAAACCGTGTAAATTGGATTACACTCTTGAATAAGTAGCGATGCCCTAGGTAACACGATAGTTACCCTTGATGAGAATATTTATTGGCTAGATCTTAGTGTGGAGACTCGGTTCTCTTTTACAGATTAGCAATTATGTTGGAGGGCGCGTTATGCATGAATTGTTGGAAATTGTCGAGCGTTGGTCTCGAATTATATGGTGGTATAATATATCTGCTTGCTCTGGGATTTTCTGAGTGTAGGGGTATAATTGTTGATAAGATATAGTTGTGATATAATATATCTGCTTGCTCTGAGATTTTCTGAGTGCAGGGATATAATTGTTGATAAGATATAGTTGTGATATAATATATCTGCTTGTTCTGGGATTTTTCTGAGTGCAGGATTTTTATCTAGATATGAATTAATTTATCCTTGGTTATCAGGCATGGCCATAAGTTTGCCAGGACGCTTTAGCGTTCTTGAAATTGATTGTGTAGGGTCCGGATGGGTCCGGATCCCTATTTCTCTATCTGCTTTGTTTGAAAGTTGATCTTACTAAGCGTTTTCGCTTACCTAGTTATTTCATGTTGTAGGTAAGGGCAAGGGCAAGGCAGAGCAGTGAGCGCTGGAGTCTTCCTTGCAAATGTACATGTGGACCGACCTTTGGGAAGCCTTTTTATTTTTGGAAATGTTGTGTAATTTTCCTAAACTAGGCTCACTCTAATCTTTGTAAAACATGTTTGTAACTAAATGTTAAGTATGGCCATACGACTTTTTAAAAAGTTTTTTTTTCTATGGGTTTTTGAGACATTTTGTTAAATGAAAACATTTATATTTCTGCATTATCGAGTCTTGAAAATCCGGGTCGTTACAGTTGGTATCAGAGCTCGAGTTGAGCCGGTTCTGTAGATAACCCACATGTACATTTTGCAAAGATAGACCGGCACTCACTGTAAGTACTGTTTCTTCCTTTAGTGTGTTGTTTTCTTTTTATTCACCTCAATTCTATAAATTGTAGGTTATGGTCGATATACCTGAGATAGGTGACCCTGTGATAGGAAAACTACCCATGATCCCTTCGCCTAGAATCGATTTTCTATAGACTCTTTAACGATGAGAATTCCTTGCCACTTTGAGTACGAATGACGACATTGGCGTGCCATTTGGCAATGTACGCAGTACATGACAAAAGTCTTCAGTAGAGCCAGAGGAGGATCTCGAGCAGTCTGACGGGGATACCGACATAGAGCTGGATATGTTGATGGACAACTTAGATTAGGTTATGCTGTGAGGGTCTTGTTGATACTTTTTGTAAAGACCTTGCAAACCTACTAGGTTGTAGGACTTTGGTGTAGTTGTAGCTGAGAACCCGCCAATGGAGGAAGTGGCTAATGAAGAACTCGGCGACGGGGAAATTTCTTATGAGGAGTTGATGGACCAAGACGAGGAAGATCCCGAGGAGGATCCTGAGGATGGTTCTAATATGGCAGCGGAAAGCAACACCGGCTAGGTGTTAGAAACCCACCTAGTTTTGAAATATATACCTACCTTGTATATGATTAAGGAAATTAGTAACTGGTCTAGAAGGGTTATAAGTCCATTTTTTTTGGGCTAATTTTGTAAATCCCTTTGACTTGCCAACCCAAACTTCAAACGTTGTTGTATATAGTATAGGTTATGAAATGAAGTTGCTAACTTTTGTTAAAAAGTGTTGATTGCTTGTTGTGCTTGATATGTTTGGTGTGCTTAATTAGGTTGATTAACTATCTGTGTCAATATTAACTTCTCGTCCTTATGCGCTTAAGAGCTTTTGATTGAAATCAAACAATTGGCAAGGACAAGAGCTCAAAGAGGAAGGGGTGTTGCTGGCCGAGGCCAGGCCGCACCTGCTGATAGAGCTCAGAACGCGCTTGCCGCTAGAGCTCCAAACCAAGCTGATAGAGTTCGCGAGATAGCCGAGCAGATGAACAATCTGCAAAGGCTAGTGGAGACGCAAGGAGCTCAAATAGAAAGAGGGCAAAAGAGACAGGAGGACGCTGATGCCCTCTAAGCTGAAAGATTTAACACCCTTCTGGGACGACTCCCTATACCACCCAACAATTCTCAGAACTACGAAGTACCACCTGCAAACAATGAAGAACAAAACCTTGGCCCGCAGGTTATCATTGAACAACCTGTACAACCAGTAGAAGCGCCAAGAACTGCCCGAGCAAAAATCTATATCAGAAAGGTTCGACAACCAAAATCCACCTATATTCGAGGGGAGCAGTGACCCTTCAATGGCAGAGGAAGGGATTAGTATTTTGGAAAGAATCTTCGACTTCATTGGAACTACTGAGAGAGAGAAGGTAGTCTGCGCGACCTATATGCTGAGAAAAGATGCCCGCATCTGGTGGGACGCAGCCAAGAAAGGGCATAACGTTTCCGAGATGGAATGGCTAGAGTTCTTGACCTTGTTCAATGTAAAGTACTTTAGTAAGGCGGTGATTGAGCACAAAGTGAATGAGTTCACTAATCTGAAGCAAGGAACATCGAGCGTGCGGGACTACGTTCGAAAATTTGACCAACTGTCTAGGTTTGCGAAGAACCAGGTGAGCATTGAAGAGAATAAGACCTGGAGTTTTATGAAGGGCCTACGCAGAGACATTGCTAGGTGTGTAGACACTGGTAGAACTGGCCCAAAGACGTATGCTGAAGCTGTGGAACGGGCTCTTCGCCAAGAGTCTTGGGTCGTGTCAGACAAGCCTGATCCAAAGAAGAACGAAGACAGGAGGTACACTCCCAACAACCCCGGATAGTTTCAGGCCAATCAGAATGGCCTAAGGGGAAGGTTCAACCCGAGGTTCGGCCAGAACTCGGGGCAAACAAACGATCCAAGAGGCACAAGACCGATTTTTGGGGGAAATAACAAAAGAAAAGGGGGACCTCCCAATCAGGCAATGGCTAGTCACAACAAACAGCCGAGACGTGAGTTTGAGCAATGGCCACTGTGCAACAAGTGTAACCGCCGCCATCAGGGTGAGTGCGGGGTCTATTTTAATTGTGGAAAGCTAGGGCACTTTGCTAGGGATTGTCGAATGCCAGCCAAGGGCAATGGAAATGACCAACATAAAAAAATTGGAGCTCCGCCTCGAGTTTATGCACTTACACAAAGCGACAAAGGAGCTGGCCCATTTGATATGGTGTCAGGTCAGATTTCTATCGCCCAAACCTCAGCATATGCATTAATGGATACTGGTGCATCACATTCTTTTGTATCTGCATCCTTTGTGGAAAAATTAAATAGAAGTCCTGAGCCTATGCCTGTTATTTGTGGGGTATCCTTGCCTTCGGGTGAGGATATGCTGGTACGGACATGGGTTAGAGCCGTACCAGTTTGGGTTGAAAATCGTGAGCTAATGGTGGATCTGTTAGTCTTGGACCTACATGAATATGATGTCATATTTGGGATGGATTGGTTAACCAAATATGGAGTAGTTATCAATTGCAAGCGCAGAAAAGTGGTCTTCACCCCAGCAGGAGAAGAACCATTCGAGTTCAAGGGTACGTCAAGAGAAAAGAAGTGTCCCATGATTTCTGCGATAAAGGCGAGAAAAATGTTGAGTGACGGGTGCATCGATTTTCTGGCAAACATAGTGGATAAGGATAAAGAAACGAGTCAACAACCATCGGATGTACCGGTTGTGTGCAAGTTTTCTGATGTATTTCCTGAAGATCTCCCAGGGATTCCACCAGACCGAGAGATTGTGTTTGAGATAGAGTTGATTCTGGGAATTGCGCCGATCTCAAAGACTCCTTACAGAATGGCACCAGCTGAACTCAAGGAGTTGCAGTCACAACTGCAAGAGTTACTGGACAAGAAGTTCATAAGGCCAAGCCATTCTCCATGGGGAGCCCCGATCTTATTCGTTAAGAAGAAAGACGGTACGATGAGAATGTGCATTGACTATCGGGAGTTGAATAAAGTGACGATCAAGACCCGATATCCATTACCGAGGATCGACGATCTTTTCGATCAACTACAAGGAGCGTCAGTATTTTCCAAAATAGACCTGCGATCAGGCTATCATTAGCTCAAGGTTAAGGAGACAGATATACCAAAGACGGCCTTCAGAACGCGTTACGGTCACTACGAGTTCTTAGTGATGTCCTTTGGACTAACCAATGCGCCTGCTGCATCCATGGATCTCATGAACCGAGTATTTCACGAGTATTTGGATAAGTTTGTCGTCGTGTTCATTGACGATATTCTGATATACTCGAAAAGCCAGGAAGAGCATGCAACACATCTGGAACTGGTCCTCCAGTGTCTGCGAGACGAAAAGCTTTATGCTAAGTTTTCGAAGTGCGAATTCTGGCTAGAGAAAGTAAGTTTTCTGGGGCACATAGTGTCGGGAAATGGAATTTCAGTAGATCCCGCCAAAATAGAAGTTGTTAAGCAGTGGAAACCTCTGAAAAATGCGCATGAGGTTAGAAGTTTTCTTGGGTTAGCGGGATACTACCGGCGATTTGTGGAAGGATTTTCCAAAATAGCCGCACCAATGATTGCCCTTACCCGCAAAAACATCAAATATGAATGGACTGACAAGTGTGAGGAGAGTTTTCAGGAGCTGAAAACAAGATTGACGACTGCCCAAGTGCTGACAATCCCCAATGGCACAGAGGGATATACTATTTATAGCGATGCCTCAGGCCGAGGGTTGGGAGCAGTGTTGATGCAGCACGGAAAAGTAATTTCTTATGCTTCTCGACAGCTAAAGAATTACGAGAAGAACTATCCCACTCATGACCTGGAGCTTGCAGCAGTGGTTTTTGCTCTAAAAATATGGAGGCACTACCTATACGGGATACACTGCGACATCTACACTGATCACAAAAGCCTGAAGTATTTCTTCACTCAGAAGGAATTGAATATGAGACAGCGTCGATGGTTGGAACTATTTAACGACTATGACTGCGACATTCTGCACCACCCGGGAAAAGCAAACAAGGTGGCAGATGCATTGAGTCGACAACCAGGTGCTTATGTGATGACAGTGAAGGAAATTTCGCCGCAGTTACAAGCCGACCTTGCTACCTTGGAGTTAGAGATAGTAGTTGGTCAATTGGCTAATCTTTCTATCGAGCCTACCATTATGGAAGCTATAAGAGGTGGGCAGTTATTCGATCCTTGGGTTCAAGGATTGATGCACGAAGTGAGGAACGAGGGGCGACCAGGATTCCATATCTCCGAGGATGGATTATTGGGGTTCAAGGGAAGAATAAGTGTTCCTAATGATGACGAGATCAAGAAGCAGATCTTTTTCGAAGGACATAATGCTCCTTATGCCATGCATCCGGGTACCACAAAAATGTACCAAGACTTGAAGAAGTACTTTTGGTGGCCTGGGATGAAAAAGGAGACGGTAGAATATGTGGCACACTGCTTGACTTGTCAGCAGACAAAGGCTGAGCATCAATGACCAGCCGGATTGTTACAACCCTTAGAAATTCCGGAATGGAAGTGGGAGATGGTCATTATGGACTTTGTCACAGGTCTACCAACCACTCCCAAGGGGCACGATGCCATTTGGGTTATCGTGGATAGGCTGACTAAGTCCGCTCATTTCTTGCCGATCAAGGTAACTTATGGCGCACATAAGTTAGCAGATATTTACATTGCAGAAATAATGAGACTGCATGGTGTACCCAACTCCATCGTATCAGATCGCGATGGACGTTTTACCTCAACATTCTGGGATAGAATCCAAACGAGGTTGGGTACTAAACTGAAGTTTAGCACTTCTTTCCACCCGCAAACAGACGGTCAAAGTGAACGAACAATTCAGACACTGGAAGATATGCTAAGAGCCTGCGTGCTCGACTTTCAAGGGTCATGGAATGAGAAGCTTCCACTAATAGAGTTCGCTTACAATAATAGCTACCATGATTCCATCAAGATGGCTCCGTATGAGGCATTGTATGGAAGGAAATGTCGATCACCGATTCATTGGCACGAGACCGGTGAAAGAAAGTTTCTCGGATCGGATGAGGTTGATCAGATTACAGAGGACATCCGACGGATAAGGCAACGCTTGCAAACTTCGGTTGATCGACAACGCAAATATGCTGATAGTCGCAGGAGACCCCTGGTGTTTGAGGTTGGCGATAATGTGCTGCTGAAGGTAGCTCCGCTACGAGGGGCTATGCAATTCGAAAAGAAAGGAAAGCTTAGCCCAAGGTTCGTTGGACCTTTCGAAATCATAGAGAGGGTCGGGGAAGTAGCTTATCCTTTAGCTCTTCCGCCCGCCCTGTCTAAGGTGCATGATGTGTTTCATGTATCCTTATTGAGAAAATACATGCGTGATCCCTCGCATGTAATCAGCTATGAGCAGCTGAGCGTGGATCCTCAACTCGTCTATGAGGAAAAACCGGTTATGATACTAGACCGAAAGGAAAAAGTGTTGAGGAACAAGACGGTGCCATTGGTAAAGGTGCAGTGGTGTAACCATGGCATTGAAGAGGCAACCTGGGAAATAGAAGACAAGATGAGGGAGATGTATCCTCATTTGTTTTAAGTTTCGAGGACGAAACCTTTATAAATTGTAGGTATTGTAACGCCCTGCATTTTCGGGTACCTTTGAACGACTCGGGTCGGGATTTTTTTCCCCCGGGTTAAGAATATTATTTTAAATAATATTATATTTTGTTTGTAAGTATTCCATGAGTTATTGCTAGCCAAAATATGAATTTTGTGATTTTAAAAGTCAAGATAAGACTTTCGGTCCTGGACTGACACAAAAACCCTGATCGGGTAAAAATCTCAGAAAATAAAATGAAAAATCATGGCAATTATATTTTGGGCATAAAATACATTCATAAAAGTTAAAGTTTGGTAAAAAATAATAAACCTAAAAGAAAATGGAAATTTTAGGGCATTTTGTGTTAAATGCCTAATTTTACCGAAATAGAGAATTTTATTCCATGAATGGACCCTAGGTTAAATTTTATTATGCGATTAATTAAATTAAATGTGAGAGACATTTAATTTAATTAATTAATGTTAAGTTTGGTGATTAAAACTTAATAAAAGTGAAAAAGGTGTCAAAAGCCAATTTGAACTTTTCTTCTTATGAAACCTTTATTAACCTTTATATAAAAAATAAAAAAAAAATGAAAATATTATATATAGCAAGGGTTGGCCGGCCATGTGGTGTTTTAGAGTGGTGTGAACCCAAATTTTATAAAATTTAAATGGCATTTAATTAAGAGGTCAAGTGGGCAAGTGGGTAGAAAAGCACTCAAGTACCTTGTGATATTTTGAAGAGTATTGTGAGCAATTCCCACACTAAGAACCGATCACTCTCCATCTCTCATTCACTATCATCTTTTTTGAAGACCTCTCAAAGTGTTCTCTCCATTTTTCAAGCCCAAGAACACCAAGGAAACTTTGAGGCTAAGTCTTGGTCTAGGAAGTGTTTTCCCTAAGGTAAACTTTCACTAATCTAGGCTTTTGTAAAGTTTTAAGCATAGAGTTTCAAATAGCTAATTGACTATGTTGTTGGGGGAAGTTTGTTAGGGTTTTTGAAAGGTTTTGAAGGAGTCAAAGCTTATAGGAAGGTCCAAACCTTAAGCAAGAACACCAAAGAGGTAAAAAGTTTACTTTTGATGATTTTGTTGTAGGGTTTTTAGTTTTAAGCATTATTTTGTATATCTAATGCTTAGAGTTTCTTGTTGATGATGTAATAAGGTTATGGTAGTTGTTTAATAATTTTTATGATGCATGTGTATTGATTTTTGAAAATGGGAACCAAAACCCCCAAGGGTTTTGTAGGATACCCTAAAACAAAACATGTTTTGAGCTGTGACTTCCAAGGGGTCAAGCAGCCACTGTATATTGGTTTTGTAAAATTTAATTGTACTGTGATGTTTTTGAGATTGAGTACATAAAATTGAGCTTTTGAAACACAAAAAAATGTTTAGAAATGAGTAAGTTATGCTATTTCAAAGTTTAGGTAAAAAACTGTTTTTTCGTATTCTTATTTTCGGAACCAAGTTTGGACAGCCACTGTATAGGGCAAATGAACCCAGTTTTTCTAAAATTTTGTGGACATATTACTGGCATAACCTATTATTCCACTGTAAAATTTGGTAAGAAAATATTGAAGGGTTTGAAAGTTATTAACTGTCAAAGTTTGGAAAAAATAAGGACTTGAAAATAAGGTCATTTTTACCTCATTGTTGGAAAATGATTTCACCAATCAAAAATGCTCATTTTGACCTAAGATTTTACAAAGGCCTAAATGGCATAACAAAAATGGAATTGGGAAATTTTGGTAACAATTGGGTAAGTAAATTTCAAGTTATGAACTAACGAAGTATGTAGTTAAAAATGTGAAAAATAGGTTTTTCACACTTGGTGTAAAAATGAGATTTTGCAACATAAGGTAAAAAGTAAAATTTTGCTTATTTCAAGATATAAATTGGTAAGTCTTGAAATCATATTTTCACTAAAATTACCCCGTTGAGTTTAAATGAATTATTTTTATTAAAGAGTTTTTATTCTTTTTAAAAATAAGAGATTTAATTTATTAATAGTTAATAAATTAAAAGAGGGTTTAAAACCTTATATTTTGAGAAAATAATTAAATGAATTATTTTTCTAGTAAGTAAAAATTGATTAATTTCTTTTGGAAAATTAATTAGTCAAGATGAGAAATTTATAACGGTTTTCCTAATTAAGACAAATTAGGCAATTTTCTTAAATCGGTTTTTAGATATTAAAAACCTTAAGAAAACAAAAAGGAAAATTTAAAAAGTTTATTTTCTTTTAAAATAATTAAGGAAATTATTTGTATTTTCTGGATATAATACCGGCTAAAATCTTACATATTTTAACCGACTAGTCGAAAGTGCGGGTTAATTGCGATACCTTGAAAGAGTAAGATTTTTAGCGGGTTGTGGGGAAATACCATTGTGATACCCGAGCCTAGGTATCGAGACCTTAGGATAGGTCTCCTCGAGACTTAGGGTTTAGTCTCGAATATTTTGTATAACTTTCCTTAATAGGTTTAAAACCAAATAAGGATTGTAAATCCTTACAAATGACTTTTATTAAAATGACCAAACTGCCCAAAATAATAATAATGAATTATGAGTGCCATAATTAATCCGTGTATACTGTATGGATAACTACAGTATTGGCTAAGCGTAACTGGACTGAACGTTGGAGGGTGAAAACTTGCTGAGTGCTAAGGACTCCAAGTAAGTCAACTTATATTGTATGGCTGCAACATGAAATGATTATTGTCTTGTATGTTAGTATAGGGATACATGCACATATATAGGCTGTCATAGAAAGTTGCTTAGAGACGTTAGTCTAGTGAGTGCTGATTTAGAAAATATGAACGGTAGAAGTCTGTCATATCCTAGACGGTTGATCCCCGTCACACTGCTTGATTTTATTTATGTCCGGTTCATTACCGCGACGAGTGGCCATGAGATGAGGATAAGCTGGTTAAACCTAGGGGCGCCAAGATAAATGGGACCTAGGGTCCCTCATGCTTACTTAATCATTGGACGGTTAGAATCCGAGCAAGTGCTCTGATAAGTTATTCCCGGATAGCAGCCGTGAATATTGGCCATTCCGTGAGAGTGCCTAGAGATACTAGGGGTTGCCAAGATTGAGTGAGGCTGAACACCCTAGGGGCAGCTGCTCACCAGCACCACTGATTAACATAGAAGTCTCCGTAAAACCGTGTAAATTGGATTACACTATTGAATAAGTAGCGATGCCCTAGGTAACACGATAGTTACCCTTAATGAGAATATTTATTGGCTAGATCTTAGTGTGGAGACTCGGTTCTCTTTTACAGATTAGCAATTATGTGGAGGGCGCGTTACGCATGAATTGTTGGAAATTTTCGAGCATTGGTCTCGAATTATATGGTGGTATAATATATCTGCTTGCTCTGGGATTTTCTGAGTGTAGGGATATAATTGTTGATAAGATATTGTTGTGATATAATATATCTGCTTGCTCTGGGATTTTCTGAGTGCAGGGATATACTTGTTGATAAGATATAGTTGTGATATAATATATCTGCTTGTTCTGGGATTTTTCTGAGTGTAGGATTTTTATCTAGATATGAATTAATTTATCCTTGGTTATCAGGCATGACCATAAGTTTGCCAGGACGCTTTAGCGTTCTTGAAATTGATTGTGTAGGGTCCGGATGGGTCCGGATCCCTATTTCTCTATCTGCTTTGTTTGAAAGTTGATCTTACTAAGCGTTTTCGCTTACCTAGTTATTTCATGTTGTAGGTAAGGGCAAGGGCAAGGCAGAGCAGTGAGCGCTGGAGTCTTCCTTGCAAATGTACATGTGGACCGACCTTTTGGGAAGCCTTTTTTTTTTTGGAAATGTTGTGTAATTTTCCTAAACTAGGCTCACTCTAATCTTTGTAAAACATGTTTGTAACTAAATGTTAAGTATGGCCATACGACTTTTTAAAAAGTTTTTTTTTCTATGGGTTTTTGAGACATTTTGTTAAATGAAAACATTTATATTTCCGCATTATCGAGTCTTGAAAATCCGGGTCGTTACACTACCAGTCGCCAAGAATGGTCTTCCAAGTATTATTGGAATATTTTCATCTTCCTCCATATCTAAAATAATAAAGTCCGTAGGAAAGATGAATTCACCCACTTTTACCAATACATCCTCAATCACTCCAATAGGATGATTAACTGACCTATCTGCCATCTGCAAAGACACTGTAGTTGGCCGAGCTTCTCCCAAATTCAGCTTCTGAAAGATTGATAGAGGCATCAAATTCACACTAGCCCCTAAATCACATAATGCCTTTGTTTACACTAAACCCCCTATAGAACATGAGATATTGAAACTACCAGGGTCTTTAAGTTTTGGAGGTAGTTTATTCTGCAGTATTGTGTTGCACTCTTCAGTTAATGTAACTGTCTCATAATCCTCTAATTTCCGCTTCCTTGACAAAATTTCTTTCATAAACTTCACATAAATTGGCATTTGTTCTAAAGCCTCTGCAAAATGGATATTAATGTGTAGTTTTCTAAAGATATCCAAAAATTTAGAAAATTGTTTGTCAAGATTAGCCTTTCGAAACCGTTGAGGATATGGTATTTTTGGCATATGCTTAAAGTATTTTGGTTTTTCTGGTTTTGGAAGGTCTTCGGTAACATCCTCTTGAATTGGACTTGTAACTTGCTTATCTGTTGTCTTCTTCTTCTTATCATCTACTATAGGTCCTTCATACTCAGTCCCACTCCTCAAGGATATTGCATTACACTGTTCTTTAGGATTTACCTCTGTGGAACTAGGCAAATTTCCTTGTTGTCTACTAGAAAACAATTGAGCCAATTGACCTATTTGTGTCTCCAAACTTCTTATGGATGCCCTGGTTTCAGTCATGAACTGGTTCAGTATGTCGGGCTTTATTTCAGGTTGTGTTGAAGGATGTGGTGGTGGATGAGCTGGGCGTAGGATCGGATCATAATATTTTCCACAAGTCAATTGATGAGGGGGTTGTTGAGGTGGATACTATGGATATTGTGGTTGTAACCCTTGATTATTTTTCCAAGATAGATTAGGATGATTTTTCCAAGCAGGTGTATAGGAATTTGAGTAAGTGTTGGGTGCAGGTCTTGAAAAATTACCTATAACATTTGCCTGCTCCAAGGGCATATTATTCACATCAGTAGAGCAACTAGCTGTGCTCGAGCATTGTTCATAAGAATGAGGTCCTCCACAAATCTCACAACTCATGACATTTTGTACTTGCATTGCTTGTGCCGTGAGATTAGTTTGTTTTAGTTGTTTGGTTAGAGATGCTACTTGAGCGGTTAAGAGCACAATTGGATCAACTTCTAAGACTCCCACTACTTTCTTATTCTCTCACTCAGTAGGCCAATTATAATTATTCATAGCCATCTCTTCCAACAACTCATATGCCTCATTAGCGCTTTTTCTCATAAATGCTCCTCCAGATGCTGCATCTATAACTGTCCTTGTATTTCCCCCCAAACTATTATAAAAAGTATGTACTAACAACCACTTCTCTATTCCATGATGTGGGCATTTTCTTTGTAATTCCTTAAATCGTTCCCATGCACCATACAAAGACTCTCCATCCAGTTGATGGAAATTGTTAATCTCTTCTCTTATTCTAGCTGACTTAGCAGGAGGAAAATATCTGCCAAAAAACTTTTGAGTCAAATCTTCCCAAGTAAGTATAGAATTGGCTTGTAATGAATTCAACCAACTCTTATCTCTATCCCTTAGTGAAAATTGAAAGAGTCTCGATCTTACAACATCATTACTAACCCCATTCATCTTAAATGTAGCACATAACTCCAAAAAAATTGTGATATGTAGATTTGGATCCTCATTTGGTAACCCTCCAAATTGAACACGGTTTTGTACCATCTGAATAATTGAGGGCTTTATTTCAAAATTATTCGCCTCTATAGTAGGAGGTTGAATACTTGAATGTATCCCTGTAACATTAGGGAGTACATAATTCCTTAGTGGTGGATTTGCCTCAGCTACATTACCCATATTTGCATTGTTGTTCACACCATTATTCACATTTTCAGCCATGGTGATCTCCAACCTTTTTTTTTATTTTTCGGTTCTGTCTGCACGTTTTTTCAATTTCCAGATCTATTGGTATACTCTCCTTTTGTCTATTTCCTCGCATATACCAACAATTCCTTAAATAAAATATAACCTTGATTCAAATAAATGTTAAACAAAAATAAAATAAAACAATACAACCAAATTAGAACAAATAACAATTAACTGTGATATTAGAAATTAAGTCCTTGGCAACGGCGCCAAAAACTTGATCGTGAAAATATATATACGCAAGTGCACGCAATCGATTCAAGTACTATATGATAAGTAAAGTATCATTCCCTCGAAGAATATCTTCCAAGTACCACTAATTGTTCTTTAAATTTCTATTTGGCAACTAAGAATTTGACTTTTAAATATGAAAATACTTTAAACAAGAAAACAACTAAGGAAAAGATTTAAATCACTATGAAAAAGACCTAGGGTGTTAATTTCATCAACTTTTCATTCTACTAATTGTATTAATCCATTCTAGATTTCTTTCTTTCTATTCTAATAGCAGGTTAACATAAATTGATTCCTATTCTTTTTCAAGATATAAGATCTCAGCCTATATGCAGGTTTTCTACATATCTATGATAAACTTAAACATATAAAAGGCATTAAGTAAGGAAACCTTAATTACTACACAAGTCATACAAGTACTTTCGTCCAATATGCAACCTATGTCTATATAATGATAACATATTCAATTCACATCTTTCGAATTTTGAATCAAAATCATTAAATCAAGAAAATAGTGATCAAATATTTACTAGCATTAAACATACATTATATAGATTAGAATAGAGAAGAAAATCAAAAGAATATCATAATTCAATTAGATAGAAATCCAAGTGACTACATTAAACCCTAGATAAAAATTGTTTAGTTCATATCAGACATGACTAAATCAACCAAATAATTATTCATAAACATAAAATTCATAAACTTGAAGAAGAAATAAAAATAAGAAACTGCAGAATATTTAACCTAAGAACTACTATTAGTCTCTAAAAAAATGTAATTAAAAACTGACCTAATGACCTAATTAAACCTTGAACATGAATTTATAGTAAAAAAATACAAGTTTCTGAATTTTTCCTAGTGCGGGCCGCGACTTGGCATTTTCTGGGTCGCGGCCCGTGTCTATTCGTGGCCCTTTTCTTCTCTTATTTTGGCTTTAGGCGCCGCGACTCAGATTAAGCAAGTCGCGGCCCGTGTCTAATCATCTCCTGAGCTTAGCCTCTGTTTCCCCTTGAGTCGCGACTTGTAAGCCCAAGTCACGACACTAATTCTTTCCAGCAACATATATGTCTCTGATTTCCCCTCAAGTTGCCACTCAAAAGTCCAAGTCGCGACCTTAATTAAATTTTTCTCAGAATTGATCCTTCAGCTCATCTCTTCATCAAAACTCGTCCTTGAAGCATCCTTGATATCATTTTTAGTCCAATAACCGCCAAAAGCCTCGTTTTCCACCATTTAGCTTCTTTTTGTATTTTTTCTCATGATTCATCACACCAACCTAAAATAAAGACAAACAAAAGCGTAATCTTGAACAAAACACACAAAAACACTCAAGATTGCGACAAAAACACTTTCTAAAATGACCCTAAAATGAAGTTATCAGATGACTGGTAAGTCTATCTCTATATGGATGACTAATAAGTCGATCTCTGTATGGTTGACTGATAAGTCTGTCTCGGTTAGATGACTGATAAGTCTATCTCTTAGGTAGATGACTAATAAGTCTCTCTGTATAGATAACTAATAAGTCTCTCTGTATAGATGACTAATAAGTCTCTCTGTATAGATGACTAATAAGTCTATCTGTATAGATGACTAATAAGTCTCTGTATAGATAACTAATCAGTCTCTCTATATAGATAACTAATAAGTATATTCTTATGTAGATGACTGATAAGTCTATCTCGGTTAGATGACTGATAAGTTTATTTCGGTTAGATGACTAATAAGTCTCTCTGTATAGATAACTAATAAGTCTATCCTTATGTAGATGACTGATAAGTCAAACTCTGTTAGATGACTGATAAGTCTATCTTTGTATGGATGACTGATAAGTCTATCTCGGTTAGATGACTGATAAGTCTATCTCGGTTAGATGACTAATAAGTCTCTCTGTATAGATAACTAATAAGTCTATCTCTGAGGTCTCATACCCTCCTAGCCATGTGACATATCAGTCACCAGAGCTTATAGCTCTGGCTCTATGTAACTAGCCTTTAGACTAGACAAGCACTTTTAGTTTTCATCGAACTTAAGGCCGGTCAATCATTTCATGCTTATGATGATAATGCTTATGTCGATTAGATCTAATCTTTTCGGCTTGTGTTAAACACGCTAATACCGTTCTTGACTTATAATCCAATGCCATACAACCAATGCTCCGTACTATTGCCGAACTTGACTAGTAAGTCACAGCTTCGCAATTATTACTGACACCATTGCCGATTCTGACTAATAAGTCAGTACCATTCACAGATAAGCAAATTGCCAAGCATTTGATATGCATTCCAGATATACAAATAGAGCACTCAACATGCTACATCAAAAACCATGCATGGCACATACTGGGTGAAGTTTTCTTACCTCTAGTTCGAGCGAGAAATAACAAATGAACGACCCTTGAGAACGATCGATCCTTTGATCCTTTAGCGGTCACCTAGTCATAACCAAATTTGGAATCCAATTAATGAAATTAACAATAAAAGGTTCTTGACCTAAACCTCACTCCCGGGACCTCGAATCGTACTCAAACGGTTAGTAGATTCGATCCTGAGCCTTAGGAATTGAAACCCCTAGCAAAAAACCCTCAAAAGTGCCCAAAATAGAACCCTAGAAAAACAGGGTAGCACTGCCCCCTTAGCACCTAGGCGCTACAAACAGGGATGACTTGCCCTGGACAGCGCTGTTGCGCCCTCCCTTGGGCGCTATAGCGCTAGACTAGGGTGATTCAGCCCTGGTTTTTCCCCTTCGACTTCTCCACTTTCCAAACTTAA